>NC_060177.1:52540822-53225822 GCF_021184085.1 Oncorhynchus gorbuscha | reverse complement strand
TGATAATGATTAAAAATTATTTGCCAGTAGATTGTCAACTTGATTCATGATGATGACTGCTAGCTAAGACTTTGAAAGTAAGATGTTGACATGATCAGTCCAATCAAAGCAATCAAAGCTGTGACCAATGACCTTAAGCCTTCTTGGATGGGCACTTGTAATATAATTCTATGGCAGGATCCAAAGGGCTGAAATTTGGGATGCCTACCCTTACAAAGCACTTAAACTTGGTGATGACGTACTGTCCCCATGAGTGACAGAACACTGAGCAAATCACGGCGCAATGCTCCTATTTTTTCCTGGCTCACCCCCCCACCACAACAGAAAGCACTGAGCTAGGCAGAAACACCCTGTATTTTGGAGCTGCCTGACTCAACAAAACAAAAAAGAGACCATGTGTATGCAGCTTTATTAACTGAATTAAATATTTTTTTACATTGTTTGCAAACTGACAGGTGACTTATATTTATTTATTCATTTTTGCAAAAAAGGTGGGGCTCAAAACAGGTGGGGCTACCTGCCCTGAATGACAGGTCACCACTGCATGAGCTATGAGCCACTGTCAAATGTATGAATAGAAACACCATAATATTAATCAATTTAATTAAGCTAAAAATAATCATACATAATAAAGGCCAGTATCATCTTTTTTTGATAAAGAAATTGAATAAATAATCTCAAACTGCAGCGGCAACTGATTTGTGCACAGAAGCAAGCACCAACAAGATTCCTAAACAGAAAAACACACATGTGAAAGCTTAATTACATAAAGGAATATTAGTGGGAAAATACCCAGAATATAAACAGGAGAATGGAATATATTGAAAAGTCTAAAATTAAAAAATACATTGAGATGAAGCTGCCACCATGTGTGGATCGCTAGTTCCAAAATAATCTGATCTTTTTTAGTGTCTATTGTTAAAAAAAAATTTTTGATTTGATTGGCAAATTACAAATTATTACAAACCTTGACATCATCAAAATCATAGCATAACAAGTCACATTTGTAGGAAGTAGGCTATTCATTGCCTTTCTTTCCTATTGGTCCTCTGTAGCTCAGTTGGTAGAGCATGGCGCTTGTAACGCCAGGGTAGTGGGTTCAATCCCGGGACCACCCATACGTAGAATGTATGCACACCTCCGCATATATTATATATATATTATCCCGCTCCTCCCCTCCGATTGCCGGTAAACTCACCAATGGTCCTGGGATCCATCATTACGCACACCTGGCTTCAATCATTATGCAGTACCTGCACATCATCATCAGTCACACCTGGACTCCATTACCTCACTTATTACCTCCCCTATATCTGGCACTCCCTTATGTTCTTTCCCCAGGCAGTATTGACTGTGTGTTTCATGTCTATATGCTACTCGTGTTTGTTATATTGTTCGATGTTCCGTTTATTATTAAACTCACCACCTGCACTTGCTTTCTGACTCCCAGCATATTTGAGTTACACTCGTGTAGTCCCTCACAATTCATAATAAAAACGTGAGTATTATAGTGTTGTATAATAATAATAATATACAATTAAATATATTTAAAATTAAATAGAACATACTTTTCCATAAATGTATATGAGTAGAATGCATGTAAGAGGTGCGAACTGGTGGCAAGGAAGTCAAACGCAGGAGAGCAGAACTTGTTGAATAGCCGGAGCAGTTTAATATATAAAACTAACGGCATACATAACAACAAACACATGGGTACAAATTCCATAGAGCACAAGTAACAGATAGCACAAATACTTACAAATAAACAATTCCCGACAAGGACATGGGGGAAACAGAGGGAAAATATACAACATGTAATTAGGGCATTGAAACCAGGTGAGTGTGAAAACAAGACAAAACAATTGGAACATGAAAAATGGATCGACGTTGGCTAGAAGACCTGTGATGTCGACCGCCAAACAAACAAAGAGAGGAACCGACTTTGGCTGAAGTCGTGACAGTACCCCTCCTTGACACACGGCTCCAGCCGCGCGCCAACACCGGCCTCGGGGAGGAACCGGAGGGCGAGGTGCAGGGCGATCTGGACGGAGATGGTGGAAGTCCCGCAGCATAGAAGGATCCAACACGTCCTCCTCCGGAACCCAGCATCTCTCCTCTGGACCGTACCCCTCCCAGTCCACGAGGTACTGAATGCCCTTCGCCCGACATCTCGAATCCAGGATGGATCAAACGGTGTACGCCGGGGTCCCCTCGATGTGCAGAGGGGGCAGAGGAACCTCCCGCAACTCTGATTCCTGGAGCAGGCCAGCCACCACCGGCCTGAGGAGAGACACATGGAACGAGGGGTTAATGCGGGGGGAAGCTGTAACCTATTACATACCTCATTCACTCTCCTCAGGAATTTAAATGGCCCCACAAACTGCGGACCCAGCTTCCGACAGGGCAGGCAGCGGGGCAGGTTTCTGCTCGAGAGCCAGACCCGGTCCCCCGGTGCAAAAACCGGGGCCTCACTGCGGTGATGGTCTGCGCCAACTTTCTGGAGCAGCACGGCATGCTGAAGAAAGACATGGGCGGCGTCACATGTATCCTCAGGGCGCCAGAACCAGTCATCCACCGTAGGAGCCCCGGTCTAACTCTGATGCTAAGGAGCCAGAACCGGCTGATACCCCAATACACACTGGAAGGGAGAGAGGTTAGTGGAGGAGTGGCAGTGTCATGTTTGTCATTTATTATCATGTCTTGTCCCTGTGCTCCCCATTCTATTCGTTTCCCTCTGCTGGTCTTATTAGGTTCTTTCCCTCTTTCTATCCCTCTCTCTCCCCCTCCCTCTCTCACTCTCTCGCTCTCTCTTCTCTCTATCGTTCCGTTCCTGCTCCCAGCTGTTCCTATTCCCCTAATCATCATTTAGTCTTCCCACACCTGTTCCCGATCCTTTCCCCTGATTAGAGTCCCTATTTCTTCCTTTGTGTTCCGTCCCTGTCCTGTCGGTTCCTTGTTTAGAATTCACCGTGCTGTGATTGTGTATCGCCCTGTCCTGTCGTGTTTTTGCCTTCATCAGATGCTGCGTGTGAACAGGTGTCTCTGTCAGCTACGGCCTGCGCCTACCCGAAGCGACCTGCAGTCTGTGGCCGCTTCTCCTGTTATTCCCCTCTACAGACTAGAGGATTTCTGTTATTCCCTGTTTGGACATTTCCTGTTAAGGATTCAGGATTTGTCGTTTTCTGTTTGGACTTGAATAAACTCTGTTTCTGTTAAGTCGCTTTTGGGTCCTCTTTCACCTGCATGACAGAAGGAACCGACCAAGGAATGGACCCAGCGACTTCAGACGCTCGTTACACTGCCGTCAAGATCCAAGGAGCCATGCTCGGCAGACACGAGCAGGAATTGTCTGCTGCTCGCCATGCCGTGGAGAACCTGGCCGCTCAGGTTTCCGACCTCTCTGGACAGTTCCAGAGTCTACGTCTCGTGCCACCTGTTACTTCCTGGCCTGCCGAGCCTCCAGAACCTAGGGTTAATAACCCACCTTGCTACTCCGGGCAGCCCACTGAGTGCCGCTCCTTTCTCACGCAGTGTGAGATTGTGTTCTCTCTCCAACCCAACACATACTCTAGAGAGAGAGCTCGGGTTGCTTACGTCATTTCACTCCTTACTGGCCGGGCTCGAGAATGGGGCACAGCTATCTGGGAGGCAAGGGCTGATTGCTCTAACAAGTTCCAGAACTTTAAAGAGGAGATGATTCGGGTTTTTGACCGTTCAGTTTTTGGTAGGGAGGCTTCTAGGGCCCTGGCTTCCTTATGCCAAGGTGAACGGTCCATAACGGATTATTCTATTGAGTTTCGCACTCTTGCTGCCTCTAGTGAGTGGAACGAGCCGGCGCTGCTCGCTCGTTTTCTGGAGGGACTCCACGCAGTGGTTAAGGATGAGATTCTCTCCCGGGAGGTTCCTTCAGATGTGGACTCTTTGATTGCTCTCGCCATCCGCATAGAACGACGGGTAGATCTTCGTCACCGGGCTCGTGGAAGAGAGCTCGCATCAACAGTGTTTCCCTGCTCCGCATCGCAACCATCTCCCTCCTCTGGCTTTGAGACTGAGCCCATGCAGCTGGGAGGGATTCGCATCTCGACTAAGGAGAGGGAACGGAGGATCACCAACCGCCTGTGCCTCTATTGCGGAGTTGCTGGACATTTTGTTAATTCATGTCCAGTAAGAGGCCAGAGCCCATCAGTAAGCGGAGGGCTACTGGTGAGCGCTACTACTCAGGTCTCTTCATCTAGATCTTGTACTACTATGTCGGTCCATCTACGCTGGACCGGTTCGGGTGCTACATGCAGTGCCTTGATTGACTCTGGGGCTGAGGGTTGTTTCATGGACGAAGCATGGGTTCGGAAACATAACATTCCTTTCAGACCGTTAGACAAGCCTACGCCCATGTTTGCCTTAGATGGTAGTCATCTTCCCAGTATCAAATTTGAGACACTACCTTTAACTCTCACAGTATCTGGTAACCACAGTGAGACTATTTCTTTTTGATTTTCCGTTCACCGTTTACACCTGTTGTTTTGGGTCATCCCTGGCTAGTATGTCATAATCCTTCTATTAATTGGTCTAGTAATTCTATCCTATCCTGGAACGTTTCTTGTCATGTGAAGTGTTTAATGTCTGCCATCCCTCCCGTTTCTTCTGTCCCTACTTCTCAGGAGGAACCTGGCGATTTGACAGGAGTGCCGGAGGAATATCATGATCTGCGCACGGTCTTCAGTCGGTCCCGAGCCAACTCCCTTCCTCCTCACCGGTCGTATGATTGTAGTATTGATCTCCTTCCGGGGACCACTCCTCCTCGAGGTAGACTATACTCTCTGTCGGCTCCCGAACGTAAGGCTCTCGAGGATTATTTGTCTGTGTCTCTTGACGCCGGTACCATAGTGCCTTCTTCTTCTCCGGCCGGGGCGGGGTTCTTTTTGTTAAGAAGAAGGACGGTACTCTGCGCCCCTGCGTGGATTATCGAGGGCTGAATGACATAACGGTTAAGAATCGTTATCCGCTTCCCCTTATGTCATCAGCCTTCGAGATTCTGCAGGGAGCCAGGTGCTTTACTAAGTTGGACCTTCGTAACGCTTACCATCTCGTGCGCATCAGAGAGGGGGACGAGTGGAAAACGGCGTTTAACACTCCGTTAGGGCATTTTGAGTACCGGGTTCTGCCGTTCGGTCTCGCCAATGCGCCAGCTGTTTTTCAGGCATTAGTTAATGATGTTCTGAGAGACATGCTGAACATCTTTGTTTTTGTCTATCTTGACGATATCCTGATTTTTTCTCCGTCACTCGAGATTCATGTTCAGCACGTTCGACGTGTTCTACAGCGCCTTTTAGAGAATTGTCTCTACGTAAAGGCTGAGAAGTGCTCTTTTCATGTCTCCTCCGTTACTTTTCTCGGTTCCGTTATTTCCGCTGAAGGCATTCAGATGGATTCCGCTAAGGTCCAAGCTGTCAGTGATTGGCCCGTTCCAAGGTCACGTGTCGAGTTGCAGCGCTTTTAGGTTTCGCTAATTTCTATCGGCGTTTCATTCGTAATTTCGGTCAAGTTGCTGCCCCTCTCACAGCTCTTACTTCTGTCAAGACGTGTTTTAAGTGGTCCGGTTCCGCCCAGGGAGCTTTTGATCTTCTAAAAGAACGTTTTACGTCCGCTCCTATCCTCGTTACTCCTGACGTCACTAGACAATTCATTGTCGAGGTTGACGCTTCAGAGGTAGGCGTGGGAGCCATTCTATCCCAGCGCTTCCAGTCTGACGATAAGGTTCATCCTTGCGCTTATTTTTCTCATCGCCTGTCGCCATCTGAGCGCAACTATGATGTGGGTAACCGTGAACTGCTCGCCATCCGCTTAGCCCTAGGCGAATGGCGACAGTGGTTGGAGGGGGCGACCGTTCCTTTTGTCGTTTGGACAGACCATAAGAACCTTGAGTACATCCGTTCTGCCAAACGACTTAATGCCCGTCAAGCTCGTTGGGCGTTGTTTTCGCTCGTTTCGAGTTTGTGATTTCTTACCGTCCGGGTAGCAAGAACACCAAGCCTGATGCCTTATCCCGTCTGTTTAGTTCTTCTGTGGCTTCTACTGATCCCGAGGGGATTCTTCCTTATGGGCGTGTTGTCGGGTTAACAGTCTGGGGAATTGAAAGACAGGTTAAGCAAGCACTCACGCACACTGCGTCGCCGCGCGCTTGTCCTAGTAACCTCCTTTTCGTTCCTGTTTCCACTCGTCTGGCTGTTCTTCAGTGGGCTCACTCTGCCAAGTTAGCTGGTCATCCCGGTGTTCGAGGCACTCTTGCGTCTATTCGCCAGCGCTTTTGGTGGCCGACTCAGGAGCGTGACACGCGCCGTTTCGTGGCCGCTTGTTCGGACTGCGCGCAGACTAAGTCGGGTAACTCTCCTCCTGCCGGTCGTCTCAGACCGCTCCCCATTCCTTCTCGACCATGGTCTCACATCGCCTTAGACTTCATTACCGGTCTGCCTTTGTCTGCGGGGAAGACTGTGAGAGCCGCCAATAAACGCAGGATTAAGAGTCCAAGGTATTGTTGCGGCCAGAGAGTGTGGCTTTCCACTCGCAACCTTCCTCTTACGACAGCTTCTCGTAAGTTGACTCCGCGGTTCATTGGTCCGTTCCGTGTCTCCCAGGTCGTCAATCCTGTCGCTGTGCGACTGCTTCTTCCGCGACATCTTCGTCGCGTCCATCCTGTCTTCCATGTCTCCTGTGTTAAGCCCTTTCTTCGCACCCCCGTTCGTCTTCCCTCCCCCTCCCGTCCTTGTCGAGAGCGCACCTATTTACAAGGTACATAAGATCATGGACATGCGTTCTCGGGGACGGGGTCACCAATACTTAGTGGATTGGGAGGGTTACGGTCCTGAGGAGAGGAGTTGGGTTCCGTCTCGGGACGTGCTGGACCGTTCACTCATCGATGATTTCCTCCGTTGCCGCCAGGATTCCTCCTCGAGTGCGCCAGGAGGCGCTCGGTGAGTGGGGGGTACTGTCATGTTTGTCATTTATTATCATGTCTTGTCCCTGTGCTCCCCATTCTATTCGTTTCCCTCTGCTGGTCTTATTAGGTTCTTTCCCTCTTTCTATCCCTCTCTCTCCCCCTCCCTCTCTCACTCTCTCGCTCTCTCTTCTCTCTATCGTTCCGTTCCTGCTCCCAGCTGTTCCTATTCCCCTAATCATCATTTAGTCTTCCCACACCTGTTCCCGATCCTTTCCCCTGATTAGAGTCCCTATTTCTTCCTTTGTGTTCCATCCCTGTCCTGTCGGTTCCTTGTTTAGAATTCACCGTGCTGTGATTGTGTATCGCCCTGTCCTGTCGTGTTTTTGCCTTCATCAGATGCTGCGTGTGAACAGGTGTCTCTGTCAGCTACGGCCTGCGCCTACCCGAAGCGACCTGCAGTCTGTGGCCGCTTCTCCTGTTATTCCCCTCTACAGACTAGAGGATTTCTGTTATTCCCTGTTTGGACATTTCCTGTTAAGGATTCAGGATTTGTCGTTTTCTGTTTGGACTTGAATAAACTCTGTTTCTGTTAAGTCGCTTTTGGGTCCTCTTTCACCTGCATGACAGGCAGAGCGAGTTCTGGGCCATCTCTGCCCAGGGCACGAACGCCGCCCACTCCCCTGGCCGGTCCTGGAAATAAGACCTCAGAAACCTACTCACATCCTGGTTAGCCACCTGCCCGTTACTCTCAGGGTGAAAACCTGAGGTAAGGCTGACCGAGACAGATGTTCCATGAACGCTCTCCAGACCCTCAACGTGAACTGGGGACCCCGATCAGACACTATATCCTCAGGCACCCCATAGGGCCGGAAGACGCAGTCTGTAGGGCCGTAGGGAGAACGGGCAAAGGGAGGAGACAACAGGACTTAGATAAACGATCCCCAACTACCAGGATCGTGGTGTTACCCTGTGAAGGTGGAAGATTGGTTATGAAATCCACCGACAGGTGCGTTGTGGAATGGGTAAGGGTTGTAACTTACCTCTGGGCAGGTGCCTAGGAGCCTTACACTGGGTGCACACCGAGCAGGAGGAAACATAAACCCTCACATCCTTAGCCAAAGTGGGCCACCAGTACTTCCCACTAAGACAGCGCACCGTCCGACTGATCCCAGGATGACCAGAACAGGGTGACTTGTGGGCCCAATAGATCAGGCGTACAGACGCCCAGCTGGACACTGAGGGGGAGCTGGCTCTGCACTTGACGCCCGCTCAATGTCCGCGTCCAGCTCCCACACTACTGGCACCACCAAGCAAGAGGCGGGGAGTATGGGAGTGGGATCCATGGGCCGCTCCTCTGTGTCATACTGCCGGGACAGTGCTTCTGCCTTAACGTTCTGGGGACCTGGTCTGTACGAAAGGGTGAAAAACATGGTCCACCTTGCCTGGCGAGGGTTCAGTCTCCTTGCTGCCCAGATGTACTCCAGATTGCGGTGGTCAGTCCAGATGAGAAAAGGGTGTTTAGCCCCCTCAAGCCAATGTCTCCACACCTTCAAGGCCTTGACGACAGTCAACAGCTCCTGGTCCCCCACGTCATAGTTTTGCTCCGCCGGGCTGAGCCTCTTCGAGAAGAAGGCACAGGGGCGGAGCTTCGGTTGCGTACCCGAGCGCTGAGAGAGCACCGCTTATATCCCAGCCTCGGACGCGTCCACCTCCACTATGAACGCCAACGAGGGATCTTGATGGGCCAGAATGGGCGCCGAGGTAAACAGAGCCCTTAGTTGCTCAAAAGCCCTGTCTGCCTCAACTGACCACTGCAGACGTACAGGACCACCATTCAGCAGTGAAGTAATGGGAGCAACCACCTGACCAAAACCCCGGATAAACCTCTGGTAGTAATACCTAAAAAAATCGCTGCACCTCCTTTACCGTGGTGGGAGTCGGCCAATTACGGTGCGGTGCGGTCACAAATGCGGTCACTCTCCATCTCCACCCCTGATGTGGAAATGTGATACCCTAGGAAGGAGAAGGCTTGCTGAAAGAACAGGCATTTCTCAGCCTTGACGTACAGGTCATGCTCCAACAGTCGTCCAAGTACCCTGCGCACCAAAGAGACATGCTCGGCGTGTGTAGCGGAGTATATCAGAATGTCATCAATATACACCACTACACCCTGCCCGTGCAGGTCCCTGTAAATCTTGTCTACAAAGGATTGGAAGACTGATGGAACATTCATCAACCCGTACAGCATGACGAGGTACTCATAATGCCCTGAGGTGGTACTAAACGTTGTCTTGCACTCGTCTCCCTTCCGGATACGCACCAGGTGGTATGCGCACCTGAGATCCAGTTTTGTGAAGAAGCGCGCCCCGTGCATTGACCCAATCGCTGTTGCATGAGAGGTAGCGGGTAACTGTACCTCACCGTGATTTGTTTGAGAAGTGGAGTGGAGGCCCGAATGTACCCCTGACGCAGGGATTTGGAGACATATGTCTCCATAGCCACTGTCTCCGCTTGCGACAGGGGATACACGTGACTCCAGGGAAGTGCAGCGTCTACAAGGAGATTTATCTCACAATCCCCCCGTCGATGCGTAAACAAATGAGGCCTAATTAGACAAAATAACAGTTGTGTTTTCAAAAATTACTAAGTCGTTCAAACCAAATACTAAGTTGTTCGAATGAGATATTAAGTCATCCAGATGAGGTACTGTAAGTCCAAGAGTCTATTTTTTTTGTTGTTGCCTTGGGCTTCAGGGTTTCCGTAGCTAACAGATGACTGCCTGTCTTAGAGCAGTTCAAAGTCAAAAGTTTATGGCAGTCGTTAGCTGTCCTCCAGAGCATACCCCAGGAGAACTTCATTGACGGTCCTGAAGGAGTATATCTTTGCTCTCTCTAGACCATTTTAGAACTATACAAAAATATGTGTTTTTATTGTCACATAAACCGGGTAGGTGCAGTGAAATAGTGGTTAGAGCGTTGGACCAGTAACCGGAAGGTTGCAAGTTCAAACCCCCCGAGCTGACAAGGTACAAATCTGTCGTTCTGCCCCTGAACAGGCAGTTAACCCACTGTTCCTAGGCCGTCATTGAAAATAAGAATTTGTTCTTAACTGACTTGCTAGCAAAATAAAGGTTAAAAAACATTTTTTTTAAATAATGTGTTGTTTTACAGGGTCAGGCATTGTAGTAAGGCGCCCCTGGTACATCGACTGATTTTTCACCTTGTCGGTTTGGGTGTTCAAGCCAACGACCTTTCGGTTCTAACCACGAGGTTACCTGCCTCCGCAAAATATAGAGAATATAAAATATAGAATGGATGGACTAGTGGCAGTCACTTTTTTGTAACTCTTTTTGGTGTTTTTGTCTTTTTTATAATGGAGAATGAATATAATTTCAGAATAGCATCTTGTAATGTCTGATTGTCCACAAATGCTTATTTGGGTGTACTGCTGGAGTCTAGAGACCATGTCCGGTTACCCCTCACTTTTTTCACCTTAAATGGTCAGAGCTGACACTGATGTCGACCTACTGGAGTGTTCAGGATTATTAAGAGACTGTCCATACATCAACAAATGTGTAAACTTGTCATGTTTGTCATTTATTGTCATGTCTTGTCCCTGTGCTCCCCATGCTATTCGTTTCCCTCTGCTGGTCTTGTTTGGTTCTATCCCTCTCTCTCCCCCTCCCTCTCTCACTCTCTCGCTCTCTCTTCTCTCTGTCGTTCCGTTCCTGCTCCCAGCTGTTCCTATTCCCCTAATCATCATTTAGTCTTCCCACACCTGTTCCCGATCCTTTCCCCTGATTAGAGTCCCTATTTATTCCTTTATGATCCGTTCCTGTCCCGTCGGTTCCTTGTATTGTATTCACCATGCCGTGATTGCGTTTCGCCCTGTCCTGTCGTGTTTTTGCCGTGATTGTGTATCACCCTGTCCTGTCGTGTTTTGTGCCTTCATCAGATGCTGCGTGTGAGCAGGTGTCTCAGTCGACTACGGCCTGCGCCTACCCGAAGCGACCTGCAGTCTGTGGCCGCTTCTCCAGTTGTTTCCCCTCTACAAGTCTAGAGGAATTCTGTTATTCCGTTTTGGACTTTAATAAACTCTGTTTCTGTTAAGTCGCTTTTGGGTCCTCTTTTACCTGCATGACAGAAGGAACCGACCAAGGAATGGACCCAGCGACTTCAGACGCTCGTTACACTGCCGTCGAGATCCAAGGAGCCATGCTCGGCAGACACGAGCAGGAATTGTCTGCTGCTCGCCATGCCGTGGAGAACCTGGCCGCTCAGGTTTCCGACCTCTCTGGACAGTTCCAGAGTCTACGTCTCGTGCCACCTGTTACTCCCTGGCCTGCCGAGCCTCCAGAACCCAGGGTTAATAACCCACCTTGCTACTCCGGGCAGCCCACTGAGTGCCGCTCCTTTCTCACGCAGTGTGAGATTGTGTTCTCTCTCCAACCCCACACATACTCTAGAGAGAGAGCTCGGGTTGCTTACGTCATTTCACTCCTTACTGGCCGGGCTCGAGAATGGGGCACAGCTATCTGGGAGGCAAGGGCTGATTGCTCTAACAAATTCCAGAACTTTAAAGAGGAGATGATTCGGGTTTTTGACCGTTCAGTTTTTGGTGGGGAGGCTTCTAGGGCCCTGGCTTCCTTATGCCAAGGTGAACGGTCCATAACGGATTATTCCATTGAGTTTCGCACTCTTGCTGCCTCTAGTGAGTGGAACGAGCCGGCGCTGCTCGCTCGTTTTCTGGAGGGACTCCACGCAGTGGTTAAGGATGAGATTCTCTCCCGGGAGGTTCCTTCAGATGTGGACTCTTTGATTGCTCTCGCCATCCGCATAGAACGACGGGTAGATCTTCGTCACCGGGCTCGTGGAAGAGAGCTCGCATCAACGGTGTTTCCCTGCTCCGCATCGCAACCATCTCCCTCCTCTGGCTTTGAGACTGAGCCCATGCAGCTGGGAGGGATTCGCATCTCGAATAAGGAGAGGGAACGGAGGATCACCAACCGCCTGTGCCTCTATTGCGGAGTTGCTGGACATTTTGTTAATTCATGTCCAGTAAGAGGCCAGAGCCCATCAGTAAGCGGAGGGCTACTGGTGAGCGCTACTACTCAGGTCCCTTCATCTAGATCTTGTACTACTATGTCGGTCCATCTACGCTGGACCGGTTCGGGTGCTACATGCAGTGCTTTGATTGACTCTGGGGCTGAGGGTTGTTTCATGGACGAAGCATGGGCTCGGAAACATAACATTCCTTTCAGACCGTTAGACAGGCCTACGCCCATGTTTGCCTTAGATGGTAGTCATCTTCCCAGTATCAAATTTGAGACACTACCTTTAACTCTCACAGTATCTGGTAACCACAGTGAGACTATTTCTTTTTTGATTTTCCGTTCACCGTTTACACCTGTTGTTTTGGGTCACCCCTGGCTTGTATGTCATAATCCTTCTATTAATTGGTCTAGTAATTCTATCCTATCCTGGAACGTTTCTTGTCATGTGAAGTGTTTAATGTCTGCCATCCCTCCCATTTCTTCTGTCCCTACTTCTCAGGAGGAACCTGGCGATTTGACAGGAGTGCCGGAGGAATATCATGATCTGCGCACGGTCTTCAGTCGGTCCCGAGCCAACTCCCTTCCTCCTCACCGGTCGTATGATTGTAGTATTGATCTCCTTCCGGGGACCACTCCTCCTCGAGGTAGACTATACTCTCTGTCGGCTCCCGAACGTAAGGCTCTCGAGGATTATTTGTCTGTGTCTCTTGGCGCCGGTACCATAGTGCCTTCTTCTTCTCCGGCCGGGGCGGGGTTCTTTTTGTTAAAAGAAGGACGGTACTCTGCGCCCCTGCGTGGATTATCGAGGGCTGAATGACATAACGGTTAAGAATCGTTATCCGCTTCCCCTTATGTCATCAGCCTTCGAGATTCTGCAGGGAGCCAGGTGCTTTACTAAGTTGGACCTTCGTAACGCTTACCATCTCGTGCGCATCAGAGAGGGGGACGAGTGGAAAACGGCGTTTAACACTCCGTTAGGGCATTTTGAGTACCGGGTTCTGCCGTTCGGTCTCGCCAATGCGCCAGCTGTTTTTCAGGCATTAGTTAATGATGTTCTGAGAGACATGCTGAACATTTTTGTTTTTGTCTATCTTGACGATATCCTGATTTTTTCTCCGTCACTCGAGATTCATGTTCAGCACGTTCGACGTGTTCTACAGCGCCTTTTAGAGAATTGTCTCTACGTAAAGGCTGAGAAGTGCTCTTTTCATGTCTCCTCCGTTACTTTTCTCGGTTCCGTTATTTCCGCTGAAGGCATTCAGATGGATTCCGCTAAGGTCCAAGCTGTCAGTGATTGGCCCGTTCCAAGGTCACGTGTCGAGTTGCAGCGCTTTTTAGGTTTCGCTAATTTCTATCGGCGTTTCATTCGTAATTTCGGTCAAGTTGCTGCCCCTCTCACAGCTCTTACTTCTGTCAAGACGTGTTTTAAGTGGTCCGGTTCCGCCCAGGGAGCTTTTGATCTTCTAAAAGAACGTTTTACGTCCGCTCCTATCCTCGTTACTCCTGACGTCACTAGACAATTCATTGTCGAGGTTGACGCTTCAGAGGTAGGCGTGGGAGCCATCCTATCCCAGCGCTTCCAGTCTGACGATAAGGTTCATCCTTGCGCTTATTTTTCTCATCGCCTGTCGCCATCTGAGCGCAACTATGATGTGGGTAACCGTGAACTGCTCGCCATCCGCTTAGCCCTAGGCGAATGGCGACAGTGGTTGGAGGGGGCGACCGTTCCTTTTGTCGTTTGGACAGACCATAAGAACCTTGAGTACATCCGTTCTGCCAAACGACTTAATGCCCGTCAAGCTCGTTGGGCGTTGTTTTTCGCTCGTTTCGAGTTTGTGATTTCTTACCGTCCGGGTAGCAAGAACACCAAGCCTGATGCCTTATCCCGTCTGTTTAGTTCTTCTGTGGCTTCTACTGATCCCGAGGGGATTCTTCCTTATGGGCGTGTTGTCGGGTTAACAGTCTGGGGAATTGAAAGACAGGTTAAGCAAGCACTCACGCACACTGCGTCGCCGCGCGCTTGTCCTAGTAACCTCCTTTTCGTTCCTGTTTCCACTCGTCTGGCTGTTCTTCAGTGGGCTCACTCTGCCAAGTTAGCTGGTCATCCCGGTGTTCGAGGCACTCTTGCGTCTATTCGCCAGCGCTTTTGGTGGCCGACTCAGGAGCGTGACACGCGCCGTTTCGTGGCTGCTTGTTCGGACTGCGCGCAGACTAAGTCGGGTAACTCTCCTCCTGCCGGTCGTCTCAGACCGCTCCCCATTCCTTCTCGACCATGGTCTCACATTGCCTTAGACTTCATTACCGGTCTGCCTTTGTCTGCGGGGAAGACTGTGATTCTGACGGTTGTCGATAGGTTCTCTAAGGCGGCACATTTCATTCCCCTCGCTAAACTTCCTTCCGCTAAGGAGACGGCACAAATCATTATTGAGAATGTATTCAGAATTCATGGCCTCCCGTTAGACGCCGTTTCAGACAGAGGCCCGCAATTCACGTCACAGTTTTGGAGGGAGTTCTGTCGTTTGATTGGTGCGTCCGTCAGTCTCTCTTCCGGGTTTCATCCCCAGTCTAACGGTCAAGCAGAGAGGGCCAATCAGACGATTGGTCGCATACTACGCAGCCTTTCTTTCAGAAACCCTGCGTCTTGGGCAGAACAGCTCCCCTGGGCAGAATACGCTCACAATTCGCTTCCTTCGTCTGCTACCGGGTTATCTCCGTTTCAGAGTAGTCTGGGTTACCAGCCTCCTCTGTTCTCATCCCAGCTTGCCGAGTCCAGCGTTCCCTCCGCTCAAGCGTTTGTCCAACGTTGTGAGCGCACCTGGAGGAGGGTGAGGTCTGCACTTTGCCGTTACAGGGCACAGACGGTGAGAGCCGCCAATAAACGCAGGATTAAGAGTCCAAGGTATTGTTGCGGCCAGAGAGTGTGGCTTTCCACTCGCAACCTTCCTCTTACGACAGCTTCTCGTAAGTTGACTCCGCGGTTCATTGGTCCGTTCCGTGTCTCCCAGGTCGTCAATCCTGTCGCTGTGCGACTGCTTCTTCCGCGACATCTTCGTCGCGTCCATCCTGTCTTCCATGTCTCCTGTGTTAAGCCCTTTCTTCGCACCCCCGTTCGTCTTCCCTCCCCCCTCCCGTCCTTGTCGAGCGCACCTATTTACAAGGTACATAAGATTATGGACATGCGTTCTCGGGGACGGGGTCACCAATACCTAGTGGATTGGGAGGGTTACGGTCCTGAGGAGAGGAGTTGGGTTCCGTCTCGGGACGTGCTGGACCGTTCGCTCATCGATGATTTCCTCCGTTGCCGCCAGGATTCCTCCTCGAGTGCGCCAGGAGGCGCTCGGTGAGTGGGGGGTACTGTCATGTTTGTCATTTATTGTCATGTCTTGTCCCTGTGCTCCCCATGCTATTCGTTTCCCTCTGCTGGTCTTGTTTGGTTCTATCCTCTCTCTCCCCCTCCCTCTCTCACTCTCTCGCTCTCTCTTCTCTCTGTCGTTCCGTTCCTGCTCCCAGCTGTTCCTATTCCCCTAATCATCATTTAGTCTTCCCACACCTGTTCCCGATCCTTTCCCCTGATTAGAGTCCCTATTTATTCCTTTATGATCCGTTCCTGTCCCGTCGGTTCCTTGTATTGTATTCACCATGCCGTGATTGCGTTTCGCCCTGTCCTGTCGTGTTTTTGCCGTGATTGTGTATCACCCTGTCCTGTCGTGTTTTGTGCCTTCATCAGATGCTGCGTGTGAGCAGGTGTCTCAGTCGACTACGGCCTGCGCCTACCCGAAGCGACCTGCAGTCTGTGGCCGCTTCTCCAGTTGTTTCCCCTCTACAAGTCTAGAGGAATTCTGTTATTCCGTTTTGGACTTTAATAAACTCTGTTTCTGTTAAGTCGCTTTTGGGTCCTCTTTTACCTGCATGACAAAACTTCCATATGGGTTGGTTCAGTGGTCACTTCTACACTTCTGAAACACCCCTTGAATGAAATAAATCCATGTCCTGATCACCAACTTCTTATTAGGTAGAAATTGGCAGCAACTGCCAAAAGCAACAAGGCCTTTGGTCCGAATGACCCCAAGTCTGAGCACAGCCCATCAGGTCAACCCTGGCCTAATCAGGAACAGAAAGGCTTTGGCTGCATGCTGAACTCTCCTGCTGCACTTTGGTTAAGCACTGCTGACAGCTAGCTTCCTTTTCCTGGCCATGAGGTCACCCTGGGTGATGTGTCATTCCGGGGGACACTCCGGCTCTGGCTCTCTGGCTGGGGCGCCTATTAGAAGTGTCCAAAGGACAGACAGGGGTGTTTTGGTAAGCACTTAGGTGGAAGACAAAAACAGAGCCACCAAACACTGGTTGTTGCTCCTTTTAGAGAGGGAATCCCGTTGTTCCCCCTGTTATTCCTGAGAGAGCGGAATGTCATCACTGTGTTCACTGAACCGCAGGGAGTCGTTTACGGGGACTTCCTTGACTGATGCAAACAGTGGTGACATTACTTGTTTAAGGGGGATCTGGTGATCGGGCCATATTAATAAATCATCTCCGAGCAGGAGAGCTGAACTATGAGAAGGTCCCCCCTTGTCCATGATGCCTACGCTGAGTCTTTATGAATATGGGCCCAAGGCCTCTTTCCCAGTTGTGATGTAACTTAAACATTATGATGATCATGCCAGATACTTCGTTATTTACGAGGGAACTTTTTAAAAAGTGTTTCCCAAACAAGCGCGTAGAGAGAGAACGTTCGTGATGCTAAGTTCATTGTTAGAACATGTGTTGATACTGATAGGATCGAAAGAAAAGCAAGGGCCGAAGATGTAACGTGCATTTCCCAAAACACCACACAGGGAGAAGGTATCGACGTGCGTCGTTGGGACATACAGTATGTGTCGATACTTAAAGGATCGAAAGTGAGTGCTGCTCTTGTAAAATCTTTCTCCATTGAAATCGTAACATTGTAATTGTTTCACAATAGGCCCACTGACGACGGATCAGCTCCTATAGAGATATTACCACCTACTGCTGCAAATATTGAGGCGACTTATTTTAATACTTTCCCTATAATAGTACACTAAATCAATATTTGGCACATCATTGCGCACGTTAGGCTACACATTCGGAAATATATTGAGGCAACAACTTTGACAGTAGCCAAATAACAAAATCAAACTACATTCAAAGAGCATGAAATTGTATTTCAATTTTATTGAAATATACTGTATACACCTATAGCCTATACTGTAGGTAGGCTATTTATCTTGTAAATGCAATCAACTTGTTTTTCATTTTAAGCATATTTATAGCATTCGCTTGTTTGTAACAATTGCAAAGACATTGGCAACTGTGTATTTAAAATGAACTTAGTTGTGAAGTTATCGGCGGTCACAGAGATGAATAAACACTGTGATTCTGTGTTTAGCAGATAACTTTTGTGTAAAAAGTTATGCAAAAAAAACATTTAACGACGGCACTTAGCTATTCTACGAGTGGTTTGAGGCAGGCGTTAGATTGTGAGAGTTTTCAAGTGGGTTAGTTTTCAAGTGCAACAAAACATTGTTAAAAACAATGTTTTTTTGGAAACAGCTCAGCGATTTAATAATGCTCCTACGAAGGTTCTAAAGATGAACTTCGCCTTAAAATGCTATTGGGAAACCGGACACTGGTTGATTGTCTTGGCTGTAGACAGTGTCTGTATGTCACACACTCCAATCCTTTACCAGTATAATTTAACTAATGTAACCACTTGTGAAATCATTTGAGAGTGCAAAGGGCACAGTCAAAAGGACACCAGACTGTATTAAACACACAAGCAGAACTCGAAATATTTAGTTACAATCCCATAGTTTCTCTGTCAACATATTTGTTTCTCTCTCTTAACAGCAACAATATTATAAAATAGAATGTAGTGATAAATAAACCATTATAATTTTACATATCTATGGGAGATCCCTATAAATACAATAGACATGCATGAATCAGTGAAGGGGTTTGTGTTCCTCGGTAAAAAATCTAACTGAAGCCATGTGAAGAATACAGTGGAAGTCCACAGGCTCTAGGACCTAAGCGTTCAGAGTCTTTGATGGTCTTATTTTGTCCGTTACGTTCATGCATGTAATCGTTGATTGTTTCTATTGTGACAGCGCAATTTACCATCTGTGGTGTCCCATGGGGTTGACACTGTCATTGGCTCTATCCCCACAGACTTAGAGGAATTTATGTTAATTTCCCGTTGTGAATTGTACTTTTAGAGGTCTTTCCAATTCTATTTGTGTATGTGAACGTGGTCAACAGATTTTAAATTTGGTAAACCCACAAAATAAGGGAAGTAAAAAAAATTTTTTTTTAAAGTAGCCTATAGGCCTAAACAAGGAAAACTTTTACTCCTTTTCTTAATAACAGTCTTTACTCCATTTCTGGGTGCTTATAGCCCATAAGAGTCTATTGGTACTATTTATTCTCGCTTGAAGACTTGTCGAAATACTGTCTGTGTTCCATAACACAGGTTGACCTCACCAGCGCAAATCTCCTCTGACAACTGTCAACCTTTTCAGCCTTGAGGTTTCCTGGGCTCCTACCTCCCATGCGCGCCTCTCAGGCTATTTTTTCCCGCTTTTGTGCAGAGAAAGACGCGGGTGCAGCGGCGGGGAAACTATTGTCTGCAAACACTCGCCTAAAATGTACATTCATTTAGACGCTCACAAGTAGCGAGACACCATCACAGTCGAGGGTCTCTATTTGTTGGAATACTTAAAAAATGGAACTTATGGAGATGGACTGGACATGAAGTTATAGAAGGAAAATTGTATAGGCTAAAAATAGGCTATAACATTTTACTTGATCAATTATTCCGCTTACTTCTTAGTATAGATATATATATATATATGTGTGTGTGTGTGTGTGTGTGCTTTTTTTTTTTACAATCTAGTGCTGATTTTCAATTAAGGCTTGACAGAGTGATGAAGTGTTTTGTAGCCTATTGTAGTCTAGCGACGCATCTAAAGTGCACCTGCGCATCGGTCATGACCAAAACAATTTATTTTAGCAGACCAACAAAAAGTATCACACATATAGGTTATCATCTGCCATCTTACTATGACAATTGTCAACAATATTGGATAAAGTCTCAGTGGCTGCAGCTATTGAGCGCAATATCTACAGTTTATCCAGGAACTGCGCACAATCACAATAATTAAAGGAAGAACTAGCATATAGGCCTAAATACAAAAAGTAAGCACAGACTGCAGATCTGTTTAGACTGTGCGGATGGTGTGCTTGCTGTCTTCCACGGGACTGTCACAAGTTGTTACATTGGCAGCAGGCCCCTTGAGCAACAATAGGCTCCGTTGAGGTAGACCTACTGCGCATGACAGTCTGCTGGACAGTTCCAGAGAGGGAAATTTAAAAACTGTTTTTGGGAAACAAGTGCAGCACAGTGAAAATACAGTAGGCTACACGGGGCTCATCGCCAGCTCAAATTTGCTGCAGATTATTCTAAACAGGTAAGATTCTCATTTTATTTCTCAGAATTACGAGAACGACTATCAGCAAATAGTTGTAGGCCTAAGACTTTGAGTGAGGGGATAATTTCAATTGGAGGACAATTGATATGTCAGTAAGGGTGGGAAACGCGGCGATATTTTGGGATTGCACATCAAGTATAAATTTTTTAAACAGTCGTTAATAAATAGCCTTGTGAACTGAAATGAAATAAAAAGCCATTATTTGCTAAATCAATCAATTGATTTACACCATCATTTTTACACCAAAAAGGTGTTGTTTTCTATGTTAATATTAAATTGTTATGTTTTTGCCATAAGAGGTGATATGATTGTCATTAGTTTATAACAGTAGGTCCCATCATTAACTGGTCATAATCTGATTCAGATTGTTTTCTATATACATTCATTGTAGCTTGTATGATTAAATAAATACTAGAAAATGCTAATATTTTATTTATCTAAATGCCAGTATAATAACATATATAATGAGTTGCTAAAACAAGGAAACAAAGGAATTCAAATTGTTGTTTCAGTTTTGAAAACAGAAATAGACCCAGGCCTAAATTCAATGAAAGCACTGTAGCCTAGATGTCTTACGCAGTTGCACTTTTTCCCTTGTTGCAGCATTATCAAACATCCCGGGAAATGATAGAAAGTAGAATTACGACCAGCATGTCAGGAATTCTCGAAAATTCAGGTCATCATCCCTCTCCACAAGACTACAGGTAAGACTGGATTTATAACATTCAGTTACTTTAAAGACAGCCTTTGAATGATTTTAACCAGACTAAATCCTAACCACCGATATAAGGTTTTTGATACATCTTGTATTTTGTAAAGTTGGCAACGCTTGAACACTGAAAATATGGTTCAAAATGTTCAGGCATAAGGATAATTCCAAGATGTATTTTCCAAAATATCCCTATATGTTTCATCTAAATGTAGATGGACAGCTCTTTCAGTGAAGGGAGGGGGCTTATGAAAAAGTGGAAAGAAAAAACAACAACCTTAGAATGAACGATTTTCAGTCTGAATGGATCTGTCAGAAAGCATCAGCTCTGTTAACACTCCCGCTGTCTGCACACGGAGAGACTGAGCCTCTTGGCCCGCCGGCTCCGAGGGGGAGATGGGGCTCTCCGGGTGACTACTGCAGAGAAGTGGCTCCCAATTAGGAGGAGGAGGCGGAGGGAATAAGAGGGGGAGCGGGGTGAGCTGCAGTGTTGAACGTGTGCGACTGGTGCTAGATGGGGGACACCATAGCCCAACATGCCTTGCCTCGCTGAACATCCACTTTGTCGTGGGTTAAGTGTGTGGGAGGGAGGAGGGGTCTAGAGATGTTTGTGAGATTTTCAGACAAGCGTTAAGAATGGGACCTCCTTGCACAGTTCTCATTCGTTTAACACGTTAAGAATGGGACCTCCTTGCACAGTTCTCATTCGTTTAACACGTTAAGAATGGGACCTCCTTGCACAGTTCTCATTCGTTTAACACGTTAAGAATGGGACCTCCTTGCACAGTTCTCATTCGTTTAACACGTTAAGAATGGGACCTCCTTGCACAGTTCTCATTCGTTTAACACGTTAAGAATGGGACCTCCTTGCACAGTTCTCATTCGTTTAACACGTTAAGAATGGGACCTCCTTGCACAGTTCTCATTCGTTTAACACGTTAAGAATGGGACCTCCTTGCACAGTTCTCATTCGTTTAACACGTTAAGAATGGGACCTCCTTGCACAGTTCTCATTCGTTTAACACGTTAAGAATGGGACCTCCTTGCACAGTTCTCATTCGTTTAACACGTTAAGAATGGGACCTCCTTGCACAGTTCTCATTCGTTTAACACGTTAAGAATGGGACCTCCTTGCACAGTTCTCATTCGTTTAACACGTTAAGAATGGGACCTCCTTGCACAGTTCTCATTCGTTTAACACGTTAAGAATGGGACCTCCTTGCACAGTTCTCATTCGTTTAACACGTTAAGTATGAGTCATAGGCGAGGACTGTTTCCAATCGAGTTGAAATACTTTGTTCAAATCCCACTAATCGTTAAAGGGATGTTCATGTTTTACTCAAAACACAACCTAACATGATTTTTGTACCTCTTTCATTTGGAAGAAAAAGGTCCAAAACACCTTACAAATCATGTCTGCATTTGATGCATCTCAATGTCATGTCTGCATTTGATGCATCTCAATAACAACATTCAAAAGTAGATTGAACCACCATAAACGTCAGACGTCCTTGAGAGAGGGATACTTGTGTAATATGAGTTGGCTTGGTGTGCTTGTAAGGTGCTTTAGACCTGACTTTATTTCAGAAAGAATTACATTCCTATGTAAATTAAACAAAATACATTTCCCAATAACTGTATTGGGGATCCAACTACAGCCAAGGTAAGTGGAAAAATTCTGTGAAGTTGCATTGAGTTGAAAGAATAAAAAAAGCTTCTTAAATGTATAACCAGTCTTAAATGTATAACCAGTCTTAAATGTATAACCACTCTTAAATGTATAACCACTCTTAAATGTATAACCACTCTTTAATGTATAACCACTCTTAAATGTATAACCACTCTTTAATGTATAACCACTCTTAAATGTATAACCACTCTTAAATGTATAACCACTCTTTAATGTATAACCACTCTTAAATGTATAACCACTCTTAAATGTATAACCACTCTTAAATGTATAACCACTCTTAAATGTATAACCAGTCTTAAATGTATAACCACTCTTAAATGTATAACCACTCTTTAATGTATAACCACTCTTAAATGTATAACCACTCTTTAATGTATAACCACTCTTAAATGTATAACCACTCTTAAATGTATAACCACTCTTAAATGTATAACCACTCTTAAATGTATAACCACTCTTTAATGTATAACCACTCTTAAATGTATAACCACTCTTAAATGTATAACCACTTAAATGTATAACCAGTCTTAAATGTATAACCACTCTTAAATGTATAACCACTCTTTAATGTATAACCACTCTTAAATGTATAACCACTCTTAAATGTATAACCACTCTTAAATGTATAACCACTCTTAAATGTATAACCACTCTTAAATGTATAACCACTCTTTAATGTATAACCACTCTTAAATGTATAACCACTCTTTAATGTATAACCACTCTTAAATGTATAACCACTCTTAAATGTATAACCACTCTTTAATGTATAACCACTCTTAAATGTATAACCACTCTTAAATGTATAACCACTCTTAAATGTATAACCACTCTTAAATGTATAACCACTCTTAAATGTATAACCACTCTTAAATGTATAACCAGTCTTAAATGTATAACCACTCTTAAATGTATAACCAGTCTTAAATGTATAACCACTCTTTAATGTATAACCACTCTTAAATGTATAGACAAACAGAGCTATTGAGGAAAGGACTGATCATCCAAGATATCCAAATTATATTTTCAAGCATCTTTGAGGCTTTACAGTGTTTGTTTACATTTACGATGTTTACAAACAGAGTAAAACAAGCTTATATTTTGTATTCTGATGGGGTACAACAACTGAACTAAACTCATGAGGCATTTTTCTAAGTTATATTCTTCAAGAAACAATTGTTATTGTTATTAATTTGTTGAGAGAGAGAGAGAGAGAGAGAGAGAGAGAGAGAGAGAGAGAGAGAGAGAGAGAGAGAGAGAGAGAGAGAGAGAGAGAGAGAGAGAGAGAGAGAGAATGTATGTGGCGGATGTACATGTGTCTTTGGGGGGGGGGTAGAGGAAGCTCATACTTCAAAGCTCAAGATGAAATAGGTGTTGTCTGTGGTGTAAAGTTTCACAGGAGCTTGTCACTCTGCTTTGAAAGAGACGGTTATTCACAAGCCTTTACTGGCACACGCAGTCAAGGTGTCCAAAGCCCTGGTGAAATGATGTCATTTATTCAGGTGACAGGTTGAGTGAGCAGTGTGGCCTGACCTCCAACCCCTCACCCCCACCTTCCCCCAGGGCCTTGTCTACTGCCCTTCTGGAGGGAGGGGGGCATGGAGGGGAGAGGCTGGAAAGGGACAGGGAAGCAGATGGCATCCTACTTGTCTCTTGTGTGAGAGCTGTCATTCCAACAGATTAATGCAGGGACTGTTTTTTTTTTTAAACGGCAAAGACAATCAAGGAAGGGTCTGGGGGGGAACAATAGAGCCACGTGCCACTGGGCAGAATTGTCGTTTGGGACACAATCACTTTTCAATAGACAAGGCCAACTGTTACAGAGCAACATGTGCCGTTCTCCCATGTTTTCAAATGATCTCATGCGCTGTGTACGTATGATTCAGCCAATGGTTAGAGGGAGACTGTGGTCACCTGACATAGGGGTGATTTTGCTTGCAGTTGGGGTTGGGTTAGGGTCCTACGGTGTCCAGACCCACAAAGAAACTGAATAGTGAGTGTTGTCATAGTGACCCCAATTACTGAACTCTTCTACAGTAAGTGTGTGCAAAGACGACTGGAGAGGATTCAAGAGGATTCATCTCTTTTCTTCCCGCAGAGCCCTACTTTCTTTTAAAGAAATAATGATAAAAAGCTGAGAGGCAGGCCCATGCCCCGATTAAGCAAAAATGATACAGTAAATCCTAATTCATGTCAATGTACGCTGGTAAGGAAATTAATTTTAGACAAGGTTGTGGTTGTGTAGTTAATCTAGTGGGGTTTTTTTGTACAGTATTTCCCAAAACTGGGGAAGTAAACATTAAAATGTCTAATGTTGATGAGGAAGTTCACAAGCAAATTTGAAGAGGGATTAATAATGTTGAGAATCTTGGCTAGTGTCCATAATGTTACTATTGCAGTAATGACCTAATTAAATAGCACTCTATAATCTACTTGTGGTAAATCCCAGATAAAACGATACTCCTGAATAATGACTTGTTCTCACTTCTCCGCCTCCAGTATTGAATGTATTACTTTACAATAACTCGCTGTTCAGTCAGTGTATTTTATATTTGCCCTAGATATAACCAGACCTGGGTTCGAATACTATTTCTAAAATGTTACTTTCTCATTTGTTTAAGAGTTTGCACTTTTGGGACTTTTGGTATTGGTTCCATCGCAACAATGCTTTCAACTAGTATTTGAACCCAGGTCTGGATATAATGAACAGTTGTAATCTAGGCTGTGTATCTGAGTGGTTGTGTTGCTTGTGTCCCGCCTCTGCAGACTTCTGACCACAGACCCCTCCCAGCTCCGAGAGGAGGATCTCCCCGGGGACCTGCAGTCTTTGTCGTGGCTCACCTCTGTAGACGTTCCCCGGCTTCAGCAGATGGCCGATGGTCGCAGTGGTGGCGAAGGAGACTTCAACGGGCCTTCCCAGGGGCTGGGGGCCAGCCTGCTGGAGCAGCAGACAGGTTTATTTTCATATTTTTTTTTTTTCACTTTTATTTAACCAGGTAGGCCCGTTGAGAACAAGTTCTCATTTACAACTGCAACCTGGCCAAGATAAAGCAAAGCAGTGCGACACAAACAACACAGAGTTACACATGGGATAAACAAACATACGGTCAATAACACAATAGAAAAATCTTTATACAGTGTGTGCAAATGTAGTAAGATTAGGGAGGTAAGGCAATAAATAGGCCACAGTGGCAAAGTAATTAAAATGTATCAATTAACACTGGAGTGATAGATGTGCAGAATATGAATGTGCAAGTAGAGATACTGGGGTGCAAAGGAGCAAAAAGAAAATAACAATACGGGGATGAGGTAGTTGGGTGGGCTATTTACAGATGGGCTGTGTACAGGTGCAATGATCGGTAAGCTGGTCTGATAGCTGATGCTTAAAGTTAGTGAGGGAGAAATAAGGCTCCAGCTTCAGTGATTTTTGCAATTTGTTCCAGTCATTGGCAGCAGAGAACTGGAAGGAAAGGCGACCAAAAGAGGAGCTTTGGGGATGACCAGCGAAATTTACCTGCTGGAGCGTGTCCTACGGGTGGGTTCTGCTATGGTGACCAGTGAGCTGAGATAAGGCGGGGATTTACCTAGCAAAGACTTATAGATGACCTGGAGCCATTGGGTTTAGCGAATATGAAGCGAGGGTCAGCCAACGAGAGCATACAGGTCACAGTGGTGGGTGGTATATGGGGCTTTGGTGACAAAACGGATGGCACTGTGATAGACTATATCCAATTTGCTGAGTAGCGTGTTGGAGGCTATTTTGTAAATGACGTCGTTGAAGTCAAGGATTGGTAGGATAGTCAGTTGTACAAGAGTATGTTTGGCAGCATGATTGAAGGATGCTTTGTTGCGAAATAGGAAGCCGATTCTAGATTTAATTTTGGATTGGATATGCTTAATGTGAGTCTGGAAGGAGAGTTTACAGTCTAACCAGACACCTAGGTATTTGTAGCTGTTCACATATTCTAAGTCAGAACTGTCCTGAGTAGTGATGCTAGACGGGCGGGCGGGTGCAGCGAACGGTTGAGGAGCATGCATTCAGTTTTGCTTGCATTTAAGAGCAGTTGGAGGCCACGGAAGGAGCATTGTATGGCGTTGAAGCTCATCTGTAGGTTTGTTGACACAGTGTCCAAAGTGCCAGAAGAATACAGAATGGTGTCGTCTGCGTAGAGGTGGATCAGAGAATCACCAGCAGCGAGAGCGACATCATTGATGTAAACATAGAGAAGAGTCGGCCTGAGAATTGAACCCTGTGGCACCCCCATAGAGACTGCCAGAGGACCGGACAACAGGTCCTCCGATTAGACACACTGAACTCTATCTGAGAAATAGTTGGTGAACCAGGCGAGGCAGTCATTTGAGAAACCAAGGCTGTTGAGTCTGCCGATAAGAATGAGGTGATTGACAGAGTCGAAAGCCTTGGCCAGGTCGATGAAGACGGCTGCACAGTACTGTCTAATATCGATGGCATTTTAATATCGTTTAGGACCTTGAGCGTGGCTGAGGTGCACCCATGACCAGCTCGGAAACCAGATTGCATAGCAGAGAAGGTACGGTCGGATTCTAAATGTTTGGTGATCTGTTTGTTAACTTGGCTTTTGAAGACTTTAGAAAGGCAGGGTAGGATAGATATAGGTCTGTAACTGTTTGGGTTTAGAGTTTCTCCCCCTTTGAAGAGAGGGATGACCGTGGCAGCTTTCTTTAGGGATCTCAGACGATATGAAAGAGAGGTTGAACAGGCTAGTAATAGGGGTTGCAACAATTGCAACAACATGGTTATTTAAGATGGAAAGCACTTTTAAAGAATAACCAGGCATCCTCTACTGACGGAATGAGGTCAATATCCTTCCAGGATACCTGGGCCAAGTTGATTAGAAAGGCCTGCTCGCTGAAGTGTTTTAGGGAGCGTTTGACAGTGATGAGGGGTGGTCGTTTGACCGCGGACCCATTACGGACGCAGACAATGAGGCAGTGATCTCTGAGATCCTGGTTGAAGACAACAGAGGTGTATTTAGAGGGCAGGTTGGTCAGGATGATATCTATGAGGGTATCCCATATCCCAGTTTAGGTCACCTAACAGTACAAACTCTGAAGATAAATGGGGGGGGAATTAATTCACATATGGTGTCCAGGGCAGAGCTGGGGGCTGAGGTGTGGTCTATAACAAGCGTCAACAGTGATATTTCTAGAAAGGTGGATTTTTAAAAGTAGGTCTGTTTGGGCATAGACCTGGATAGCATGACAGAACTCTGCAGGCTATCTCTGCAGTAGACAGAGATACAACTCCCCTTTGGCAGTTCTATCTTGGTGGAAAATGTTGTAGTTGGTGATGGAAATTTCAGAATTTTACGTGGCCTTCCTAAACCAGGATTCGGACACGGCCAGGACATCAGGGTTGGCGGAGTGTGCTAAAGCAGTGAATAAAACAAACTTAGGGAGGAGGCTTCTGATGTTAACATTCTTGAAACCAAGGCTTTTACGGTTACAGAAGTCAACAAATGATAGTGCCTGGGGAATAGGAGTGGGACTGGGGGCTACAGGGCCTGGGTTGACCTCTACAGTTACATTTACATTTAAGTCATTTAGCAGACGCTCTTATCCAGAGGAACAGAGGAGGAGTAGGAAATAGGATTAGGCTATAAGAACTGGTCGTCTAGTGCGTTGGGGACACAGAATAAAAGGAGCAGATTTCTGGGCGTGGTAGAATAGTTTCAGGGCATAATACAGACAATGGTATGGTAAGATGTGAGTACAGTGGAGGTAAACCTAGGCATTGAGTGACGATGATAGAGGTTTCATCTCTGGAGGCACTAGTTAAGCCAGATGAGGTCTCCGCATTTGTGCGGGGTAGGACAAAAGAGCTATCTGAGACATGCTGAGCAGAACTGAGGGCTCTACAGTGAAATAAAACAATAAGAACTAGCCAAGACAGCAGTAGATGAAGCATAATGACATTGAGAGAGAGGTATAAAGCAATCACAGGCATTGATCAGGAGAGCTAAGACAACAACGGGTAAATGGCGATGAATGGGCAGAGCGGGTCAGTTAGGTACATACAGGACCTGAGTTCGAGGCTGGGGCCGACAGGTAAACAAAATGAGGTACCGTGTTATTGAAACAGCCCAAGGGGCATAATAAAGGGTCCAGGCCAATTGGCAAAGGAGGTGTTGTAGCCCTAGAATTAGCTGGTATATGGGCCTAGCTCAAAGCTAGCTGGTGCTTGCTTCGGGACAGAGGTGTTAGCTAACAGTAGCCACTCGTGTGCAGCTAACTAGCTGCGATGATCCGGTATAATGATCCAGAGCGGCAGGAATCCAGTGATGTGGTAGAGAGAAGCAGTCTGATATGCTCTGGGTTGATATCATGTTGTGCAGACTGGCAGGTGTTGTCTGAACTAAGGCTGGCTGGTGACCGAGAAAAAGGTGAAGACCGCTAGCCGTGGCTAACAAAGACTAGTAGCTAGTTAGCTGGCTAGCTCCTGATGGAAGTTCCAGTTAAAAGGAATAAAAAAATAGCAGACCCGTACCACATTGGGTGAGGCGGGTTGCAGGAAAGTATATTTAGTTGGTAGATAGAAAGTGAGATTAAGATATATACGAAAAAGACTGGTTATTGACACGGGATAAGACAAAGACAAACACACACGTCCTGCTGCTATGCTATCTTGGATTCAAGGTGAGGCGCACACACACTCCACGTCGGTGGGGCAGCGCCATTTCAAATCCACACACATACGCTTTGATTGGATAGTTCAGGAGTACAGCTCGGCCCGGATGTTGAGGAGGACAAATTAGCCAAAGACATTACAGTTGGAAACAAGCTATAACTGCCAACCTGGTTAATAAGACTTACAAGACAAATCAAATCGTTAAAGTATAAGGGGGTATAGACTCGGGCCTGTGCTATATCTTGATAGGGCCATGGGCCCTATTTGAATACTTTGCAAATGCATCCTCCTTGAAGTACAATCACAGATCTGAATGGTTGGATTAGTGAAAGGAACTTATCCCATCACCTATATATCTACACAGGGCCGATGTGTGGAGATTGATTGGAGACTGACCTGGATGTTGTACTTCTTCCTTCCTCACAGCTCAGATGAACAACATAACCATGGCAGGGGGACAGGGAGCCATGATCCACCTACAGAGCAACATGCAGCACAGCCCCCTGGGAATTAATGTCATCACCACCCAAAGCGGAAGTGTACGTTTTGCTTCCCCACCAATTATTTATCAACACATTTAAAAAAAAAATCAGTGCTTATACTCTAGGACAATAAAGTATAGGAAAAACTTAATATACTAAACTTGTCCTCGGTTTACTCCACAGATGTCTCCATTCTCCATGAATGGACAGCCCTCCCCAGGGTACCAATGCCCTGCCTCTGTCTACCAACCTACACCCCAACAAGTGTTCACTCTGACCCAGACTAGCCAGCAGGTAACTACATCATCCCTGCAACTGGGCTGTGGATACAGTTTGTTAATTACAGATTAATTGTTACATACACTGAGTGTATAAAGCATTAGAAACACCTGCTTTTTGCATGACATAGACTGATCAGGTGAATCCCAGTGAAAATGATGATCCCTTATTGATGTCGCCTGTTAAATCCACTTCAATCAGTGTAAATGAAGGGAAGGAGACAGGTTAAATAATGATTTTTAAGCCTTGAGACAATTGAGACATGGATTGTGTGTGTGTGCCATACAGAGGATGAATGGGCAAGGCGAAGTGCCTTTGAACGGGGTATGGTAGAAAGTGCCAGGCGCCCCGGTTTGAGTGTGTCAAGAACTGCAACGCTGCTGGGTTCTTCACGCTCAACCGTTTCCCATGTGTATCAAGAATGGTCCAAAGGTCATCCAGACATCTTGACACAACTGTGGGAAGCATCGGAGTCAACATGGGCCAGCATCCCCGTGGAACGCTTTCAACACCTTGTAGAGTCCATGCCCCAACGAATTGAGTCTGTTCTGAGGAGGTGCAAACTCAATATTAGGAAGCTGTGACTAATATTTTGTACACAGAAAAGTTTGAGTATTTAGTGTTACTAAAATAGTTATAAGAGCTGTCCAGTGGATAACTAAGTTACAATGTAAACCTGTTAATATAGTATTGTTACTAGAGTAATTACAGTGTTATTACATGGGTATAAGAGCAACGTTCGTTAGAGATTACTCTACCAGTTTACCGCCTGCTGCTGATTAAGGGTTTGATATTTAGATGCCATTCATTCAAACAACAAGAAATATGTTTTTGAAATAAGTTGAAAATAATACACAATAAAGATTTTCTAGATTGTTCACTAATTTCTCATTGCCCTCTCTCCCTCTCAGTGTACTCCTGCTGGGCTCTATGGAAATGTCTCGTTCAACAACCAAAGCCTGTTCACACAGCCGCGCCTGGCTCCACAAAACCAGGACCTGCAGCCCAAGACTTTCCCCAAGCCCATCTACTCCTACAGGTGAGCTTCCCCCTGGGCCAAGTGGCATTATAGTATTATTGTATTGCCTGAGTCGTGTTCATTAGGGCACACAATGGAAAAAGGACAAATTCAGGTAGTCCTTTCCTGTTTCAGTCAGTTTTCTTCCCTTTGATGCCCAGTGAACACGAACCTGGTCTAATTATCAACAGTATGTGTAGCCTAATGCACTTATTGCCTCGCTACTTTGGTCCATCCTCAGCTGTTTGATCTCTATGGCTCTGAAGAACAGCAAGACAGGCAGTCTCCCAGTCAGCGAGATCTACACCTTCATGAAGGAACATTTCCCCTACTTTAAGGTATGACTCGATCGGATCCTCTCAGGCACGTGTGAAACTCATTCCACAGAGGGCTGAGTGTCTGCGGGTTTTCGCTCCTACCTTGTACTTGATTTATGAATTAAGGTCACTAATTAGTAAGGAACTCCCCACACCTGGTTGTCTAGGGTTTAATTGAAAGGAAAAAACAAAAAACTGCAGACACTAGGCACTCCATGGAATGAGATTGACACCTCAGCTCTAAGGGCTGGTTTCCCAGACTCGGATTAAGCCTAGCGATGGACTAAAAAGCATGCTCAATAAAGAATCTCCATTGAGTATGCTTTTTAGTCCAGGACTAGGCTTAATCTGGGCCTGAGAAACTGGCCTAATATTCAATAGGGATTGGGGAAGCAGATATTTTAGGTAAGCATTGTGCTAAGTCAGTCGTTTAAATGTCTCCTTCCTCTTCCTGGGTTTTCATCCGCCTGAAGACAGCACCAGATGGATGGAAGAACTCAGTCCGACACAACCTGTCGCTAAACAAGTGCTTTGAGAAGGTGGAGAACAAGACGAGTGGGTCGTCTCGTAAGGGCTGCCTCTGGGCCCTGAACCCGGTCAAGATCGACAAGATGGAGGAGGAGATGCAGAAGTGGAAGCGTAAGGACCTCCCAGCGATCCGCCGCAGCATGGCCAACCCAGGTGAGACCACAGGACCAACTGAGGCCCATTCACACATAACCTGGGTCCTGTTCACCAGGCACAAAATGAAAGAAAAGGGAAGGAAACCAGGAGGGACAACCTTTTCCATTGCATAATGTTTAAAAACGTTTTCCTTTGTGTACTAGAATGAACATAGCCCATCAATGAAGAACACTCACCACCACCAATTATGATGATTATGCCCATTCAGATTTATATGTCAGTGTGGCAAAGTGTCATGGCTACAGTTGGCTATGTTACAATTGATGACAACATTCTAATTCAAGAATAAACGAAAGAGGTTATCCATTTGTCACATTTGGTGGACTGCTATAAACAGGGCTGGATTAAGAAATCATAGTCACACCATCATTTTCGGTAAACAAATCTGCACCGAGATGCAATTGGATGCGTGGTAAATTTGATGTTAAAGAACAACAAGAACCCTTACAATAAAGCCATAATAACATCAATTTTAGCAAATGTATAAAACACAAAAACATAAATACCTTATTTACATGACTATTCAGACCCTTTGCTATGAGACTTACATTAGAATTGAGCTCATGTAACAGATGTGAAACGGCTAGCTTAGTTAGCGGTGCGCGCTAAATAGCGTTTCAATCGGTGACGGCACTTGCTCTGAGATCTTGAAGTAGTGGTTCCCCTTGCTCTGCAAGGGCTGCAGCTTTTGTGGAGTGATGGGTAACGATGCTTCGTGGGTGACTGTTGTTGATGTGTGCAGAGGGTCCCTGGTTCGCGCCCGGTTATGGGCGAGGGGACGGTCTAAAGTTATACTGTTACACGCAGGTGCATATTTTTTCCATTGATCATCCTTAAGATGTTTCTACAAATTGATTGGACTCCACCTGTGATAAATTCAATTGATTGGACTTGATTTGGAAAGGCACAAACCTGTCTATTTAAGGTCCCACAGTTGACTGTTCATGTCAGAGCAAAAACCAAGCCATGAGGTCGAAGGAATTATCCTTTGAGCTCCGAGACAGGACTGAGTCGAGGCACAGATCTGGGGAAGGGTACAAAAAAAATGTCTGCAGCATTGAAGGTCCCCAAGAACACAATGGCCTCCATCATTCTTAAACAGAAGAAGTTTGGAACCACAAGGACTCTGGCCGACTCAGCCAAACTGAGCAATTGGGTGAGAAGGGCCTTGGTCAGGGAGGTGACCAAGAACCTGATGGTCACTCTGACAGAGCTCCAGAGTTCCTCTATGGAGATGGGAGAACCTTCTAGAAGGAAGCAGCACTCCACCAATCAGGCCTTTATGGTAGATTGGCCAGACGGAAGCCACTCCTCAGTAAAAGGCACACGCTTGGAGTTGACCAAAAAGGCACCTACTGTAAAGACTCTCAGACCATGAGAAACAAGATTCTCTGGTCTGATTCTTTGGCCTGAATGCCAAGCGTTACGTCTGGAGGAAAACTGGCACCATCCCTACGGTGATGCATGGTGGTGGCAGCATCATGCTGTGGGGATGTTTTTCAGTGGCAAGGACTGGGAGACTTGTCAGGATTGAGGGAAAGATAAATGGAGCAAAGTACAGAGGTATCATAGATGAAAACTTGCTCCAGAGCGCTCAGGACCTCAGACTGGGGTGGGGGTTTACCTTCCAACAGGACAACAACCCTAAGCACACAGCCAAGACAACGTAGGAGTGGCTTCGGGACAAGTCTCTGAATGTCCTTAAGTGGCCCAGCCAGAGCCCGGACTTGAACCCGATCGAACATCTCTGGAGAGACCTGAAAATAGCTTTGCAGCAACGCTCCCCATCCAACCTGACAGAGCTTGATAGGATCTGCAGAAAATAATGGGAGAAACTCCCCAAATACAGGTGTGCCAAGCGTCATACCCAAGAAGACTCGAAGCTGTAATAGTTGCCAAAGGTGCTTTAACAGAGTACTGAGTAAAGGGTCTGAATACTTATGTAAATGTAATATTTCAGTTTTAAAAACCTGTTTTTGCTTTGTCATGATGGGGCACTATATACTGAACAAAAATATAAACACAACATGTAAAGTGTTGGTCCCATGTTTCATGAGCTGAAATAAATGATTCCATTCATTTTCTATACTCACAAAAAGCTTATTTCTCTACAATTTTGTACACAAATTTGTTTACATCCCTGTTAGTGAGCATTTCTCATTTGCCAAGATAATCCATCCACCTGACAGGTGTAGCATATCAAGAAGCTGATTAAACAGAATTATCATTACACGGGGGCATCTTGTGCTTTGGACAATAAAACATCACTCTTAAATGTGCAGTTTTGTCACAAAACACAATGCCACAGATGCCTCAAATTTTAAGGGAGCGTGCAATTGGCAACGTCGTTTAGAGAACTTGGCAGTACGACCAACCGGCTTCACAACCGCAGACCACATGTAACCACGCCAGCCCAGGACCTTCACATCCGGCTTGTTCACTTGCGGGATCGTTTGAGACCAGCCACCCGGAGAGCTGATGAAACTGAGAAGTATTTCTGCCTGTAATAAAGCCCTTTTTGTAGGGCTAGGGTTAGGGTTAGCTGGCCAAATTGTGGCCTTCCCGACTGCAGGCAACCAGTAACTTCCAAAGTAAATGAAACACTTGAGTAAATGAGGGATACAAATAATAAAATGTGGGAGTGGGAAGCATTTTCCTGGCATGGTTTAGGTCCAGTTGTAGAATCGATGCCAAGGTGCAGCTCGTGTTGGCCTTAAGACACCATGTTGGTTTTTCCTTTATTTTGACATTTTACCTGTATTGTATGTGCTTGTGCTAAAATGTAATCCACTGTTATTTTAGAGAAACTATTGATCCTCTGTGGCTAAATGATGCTCTCTGGTGCATCTTGAACATTGAGAGCGGGCTCCTGTAGTTGGATAAACAAATGCAATTATTATTTTTCTTTTGCCTCTTGTGCCCAGCCCCCGACTCACATAATTGACCAGTCACATCAATTTATTATGCAGTTCATTTTTTATTAATCAGTTACCCAATCAAGGCATGTACCCCCCTACCTCCTCTCCTTCCCCCATCTGACAACTGACAATTAGCAGAGCAGCAGCAGGGAGCAGTAGGCTGTCTACTCTCATTGAGAGCGGGCTCCTGAATCCTCCTCTGGTTGACGGTTGTAGTAAAATAATAAAATATATATATATATATGGTAAATATAATCTATACTGTATATATTTACTTTATTATTATTTATTTTTTTTTAAATAGCTGCCTCTTGGGCCCTGGTAAGCCGGCCCTTGTGATAAGCAGCATCACAGAGAAAGAATCTGCTTTGTTTTTTAAATTTTTAAGGGAGTCATCAGTCGCTGAACTGGTCTGCTCCCTCTTTCCCTGTCAGATGAGTTGGACAGGTTGATCACGGACCGGCCGGAGAGTTGCAGACGGAAGCCCATGGACCCTGGGATGACCCGTCTGCCTATCTGTCCATCTGGCCTATCCCTGCCTGTCCCGGGCCAGATGAAACCCCAGCCCATGGTCACCCTGTCTCTGCAGTGCCTGCCCATGCACCAGCACCACCAGCTCCATGCCCAGGCCAGGCTGGCTCCGGTGTCCCCCCCCCCTGCCCAAACGCCCCCGCTCCACACCGTTCCTGACCTCTCCAACAGCCTCCTCTCTATCCAGCATCCCGGCAAGCAGCCGCACGAGTTCTACAGTCTCCATGGTGAGGTCAACGCAGAGGTGGACACACTGGACACCAGCATCATGGACTTCGCCCTACAAGGTGGGCAGCTATAGTACTAGTCACAACAACATTGTATACCGTCTTAAAACTCCAGTGCAATCAAAAATGTGATTTCCTGTGATTTATATACATTTCCACACTGTGAGGTTGGAATAATATTGTGATTTTCTTCTATTATGATAATGCCCTTTTAGTGTAAGATTCGTTTGAAAAGACCACCTGAAAACCAGATGTTTTGGCCTGCCTCACATCACCAGGCAGTAAATTGGTTAATAGAACAACCTGAGTCCCAAACCTCTGCCAATAAAATTACTCTTGCCAAAAAAAACTGTTTCTTTTTCACCATTGGGCCTTTAACAATCTGCATACCAACGTGACTTTGAACGGCAGTTGGGACATTTTCTTGGCTTTCAGAAGCAGTGATGACCAGTGACGTGACACGATTACCTCCTTCCCCAGGTAACCTGTGGGAGATGAAAGACGACAGCTTTAACCTGGAGGCTTTGGGCACCTTCAGTAACTCTCCCCTGCGTTTGTCTGACTGTGACATCGGCACCATGACGGGCAGCCTCCCCCCAGTCTACAGCGGGGTCAGCATGCCCTTCTCAGACCTACAGGTGACGGGCATGTACACCTCCTACGCCGCCCTGGACACCCTCTCCTCCCAATACATGGGCACGCCAGGCAACAGCAAGCCCATCACTGCCCTGCTTTAATGAAAACATCCCCTGCACCACAAGGGGAGAGCTGCAACGAGGCATCACCAACAATACAAACACTTTTTTTATTTGTTGCTATGGCTCTACTTGTCAATCACACTCCTGGCACCAAAAAGCCCCCAACATCCTCCACTGAAAAGCCTGAATCCTCATTGCTTTTCTCTATCCCCGATGACAGAGCAACTTGTGTTGCCATACCTAAAGCCACTACTTCAGATGAGAGAAAGAAGTCTGCTCGGGTGATTTGATCAAAGTCATTGCTTTTTTTACCTGTGTGGTTTTACAATGGGAGTAACCAATGAGGAAAACTGAAATTCGGGAGGAAATTGACTAAAATATAGTGATGTCTCTGGGGGGGGGGGGCTTTGCCAAGCAAAGACCCCAGAGCTGTCCTACACTGTTCATACACAAACCTAGCAGGCAACAGGAACCTTCTCTGCCAGTTTTGTACAATGTTGAGTTCCCTGTGTTTGTAAGCCTTACCATGGCACTGTTAGTTCCCTGTTATTTAGCTATTGTGTGTATTGTGCTAGGCAGTATTACTGTGATGTTTTATTTATTAAATGGCAGCTGGAGAAGGGGAGGAATTTATCGAACACCGTTTACTGTATATTTGTGTTTTAAATCCCTGTGATCTCCACTGAAAAGCTTGTTTCTTAAACAGTATTTATCCATACATTCCAAAACCTGTCTAATAATAGCATTTGTAGACCATTTGACAAATTTCAGCATTTGAAAATATGCTAAAATATGCTAAAGTCCAAATTCATAATATTCATCGAATTATTCACAACTTTTGGGAGGATGTCAGGCTACATGTACTGTTAAATCACAATGGATAAATAAAAAGTTACTTGCTGAAAACAGATTCATTCCATTTATTTACAGATACTATACATTACTCGAATAAGGGGTAAGTACATGGCAGATATTTTACATATATTATTGACAATTTCAAATGGATATCTGGTATTTTGATGAAGGCAACAGCAGCAGAATGGCTTGGGGACCCATTATACCCTTCTCTGCCCCTGTTCACCTGCGTTTAAGCAACAATCAGCATTATATTAAAAACACATATCACAGACAGTCATATCAATGTCAATTTGTTCCAAATCATTACTATACAAATACTATGGGTGTGAATTTATCCACCTGCATTTATATAGGATTATTCACTCAGACTCCAGCATACACCATCACTGACAACAAAAAAACACAAATGAAATGACTCAGGTGTATTTGTTATTCAGTCAAAAAAACATTAATACAAAGAAAGAAATTCAAGGGCACACAAATAAACACTGGTTAATAAAAACTAAACAATATTACCTGACTTTCAAATTGTACAGGTTAGTCTTAAGGGCAATACTGACATATCCCATTTTTGGAGGGGAAAAATTAAATTTTCCTACTAGACCATTGTCACAAATGATTTCAAATTAATTTAATTAAATGTAATTTAATGTCACTGAAATTAAGTCTTTTTTGGGGTCAATATTTTATCTTATCCTTATTTAAACTAGCAAGTCAGTTAAGAACAAATTCTTATTTTCAATGACGGCCTAGGAACATACTGAAGTAAAGGTTACACATCACCCAACCACCAGACAGGCTTGTGTATTGTCTTTGCACTGGCACATAAAAAATAAAGTATTTTACATGGTACACAAATGAGGGCTTTGTTCGGCCCCTGGCTGGCGTACATTCAAAGGTCGGCACACATTCTCCCAGATGTGAACAGAATGATCAACACACCAGAGCAAAAACCCTGGTCACCCCTGTTGTAAAATGCCAGTGTACAGCATTAGCAATGAGAAGCTTGATAGAATACTGATGAAAAGGCACACGGTCCAATCCATTCAATTCATGTTTTTAAATCCTATTGATGAAGTGAATCAGAAATGCTAAAGAGTAGTGGTGGTTCCCTCTGATCATAGCAATGTTAAAACTACATGAAACCAGACCCGAGTTCAAATACTTTGACCATTTACTTGAACCTGCCTGTCGTGTCAGGTGGGCGGGGGGGGGGGGTTGTACTTTTCATAATTAGGTGTGATTAATGAAAATGGTTTACTCTTAAAAAATTTTTTAAATTATTATTATTCCACTGGAACCTGTAGTGCCAAAACCGTAAAAGCTACCAACACCAAAATCAGCCCTTTCCCAATGCATTTCAATGGCGATAGACTAGAATGTTAAAAATGTAGCCTATAACTAGTCTTATACCGTTTAAGATAGAAACACATTTCAAACTTAAAAATATGTAGACCAGTCTGGATTAGGTTGCTTGTTCACAGCTTTTTGATAACTTTTATACTTTTTAAATGTGCATAAAAGCTCCATATGCTTTGATTTGGAAGTATTTGGATTCACCACTGCTCTTGAACCGCTAAAGCTACAATACCACACCAATGTTGACATGTACAGCGCATTCAGAAAGTATTCAGAACCCAAGACTTTTTCCACATTTTGTTACATTAGTCTTATTCTAATATGTATTAAATAAATCTACACACAATACCCCATAATGAAAAAGCGAAAACAGGTTTTTAGACATTTTTGAAAATGTATATAAAAACACCTTATTTACGTAAGTATTCAGACTCTTTGCTATGAGACCCAACATTGAGCTCAGGTGCATCCTGTTTCCATTGATCATGCTTGATATGTTTCTACAACTTAGGAGTCCACCTGTGGTAAATTCAATTGATTGGACATGATTTGGAAATGTACACCTGTCTATTTAAAAAGGTCTCACAGTTGACAGTGCAGGTCAGAGCAAAAACCAAACCATGAGGTCAAAGGAATTGTCCCTTGAGCTCCGAGACAGGATTGTGTCGAAGCACAGATCTGGGAAAGGGTACCAAAACATTTCTGCAGCATTGAAGGTCCCCAAGAACACGGTGGCCATCATTCTTAAACGGAAGAAGTTTGGAACCACCAAGACTCTTCCTACAGCTGGCCGCCCGATCAAACTGAGCAATCAGGGGAGAAAGGCCTTGGTCAGGGAGGTGACCCAAGAGTCACTGACAGAGCTCCAGAGTTCCCCTGTGGAGATGGGAGAACCTTCCAGAAGGGCCACCATCTCTGCAGCCCTCCACCAATCAGGCCTTTATGGTAGAGTGGCCAGACGGAAGCCACTCCTCAGCACAAGGCAAATGACAGCCTGCTTGGAGTTTGCCAAAAGGCACCTAAAGGATGAAACCAAGATTGAACTCTTTGGCCTGAATGCCAAATGTGACATCTGGAAGAAACCTGGCACCATCCCTACGGTAAAGCATGGTGGTGACAGCATCATGCCGTGAGGATGTTTTTTCAGGGACTGGGAGACTAGTCAGGATCGAGGGAAAGATGAACAAAGCAAAGTAACAGAGAGATTCTTGATGAAGTCCTGAGCACTCTGGAGCAGGTTCTCAGACTGGGGTGAAGGTTCCAACAGAGCAAAGACCCTAAGCATATAGCAAAGACAATGCAGGAGTGGCTTCGGGACAAGTCTCTGGATGTCCTTGAGTGGCCCAGGCAGAGCCCGGAATTGAACCCGATCAAACATCTCTGGAGAGACCTGAAAATAGCTGTGCAGCGACGCTCCCAGTCCAACCTGACAGAGCTTGAGATGATCTGCAGAGAAGAATGGGAGAAATCCCAAAATACTGGTGTGCAAAGTTTGGAGCATTTATTTTTGTATAAATTTAGAAAACAATCCCCAAATCTGTTTTTGCTTTGTCATTATGGGGTAGTGTGTGCAGATTGATGAGGGGGAAAAACAAATTAATCCATTTTAGAATAAGGCTGTAACGTAAGAAAATCTGGAAAAAGTCAAGGGGTCTGAATACTTACCGAAACCCCCGGGCGATTTTATTTGGCACCCCAAGCTGAAGATTTAAAAAAATATATTTCATTTGTTGAACATAAGACTAAAATCACTAGGAAATCAGCTAAAAGGGATTTTAATTTAGGGAATCTGTTCCCAAGTATTCCCACGCATAAGTAGAGAGGCATAAGTGATCGTATCCCAGTAAAATCAAGGTTTAAAATTACTGTTTTTGTCAAATACTATGTTTTGGATTCTTGCGGTCAATTTGCAGTGTACAAACAATTTATAACTATGTTCCGGCCCCCCGACCATCCGAGGAAAGAAAAATAAATCTACCCAAAGCAGGGACCCTTGATCTAGTGCATGTGTAGTGTATAGTGCTGCATGGTTATAGCGTATGAGCAGCCCGAACTAGCTCTAACCCTGAGAATTAGACACGTTTTGGCTTCTTTGGCGTCTTAGCTTTATTGTCTCAACTCAACAATAGAAAGTAGGCGGCACCGATGGGGAGATAGTGCATGTGTCCCCCTGCCCTGGGTCCACATCCCACAGACCTACTTATCTATTCTCTCCCCGATGCTAGAACTTCAGGGATTTCCTGTGTAAGGCATTGGGCAGCTCAGCCTCAGATCTCGAGTTTAACTGGGCGCGGTGCCGTCCATCGTGGCCAGCAGGTGGGAGATCTTGGCCCTCTGGGATGGAGTGATGGACTGGCTCATGTGGATGATGCAGTCCATGGTCACCTCAGGGTTGGCCAGCACAATGCTGGGATAACACACACAGTACGTACATTGGATTATATGCACACAGTACTTTCAAGTGTAGCAATGTGTGTGTGTGTGTGTGTGTGTGTGTGTGTGTGTGTGTGTGTGTGTGTGTGTGTGTGTGTGTGTGTGTGTGTGTGTGTGTGTGTGTGTGTACCTGCGGATGTGTTTCACGGCGTGGTCCCTCTTCAGGTACTTGATGTTCTCTCTGATGGCGGATCGTGTGCCGTCCTCTTTGGCCAAATGCTTCTCCAGCCACTCCACCACCGCTTTGTTATTGTCCCAAAGGTACGCCTGGAAATTAAGCACAGAACCGAACTCTAAAAACACTTCTACACACCATGGATTGTAATAGATTGTGTAACCAGTGGGATTCGAACCTGGGTCCCCCACGCAGTAACCCAACATCTTAAACACTGGACCAAAAATAACTAAAATGTTCCGAGGGTGACAATTGGGATTACATGTTTCAGACAGGGGTACTCCATTACAATAGGATAACCTTGCTTGTATCACATGAACAGAGCAATTACGTTGCGACATCCATACCTGGACCGTGCCTTCGGTCTCCACAAACCAGCGCCGCAGCATGGACTGGATGTGTCCGTCACTCAGCTCTGGGTTGGCCTGCAGGACCTCGCACTTCACCACGCCCTCAAGCAGGAGGCGCCGCAGACGCCAGTAGAAGAAGCTCCGCACATTCTTCCAGTCCAGGATGTCCTGCATGTGACCACCAGGTTACATAGACCATAGAGTGAGGGACACTAATGCCCCATGGCAGGTGTGGAGAATGGGACCAGGCATCACATATTCATCTCCTGTCTGCCCATTGAGGTCTCATTGAAATGTATTTTGCTTTCCAGGGTTTGTTCTGGCACCTTCCATTGTTTGATTGACTATCACAACTGGGGGTTGGAACCAGTTCAGGGAACAGAACCAAAAAATATCGGAATCCTTCAAGGAACAGAATCAGAACGAAAGTGATCTACACTGTTCTGGAACAGAACTGTCATTTTAAAAGAATAGCAACCGGTAAATAAAGTTATTTTATGTTCTGGCTTTTTTTTCCAGTACCAAAAAAAAATGCAACAAAACACCTATGCAAAGCCCTCACGCTGTGCCTCAGAAATGTATTCCACTGGTCTGCCTGCCAGATGTGGCTACCTGCCCCTCCCCCTCCGAAGCATAGGCTACTGTAGTCTATCGACATTACAAACGTGATTCAGAAATTAGGGAGAGATTTTTTAATTAGAGAAGAATGGATTAACTTTTTCAATACTAGTTAAGGTTACTATAGTTATCACATTCCACATTGGATTTATTAACATTAAAAAAAGGTTAGGCAGCTAGCCCTGGTCCAACGCTAAGCCAACTCTTGGAAGTTCAAGGACATTCAAAGTTCATTCATAAAAGCCGCTCTTCTGTTGGTATAATTTTGTGTAACTAATTCAGATAATGCATGTCATAACAAGATGCTCAGAGCCTCAAGCCAAGCCTCCCCCACCATCTCGCACTCCCCACCCGCAAAATTTCAGTCGCATCTCGCTATAGTTGCATGTAAACAACTATAGCTTGCCCACTCCATAGCAAGCTGCTCTATCCGCACTGATTGGTGAAGTAATTTTATGTTGAGCTAAATGTTAAAAAATATAACAGACAGGAACGATATAAACCATAACTTTTTTTGTTTTCAAACTGGTTCAGAACTTTATTTTGCTAGTCGGAACAGTGGAAAGGAATTTAAATGTGGGTTCCATTCAGAAAGAAACTATTTGAATTTTTGGGGGTTCCAACCCCAATTATAACACAGTGTTTTTGTGTTTTACAACAAGGGAGGATTTTTTTTTACCGTGATGGCACCCTTCTCGTGCATTCTACCAGGGGTGTCGTGGAGGTCCACAAACTGCACTGCCACTTGGTGGTAGATGGGCAGCAGGAACTCCTCTCTGGCCCTCAGCTTGGCTTCCAGGTCCTTCCGCTGTTTGTCTGTCAGCTCCGGTGTACCTGGCCAGTCAAAAGGATTTATTAACCAATGTCTCCTCTCTGTTCATTAGGACACAGAATTAAAGAGGTTTAAAAACATCTTGCAATAAAAAGCGGAAAATGTGCATTTCTTATTGGCCAAGACCAGGATGTCTTTCCCCGTTTCAGTCCCTGTTCATTAGGACACCGAATTAAAGATGTTTAAAAACATTTTGCAATGGAAAGCAGAAAATTAGCATTAGCAAGTCTTGCCCTGTTCCCTTTCGTTTGGTGCCTAATGAACACGACCCCGCTGTTTTCTGAATGGTTGTCGAACCCCTGCGACTCTAGCACTGGTGGAAAATGTACCCACAGTAAAAGTAAAGATAGCTTCCTTTGACTCAAGTAAAAGTCACCCAGTAAAATACTACTTGAGGAAAAGTCTAAAAGTATTTGATTTTAAATATATCAAGTCACATCCCTTATGTTAAGCAAACCAGCTGCCACGTTTTGGCACCAGTAGAGTAGCTATCTAGCTATATAAACCATGCCACTCTGCAAACACATCTTCTCCGATTTTGGTTACAAGGTGGCACTTATTTAAATTAGGCAAGAGAATATCATGTTATCATTGGTGTATTAAAATGAGAGTTAATGTCACCCTATCCCCTTAATAACCCAAGTGTTTGACATGGGGGAGGGGACCAGTAACTTTATGATCACACTTTATCAATGTAGAAGCAACAGACACTTTTCATATTTTGATCTGGTTTCCTTCAAATATCATAACTTCGCAAACACGATTGACTGTTCATGACCTTTAGATTTTTATTTATTTTTATACAATGCTAACTAAAAAGAAAACACGATGCCTATCGTACATATGGGTGGAACGACAGGTACTGTTGTAAGAGTTTACCAGGCTGTTTACCAAGCTGTTCAGCCAGACCGGCGTAGACCGAGTCGATCCGGCGCATGGTTTTCAACAGGTCCTTCCTGCGATACTTGATCTCCACAGTGCCCTCTGCCTCTAGCACACCACCCCTTGACAGGGAGAGTGGTGGAGATGACAACAGGGAAAGGGGGATGAGCGAGAGAAGAAGAGGGAAAGGAGTAAGAGAGCAGCTCATTCACATTGACTCTGGAGAGAAGCCGCCCTGCCATGTTAAAAAAAAGGCCTACCTGCTCTCTCTGTCTGCGTAGAGCTCCATGCACAGAAGGTTAATGGTGGGATCGATCACCACCCAGGATCCCCCCCTCAGCTCAGCGTGCGGCGGGATGTAGATCAACACAGGCTGGCGGAACTCACGCAGGCCGTCCACGATGTAGGCCCCATACTTCAGCACCTGGTCGTACATGTCTGAGAGAAATAAAAACGGACTTGCAGTTGTGGTAACACCAATATTTACAATATTGTTTAGAGATTTAGAAGAAAACGAGAAAAAAAAACGCTGTGTTCTAGTGGGGGTTTTCCAGTCAGTACCAGACTAGGGTTCAAATACTATTTGAAATTTTTCAAATGCGTTGAGCGTTTGCTTTAGTCTGGCTGGAGTGCCAGGTGAGCGTGACTTGCATTTGAGATGTCCTAGTAGTCTTATTGCAACAGGCAAGCTGAATCCAGCACAGATACAAAAATGATTTGAAATTATTTTGAATAGTATTTGATCCCAGGTTGGCCAGTCAGTACCCTTCATTCCCCCGGAGAAGCCTCTCCAGTTGGCGAACACCATCAGAGGCAGCCGCTCACGGTTGAAGTCACGGATGGCCTGGGCCGTCTTGAAGGCAGAGTCCGGAAACCACACCTGGCCGGCCTGCTGCACCAGCTGAGTGAGTGTGTGAGTGAGAGTGAGAGTGACACACACAGAGGGATGTTAAACTCTTGTTGCAGGTGTCAAATGAGTCTGCATTACCTTGTCAGATCATGTGTCCCCTTTTCGAAAATGAGCAAAGGCATCAAAACTTAATTCATGATGGTTGACTAACATGTCGCCTTGGCATACGGCCCAAGCAGGTCCAATACATAATCACAACATATAATGGAGGACACAAAGCCACTCACTCTGGCCTCAGAATCCAAGTTTGCTGGATCGGCCGGGATAGCCACCTCAACGGTGCGTGTTTCCACAGCGATGACGCCAAGGGGAATCCCTCCTAACCTGTGGTGTTGCGTTACAAATTAGTTGGCAGTCTGCCTTCGGAACTGCTACATCTCAGTGATTCCGTATCCTGCAGGTATAACGCTGAACAAGCTGTTATAATCATCTATGAGCCTTCATAATTGTATATAATAATTAAAATGTTATGTCTCTCTCTCTCCATGTATCAACTGACTTGAAATGACTGATATTTAGTAAGGGTCATTATGAGATGATTATAAGACGTAACGGGGTCAAACATGCTCATGACTACCGTAATTGCTGGACTATAAACGCACCTGAATATAAACCGCACCAACTGATAAAAAAGAAAATGTATTTTGTACATAAATAAGCCGCACATGTCTATAAGACGCAGGTGCCTACCGGTACATTGAAAGAAATTAACTTTACACAGCCTTTAAACGAAACACGGCTTGTAACAAAAATTAAACAGTAGCCTACCAGTAAAGTCATTGGTCACCATCTTCCTCCTCCTGTGCACTGAAACCACTGAAGTCATCTCCTTCGGTGTCGGAGTTGAAAAGCCTCAGAATTGCTTAATCCGATGTTGGATCGTTTTCATTGTTGCTCTCGTCACTTTCATCCGGAGGAAAATACCCCGCTGAGCTCATGCTGCCCCTTCAACACGCAGCAGTCCAGCCTTTTGAAACCCGTTGATGATAGTGGATATTTTGACAATGCTCCACGCTGTCAGGACCCACTGGCAGACTTGACCATAAGTTGCTCTTCGCATGCGGCCCGTTTTAGTGAAGGATTTCTCCCCACTTGTCATCCAAGCCTCCCACTGAACAAGGAGCGCCACCTTAAATGCACAATTTACACTGATGTCGAGTGGCTGCAAATACTTTGGGCCATCTGCTTTTCTTCCCTCTGAAAGGTTTGTTGTCTTATTGCACTGAGTCCGTTCCTCACGCTGCTGTTTACAAAGTCTTATAATCGACTCATTAAGGCCAAGCTCCCAAGCAGGAGCTCTATTTCCTTTTCCAACAGCCAGATCGATCGCCTTCAACTTGAAAGCTGCATCATATGCATTTCTCCGTGTCTTTGCCATGATGAGGGTGACACAATTACTACCGTAATCAGAATGATGGGAAGTTTGAGCGCGCTCGATTTACGTCACATTATGTGACGGTGCTCAGTTCTTTGGCGGCTTGAATCTTGTGAAAGCGGGAGAAATCCATAAATTAGCCGTGTCATTGTATAAACCGCGAGGTTCAAAGTGTGGGAATAAAGTAGCGGCTTATAGTCCGGAAATTACGGTAGTGTTAAAATGCATGAATGTATTAAAACTGTATTGTACCTGCAGCTTTTAAGAAATTGTTACCCATATGTCTTTTGTAATCATTTATATTGCGCGCATGTATGTGTGTGTGTGTGTGTGTGTGTGTGTGTGTGTGTGTGTGTGTGTGTGTGTCTGTCTGTCTATACAGTACACTCACCTGGCTCTGCCCACCACTACTGTCTGGGCCCAAGACCCCATCACTTCCATGAACGAGCCATGGTCACAAAATCCACTCTGCCAGGCTCCTTTTACAGCTAAACACAACACACAAAAATAACCTATGACAGCAATAATGTACAGTGTATTGCAAACTTTTTTTTATGCACTTTAAAAAGTTGGATTTGATCTAATTTAATATTCAGTACACTGCACTGGGTGACATAGCCATGTCTGTCAACTCAGGGGCTGGGAGAAATAGAATCTGGGCAGAGTTAAGAGGGTTATGTATGCTGCAGAGTGTGTCTCACTGGGGTGGGGCCTCCCGGCCAGTAGCCAGCGGGGGTCATAGGGAGCCTTCGTGGGGGTGAACTCGATCTCCCTCTCCACTGGGTCCTTGGGTGGGATCACCGGCACCGGAGAGTGCTTGGTCTGAAATAAGAGTAGAACAATGTGCTGACAACTCCTATCTGGGGGTTGGTCGGCTGAGTTTGACCTCTTACGGGACATCTTCAGCCTGCTCTGAGATCTGTTTGGGCTGTCTTGCCAAATTGGCATCTCAGATTTAAAAAGTGCTGATCTAGGATCCATTTTGTCCATCAGATCATAATGAATATGATTACATGGACAGAGGGGATGTGATCCTAGATCAGCGCTCCTTCTCTGAGAATCTTTATGAATATGGGGTCAGAACTGGTCTTCCTCTTTTTCATAATGTACCTTCGGCATATAGGAGAGCCAGCGCAGGATAGTGAAAACGCCCTCAAAGTCATCGGGCACCGTAGTGTGAGTCACTCCGTTGTTGTGCATGATCTGGACGCCTCCCAGCTGGTTGTTGGAGGTGTACACTTCTCGACCCAGAACCTGTAACGGCAACAGCTTCACTGTCAAGGGCAGTGGAAACGGGTCACATATCCAGACGATTATAGGACATTGCAGTTCTAACGATTTAAAATAGGTTTCACTACTTATGAAATATGAGACTCCTTAACCATCATACAACTGACTGGGGTCATTTTGACACAAGAGTCATATTTTTGATCATAGCCCAAAAGGTGATTTATTCAATTCTTCATGACTTTTGTCAATCAATCTAAATAATTGTTTAGTGTTTCTGTATCAATATGGACTTATTCTTTTATTTTTAGAAGACCTTTGGAGTCATTTTGAACCCCCGGCCAAAAACACCTAATCCGTCGGTAGTCATTTGATAAATAGGATTTTTATTTGAATCTAGCTTTCTCTGGAGACATAATTACAAGTTATCCATAGTTATTCTACGGGAAATATTTTATAAATACCCAAATTCCTATAATATCCTCCAATATTCTATACATGCAACTTTTTAATGGTGTTTTGGTTGCTATAACGTTTGGTTTGAAGTGACTGAGGATTTGGGCATGCTTTTAGAAGCTTCCTGCCATAGGCCCTACCACTCCCATTGTTTCACTAGAAGCGATGCTAATGGCTTTGGGGTAAGTAAATACATAAAATAAAGCCATATTTATGGTAATCGTCTCATGATCAATGGATTAAACACTGTAAATACAATGATGTATATTTACATTTTTGGTGTACCGCCCCTTTAAAATGCAGTCGTTTTATTTTTAGCTCATGTCAAAATGAATATTTACCTCAAAATTCTGAAAAACTAAATGATACTACAATCAAATTATGGTAAATCAGCTTTTTAGTACTAATGTGGTTTGTACTTTGGGAAAAACTATGCACATTAATGAAGGTTAACATGAATATATATATATATTTTTAAATAGAATATGCTAATTAACACATTTTGATAAAATAAGACAGTTTGGTATTTTTTTTAAACTGATTACATGATTTATATATGTCTAAATGAGGTCTTGATAATAATTAAGTTAATATTTTGCTATGATTGTTGCTTGTCAAAATGACCTCAGTTGGTAATCCATGTATATAAAATATGTTGGTAGTATGAGGGTTAGAGGGGTATTTTGGTTGAAAAACACAATTTCATATATTATTTTGAACATACGAGCTCCCATAGTTATCCTAACAGTGGGCCTGTGTATACTTCTTATGTAAGTCTCAGAGTTCTAAAACGCATGAAGAATCCAAGCAGACGGGACAGAGACGTACCTTGTTGAGGGCTCCAGCCCCGGTCAGGATGATGTGGGAGTTCTCCACCTGGATGACCCTCTGCCCCAGACGCACTAGATAAGCCCCGATCCCAATGGCACGGCACGTCACCTGCAGTACCCAGGACATACAGTACCATAGCTTCAACATAACCCAGGTCGTTAAGCATAGCATGCCTCGTGGCTTATCTAACACCAGACAAAGAGATGTGTGTGTGTGTGTGTGTGTGTGTGTGTGTGTGTGTGTGTGTGTGTGTGTGTGTGTGTGTGTGTGTGTCCTCCTGACCATGCTGATGGTGATGATCTCGTCGTAGGCCTGGGAAGACTCCCCGGCGATGGTGCCTGATCCTCTCAGGTTCTCCACCCCAAGACCATCTTCGGTCCCTATGATGTCAGTGATGATGTACCTGGAGTCCGGTCGACAGGATGGGGAGAGAGAGAGAGAGAGAGTCAGTGAACCTCTGAGATACCAGACTGTGTATGTTAGCTGTGCTAGTTGATAAGGGTGACTAGCACCAGAGGGGTATACTACAAAGCAGGTTCAAGGAGTTAGCTGGCTGACCTGCCATAACATTGTGATATTTGAAGATAAGCTTGAAAATGGGTATAGATATGTCTTTTGAGCATTTAAAAAAATATGTAATGTCCCAACAAATCAATAGTTAACTAATTGATCCTGCTTTGTAGTACACCCCTCAGGTGACAGGCGTGCGTGTGCCACCTGGACTCTCCGCCCTCCTCCACGTGGTGGCAGTGGACAGCGTTGGTGGAGCTGATGCGGGTGTAGTCCTGGGGTGTCAGGTACAGGTACTTGAAACCCTACAGGTGATGACAAGCAAACAGTCATCAGTTCCAAGAAAGTGGGCAGACACAGAAACAGTGTAGAGTCTGATAAGAGGTCATCAGGATTACACCTTGCCATTATGCCCCACAGAGAACATCAATCACACCCACTCTTCTGATCACCAGTCAGTTTGCCCGACACATTAGACCATGCCGCCAGCACATGTTAACAAATCAGCTTTGCCAGTGTCACAGACAGAAGGAATAACATTAAGTCAGAAAAATAAAAATCTTAAGAAACATCATTTAATTTGCATTGCCGTGACCTCTGCTGCTGCAAATCTATTAACATTTCCAGAGTGCGTTTTTTCCACCTTTCAAATCAAACTTTATTTGTCACATGTGCCGAATACAACAAGTGTAGACTTTAACCTGAAATGCATACTTACAAGCCCTTAACCGACAGTGCAGTTGAAGAAGAGTTGAGAAAATATTTACCAAATAAAGTACATTGTTGCATGGTATGCCCTTACAAATCAAAACCCTTTTTACAAGGCCACTGAAGACAACTCAGTAGCAGGCGCGCTCAACTGAACAGTCCTTGTAAAGAAAAGGTCTTATGTACACTGTAGAATCTACTGTTATGTAGTGACTGGTGATAAGTCACCTTGTAAGGGTCCTGGGGGTCGGTCCAGGCAACCTGGAACATGTGTCGTATCTCCTCGGCCAGGCCGATGCGCGCCCCACTGTTGGCTGAGATGTAGATGCGTGGAATGCCCTCGGCCCGGGCCATCTCCGACGCCCGCAGGAACAGCTGGTCCTCCTGGGGCCCGAACGAGCCAATCATGTAGGTGATGTCGTTGCAGATGACGATGATGTCGCGGCCCTCGGGATACTCTGGAGTCTTCATCCGCATCCGGAAGGCTACAATTCCCACCTGGGAGAGAGGGATAAAGAGCCAAGTAGAGTATTCGGGATTGCCAGGAGGGTTTCGGGACAACATAAGGGGCTTTAAAAGACAGATGGCCTTGGTCGTCTCTGTAACACTAGAATATGTTGTAGTTCCAATCCACGTGAGCACGCTATGTGCTCTACCTCGTTGTCTCCAGGCAGGCGGTTCATCTGCACCAGTCTGTCATGCGGGTCCAGCACCAGCTCGGTGCACATCAGCACGTCTTTAGGGTAGCTGTCCCCCGGACCCCAAAGCTTAAAGAGGGCCTATGAGACACAAAAGGTTAAAAAAACAGATTAAAAAGAAAAAATGTTTAAGTACCTGCAGTTAAAAAGGGTCAAGTGTCAAAAAGGAGAGAGAAAGAGAGAGGAACCCCCACCTGTCGGAACATCTCTGGGAAGTCATAGACGTAGGTGGTGCCCAAAGTCTGGGCCTGGAAGCGTTTGGACTGCAGCAGGTCCTTGGTGACATAGGGATGGTTGATGAGCATGCCGTGCAGAGGGCCTTGCTTGTCCCCGTACGACTGGAACATGATCTAGAGGTCAGAGGGGAGACTGAGGTCAGTTGTCAGCTGCAGATCATTGCATCGAACGGCTAGAGAAACTGAAATAGAGGTGTTTATAACCGATTTGTTAAGCCTCCATATGGTCTTCAGGAATACCCTGTGAAGCGTTTAGCTAAATGTAGACCCTGTTGCACTGCGAATTCAACACTGACTGTGCATCGTGCACCAATCTGTGCCAGTGAGCTGATCCCAGCCTGCGTGCCGGTTTATAGTGCTCTTCCTGATCGGCCTACCTGTCCCGTTGAGGGGTCTGTGACCTCCTTATACAAGCTGATGTCCAAGTAGTAGCCGGACTCGTTGGTGAGGAACAGACGGATGGGGATGGCGGTCCCAGTGGGCGTCAGCCGGATGTTGATCTTGAGCTCGGCCTGGAGCACCCGGAGCTTCCACAGCCTACTGCCGTAACGCATCACCATGGAGCGCACAGACTCCTCAATCTACAGGACACAAGAGAGGCAACACATACTGTAGTTCATTTACACATCATGATATAACACGGATCACTTTAACTAGCTCATGAAACCCCACAATCCTTTGTGTTAGGCAAACAAGCCTTTCCTCGTGTGTATGGGCAGTTGTGCCCCTTCTGTCCAATAAGCTCATTTCTGGGCAATATTTCTGTCCATTTAAGGAACCCTTTTTGTATCAGGAGCCACATCAGCCCCCTTTAAGACGGACTATTACTAAAATGGGATTGTCGTCAAAATCCCTTGTCTCGGAGGAGCCAACAGCACAGGCACACGGACCTTGGAGGGGTCCATGATGACGGTCGGGACAAAGTTCAGGAAGATGTGGTTGCAGTCGGTGCGCCATTTGGTGTTGCTGAAGGCCACCTCCAGCTCATCCATGGCCTCCAGGAGAAGACGCTCGCCCTCGTTTTGTAGGTACTCAAATGACGCTTCCTGGACAGAGAGAAAGGGGTGCCAGCGTTTTGAGAGAAAAGTCATGTTCCAAGCAAGACACAAATGATTTATTTTCAATACAAGGGAGCAAAATCAATACATCTATTTTTAACTCCTGTTTAGAAGAGAGCTTTTGTAAAGGGAAGGAGGCTTCCACCCCTGCACGCTTGCGCTCGTGTGGCATTTATTCCCCTCCCCCCGTACCTTTGTGATGAGGTCAGAGTGGCGCATGATGGCTCGGATGAAGTAGCGGTAGTCTGTGACCTCAGCGCCCTCCTGCACGCGAGCGGCACCCAGGTACTGGTGCATCTTGCTGTTGGCACAGGGCACGGCCGTCAGGTCAAAGTTACGCATGCGGTTCAGCTCCAGCTGGAAGGCCAGAGCAGGCTCCAGGTTCCTGTAGATACGGTCCTCCTGAAACTGGGAGAGAGACACACACAGGTGGAGAGAGAGTGGGTGGTGTTTTAAAGCTGTTCGTGTATAAAAAATGTCTAGTTATTGTTAAAAATAAATAAAAAAACTGTAGAGAAGTTTTTTTTTTTACCCCGTCTCTGGCTCTGAAAGTGAAGAACTTGGGAAATTCCCTCTGGTAAAAATCAAAGAGGAAAATTAGATTCATCTTGGTCGTATTCATTAGGCACCAAAAGGAAGAAAATTGACGGAAACAGGGAGGGACTACCTGAAGTTGTCCAATAAGAAATGCTCGTTTTCGTTTTCTGTTGCAAAACGCTTTGCTGCGGTGTGCACTAATGGAAACGACCCTGCTTTTATTAGCCATAGTTTAATAGTAAGTTAATATTAAGTTAATAGTATATTAATAGTAAATCCAAAGTAGATTAAAATTAAGTTAATAGTAAGTAAAATCAGATTAATAAGAAGAGATGACGGAGCACTATTAACAGTCGTATTCAACAGCAGCAAAGGGATATTTCAAAATGTAGCCTCGTACGACCATCTCGATCTCGCGAGCTTACAATCCGTTTTGCTACGCGGATTCCGTGCAACAGAACGGAAGCTTGCGAGATCAGGATGGCCGTACGAGGCCATTTCAAAATGGTCTCGTAGAAACATCTTACCCTCTGTGCGACTAAAAACGTGATCCTTCGGATGCCGTGCTCAAAGAGTAAAACCTTCTGTAATAAGAAATCATCATATCAAGTATAATCATAGGAGACACCCAGGATAACAATGAAGAAGGATCCTAACTTCCACTTTCGTTCAAACATTCATTTAATCCTGTGTTGATGTCAACGGGAGACGAAGTTGGAATTCAACGTGAGCAGAATCTAGGATTCACCCCTATGAGGGAAAAAAGCCCCAACATAATTATACCGTGAGAGTTTGGTGGGATGAACCGTGCTGCTGACCTTAGACTGGGCGAAGGCAGCGAAGGCTGTGACCAAGGTATCGTCATCCTCTGTGTCCGCCGACTTGATGGACACATTGATGATGTGGATGGGGTTCTCCTTCATGTTCTGCTGGAGCGCACGGGGAAATAATCACAGCTTAGTGAGAAATGTCAGCCTTTACCTCGTATACCAAAAAAAAAAGAAATCAGATTGTCGCTGTATAGTTCATATGCAAAGATATCAATATTATATGATATCCATTCCTTATCTAATGAAACAAATGTGTTTTAAGCAAAAAAACATATTTTTGTTGTTGTTCTAATGAGGTATTTTCCTCGCCAATATTTCTGTCCATTTAGTAGACCCCTTGTGGCTTGAGAGCAACCCCCAGAAGCAACAATTCCATAAAGCCTCTAACACGATCCCATCACACGGTCACCTTGCAGGTATCCTCCTCGTAGAGGCTGGAGCAGGCCTCGGGGAAAAGTGGGCTCTCCAGGAGCGGGTCAGCAAAACTGGAGATCACCTCGTCAAAGTTCCTGCACACAAACCCAGCAGACGGACACACACCCAATATTCCACTTGTTTTGTGTTAACCGCGACTGTTCGCTAAAGTTAGCTAGCAGTCTGAGAAGATTGTGTGCCGCAAACGTAAATGTCTGTTTCGGGTCTAAACTTCCACTAAAAATAATAAAGTGGCCATGTAGACTTTTAACTATTCCTACTAAATATAGTAGAAATAGTTAAGTCATTTACAGTTTGAATATTGTCGCTAGAAAGCCACAGTAATCCAAAAAAAAGTAGCTGTTTGATGTTTCACTGTAACATTTCGGAATGTTCATTCAGAAGCTGAACTCGCCTCAGGTCAGGACAAGCTTATATTACCAGACATCCAGACAAACCAGACATCCAAGAGTAGTTCTCTGTGGGTTTTTTACCTTTTGAAGTCTTCGAAACACTGGAAGGCCACCATGGCTCCCATGCGCTGACATGGGGGAGAGAACGCCCCATCTAGGAAGAGTTCGCTACCCTGCCGCCTCATCTCAAACTGTCCCACACTGTTCAAAGGCATCGTCAACCTGAGGTAAGGGACGACACACTGGTGACACCTGGGTAGGGTTGGGGTGGGCACTGGGAGCAATGGTATAGCATACTGTACCTGTTCTCTTTCCACAAAGCATAACAGACAGCAACATCTACGTTTACTAGACATGTTTTGTTTGATAATACTTTCAAAATTAACTGACTGATTGTGTATAACTGACTATGGTTGATTGAAAGAGGCAGGGCAGATTACTATAGTGGCCTAAGAGGGGTCAAATCTGCAACTGGAGAATACAGAATGCGCTTTTTGTCACAAAAAGAAAAAAAGGTTTTAAAACAAACATTGCAAACAGTAGGTCAGACAAAGTACATATGCTTCTCAAAAGGTACTTATCTCTATGAAAGTTGAGAAAGGCAATAACATTTTTTTTAAAGGGTATAAACTAAGAAGGAGGTGGTGGAGGAGTCCTTCGGCAGAGGTTTATGTTTTTTTTGTGTTTTGTTTTTTTATAAAGATGGGGAAGGGCAAAACAGCGCATTCAGCCATGCATTGCTAGGAGACATACACAGACGGAGCTAGACACAGTGTGGCAGGCTGCCTGGAAGGAGGAGCTGTACTCTACCTGTTCAGAGTAGGGCTGCTCCCTCTGAAATCAGATCATTGACAGGTGAATGTAAGCAGTGGATGATCAACCTTGACCACAATGCATTCTTATTAGTTTCACTTTACGGCATACTCTAGCTTTGCACATTAATAATGACCATGAAAAACCATTCCGAAGTTAAAATGTTAAAAGTAGCAAATGGGTCATTTTATTTTAACTACTGGGTGTGATTGAGATCCCTTGTGATTTATCAAGTTGCAATTACAAAACCTGACATTAACAAAGCAGGATAGAGTAGAGGGGAAAGCCGAAAGTCAATAATTTGCAATTGGGCCTGACTGTCAGCTAATTGAATTTGTGACATTTTTTTTAAACAAAAAAGGAAGTCAGTTTCCTGGTTTGTGGAATTAGAGCTTTGGCATCTTGAGAGTCCATCCCAATAGTTTACTTCTGCCTGGCGGTTTGCCTCAAAATGGCAGTGGAGAAACAATTACATTGAAGGGCTTGTCCCAAAGGGGAGAGGGTTATGGGGGTGTCGGGGGAGGACAAAGATGACCTACTGCTCTACACAAAAGGAAACAGCACACAGACTGTACCATGACCAGGGTTTTACAGGCCCTATTTGTGCTCTCAGTATAGGGACTGAACCACACGTTCTCAGAGATGCTGAGCATGTAGAGTTGAGTGGACTACGTGTTGGCGCACGCCGAGTGAATCACTCGGGTGAATCTTTTGCGTGTTGATGGGGAGAAATGGGAAACAGGAGCAAATCAATGAGAACCAGAGGAATACTGGACTGCAGAGAGACGGTATAAAGACGGACCAAAATAAAATACGATTGGCTCATTCACTAACAAATATACACACAAAAAAAAGATGTCCATTCACATTGCTTGAGAATGATTCAAATCCTTATGAAAAGTAAATTAGCTAACTATATATAACCAACTTGCTTTACATTAACGACACAGTTAGCATAATGGCACAGTTGTAACTTTAGGTTGTAAACTAAACGTCTTTCCTGTCTATTTCAAATTGCAACCACCCTGTCCCTTCTATCTCAACTCAAGACTTTCTTTTTTTTTTTACCGGGGATAGTTGGCAGCTATGGCAGCCGTGTATTGAAAGTGGCAAATCCAGAGTTGGGCCATTGTAGGTTACGTTTGTTGTAGAGCTGCTTTGTGACTGTGGTAGAGAACTGCTGGCTGGGTACCTGTTGGGGTGGGACGACGGCAACATGAACTGGAAGTCTACGGCACACGTCCCGTCCTGCAACTGGTGATGCTGGAGGCTGTTCAGCTCGTAAGCAATGTAGCCCCTTCGCACGTACACCTACAGGTTGGAAAACATTTTGAGCTCAAATCTACATCAGGATGAAACCATGTCAGGTTTATATGCTGTTCACTATGCTCACCTCCAAGGCAGCCATACACACCACCCGGTTAGAGTGGTAGAAGAAATTGGGCAAGACGTCAAAGATGGAGGTCTCAGACAGGATGAGTTTCTGCCCGAGGAGTAAAGAAATATTATCCTTCGGATCTTACGGAAGTACAAAAAAAAAACACAAAAAAAGCTGTTTTGGAGAAATCGTGACGCTCACCTTCAGGTTCTCTGGACAGAACTGGTGTCCATACATGTCGATGGCAGACAGAAAGATGGACTCCACCTGGTTGTGCCTCAGTTCATAAGAGGGCAGATGGGAAGCGATCAAAACCTGAAGAATACACACGCGTCCATCAATATTCAGAATGTTGTTTTGAAGCTACAAAATGTAGTGCCCATCCAAGTGAATAACATCTACCATCTTACCAGACTGACTGGGGGTCTTAGAATATTGACGAGCGGTACACTCCGCTGTGCGAAAACATCATTCAGTACAAACGGTCGCGAAACGTACCTGTCTGGCACGCAGTGCCACCTTTGAGTTCTCCATCTTGTTGAGCTGTGTGAGCTCGTTCAGGATGACCATCAGCTCGTCTGCTAGGGTGGGGTCCCGCCCACACAGCTGATCCTAAACGTCACCAGGGACACACAGCACACTCCCTATTAGCATTGGAGTCTTGAAACATGTCCCCGTCACCATCAATTGCCGATGAAGGAAAACTGCAGTGTTTACACTGAAGAAAATTACACTATTTTAAAAAGAGTGTGGTTTCATTATCCAGTGAAAGTCAATGAGAAAAACAGTTTGCAGGTTGCGTTGGTTGACCCCTTCAAAACAGCAAAAACATTAGCGCAAATGCAGTTTCCTTAATACTGAATTTATGTTTAAGCTTCATTTCATTGTTCTTCATCAAGTGGATGCGAAGCGGTGGGTGTTTAGCAGAGAGAGAGCGAGAGAGAGTAGCCTTACGATGAGTATGGTGACCAGGACGTTCTTCTTGGAGACCTGAGCGTGAGAGAAGATGCTTTCCAGCACAGGGGTCATATCAGGCTTGTACTGCTCCCTCAGGTTGATCACACACTTGTCGTAGTGAGCTGTTCACAAAAAGGGGAGAACATTATTTTTTTTTTTAAGTGGCCATACAATGCATCACCGCGACATGAAACAAGTCATAAAGAGCAGGATATCGTCTCGATTAGATCCACAGTGAAACACCAAAATCACCTTGCTGGAACTGCATCTCCACCTGAAGGTAACACTTGAGCAGATCCAGCACCACAGACTTCATGTATCCTCGGATTCCACTGCGGTACCTGCGGCAAATTCATCCACCCACTATTACAATCCAACATCCTACCTGAAGTCGTACATGTCATGGAGTGATGATTCAGGTCATGAAATAAGAGAAGTGCGACCTCTGCACCAGCTGGACGATACTCTGAGTGTTCATGAAGAACACTTCCCGGTCGGCCTTCTTCTGAAGGGTGGCTGCGTGGCTGTCCAAGATACAGGCAATCTGAAATGGATGGGAAACCAATTCACCAAGTGTACTGTAGAGCAGACCTGGGCTCAAATCAGGGGTTGGAACCAAACTTATTTTCCAATCGTTTCGTTCCACTGTTCTGACCAGCATAATAAAGTTCTGAACCGGTTTGAAACCAGAAGAAAAAGGGTACCCGTTTATATTGTTCCTTTAACTACAAAAAGCAACCCAGTTTTGACATTTAGAGCATTAAATTACTCCACCAATCAGTGGAGATAGAAAACTGCTCTATAGACCAGGAAAGCTAGTTGTTTATTAGCTTGACTCATACAGACAAGTGCTGGGCGTGAGATGCGACTGAAATTCTGCAGGGTGGGGAGAGAGCGAAAGAGACAGACGGGCATGGAGGAGGCTTGGCTTGGCTTGAAGCGCTGGGCATCATGATATGACTTGCATTATAATGTGTTTAGGATATTAGCAGTAGGCCTAACATTACTTTGCTGAATTCCGTAATTATTTATATTACTACTAGATTCCTATATACTAGCGGCTAATACCGAGGAACCTTGTTCCCGGTTTTGTTTCCGTTCTTCAAAAAAAATATTGTTATTTTCCAGCTTCAGGTTCTGTTCCCTGAACCGGTTCCAACCCCTGAATCAAATAAACACATGTAGAAAAGTTTCAGATACTTTGAGCGTTGGCTATAGCTTAAGGCTTAGTCACCCACCCTCTGGCTGGGGAACTGGCAGAGCACCGAGGTGATGTTGCTGGCGTACTGAGCCATGACCTTGCGGATGGCCTTCTCGACGCTGGGCGGGATGCGGCTGGCCACGCTGGTCATTAACTCCTGGAGCTCCAGCAGGGGCAGCGAGGGGTCCCGCAGGGTCTTCATCAGAGTGTCCACCCACCGCTTTACCTGCAGGCAGGAGGAGGAGGGGCATGCTGTCATCACACACCCCAATATCACACCCCCGTCCCACAGCTTGACCGACATCCCTATTCTACAGTGTGCACAAGCCATGCCATTCTATTGCCTGCGTTCCAGACACGTCTTAATATAAATCTTCCAAGAAGTACATGGTTCCGGAGAACTTAAAACACTTCTTTGGGATGTTGTGAGATCGTCTGCTAATAACGACAAACTGGAATAAAGCAGTAAGCCACTGTACTGTCCTCGGATGGGGCCACAGTGTCTCCTGACCCCTCCTGTCTCAGCCTCCAGTATTTATGCTGCAGTAGTTTGTGTCGGGGGGCTAGGGTCAGTTTGTTATATCTGGAGTACTTCTCCTGTCCTATTCGGTGTCCTGTGTGAATCTAAGTGTGCGTTCTCTAATTCTCTCCTTCCCTCTTTCTTTCTCTCTCTCGGAGGACCTGAGCCCTAGGACCATGCCCCAGGACTACCTGACATGATGACTCCTTGCTGTCCCCAGTCCACCTGGCCATGCTGCTGCTCCAGTTTCAACTGGCCTGGGCCCTAGGACCATGTCCCAGGACTACCTGACATGATGACTCCTTGCTGTCCCCAGTCCACCTGGCCATGCTGCTGCTCCAGTTTCAACTGTTCTGCCTTACTATTATTCAACCATGCTGGTCATTTATGAACATTTGAACATCTTGGCCACGTTCTGTTATAATCTCCACCCAGCACAGCCAGAAGAGGACTGGCCACCCCACATATGCTCTCTCTAATTCTCTCTTTCTTTCTCTCTCTCGGAGGACCTGAGCCCTAGGACCGTGCCCCAGGACTACCTGACATGATGGCTCCTTGCTGTCCCCAGTCCACCTGACTGTGCTGCTGCTCCAGTTTCAACTGTTCTGCCTTATTATTATTAGACCATGCTGGTCATTTATGAACATTTGAACATCTTGGTCATGTTCTGTTATAATCTCTACCCGGCACAGCCAGAAGAGGACTGGCCACCCCACATAGCCCGGTTCCTCTCTAGGTTTCTTCCTAGGTTTTGGCCTTTCTAGGGAGTTTTTCCTAGCCACCGTGCTTTTACACCTGCATTGTTTGCTGTTTGGGGTTTTAGGCTGGGTTTCTGTACAGCACTTTGAGATATCAGCTGATGTACGAAGGGCTATATAAATAACATTTGATTTGATTTGATTTACTGGTAAGCGCTGCACAGCTGCAGTGGGTGGAGGCCCTCACCTTGTTGCTGAAGTAGGGCTCGGTGAGGCAGTAGCCGGCCATGACCTTGACCAGGTTCTCCAGGACCATGTGGAAGACCTGGTGGAGCTTCTCCCCCACGATGGGCAGCGGCTGCTGGGCCGGGAAGGAGGCAGTGTTCAGCTCCACCTAGGAGACCCACAGGAAGATAGGGTTCAGATAAAAACAGCCCTCAAATGTGGTCCTGACCACCAAGCCACCCTGCGATTGACTGACTGAAAGTGTGTGATTTACATGACCTGTTTTAGACGTATAGCATTATTTTATGATTTGGATCGTATTACATGATATTTCTTAAAAAAGGCTGCCTCCTATAATAGCTGTATTAAAAAGGCTGCCTCCTATAATAGCTGTATTAAAAAGGCTGCCTCCTATAATAGCTGTATTAAAAAGGCTGCCTCCTATAATAGCTGTATTAAAAAGGCTGCCTCCTATAATAGCTGTATTAAAAGGCTGCCTCCTATAATAGCTGTATTAAAAAGGCTGCCTCCTATAATAGCTGTATTAAAAAGGCTGCCTCCTATAATAGCTGTATTAAAAAGGCTGCCTCCTATAATAGCTGTATTAAAAAGGCTGCCTCCTATAATAGCTGTATTAAAAAGGCTGCCTCCTATAATAGCTGTATTAAAAAGGCTGCCTCCTATAATAGCTGTATTAAAAAGGCTGCCTCCTATAATAGCTGTATTACAAAGGCTGCCTCCTATAATAGCTGTATTAAAAAGGCTGCCTCCTATAATAGCTGTATTAAAAAGGCTGCCTCCTATAATAGCTGTATGAAAAAGGTTGCACCCAAAACGGAACCCTGTTGCCGATATAGGCCATAGTGCAGTATATAGGGGATAGGTTGCCATTTCAGACGCAGCCAGAGTTGTATAGAAGTTGGTGAATGGGTGACTTGCTGGTTGGATGTTGCTGGGATCATCCAGGTCCAATCTAGCCACCACACAGCCAGGCTCCAGCACCGCCCCGTGCCTCTTCACATAGTGGACACAGCCCGACTCCACCACCGTCAGCGTCATCACCATCTTCATCACCTGCACCCGTAACGCAGGCGTCAGTCCGTGTACACACACACACACACACACACACACACACACACACACACACACACACACACACACACACACACACACACACACACACACACACACACACACACACACACACACACACACACACACACACACACACACACACACACACACACACACACACATACACTAATGAGGATCTAATTGTCATACCCAAACTGGTACAGTATGTTCTCATGGAACCCTCTGCTCACCTCGATCTCCGCATACGAGTTCCCGGCGCAGATATGGCCTCCATCCTCCACCAGGTACTGCAGGAGTTTACCAGCAGAGGACGACCTCAGCACCGTGGGGTCCCTCTCCTTCTCAAACACACACGTCTTGTTGCCAACAGTGATGCGGTAGCTAGAGGGTTACAAACGTGTACGTTCACGATGGAGCATCAACTCCCAAGTGAGACAAATGATGACCATTTTGAAAGTATCGACTTCATGGCCAGTCCATCCATCCATTCAGATTTGAGATGGACAGGAAGTCTCACCTGTCCACTTCCTCCTTCATGTAGGTGGTGTAGCTGCTGCCGTTGTAGGAGAGCAGGAGCCCGCCGTCGCTCAGCCGGTGGACGTCGATCTCGATGTCCGAGCCGTTCATGATGATGACGTACGTAGTTGGGGACTGGCGAGCTACCTGTCAGTCATAAAACACAGTTGGGGGTTGAATTGGTTGATAACTTCCTCTTTAGACACATTTTCACTTAGTCATGCACGGACGTCAATGGACGACTAAGTGAAACCTTGACTGGTTAGGATTTGTCCCAGAGAGAATGAGGAAGTTCAGTCACGACAGAGAATGAGAGGTGTAACATCAGGTCCTCCTACCTTGAGGCAGTATTTGACCCCCTCGTAGATCAGGTCCACATCAACAGTATTCAGCAGACTGGCTGCGGGCAACACCTGGCCTCTACAAGAAGACATTTCACATACTGGATTTAGAAAAGTACATAGCACAAGCATTAGACTAATAAGACGGGCTAGGGAGGCATTGAGATTCTATTGCTGCTTACAGAGGTGTTCCCCCCCCCCCCAAAGATTTAAAAGCATAGGATTGGTGTAAGAAATATGGTAGATAGACACTCGATCTAACTAGCTGGCCTAGTTAGATCGAGGCCTAGGCCTAAAAACAAAAAAGACAACAGTTTTAAAAACACAGTGTGTGTGTAAAATATGTACAGTTGAAGTTGGAAGTTTACATGTGCAACTGCAAACCGTATGGCCGTTTTGGAGCAGTGGCTTCCTCCTTGCTGAGCGGCCTTTCAGGTTGTGTCGATATAGGACGCGTTTTACTGTGGATATAGATACGTTACCTGTCTCCTCCAGCATCTTTACAAGGTTGTTTGCCGTTGTTCTGGGATTGATTTGCACTTTTCGCACCAAAGTACATTCATCTCTAGGAGACAGAACACACCTCCTTCCTGAGCGGTATAACGGCTGCGTGGTCCCATGGTGTTAATACTTGCGTACTATTGTTTGTACAGATGAACGTGGTACCTTCACTAAATTTCTACCAAGGATGAACCAGACTTGTGGAGGTCTACAATTTTTTTCTGAGGTCTTGGCTGATTTCTTTTGATTTTCCCATGATGTCAAGCAAAGAGGCAGTGAGTTTGAACGTAGGCCTTGAAATACATCCACAGGTACACTTCCAACTGACTCAAATTATGTCAATTAGCCTATCAGAAGCTTCTAAAGCATGACAATTTTCTGGAATTTCCCAAGCCGTTTAAAAAAGGCAGTCAACTTAAGTGTATGTAAACTTCTGACCCACTGGAATTGTGATAGTGAAATAATCCGTCTGTAAAGAATTGTTGGAAAAATGACTTGTGTCCTGCACAAAGTAGATGTCCTAACTGACTTGCCAAAACCATAGTTCGTTAACAAGAAATTTGTGCAGTTGTTGAAAAACGAGTTTTAATGACTCCAACCTAAGTCTATGTAAACTTCAACTGTACATATTTTGCGGACACAGTATATTTTAAAATGGTTATCTTTTGTTTTTAGTCCTCCAGCTAGTTAGATCAGCCCAGCAGAGGAGTTCATGATGCCATTCTTACACTCCTCAACATGGCCTATAGACATCTAGAAGGTGCCAAATCCCATGTCAGAGTTCCGTTTGTTGACTTTTCTTCTGCCTGGTTTTATGGCTGTTGGACTTCCTGAGCCAGAGGTCACAGCGGGTCAAAGTAGGTCCCCACGTGTCGGACATACGCACCACCATCAAAGGCTCTCCTCAAGGATGTGTTTTGGCCCCACTCCTGTACATTAATAGTTGGACTAGTTACCATCCTGACAGACACCTCGTTAAGTTCACTGATGCATGATGACGGGAAACACCATGGCCCGGTCCTAAACGACTGTAGAGTAGCGTGACGAATCACACTTGGTCCTCAATACCAACAAGACCAAAGAGATGTGCATAGACTTCAGGAAGCGAGCAACACCTACCTCTGCAACATCTATCAGAGGTCAGAACATAGAAAATATAGAGGAATCGAAATATCTGGGTGTCCCCTTGGACAATAAGCTTCAGTGGAGTAAATGTACAGATCTGATATACAAAGAGAGTCAACAGAGACTGTACTTTCTCAAAAAGCTGGGATCTTTCAATGTAGATGACTATACAGACGGTTTTACAAATCTTTCAATGAGAGGGTTTTAACTGTTTGTTTATTGTTTGTTGGTTTGTTAATGCCACTGTCAGCCAGAGAAATATGCTGCCACAGTAAGCAAGGTACATGGAGTTTAACAGACAGGCCTGCAGGAGATTATTTATTTTATCTTTATTTAACTGATGAAATCTCGCGTCTTGTGACGGCCGGCCGCCCAACAACCTGCCCGCTCGACCCTATCCCCTCCTCTCTTCTCCAGACCATTTCCGGAGACCTTCTCTCTTACCTCACCTCGCTCATCAACTTATCCCTGACCGCTGGCTACGTCCCTTCCGTCTTCAAGAGAGCGAGAGTTGCACCCATTCTGAAAAAACTTACACTCGATCCCTCCGATGTCAACAACTACAGACCAGTATCCCTTCCTACTTTTCTCTCCAAAACTCTTGAACGTGTCGTCCTTGGTCAGCTCTCCCGCTATCTCTCTCAGAATGACCTTCTTGATCCAAATCAGTCAGGTTTCAAGACTAGTCATTCAACTGAGAATGCTCTTCTCTGTATCACGGAGGCGCTCCGCACCGCTAAAGCTAACTCTCTCTCCTCTGCTCTCATCCTTCTAGACCTATCGGCTGCCTTCGATACTGTGAACCATCAGATCCTCCTCTCCACCCTCTCCGAGTTGGGCATCTCCGGCGCGGCCCACGCTTGGATTGCGTCCTACCTGACAGGTCGCTCCTACCAGGTGGCGTGGCAAGAATCTGTCTCCTCACCACGCGCTCTCACCACTGGTGTCCCCCAGGGCTCTGTTCTAGGCCCTCTCCTATTCTCGCTATACACCAAGTCACTTGGCTCTGTCATAACCTCACATGGTCTCTCCTATCATTGCTATGCAGACGACACACAATTAATCTTCTCCTTTCCCCTTCTGATGACCAGGTGGCGAATCGCATCTCTGCATGTCTGGCAGACATATCAGTGTGGATGATGGATCACCACCTCAAGCTGAACTTCGGCAAGACGGAGCTGCTCTTCCTCCCGGGAAGGACTGCCCGTTCCATGATCTCGCCATCACGGTTGACAACTCCATTGTGTCCTCCTCCCAGAGCGCTAAGAACCTTGGCGTGATCCTGGACAACACCCTGTCGTTCTCAACTAACATCAAGGCGGTGGCCCGTTCCTGTAGGTTCATGCTCTACAACATCCGCAGAGTACGACCCTGCCTCACACAGGAAGCGGCGCAGGTCCTAATCCAGGCACTTGTCATCTCCCGTCTGGATTACTGCAACTCACTGTTGGCTGGGCTCCCTGTCTGTGCCATTAAACCCCTACAACTCATCCAGAACGCCGCAGCCCGTCTAGTGTTCAACCTTCCCAAGTTCTCTCACGTCACCCCGCTCCTCCGCTCTCTCCACTGGCTTCCAGTTGAAGCTCGCATCTGCTACAAGACCATGGTGCTTGCCTACGGAGCTGTGAGGGGAACGGCACCTCAGTACCTCCAGGCTCTGATCAGGCCCTACACCCAAAGAAGGGCACTGCGTTCATCCACCTCTGGCCTGCTCGCCTCCCTACCACTGAGGAAGTACAGTTCCCGCTCAGCCCAATCAAAACTGTTCGCTGCTCTGGCTCCCCAATGGTGGAACAAACTCCCTCACGACGCCAGGACAGCGGAGTCACCACCTTCCGGAGACACCTGAAACCCCACCTCTTTAAGGAATACTTAGGATAGGATAAAATAATCCTTCTCACCCCCCCCCCTTAAAATATTTAGATGCACTATTGTAAAGTGGCTGTTCCACTGGATGTCATAAGGTGAATGCACCAATTTGTAAGTCGCTCTGGATAAGAGCGTCTGCTAAATGACTTAAATGTAATGTAAATGTAACTAGGCAAGTCAGTTAAGAACAAATTCTAATTTTCAATGACGGCCTAGGAACAGTGGGTTAACTGCCTGTTCAGGGGCAGAACGACAGATTTTGTACCTTGTCAGCTCGGGGGTTTGAACTTGCAACCTTCCGGTTACGAGTCCAACGCTCTAACCACTAGGCTACCCTGCCGTCAGGGCCCTCCGCAAGGCTCACAAAATCGTCTTGCACCCCTCAGCAAGAAAAGCAGAAATAGACCATTTGTGCCAGGTGTGATATCCCTCCTAAATAGCTGGAGCTAATGTTCCTATCCACTCAGTAAGGCCAGCAGGCTAATGTTCCTATCCACTCAGTAAGGCCAGCAGGCTAATGTTCCTATCCACTCAGTAAAGCCAGCAGGCTAATGTTCCTATCCACTCAGTAAGGCCAGCAGGTTAGTCTCTTTTTATTGGTATGTAACTGTTATGAATGTTGTATTGTCAATTTGTTTTGTATTTAAATGCCACTTTAAACTGCGACAAAGTGTCCCCAAGGGGACAATAAAGTCAGTAAAGTAGTACTCGCCTTTCCAGTGAGTGCAGGAAGTCAGACATGCTCTTCCTGAAGCTGGCGTCCGCCACGTGTAACGACCCACAGACAACGCCCAGCGTGGTGTCTGGCCTCTCTGCCTTCGGGGGAAAACACGCCACACACAAGCACGTTAGAATATTTGTTTTTACCAACTGTTAGATTTACAGGATTGAAATGGTTCAGATTCACATTCATACTTCACAAGGGTGCTCCCTACCTGAACTTTATCAGCGATGAGATTATCCAGCCAGCCAGTGTCGATGTCGTTGTTCCTGAAGCTCTCAGTCTCCAGCAGCTTGATGAGGTACTCCACCGTGGTCCTGAAGTCCCCCCGGATACACAGCTCCTTCATGGCCACCACCATGTTCCTGCACCACCACACAGTAACCACCGCCACTATCACCACCCAGGTACAGCAAGACACCAACACACACCATTAACTCATGCTGCATTCCAAACGGAACCGGGCCTAACCCATACACCCTAGTCGCTCCTGTAGATCTGAGGATTGGAAAAGACTTACGATAATAGCTTCACCATGCCTTCTGATTGGCCGGGTGGAATTGTTGATTCCACCTATCCAATCCTCTCAGGTCTCCAGGAGTGGCTTGGAAGTAGGGGCTAGGGGTCGATAGAACCATCATCGGAAGGACTGATAGCCTAGTCTACGGCAGAAGGTAAGGAAAAAACTCACGAAATGGCCTCCTCTCGGTTCTCCCCCCAGGAGAAACAGTGGCCGAACTGGGAGTCAGCAAACTCATGCAGACCCCCAGCAGCCCCCACGCTGAAGTAGCCCCACACGTTTTTACTGCTGCGGAAATTGAGCTCCTGCACCGTGCCCGAGCTGGGCTTGAAGCCCTGCGAGTTACAAGGAGAGAGGACGGGCCAGTTGTGAGCCTACAGAACCCATGCCATCGCTTGTTTAGAATATGGCCGGCCAGCCCTGTAGAATTAAGAATGCACACCTCGTCTGGGTTCTCGCTGGTGATACGGGCCGCGATGACGTGTCCCCGGGGACTGGGGACACAGTCGGGGGCCTCAAAGTTGATGGTGGTGTCCCCCCAAGGAGTCTCTCCATACAGCACGCGGATATCTTTAATCCTGTGGAGGGGGATCCCCATGGCTATCTACAACAAAGAAAATAGACCATGTTGGGTCTAACTGGGTCAATCTCCAATCAGTCCCTAGGGCTTCCAGAACATAACATCTCAACAAGCACATTAATATGACATAGCAATTCTACTGAGACTGCGGAAAGATATAACCTGGAATGCGACCATTGACGAAGTCAAAGGACCAGAGATTAAACCACGAGGCTGTGATAGCTAGGGTGTGACCCCTGACCTCTGGCTGAAGCGTACCTGGAGCTGGGCGGCGGGCAGGTTGACGTCTCCGATCATCTCTGTGCATGGGTGTTCCACCTGCAGACGGGGGTTGAGCTCCAGGAAGTGGAAGCTCCCGTCCTCAGAGAAGAGGTACTCCACAGTGCCTGCACTCACGTAGCCCACCATCTTAGCCAGCCGCACTGCATACTGACATATAGACATATAGAGAGATAGAGAGCTCATGTTCATTAGGCACCAAACGAAAAACAGACTGAAACAGGGATGGGCATGCCATTGTGAAACATTTTCCATTGCATGCCCTAACACTTTTCGTGTTCAAATGGAATATTAAATTGGAGATGGCAGAGAGAAAGGTATCTAAATGTCAAAGTGGAGAATTTAAAGATGAGGAAAGCCCCTCGGTGTCTCACCTGCTCCATGTGCTCGAAGGTGGTGGCAGATGCTATGGTGGCCGGGGCCTCCTCAATGATCTTCTGATGTCTCCGCTGGATGGAGCAGTCTCTGCCAAACAGGGAGATGGCGTTGCCGTACTGGTCGGCGAGGATCTGGACCTCCAGGTGACGGGCATGCAGGGCCAGCTGCATGACGAAGATGGGCGAGCCGGGCACCTCCGCCTGCACCTGTGGATGGGGATCCGTCGCATGATTTTTGTTAGATAAATTACTAAAAACAAGTTCAAACACACACACAAGCAGATACGCTGCGTTAAACATTGTCGAAGACAACACCAAGTCGCACAATTCATTTCCTGATTGTGGTCCTCGGACACTACGTCCCCCAATGAGCAATGAGAATCAGCATACAGGTGTGTTGTGTAACAGTGTGACGACACAAACCTGTCTAAAGAAGCTGGCAAAGTCCTCAGCGTTGTCCACCTTCCGGATGCCCTTGCCCCCTCCTCCTTCTGACGCTTTTATCACCACCGGGTAGCCAATTCTGTCTGCTCCCTTTAAAGGAGAAAGCACATTGAAAATGAAAGGACATTCAGCAACCCTACCCTTGAAATATAATTTTACTGTATAAAACCAACGCATTTCTTCAGTTTTCTCCACTATTCATGAACCTTGGTTTGTAACCGAATAGCAGCCGTATTTTATTTACTCTGGGAAAAGTACATTGAAATATATTGTTTCAGACATCTTAAAAAAAAGGGGCATTATTTCAAACAGAGGGATTGCCTAGAAAAGGTTGTCTCTGTGGTTTCAGCGTTAGTGAGGCGGGTGATGGCGTGGAGCTGCTTACCGCCAGTCCATCGTCAACGTCGCGCACGCAGCCGTGCACGTAGACCTCCGGAGGCACGCTAATCACGTGGCCCAGCCTCTGGTCGTCCTCTGTCCAGTCTACTCTCAGACCTACAGCATAGGCAAGAGAAAAATACATTTACATTTTTTATTTATTTAAAACTAAGCAAGTCAGTTAAGAACAAATTCTTATTTACAATGACGGTCTACCCCGGCCAAACCCGGATGACGCTGGGCCAATTGTCCGCCGCCCTATGGGACTCCCAATCATGGACGGATGTGATACAGAGAGACCTCGCATTATACAAATACACTAATGACAGAGATAAACAATAGGCTGTGTAGGCACATTAGAATAATCGTCAAAACCATGTAAACACACCGCGACACAAATTTCAAATGCAGTAAAGTTGGTCAACCATGGTTTGCCAGTGCTGTAATAAATTAATTATTTTACTATATCTTATGTGCTAGCTAGCCAGCCAATTTTAGAGACATTATTCCATAATTGTTTTAAATAACTACCAATATACCAACATTCCATTCAAACAATGCAGTCAACCCACAGCCATACACTGGTTGAAAACAGCTGATGATAGGACTTAGACAAGTTGTAAATGCAACAAGTACTGACATTGTAATCACATAATAGCACACACAGCTTTTCAAGAAACCACAAATGTAGGCATGCATGCATGGCTGTTTACATACAGTGCCTTCGGAAAGTATTGAGAGTAGAAGTTGACCGATTATGATTTTTCAACGCTGATACCAATTATTGGCTGAGTTATTTGTAATAATGACAATTACAACGATACTGAATGAACACTTATTTTAAATTAATATAATAATTCAATAAAATCTATTTAGCCTCAAATAAATAATGAAACGTGTTCAATTTGGTTTAAATAATTTGTTTTAAATAAATAAGTGTTGGAGAAGAAAGTAAATGTGCAATATGTGCTATGTAAGAAAGCAAACGTTTAAGTTCCTTGCTCAGAACATGAGAACATATGAAAGCTGGTGGTTTCTTTTAACATGAGTCTTCAATATTCCCAGGTAAGAAGTTTTAGGTTGTAGTTATTATAGGACTATTTCCCTCTATACCATTTGTATTTCATTAACCTTTGACTATTGGATGTTCTTATAGGCACTTTAGTATTGCCAGTGTAACAGTATAGTTTCCGTCCCTCTCCTCGCTCCTCCCTGGGCTCGAACCAGGAACACAACGACAACAGCCACCCTCGAAGCAGCGTTACCCATGCAGAGCAAGGGAAACAACCACCAAGGCTCAGAGCGGTGATGTTTGAAACGCTATTAGCGCGCGCTAACTAGCTAGCCATTTCACTTCGGTTACACCAGCCTCATCTCGGGAGTTGATAGGCTTGAAGTCATAAACAGCGCAATGCTTGACGCACAACAAAGAGCTGCTGGCAAAACGCCCGAAAGTGCTGTTTGAATTAATTTTTACACGCCTGATACTTAGATACTTGTATGCTCAGTCAGATTATATGCAACGCAGGAAACGCTAGATAATATCTAGTAATATCATCAACCATGTGTAGTTAACTAGTGATTATGATTGATTGTTTTTTATAAGATAAGTTTAACTAGCTAGCAACTTACCTTGACTTACTGCATTTGCGTAACAGGCAGTCTCCTTGTGGAGTGCAACGAGAGAGAGGCATGTCGTTATTGCGTTGGACTAGTTAACTGTAATGTTGTAAGACTGGATCCCCCGAGCTGACAAGGTGAAAATCTGTCGTTCTGCCCCTGAACGAGGCAGTTAACCCACCGTTCCTAGGCCATCATTGAAAATAAGAATGTGTTCTTAACTGACTTGCCTAGTTAAATAAAGATTAAATAAAGGTGTAAAAAAAAAAATTCAATAAACATAGACAAAATCTGTGTCCAAAAAACTTGAAAATCGGCCCTAATTAAATCGGCAGTTCCGATTAATCGGTCGACCTCTAATTCAGACCCCTTGACTTTCCACATTTTGTTGTTACTTTACAGCCTTATTCTAAAATGGATAAAATTATAATAAATATTCCGCATTCTACACACAATACCCCATAATGACAAAGCCAAAACAGGTTCAGAAATGTTTACAAATTTATAAAAAACAGAAATACCTCATTTACATAAGTATTTAGACCCTTTGCTATGAGACTCGAAATTGAGCTCAGGTGCATCCCGTTTCTACAACATGATTGGAGTTCACCTGTGGTAAAATCTATTGATTGGACAGGATTTGGAAAGCTACACACTGGTCTATATAATGTCCCACAGTTGATTGTGCATATCAGAGCAAAAACCAAGCCATGAGGTCAAAGGAATTGTCCGTAGAGATCCGAGAGAGGATTGTGTCGAGGCACAGATCTGAGGAAGGGTTCCAAAAAATGTCTGCAGCATTGAAGGTCCCCAATAAATGTGGCATACATCATTCTTAATGGAAGAAGTTTGGAACCACCAAGACTCTTCCTAGAGCTGGCCACTCGGCCAAACTGAGCACAATCGGGGGAGAAGGGCCTTGGTCAGGGAGGTGACCAAGAATAAGATGATCACTCTGACAGAGCTCTAGAGTTCATCAGTAAAGATGGGAGAACCTTCCAGAAGGACAACCATCTCTACAGCACTCCACCAATCAGAACTTTATGGTAGAGTGGCCAGACGGAAGTCACTCCTCAGTAAAAGACTATCAGACCATGAGAAACAAGATTCTCTGGTCTGATGAAACCAAGATTGAACTCTTTACCCTGAAACCTGGCACCATTACTACTGTGAAGCATGGTGGTGGCAGCATCATGCTGAAGGGACTTTTTTCAGTGGCAGGGACTGGAGACTAAACAGGATTGAGGCAAAGATGAACGGAGCAGAGAGGTCCTTGATGAAAACCGGCTCCAGAGCGCTCAGGACCTCAAACCGGGGCGATGGTTCACCTTCCAACAGGACAACGACCCTAAGCACACAGCCAAGACAACACAGGAGTGGCTTCGCGACAAGCTTCCAAATGTTCTTGAGTGGCCCAGCCAGAGCTCGGATTTGAACCTGATCGAACATCTCTGAAGAGACCTGAAAATAGCAGTGCAGCAACGCTCTCCATCAAACATGACAGGGCTTGAGAGGATCTGCAGAGAAGAGTGGGAGAAATTCCCCAAATACAGGTGTGCCAAGCTTGTAGTGTCATACCAAGAAGACTCAATGCTGTAATCGCTGCTAAAGGTGCTTCAACGAAGTACTGAGTAAAAAGTGTATGAATGCTTATGTAAATGTGATTTCAGTTTTTATTTCTACTAAATTAGCAAAAATGTCTAAACCCGTTTTTGCTTTGTCATTATGGGGTATTGTGTGTAGATTTATGAGGGGGGAAAAACATTTTTAGAATAGGGCTATAAAGTAACAAAACATGGAGAAAGTCAATGGGTCTGAATACTTTCTGAAGGCACTATCTCTCAGAGCCTATTTATACAGACTATTTGTATAAACCATGTATTAATTGAAATTATGACAATATTTTAGGTTGACAATAATTATATTACACAATTTCTGATATATCATATGCCTTACTCTACTTTTCTGCGTTAAGTAAAATCAGGATTATGCCTCTTACTTCCAATCAGACAGGTTTATATTTCTCCCGGACCAATATGGCTGCCATTTTCACCCCATTCTGGAACTTTTGAGGGTTGATGGCATAGCCACTAGTAATTGAATAGGACATCTATGGGAGGCTCCCTATTCTACTTCAATGGCTTCACCTCATCCCCCTAATTCAAATTGAGATTACACTGCTGCCACATCGGTCACAGTTGGATAACAAAGGCAGAGGCAAAAAGGCCCACGTTTTGCACAACAACGATGCGCAGAGTGTAGGCCTTGGAATTGAGCAAAGGACCAGGCTACAGTCGAAAGGCACTGAGGTTACCGTGTACAGTCGTGGACAAAAGTTGAGAATGACACAAATATTAATTTCCACAAAGTTTGCTGCTTCAGTGTCTTTAGATATTTTTGTCAGATGTTTCACAAGTGTCAAAGGCTTTTATTGACAATTACATGAAGTTGATGCAAAGAGTCAATATTTGCAGTGTTGACCCTTCTTTTTCAAGACCTCTGCAATCTGCCCTGGCATGCTGTCAATTAACTTCTGGGCCACATCCTGACTGATGGCAGCCCATTCTTGCATAATCAATGCTTGGAGTTTGTGGGTTTTTGTTTGTCCACCCGCCTCTTGAGGATTGACCACAAGTTCTCAATGGGATTAAAGTCTCGGGAGTTTCCTGGCCATGGACCCAAAAAAATGTTTTGTACCCCCGAGCCACGTAGTTATCACTTTTGCCTTATGGCAAGGTGCTCCATCATGCATGTTCGTCACAAAACTGTTCCTGGATGGTTGGGAGAAGTTGCTCTCAGAGGATGTGTTGGTGCCATTCTTTATTCATGGCTGTGTTCTTAGGCAAAATTGTGAGTGAGCCCACTCCCTTCGCTGAGAAGCAACCCCATACATGAATGGTCTCAGGATGCTTTAATGTTGGCATGACACAGGACTGATGGTAGCGCTCACCTTGTCTTCTCCGGACAAGCTTTTTTTCCGGATGCCCCAAATAATCGGAAAGGGGATTCAGAGAAAAATGACTTTACCCCAGTCCTCAGCAGTCCAATCCCTGTACCTTTTGCAGAATATCAGTCTGTCCCTGATGTTTTTCCTGGAGAGAAGTGGCTTCTTTGCTGCCCTTCTTGACACCAGGCCATCCTCCAAAAGTCTTCACCTCACTGTGCGTGCAGATGCACTCACACCTGCCTGCTGCCATTCCTGAGCAAGCTTTGTACTGATGGTGCCCCGATCACGCAGCTGAATCAACTTTAGGAGACGGTCCTGGTGCTTGCTGGACTTTCTTGGGCGCCCTAAAGCCGTCACAACAATTGAACCGCTCTCCTTGAAGTTCTTGATGATCCGATAAATGGCTCATTTAGGTGCAATCTTACTGGCAGCAATATCTTTGCCTGTGAAGCCCTTTTTGTGCAAAGCAATGATGACGGCATGTGTTTCCTTGCAAGTAACCATGGTTGACAGAGGAAGTAAAATGATTCCAAGCACCACCCTCCTTTTGAAGCTTCCAGTCTGTTCTTTGAACTCAATCAGCATGACAGAGTGATCTCCAGCCTTGTCCTCGTCAACACGCACACCTGCGTTAACGAGAGAATCACTGACATGATGTCAGCTGGTTCTTTTGTGCGCAGGGCTGAAATGCAGTGGACATGTTTTGGGGGGGATTCAGTTCATTTGCATGGCAAAGAGGGACTTTGCAATTAATTGCAATTCATCTGATCATTCTTCATAACATTCTGGAGTATATGCAAATTGCCATCATACAAACTGAGGCAGCAGACTTTGTGAAAATGAATGTGTCATTCAAAACTTTTGGCCACGACTGTACTTACTAAACCTTAAATTCTATTTTTCCAAAGGACACAGAGGCTGCATTTACACAGGCAGCCCAATTCTGATATTTTTCCCATGAATTGGTCTTTTGACCAATCACATCAGCTCTTTTTCAGTTATTCACATTATTGTATAGTTCCAGGGAGGGGTTTGACTGTCTACTTGACCTCTGATTGGCTGAGTTTGAGATCAGCCCTTCACATTTGAGTCCAAGTGTGAAAGAAGGTGTGGCTGAGTTAGGTTCTCTTCAAAACAAATTGTCAATAAAAGTCTGTACCTTCTTGGTGCAGTCACAAAACCTGTTATCTGATGATTCTGTGTATTGGTTATTGAACTGCAAAATGTATTCATATTGCTAAAGTATTAGCTTTGATGATGTACCACAGACAAGCCATTCTTTCCCAACTCCTTTCAATTCCGGGCCTCGTAATAACCTGACAGTCCCTTACAATCATTAGTCTCAATATACAACCCACTCAGTAACCCAGTCAGAGTCCTAATACTGTATGTTAGGAGTATTATGTAATAGGGGATAGGGAATGTGGCAGGGTTGTCTGAGGGTAAGGGTGCAGGCAGAGAGGTACATCACCTGATCCACTCCAGGGCAGGGTGGGGATGTCTGCGCTCTGGGCCACGATGGAGGAGGCCACCTTATCTCCCAGAGCCCACATGGCCTTACTGGGCGGCCCTGAGACACACACCAACAAATATCAACAATCGATATCTACATCGCAATGAATGGCGCTTGTGTTGTAATGTCATTAAACCTGAAATGACCCATGGGAAATCATTTACAATCCAATAACCCACAAACGGCTTAATGCAGGGCTGTACCTAAGAAAGAGATTCCGTTCTTGTCCAAGAGCTCAGGTAGTTTGGGGTTCTCAGAGGCGTGACCCCACCCGGCCCAGACCCCCTATGAACAATAGAAAAAGCAGAGATCAGAGTCCCAGCCATAAAAATAGAATTACTTGATAAGACCAAAGCCCTAAGAACATGGGAATTTGACTGGAACACTCATGGCTGCCGGTCCACTTATCATCGAACATTGTGACTTGATTTGGGATTGGGAATGTCTCTGTGGGTGAGAGTGGAGGAACACAGTCTGACCTGTACAGGAATCCTCTTGGCGATGTCTACGATCAGCTCTACGTTGGCATAGTTGTTGTTGTTGGCTCCGCCTGGGACGGGTACATAGTGGTCCGCCATCTTGATATACTCTATAGAAGAGCCACACACAGACAGTCACGCCAGTTATTTTTCCAGAGGTTCCAGGGAAATGATTTAGATATTTCCATGGAGTCATTTAATGAAAATAATTTATGCCGTTTCCCGCTGTAGACTTTATCTCCAGATCTGCTGAGTGGCACAATAAGGAACATCCTTCTGGAGCTGCTGCTGATGACCTGCGAAAACCTGTCTCACTGACCTGCGTTGGCTTTCAGGTCCTCAGGGGTGACCATCACCACAAAACGGATGGTCCTCTCATTACGGAACATCTCGTAGGACCAACGGCGGATGGAACGCATACATTTGACCGCTGCTATGCCATTATTAGCTATCAGCACCTTGATAAAGAGAAATAGGTGGAGAGCAAAAGTTAAATGGAGAGAGAGAAAAGAAAAGAGTTTGAGAATAAACGACAATACTCTAGAACAGGGGTGTCAAAGTCAAATGGACGGAGGGCCAAATAAAAAATGTAGCTACAAGCCGAGGGCCGGACTGTTCGAATGTTCATTGAAAAATTTTTAAATGACGCATATAGTCTAGTGAACCTAATTGAACCTACTGAAAACCTAACAAATATATTCCAATATGATCAGATAAATAAAGCAATATTTTCTTATGGCTCTGTCAGTAATCTTTAATTTTCAACAGACACAAAAGACAAATTTCCTTTATATAAAAATCCCCATAACATGAACATTAAATGAAAGAAACCGGTATTCAAGGCACCATCAGTAGCCTATATTTTCTATTTTAGCAAAGTGGGCTAAATTTACTTAAAAGAAAAAAACAATAATAGCAATTTTCTATCATCCACTCAACTGAAATATTTTTAAAATATAATTGGATTGAAATACAATAAAATAAAGTGCAAAAATCTATTAATCAAAAACAACACTTTGTTTAAGGAGAAGTAACATGCAGTGAAAACAAATATTAAACTTTAACTTTTAAACTTGAACTGAGTAAAAACTCTAAATATGTGATTGCACAGTAATGTTCACTTGTTTGAGGTTGAGGGTGATACTTGGTGGTGTCCCATCTTTTCCACAAGTTCATCAATGTTCGGGGTAAGGCTCTGAGCTGAGGAAATCCTCAGAATTGAGTGGAGGTGTTCAGCAGTAAGTCGACTTCTGTGTGATGTTTTGTTCAAGTTCATCAAAGAAAACAGTTGTTCACACAGGTATGTGCTGCCAAACATAGACAACGTTTGAGCAGCCTGGATGCGCAGCTGGGGCATTGTGTCGGGAGGAAACGGGCGAACTCCGCAGCACCCACTGCCGCATATTTTGCCCTCAGTGCATCATTGCATTGGAGGTCAATCAACTCCATTTGGAGGTTTGGTGGTGAGCTTTCCACGTCAACAGCAAATGGGTTACCGAGCAGTTCCAACCTGCTTTTTTGTGCTTCAAAGTCAGCAAATCGGCGTCGAAAGTCAGCGGCAAGCATACCTATTTTATCAGCCAACTGTGCGCTCGGGAACGCACTGGTAGAGAGCTTCTCTTTCATGGTCTGGCAGCTGGGAAAGTGGCTCAAATTTTCTTTCCGCATCTGCGTCTCCCACAGAGTCAGTTTGGTTTTAAATGCCTTCACTGTACTGTACATATCAGAGATGACACGATCCCGACCCTGCAGCTGCAAGTTCATTGCATTCAGATGACTCGTAATGTCACACAGAAAAGCCATTTCACACAGAAACATTTCGTCTCGGAGTTGTGTTGTGTCTTTCCCTTTGCTGTCCAAGAACAGACAAATCTCCTCACGAAGCTCGAAACATCTTTGAAGCACCTTTCCCTGGCTTAGCCATCGCACCTCTGTGTGATAAGGCAAATCACCATGCTCCGTTTCTAACTCCGTCAGAAATGCCTTGAACTGGCGGTGATTCAAACCTTTGGCTCTGATAAAGTTAACTGTGCGCGTGATGATGCTCATTACATGCTCCATTTTCAAGGCTTTACCGCACAACGCTTCCTGGTGTATGATACAATGATAAGCTGTCAGCTCACCTGTCGCGTTTTCCTCTTGCATCTTTTCCCGTATCTTCGCCACCAGTCCGCTCCTGTGTCCACACATCGCAGGTGCTCCGTCGGTTGTCAAACCCACGAGTTTTTCCCAAGGCAGCTCCATCTCATTTACACATCTTGACACCTCTTCATACAAATCATGCCCCGTAGTTGTGCCATGCATAGGACGTAAAGCCAAAAACTCCTCTGTCACGCTTAGGCTGGAGTCCACTCCGCGGATGAAAATTGACAACTGGGCAATGTCAGAAATGTCGGTGCTCTCATCCACAGCCAAGGAATATGCAATGAAATCTTTTCCCTTTTTCACAAGCTGCTCTTTTAGATTGATGGACAACTGGTCTACTCTCTCGGCAATGGTGTTTCTGCTCAGACTCACATTTAAAAAGAGTTGCCTTTTTCTGGGCAAACTTCGTCACAAACTTTAATCATGCAGTTTTTGATGAAATCCCCCTCCGTAAATGGCCGGGCTGATTTAGCGATCTCTTCTGCCAAAATAAAACTGGCCTTGACAGCAGCCTGGCCTTGTGATTTGGCTTTTTTGAACAGAGCCTGTCGAGATTTGAGGCCTCGTTTTAATTCCTCTGCCTTTTGTAGCCTTTGTTCCATGTCCATATTCTTGTTGTTGTCCGCGTGTTTCGTTTCATAATGTCGTCTCAGATTATACTCTTTCAGTACCGCCACACTTTCTCCACACAGAAGACACACAGGTTTTCCAGCTACCTCCGTGAACAAATACTCCGACTCCCACCTTGTTTGAAACCCCGGTTCTCAGTGTCCACCTTCCGTTTTGCCATTTTTGATGGGTATCTGAAAGTTAATTTTACTGTGATGCTGACAACTGCTGTGCCAATAAATATTGAAATGAAGCAGCCTACTGCTCGGTGCGTCACCGTTGCATTGTGGGAAATGTAGTATTGGTGCGTGTAAAAGATCTGCGGGCTGCCGGCTTGCTGCGGTCTGCGGGCCGGTTCTAATAATAAATCAAGATCATCCCAGGGGCCGTAAAAAACCTTCTCGCGGGCCGGATGTGGCCCGCGGGCCTTGACTCTGACATATGTGCTCTAGAACAACGTTGACGCTGTATTTTGGCTGCTTAGTCTGTTGCACGTAGATTGACGAGGAGTTTAGTAAAAAAATTAAAAGTTACAATTTTGCGACACTCATCCAAAAGGCCCAGACAGACAGGGACGTCTTACCTTATTTATGACCCGGTTGCCACCGAAGCGGGTGACAAACTCGGCTGGCGAGGCCACAGTGAAGTCTCTCTGCAGCTCCATTTTCCGGATCTCGCGAACCTTCTTCACCAGGTGTGGGTGAGACATGCTAGGCCTGGAGAAAAACAGACGAGTTGTTGGCGAAGACCACAAATGTGTCAATGCCTCTCCTTTTTTGTCAACATTTCGTGTTGTAACCTACACTTTCATTTTGGATCCTAGTACCAACTCAAGCGAAACATCAAGCAACCGCTCATTTCTGTGACGTGACAAAACGATAATGTAAAGTATGTCCCGGTAAAATTGGACATAGGACTACTCGAAGAACATTCCCGTCCAGCGCTAGCAAGTTACAATATGCTATAGGCTACTTTAATATCCCCAAGTGGAAAACCATTACCGAACTCAGTGACAAAACCCATAACAAGGAGGAAACAGCAGCATCGGTAATCGATGGACCATTACAGCAGTCAATTGCGGACTCTTCAGCGGGTAGCAGCTGTGCTGTTGTTTCTCAGGTCACAAGTAAGTGCCTTACCTTCTCTGTAAAAATCTTGTCAGCTAGGGCAGGGACGACACCAGTAAAGCAATAGTTTTTTCCATGGCAAAAATGAGAACGCAAAGCAAACTCTTTCGTCTTTTAAAAACCTGCTGTATGTAAAATAGTGTGCAACAACAGCTTGGAAAATAAATACACGTGACTCTGGATGACAACAAATGTTTGTTTGCAACATTAGGGCTAATTTTCCTAAAGAAGTTAAATACGCTTCGTTTTATTTCCTTGCCGCAATACCAACGAGTATCACGATACTGGTATCGTCCCGAACCTATCGTCAGCCATATCCTACGCAAGGTATTCAGTCTACCGTGACAAATGTTTAAACTCTGCTACGATCTGACAGTTGTCAACACAACGCATTGCTAATCCTCTCTTAGCTACCTACAGAGGTGTCTCAAAGATAGTGTGGCTCTGGTAATTCAATTCCTGCACACTGCAAGTACGCACGCATAAACAAGACTTCCCAGGCCACAGAGCCAAGCAAAGGTTAACGTGTTATCAGCAAAAAGGACTTGTGTAACTAGGCTATCATTAGCAGAGAATTGTACCATCTCTCCATCGTGCCAAACCACCAATAATATCCACATGAACCAAGTTCACATGAAAAAGATAATGGAAACAATGACAACTTAGTGAGAATTAACCTGGAAATGGATTTCAAATTCTCAGTTTAACATGATCACTTAAATTAGTAGCCAGACTCATTCATAAGTTCACGACAGAGAAAGAGCCAACACTCACCTCTATAGCCTACCAGGGAAGGGAGTAAGAGGAAGTCTGGCACTTCCACTGAACAGTCCATTTGATAAAGCATAAAGAGTGCTTAGGGAGGAATTTCATGTCGTTATTCCCCATTCCAGTGAAGTAGGTTAAAGTGAGTATACATTACATGTGTTCCCTCTTATATGTCAATGTTGTAACCTACAGTATTTCATTTTGTAACCTAGTACCTACTCAAGCGAAACATCAAGCAACTGGCACTCACAGATGTCTGTGTTGTGACAAATCTACGCATGTAAAGTAGGACATAAGACTACTAGAAGAACATTTCTGTCCAGCGCTAACAAGTTACAATATGCTATAACCTACTTTACTGTCCCAAGGGGAAAGCCCATCATCAGACTTTGCGACAAAACCCATAACAAGGAGAAGGAAACAGCGGCGACATTGTTAAAAATCGATGGACCATTGCAGCAGTCAGAAAAAAATGTAGTCTCTAGGTAGGGTAGCGGCAGCTGTGCCGTTGTTGCTCAGGTCACAAGTTCCTTACCTTCTCTGTAAGCCAAAGATCTCGTCAGCCATATTTTACACAGGGTGCTCAGCCTACCTAGACAGACGAATGTTCCAACTCTGCTACAATCAGACAAGATGTCAATAAAACAAAGTACTAATCCTCTCTGTTACAGTCAGGGAGGTGCGTCAGAGATAGTGTGGCTCTGGTAGTCACAGCACGTATAAACAAGACTTCCCAGACCACAGAGCCAATTAAGAGTTCACGTGTAAATCAGCAAAAATGCATAGTCTAATTACACACGCAAGCCCTGGTAATTTTACAATCTCTCCATTGTGCCAAACCACCAGTAATATTAATATGAACCAAGTTCATATGCAAAAGATATGATACAATAACAGGGTTCAACATGATCACGTGGTGTCTTAATAATTAGCCAGACTCCTTCAGAAACTCTGGCCACTTCATTGAAAGCTGACATGCGACATAAAACAATGTACCAGGGAAGGGTTAAGAGGAAGCCTGCCACTCACTTCCACCATTCCAGTGAAGTTGATTCTAGTGGCTATAAATCATGACGATTCAATTATGGATCACTGAGGAAAACAATGTCAAGACCAGAAAGAAATTTGTACTCAGCAGTCTCCTCAATCCATATACAAATGAGAGTTGAAGCTATAGCTAGGCCTAGGGAAATCAAATATTAGGGACAGTTCACCCAAATTACAAAATGTTTAACATTTAAAACATGTAGGCTAAATGTTTTCAAATGTCCTACACAAATTATCTTAAAAGTAACTTCATTGAGATACACAAATCAGACACTTTGGGATGATTTGGACTTTGTCCAGTGTGTCTTCGCTACAATTCCAGGTCATTGAGAAGGTGGAAGTGTGACCAAGAGGAGGAGACAACTGTAAACTCTGCCATAGATAACTCTTCTTGGTTCATACTTTAGGCACCCTACAACCGTTAGGACTTGAGGATTTTGACGAGGGTCATGTTGTAATTCCGATCATCTTAGCTTCACACACACTGCCTCCCTGGTATTAGGGTGTCCTGTATTCATGACAGCCCTAGTGGCCTGATACTTAAACCCAGAAGTATGGGGCCGGTAGGCATTTTTCTGCTTTGTTGTCCTCTCTGAATGTATGGGTTCCTTATACAAACACCACATTCCCTGCGTACATGTGTTTTGTTCGAGTAGAAATACATCCATAACGTTCCGTTCTATCCTGTATTTCTATCTATTGGCCATTTTGGGTATTTTATATTACCACAGGTGTCTGCAATTACCTCTGGCTCACTGCGTGGCTTAGTCTGTCCCACTGTTTGTGGAGATATCCTCTGAAGGTTTGATCGAAAGCTCAACTAGAATGAATTGCTGTTACTCCGGATGATTTTGGACAAATTTAAAACATGCTATTTCAGCCCTCAGGCAACCAGCCTAGCCAAACTTTTGAAAGACATTACATGTGCCTAAATAACAAGTGCGCGTGCAGTGTAAGTCACAATCCTGGCATGGCCAATGAGTAAAATGTTGACAAACATCACTAATGACACGGGGTAGTGTTCACTGGGCGCAACAGCTCATTCTTCCTCCATCCAATCTAAAATGATCCGGAGGATGGAAAAGTTTGGCATCGCAATTCCATTGCTTGGCTTGCCAATGTTCTATTTCAGTAAGGGCTGAAACGGGGGGGGGGGGGTATTCAGTGAGACAATAGCACTGTAGGATTGCAGGAATTAAAGCCAGAAGTCAAAAGAGATACAGTACTTTGGGGTTTCATATTCCTGTGATGAAAGTGCAATTGTCAAGCTCCAGACATTGTTCGGCTAGTTTTGCAGTCTTTCAACTCATCAGAGCCGACATCTGACTGATAATGGACACGATAAGAGTGACGCTGAGACTTTTCACTTTAAAATATGCCAAGCAAAAACTTGATGGCAACAAACCATACACCTATTTGCAGAAGGCTTCTTGTAACAATTGACACAGAACATTTGACTAACAGGTAACAGAATGACAGTAAAATCTCTCACAGTTTATGAGACCAGGGCAGCAGGTAGCCTTGAAGTTAGAGCCGACAAGGTAAAAAAAATCTACTTTTTTTGACCTTAAGCAGGGCACTTGACCCTGATTGCTCCAGGGTCGCTGTCAATGGCTGATGCCTGCCATGACCCCACTCTCCGAGGGTGTCTCAGGAGGAGTTAGGAAACAGGACAAGAATTAAGATTCAAAGATGTCTGCAATGGGGGGGGGGGGTATTCAACAATGGGAAACATTTACTTTGTCCACTGTTCCGCAAAAATAGTTCCCTTCCTCCATTTGGGCTTTTTAGATGTGGTCACCCCAATTCCACCGGTGAAAACATTGCTACTGCAGCATGTTGAAGCTTGGGGTGCCAAACTCATTCCATGGAGGGCCTAGTGTCTTTTTTTCTTTTCAATTAAGACAACCAGGTGAGGGGAGATCCATACTGAAACCAGGTGAAGCTTCCATCTCCCTCCATGGCAGATTGTTTCTGATATGTGAATAGCAGAGTTCAAATCTGAGACCAAAACAATAAGACCTTCACCAATCCCTTCCTCTCAGCTGATCCACAACCTCCCCTCTCCAGTCACACAGGCAGAGCAAAACATTCTTCACCCACAGACTCACATGGAACGGGAACAGAGCACCGCAGTGTTTGTCTGTTTAGACGCGTTTGACAGTCTTGTCTGATCTCTCTCTCACACACACACACACACACACACACACACACACACACACACACACACACACACACACACACACACACACACACACACACACACACACACACACACACACACACACACACACACACACACACGGTGCATCAATTATCATTAAAGTTAAATACAAGTTGTCCCTTCACAAACCACCAAACTAAAGCTTATCATAACCTTCATGCACATTGTAAACAAAAACCTGAAGGTTAATCCTTTCATGTAGCAATTTTGCAAACTGACTGAAATTGCCAAAACATTGTGTAAGCCTACACAGTAGCATGATGTCAGTCAGTGCTATTCATAGGCCTATGCTACTTCTTAATATTAGGAAAAACAAAAGGCTTATTTACAAAAAAAACACAAGTTCTCAGTAAGTTCTTACCTTTCTCCTCTTTCAGCTTCACCTCCATGGTAATTCCTGCACAAGAGGCTCAAGTCTACAAACAAGTGTTTAGTACTTGGCTCAGAGTGGACTGGGGCGGTCAAAGAAGTAGACTTAGATAAGCTTAGCTGACCAACTACCCCAGATATCCATCACGATATCACCAAAAAAGATAAACAATAGCTCCTCGTGGGCTATACCTTAAGGCCACGTACAGCAAGTCAAATGTATTTGCAGAGACCTTTCAAGGGCGGGATTAAGGTTTGTCTAGCTACCATACAATACGTTGTCGTGTGGCCCTTGGGACTTGGACCCAGGTTCTCAAGGTCAGTCAAGAGACATGTTCCATTAATAGTGCAGAGACGTGAGGCATGCGACAATAATACAGTTCACTGTCAGCGGCATGCTGTGGTCAGGTGATCACAGGCAGGCTGGTTGTTTGGAGACGGAACACAAGGCAGCAATCATACCACAATGTGGTTGGCAAAGTTCCACTCAGGCCTGGCCAACACTTGGTCTCGCCTGTTGGGCAACAACGCACTCTACTGTCAGTGAGAGGCTACTGCACTGACAGGTACCCTCACCTCACTAGTCAATGAGATACAAGCTAATTTGCTCAATGGTCCATGTATTTCTTCATACTGGGTTACTGGAGCAGGCACTTGCATTCACCACCAACACATTCTGAACAAAATACATTTCAGATGTCACCCGACTAGAGAAATTGAGGATGTCTAAACCGGTTCTCAATTATGAAAACAAAGTTAACTTGAACTAAGGGGCAAAACAACATTGCATTGGCCTACCTCATGCCAGGGGAGGTGGTGGTTAACGTTACTGATTGAACTTGCTGTGGGGGGGAGAAGGCGGTTGAGGTTGCTGATGCAGTTTGCCGTACAGTGGAGGCGGTGGCCTCAGAGGAACTCGAACCTGTAGGGGGTTTCATGGTCAAAGGCAGCTCGTCATCTGATGAATTATCCTCCGATGCCCCCAGGATGAACTTGAGACAGGCTCGTCGAACCTCGGGGCCTGAGCTGAGCTTGGGCCTGGTCGTTCTACTGGGAGGCTGAGGAACGACGAAGGGAGATGGTTGGGTCTGTGTGTACTGCTCTGTCATCCGCTCTGAAGAGGCCTGAGGAGGCTGGGAACCCCCTGCCCTGGGTATCATGGGTCCCTCAGAGATGTCAATGTGGGTTTGGGGACCGTTGGCCCCACTGTCTGAGGTAGATGATGCAAGAACCATTGGTGTGGAGTGTTCAACAGGAGCAGGGGTGTGTACAGCTGCGGTGGGTCCATCAGCCGCTTGCATCTCCTCTTGTGCTGCAGCTGCAGGGCTTCCACACCCAGTCGGAGTTTCCCCACCTTGGTCCAGCATCATCTTGTCCTTAATCCTCCAGAGTAGCCACAATACGAGCAGAAATCCCGAGAGTAGAAGTGGGAGCATTCACAGACATCCTCTTGAAACTGCAAATCCATGAAAAGAGAGAATTAACCTAAGTATGATTCCAATCCAAATGTTGTCACTGTACCAACAAGGAAATTAATATTGATTCAAAATGAATGTGACTGCCTCAGATGTAAGGAATTCTATCAAGTGAACAATAATTGTTAGTAGAGGTCGATAATTAGGGCAAGATTTCAAGTTTTCATAACAATCGGAAATCTGTATTTTTGGGCGCTGATTTGCCGATAATATATATATATATATAATTACACCTTTATCTAATCTTTTCAACTAGACAAGTCAGTTAAGAACACATTCTTATTTTCAATGACGGCCTAGGAATGGTGGGTTAACTGCCTCATTCAAGGGCAGAACGACAGATTTTCACCTCGTCAGCTCAGGGGATTCAATCTTGCAACCTTACAGTTAACTAGTCCAACACAATAATGACCTGCCTCTCGTTGCACTCCACAAGGAGACTGCCTGTTACGCAAATGCAGTAAGCTAAGGTATGTTGCTAGCTAGCATTAAACTTATCTTATAAAAACAATCAATCATAATCACTAGTTAACTACACATGGTTGATGATATTACTAGATATTATCTAGCGTGTCCTGTGTTGCATATAATCTGACTAAGCATACAAGTATCTAAGTATCTGACTGACCGGTGGTAGGCAGAAACAGGTGCGTAAGCATTCATTCAAACAGCACTTTCAGGCATTTTGCCAGCAGCTCCTCGTTGTGCGTCAAGCACTGCGCTGTTTATGAATTCAAGCCTATCAACTCCCGAGAGGAGGCTGGCGTAACCGAAGTGAAATGGCTAGCTAGTTAGCGTGCGCTAATAGCATTTCAAACGTCACTCGCTCTGAGCCTTGGGGTGGTTGTTTCCCTTGCTCTGCATGGGTAACGCTGCTTCGAGGGTGGCTGTTGTCGTTGTGTTGCTGGTTCGTGTCCAGGGAGGAGCGAGGAGAGGTACGGAAGCTATACTGTTACACTGGCAATACTAAAGTGCCTATAAGAACATCCAATAGTCAAAGGTTAATGAAATACAAATGGTATGGAGGGAAATAGGTCCTATAATTCCTATAATAACTACAACCTAAAACTTCTTACCTGGGAATATTGAAGACTCATGTTAAAAGCTTTCATATGTTCTCATGTTCTGAACAAGGAACTGAAACGGTAGCTTTCTTACATAGCACATATTGCAATTTTACTTTTTTCTCCAGCACTTTTGTTTTTGCATTATTTAAACCAAATTGAACATGTTTCATTATTTACTTGAAGCTAAATTGATTTTATTGATGTATTAAATATTAAGTTAAAATAAGTGTTAATTCAGTATTGTTGTAATTGTCATTATTACAACTAAATATATTTTTTTATGTTGTATTTTTTTTAAATCAGCCGATTTAATCGGGATCGGCATTGAAAAATCATATTCGGTCGACCTCTAGTTGGAACACTGCTGCAGGGACTTGCTTCCATTCAGCCACAAGAGCATCAGTGAGGTTGGGCGTTTACGCCTGGCTCGCAATTGGCGTTCCAATTCATCCCAAAGGTGCTCGATGGGGTTGAGGTCAGGGCTCTGTGCAGGCCAGTCAAGCGCTTCCACACAGATCTCGACAAACCATTTCTGTATGGACCTCGCTTTGTGCATAGGGGCATTGTCATGCTGAAACAGGAAAGGGCCTTCCCTGAACTGTTGCTACAAAGTTGGAAGCACAGAATTGTAATTGTATGCTGTAGGGTTAACATTTCCCTTCACTGGAACTAAGGGGCATAGCTGAACCATGAAAAACAGCCCCAGACCATTATTCTGCTGCTCGGCCATGGAAACCCATTTCCTGAAGCTCCCGACGAACAGTTATTGTGCTGACCTTGCTTCCAGAGGCAGTATGGAACAAGCCTGTTACAACGGAGGAGACCATTTTTACAGGCTACTCGTTTCAGCACCCGGTGGTCCCGTTCTGTGAGCTTGTGTGGCCTATCACTTCATGTCTGAGCCATTGTTGCTCCTATACCTTTCCACTTCACAATAAGAGCAGTTACAGTTGACCAGGGCAGCTTTATCAGGGCAGAACTTATACGAACTGACTTGTTGGAAAGGTGGCATCCTACGACCGTGCCACATAGAAAGTCGCTGAGCTCTTCAGTAAGGCCATTCTACGGGCAATGTTTGTCTATGGAGATTCCATTACTGTCTGCTCGATTTTATACACCTGTCAGCAACGGGTATGTCTGAAATAGCCAAATCCACTAATTTCAAGGGGTGTGCACATAGTGTACCTAGTAGTGTACCTTGTAGAAAATCAGATATACAATCTGAATAGATTAGCCTTTCTCTCAATGCTTTACCAACATTATACAGAGAACTGACTATGTGGAGGTTGCCCCAACCACTGATCAAGGGTCAGTTATCTTCTTAGGTCTTTATCCTGCTAATTGTCAAGGTCAGGGAGTAATGTAATATGATCCTAGTTCTGTGGTAAAGGGCAACTTCTACCTCATAATGAAAAGGACAGTCTAAAAGCACTAGACACAAATAGGCGGTAAAAAAACAAGCGGACAAATATGCTGTCTTGACAGTGCACGAGGTAGCCTGTAAATTACTGTATAATGAACCCAAATGGAATCATTTGCAGAAAAACCCTTTTGCAGTGTTTTCGGGGACTAGGCTACATGGTACGGCAGAGCGAGGCAGGCTTTTCCTTCACTACTACCTTGTGACCAGTAAACAACCGGTCTCTGGCAGCTGAAGAGAGAGAACCAAGTGGGTTTAATTCACGAGTGGGTTTTATTCACACATGAGCACGGCTGACAGCTGTCCTTGTCCCATATGGGGGAAAGGTCAGCTGTGAGGGAATGGAGTGGGGAGGGAGAGGGACAGACAAGTCATGTAAACAACAGTGGTATAGGATGAAGCACAGGACGAAAGGGCCAAATGATACCATGTCACATAAAAATAAAAAGGCATACTCTTCTCTGACAAGTTTGAACTTCGAAGTGAACAGGCTCCTGACTCAATGTTGGAGGGCCATTTATAATATATGCTTTCCTCTGACATGCTTGAGTAGATTGTTATGTGCTCAATGCTCTGCTTTCTAAGTATGCCCATGCAATAGTTTTAGGTTTATCAAACATCAAATAGACTAGGTCAGAAGTGATACTCATCACATCAATATTTCAGATGGGGTAGTCAACAAAAATACTAACGTTAGGTATCTCGGACATTGATTAGAGTAGAGTAGACTATCAATCTCTGGATTTGGTGCAAAAACACTTTCAGGGCCAATTCTACACAATATCACACAAATGTAGATGGATAATCCTGGATCTCAGGCCTAGGCTACATGTCGCATAAAGTTTCAACTCCAATGCTAAAATAGGCAACAATATATAGTAAACATTACTAACCAAACTGGGCATTGACTAGTTGTGTGGAAGCAAGAATAGCAGCGCTAACTAGCTACTCTCTTTACCGCGTTTTTGAAGGCCAACTATTGTCCGATGACTATGGTTAGTTCAGTACTGTAGCTAGTTAACTAATTAGCTGTAGGCTTACCTCTACCGTCCATTGCAGCTTTATTTGGCGTGTTGATGCTAACAATTGTGATGTCGACTAACCACACACGTGCAACAGATTAACCGTTTACCGTTTCGGAACCAAACGGAAGCAAAACAGAGAAACTGGAACGACCGAACGAAACAGGGCGGGACCTACCTGAATTTGTCCAATTGAACCTCTCGTTTTTGTTACAAAACGTTTTTCGGTTTGAGTAAACGGTGTCAAAGAGTACACATCTTACTGTCTATTATTATTATATCTAGCTACATCGCATGCTCACGTTGGCATGATTCGTGTACTCGACAAGAGTATATTTATTTCTAGTGAGTGGGCTAACGTAGGTTCGGGGTCGCGATTGTTGGCATAGTTACTGAGGGGTTTCGATTATCGTTCAGGTCACCGGCCATAGACGGCGACCTGCGGCTCAACATAATCGAATCCGCAACAGCTCGCTATGTGGTGTTGTGCTGCTAAAAATAGTTTTGGTATGTCGCTAAAATAATCCGTTTTTCATTAGTGACTAAATTAAAACCTTGTAGCTATTATGCCAAACAATATTTCCATCAATCAATGATGCAACCTTATTCTAAAGGGGCAGATGTCTGAAGTTGTCTTCATCTAGTATTGCCTGGATGAAATGCATGGATTTTGTGAATTGATTTCGCTACCTGTAAAAAAACAAACAATGGCCCTATTGTGTGAAAATAATTTGCAGGCAGCACGGTTGCGTTCATTACACAAACACGTAATAGAACAAGGAGTGCTGTACTGAACGACCATTTGAAAAGCAGGGAGGGGTTCAGTTGTGGTTTGAAAATGCACCTCTGCCCTTTAAAAAAATACTTAAATCATTGCTCAAGCCAAACCCCAGCACATCCACCGAATGGTGTAAACGTACCTCAAAGTCTGTTCAAGAACGTTTTTGGGGGAAACGTGTCGTCCAGTAACGTAGCAAACGTCCAAGCGAACTGAACGCACCCGAGCTGCTACGTTTCAAAGGGGCGATGAGAGGGAAGGGCTTGCGAAGTACCACCCCAAAGGGCGGGGCATCCACAGAGACATAGCCTTGACCACTCCCAAGACATTCTCGCGGCAAGAGGAGAGAACGCGCCAAATCCTGACTTGCAAAAGAACAACACCGACGTCTGTCAAAGCCTGCTAGGCTAGCTATTTAATGAGAATTTGAACGAGAAAAAGTTTTAGGGTTTCAGTTGGGTGTACGGAGAGAAGTTATTTGCCATATACAAACGTTTGCGAGCAGTTTTATATTTTGTGTTTTCAACACAGTCCAACAGTTTCGCGTGGCAAATAACGACGTTAGCCAACAGTTATCTAGCTAACGTTAGCTGTAGCTTTCACTTGCGAGGTGGATTTGTATATCTCTCACAAACTACTTGTCACTGAATGCAAGTTACCTTTTTTTCGGCCACGTTACCCACAGAATCCCGTCTAAGATGGTTTTACAAAACAGTGGACGGTACAAGTCGGAGAGAGGACAAGGGGGTGACCAGGACCATCAACAGTAAGTCGCTGCATGCAAGTTTCAATTCACATGTCAACAAAACATCTCTGCTTAGCAGGGCTGGGGTTAGCCCAATATTAGACCTCTGATTAATTACTTACTTAAAGAGACAAGATCTAAGGGCATCTATGGCGACAGCGTGCGAGCCTGTACCTTTATACATTGGGGCAAAAAAGTATTTAGTCAGCGACCAATTGTGCAAGTTCTCACAATTAAAAATATGAGAGGCCTGTAATTTTCATCATAGGTACACTTCAACTATGACAGACAAAATGAGGGGAAAAAATCAGAAAATCATATTGTAGGATTTTTAATGAATTTATTTGCAAATTATGGTGGAAAATAAGTATTTGGTCACCTACAAACAAGCACGATTTCTGGCTCTCACAGACCTGTAACTTCTTCAAGAGGCCCCTCTGTCCTCCACTCGTTACCTGTATTAATGGCACCTGTTTGAACTTGTTATCAGTATAAAAGACACCTGTCCACAACCTCACAGTCACACTGCAAACTCCACTATGTCCAAGACCAAAGAGCTGTCAAAGGACACCAGAAACAAAATTGTAGACCTGCACCAGGCTGGGAAGACTGAATCTGCAATAGGTAAGCAGCTTGGTTTGAATAAATCAACTGTGGGAGCAATTATTAGGAAATGAAAGACATACAAGACTACTGATAATCTCCCTCGATCTGGGGCTCCATGCAAGATCTCACCCCATGGGGTCAAAATGATCACAAGAACGGTGAGCAAAAATCCCAGAACCACACAGGGGGACCTAGTGAATGACCTGCAGAGAGCTGGTCAGATGAAACCATAATATAACTTTTTGGTAAAAACTCAATTCGTTGTGTTTGGAGGACAAAGAATGCTGAGTTGCATCCAAAGAACACCGTACCTACTGTGAAGCATAGGGGTGGAAACGTCATGCTTTGGGGCAGTTTTTCTGCAAAGGGACCAGGACGACTGATCCGTGTAAAGAATGAATGGGGCCATGTATCGTGAGATTTTGAGTGAAAACCTCCTTCCATCAGCAAGGGCATTGAAGATGAAACATGGCTGGGTCTTTCAGCATGACAATGATCCCAAACACACCGCCCGGGCAACGAAGGAGTGGCTTCGTAAGAAGCATTTCAAGGTCCTGGAGTGGCCTAGCCAGTCTCCAGATCTCAACCCCATAGAAAATATTTGGAGGGGAGTTGAAAGTCTGTGTTGCCCAGCAACAGCCCCAAGACATCACTGCTCTAGAGGAGATCTGCATGGAGGAATGGGACAAAATACCAGCAACGGTGTGTGAAAACCTTGTGAAGACTTACAGAAAACGTTTGACCTTTGTCATTGCCAACACAGGGTATATAACAAAGTATTGAGATAAACTTTTGTTATTGACCAAATACTTATTTTCCACCATAATTTGCAAATAAATTCATTAAAAATCCTACAATGTGATTTTCTGGAATTTCTTTTTCTCATTTTGTCTGTCATAGTTGAAGTGTACCTATGATGAAAATTATAGACCTCTCATCTTTTTAAGTTGGAGAACTTGCACAATTAGTGGCTGACAATACCTTTTTTGCCCCACTGTATATATAACAACTGGTACCTGATAGCTAGTTTCATGCTGCTAAAGTTACATTCATAAAATTGTAGACGATTCTGACCGGAGAATCACTGAGCAATGTACAATAAACTATTACATCCTTTTTTTAGATGCTAGGCTGGGGTCCAATTGAAATGCTGGTACTCAGTTCATGAATTAAACTTAAATAACTCAAAATTTGGAAAAAAACAAACATTTAATGACTTCTCAAATAACTTAGGAGTAGAAGTTATGTTGAATTAAAATCCCTTCCTGAGTTGACTGCCTTCAATTTGAAGTAACCCCAGCCCTGCTGCGTGGCTAAATGAATAGTTAACTAGTTAGTTAATTACACATACACAAAACAGTCACACTGTTATGTACGGTATGTAGCAGTATTTCTGATGTTATGTATTCTCCTCTGTAGGGATGACCGGTCATCCATGTCGGCTGCTATCCGGCTGGAGCGCAGCCAGTTCACAGACGAGATGGACACCCGCTTTGGGTTTGAGAGGATGAAGGACCCAGGAGAGAAGACTGGCTGGCTCATCAACATGCACCCTGTAGGTCAACCACACAGACCAGAGTGGGCTCTGGAAAGCAGATGATCAGGATGCCCTTAAGTTGGACCTGCTCTCTTTTAGCTTCATGTATTTCATGTGCTATTTTTATGATAGTTTTATTTGTATATATTTGTTTAACCTTTATTTAACTAGGCAAGTCAGTTAAGAACAAATTCTTATTTACACTGACGGCCTATCGGGGAACGTTCTGCCCCTGCCTTGTTCAGGGGCAGAACAACAGATTTGTACCATGTCAGCTCGGGGATTCGATCCACCAACCTTTCGGTTACTGGCCCAACGCTCTAACCACTGCCGCCCCAAATTGGGGATTGCATTGTGGAAGACTCTTTCTTAGGCTGACATAGACAAATAAGGTCACTGTCCTTTATGACACAGTATTTGTAATACAAGTCTGGTTCTTGTGCCGGAATTGAAGAAATGTTTTAGCAAGGTTTGATCATCTCATCTTAATGTGACTATTGTCAATATCTAATCCTCCTGTTGCCATCTCAGACAGAGATTCTGGACGATGACAAACGGATGGTCAGCGCTGTGGACTATTATTTCATCCAGGAAGATGGCAGCAGGTTCAAGGTGAGGATCTGAGCACCTGATATAAACACTAGTGCAAGACTGATCACAATGGCGATGTTCAGCTGCTGCAATCTCATTCTTCTGTTTCACTTTCCTTTTGTTGTAGGTACCCCTCCCCTTTAAGCCCTATTTCTACATAGCCACTAAAAAGGTAAGTCAGGGATGACCAGGTACTCGGTTTTTAAATGAACAGGCTTTATCTCTTCTCATATGAATGACAACGTCGACCACCCGTGTGCCCCATCCAGAACTGTGAGAGAGAAGTCATCTCATTCTTGTCCAAGAAGTTCCAAGGGAAGGTGGCGAAGCTGGAGATGCTCCCTAAGGAGGACCTGGATCTGGTGAGAAACCAAACCATAGCCCATTTAGAAAAAGAAAAGTCACTGAATATTAGACTTATTCAGTCATTGAGCCTGTGATCATTCTTAAAATGTCAAATTGTCTTAACCCTCTTGAGTCTAACACCATGGCTAAACCGGCCCCGCTCGTGCGTTATCATTTTGTCTATCCCCACCAGACGTCATCATGACACGCGTGTTAAGTACCAAAATCAAGTGTGAATCAATTCTATTAATTTCGGGGCAGGTTGAAACACATATGAAAGATTCATGGACATTTAGCTAGCTAGCAGTTGCTACTTAGTTTGTTCTGGATGAACGTCGGGTTGTTATTTTATTTTGCCTGACGTGCATATGGTCCTCTTTTTAGCTGATTCTCTGTAGAATTTTTAACTAGGGGTCATACAAAATCGTGTCTTTCTCTACTCTGACGATTTAGTCCACAGATAAAAAGGGAAACCTAGTTCGTTTTTAGTTAAAACAGTATTGTGATTGGGTCTCTTCTCGTTTGTCTTTCAAGCATCCTCGTGGGTTTGTATCTTTTTGATCTACATTAAGGAGGGGTCTTGCAGCGCGTCGAGCATCTCAAGTAGAACAAAAAAAAGTTACATGTGTTAGTTACCCTGGTCCCAAAAAGCCTATTCATTTTTTCTTTTTTTCTTTTTTTTTTACTGCTCAGTACCAGGCTTACCTTCAGACGAGTCTTGTGAAGGTTGTGGGGTCGTCGTAGAGCAAAAGGGAGAACGCTTTCGTGTTCGTGAATCTTAGCTTTCGATTTTTATTTTGATATTAGTTGGTAGCTCAAACCGCTCAGGCTATTTGTGAGAAGACCTGTTTGGAGTTGGGACGTCGGCAACTTGAGACAAGTCTTGTAAAGTCTGTGGGCGTCGTAGAACAAAACATAAAATGTGTTTGCATTCGTAAGGGTCCAAATAGTTTCTAGCTCAAACTGTTTGGACTTTTCGCCATCCTGCCATCTGACAAACGCAAGGCGCATGTCTACCACACAGGCTAATGGCTAATACCAGCAGATTCAGTCTGTTACACTGCAGCAGGACGTCTCTAGCGTACACACACTTGGTTTTGTATGATAAAACGTGATGACGTCAACAACGTCTACGCCAGCTCAGACATTGACCTCTGGGAGATGGCATCCAGTATTACTGTAGGAGAACCATGTCAACGTGTGTTTTCTCCGTAGCCCAATCACCTGGTGGGACTAAAGAGGATCTACATCAAGCTTTCATTCAACACTGTGGATGACCTCATGAAGGTCAAACGGGAGATCTCGCCGGCGGTGCGCAAGAATCGGGAGAGGGAGAAGTCCAACGATACCTACACCTCCATGTTATCAAGGTACAGTATCTCAGTGACTCGTAGACTGAATGTGTGATTTTGGTAAACATTTTATTTTACAGCCCTATTGCCACTTTTTTTAAAGCAGTATATATGTGAAAATACTTGGTAAAATGTTGTACTTTCTGGTAATCATCTGAAAGTCTTTAAGAGTTAATAACTTTGTGGTAAAAATGGTGTCCTCCTGATATTTGTTACAATATAGTAATTCTTGGGTGTTCGATATGGTGTTCTCGTGTAGTTTCTCGGTTAAAACCTCACAGGCTGTGGAATGAAGTGTTACTGTGATGTGGAGTGCTGTAGTACAGTGTCATCGTGAAATTCGATCTGTTTTTGACGAGCTCTCTGCTCATCAGTGCGTTGGCAGGAGGCAGTGTCTCTGCAGCGGATGAAGATGGCATGTCCAAGAAAACCTCAGACCAGATGGACAACATAGTGGACATGAGAGAGTACGACGTGCCTTACCACGTGCGCCTGTCCATCGACCTTAAGATCCACGTGGTAAGGGCCTTTGACGTTCCTGCTTGGCCAATGGATAGCCCGGGCTCCCAGATCCTTTTTGTGTTATCTCGCCACAATGACCTTTGGAGTTGGCCAGACGGAACAAACCGATCTGGGACCAGGCTAGGCCGTGGGTGCTCTGTGGAATGATGGGCTTTCTCTCCACAGTAATCCCCTATGAAGACTTACCGTTCACATTCTTTGTTTCTTCCCTAGGCTCACTGGTACAACGTTCGCTACAGGGGTAGTGCATACCCTCCAGAGATCATACTGAGAAGCGACCTGGTGGAACGACCAGTAAGAACATGTTTAAGTTTTTGGTTTTTTAACTTATGCCTGATGGCCATCTATCTGATGTTTTAAAATGATTTCCAGTTGTTTGGGATTATCTTTGAGCCATCTAGGTTTTCTTGTTGTTCAGATACACCGGTCTTTCTCTATCTTCATTTTTATCATTTAATTGACCGAACTCACAATCTGACTGACATTCCGAGCAGTGTTTGTAGTCGTGATTTTGTTTCCCTGTTTTTCAGGACCCCGTTGTGCTGGCCTTTGACATAGAGACCACCAAGCTTCCTCTGAAATTCCCTGATGCAGAAACGGACCAAATTATGATGATATCCTACATGATCGATGGACAGGTATGTTGGACCAGCCTGGTCTCAGGATTTGGCAAGACATTCCAAACCGCTATCTTCAGGGATGCAAACTAGTCACCTTTCGTTTAAATTCGCCGGGGAGAGAGAAATGTTGAGCGTTGGCCAACTTATCCGATTAAATAATTTAGTTTATGGTGTGAAAATGAGCTTGTTAATAAAGTATGGCAGCTAAAATTAGCTAGCTAACGTTGCAACATCAGATGAGCTAACATGAGTAACCTAACCAATTCTTTATAGTATTAACTGGTATATGACTCCTTGCCCTTCCTCAAGTTATAACGCAAATACTATAGTTGCTTACTGGACCCTGGCAATCTGTGTGAAATGTTAACTAGCTAACAAACTGAACTAACAGTAATGTTTTCCCTCTACAGTATGTGGTTAATTTTCAGAATGAGAGAATTAGGTCAAAAAATGAGGCATTGCTTGTGGATTCAGGGATCAAGTGTAGCTGGAGCTGGGCCTGGCTTATGCTGGACGACAGTATGGTGAAAGGAACACAACACAATTAACCTTTTTCTCACCTTTTCAATACAGTGGATATAAAGGGGTGTGCACGCATGTAGGCTTGTGCACTTGAACGATGTCTACTATAGTGGCCACTATAATAGAGCAAAAATAGAATGCCTGTTTGTTTCATTCTATTTCTACTTAAGATTTTTTTTTTTTTTCTAAGTGCAGTATTTAGGTGTGTCTGGTCACAAGCGTTCTATTGTAAAGGCTGTCACGGCTAACAGCAATATTAGTGTATTGTTTTTCTTATTTGCAGTAAAGTTGGATTTCTTTTTTTAAATCTGTGAGTTAGGTTCACATGAACCACTTTTTCTTTGACACACAGAGACGGATCATGTAGATCATATTCTTTGTTGTTTAATTGGTTAAAACCTGCATTCCCACCTAGCAGGGATTTTTTTTGCATGTTTCAATCTGGAGCTCTGGATTTCCTGTCTGTTTCCTGTTTGCTTCTTAACTGATGTCTTAACTGTTCATGATTACTGCCAGGGCTACCTGATCACAAACCGAGAGATTGTCTCTGAGGACATTGAGGACTTTGAGTTCACCCCTAAGCCAGAGTACGAGGGACCCTTCACTGTATTCAATGAGCCGGACGAGGTAAGGAGGGGAGCATCAATAACGAAAGACAAGTAAACGCCTACGGGCATACGTAAATACGTACAATATAAAGACCTACATACTTCACGACATGCTGTGTTCTGTGCTTGTAGGCGGGTCTCATTCAGCGATGGTTCGAGCACGTCCAAGAAACCAAGCCCGAAATCTTTGTCACCTACAATGGAGACTTTTTCGATTGGTGAGGCGGTCTGGGGGACCGATCAACTCTTTGATCAACTGAATTTAGTTTGGTTTACTGTGCTCAACTGCCCCCCCCCCCCCCCCCACTTGCCTCATCACTCTCCCCTCATCCTTCTCTCTTTCCCTCTTCCACTTCTCCGCTCCAAAAGGCCCTTTGTGGAGACCAGGGCTGCCCACCACGGCCTGAACATGTACAGAGAGATTGGCTTCCAGAAGGACAACCAGGGCGAGTACAGGGCTAGCCAGGCCATCCACATGGACGCCTTTAGGTAAGGGCCACCATGCATCTTATAACACAGTGCCTCGCTATCTGTGTGGTGTTGTACCTGCACAAATAATGATACGCGCACACTAACACAAACTGTCTAACCCACCTGTGTGTGTGTGTGTGTGTGTGTGTGTGTGTGTGTGTGTGTGTGTGTGTGTGTGTGTGTGTGTGTGTGTGTGTGTGTGTGTGTGTGTGTGTGTGTGTGTGCGCCAGGTGGGTGAAGCGTGACAGCTACCTGCCGGTGGGCAGTCACAACCTGAAGGCAGCGGCCAAGGCCAAGCTGGGCTATGACCCAGTGGAGCTGGACCCGGAGGAGATGTGCCGCATGGCCACAGAGGAGTCACAGGTCAGCTGGTGCATTCTGGGAGACACAAACACAGGCACCGCTTTTAGAAGTGGTGAAATAGGTCCTATCTCAATGTCTTTCTCTGAGTCCTGATATCCGATCTCCTCGGCGCTTTCTCAATCGTGTTGGAGGAGAAGGTCCAAGGTTCCTCCCCTTTTCGAGCCTCTTCTCCAGTGTATTTTGAGAAGGAGGCGTGTAAGAGAGGTTGCAAGGGATAGAGGAAAGGTGAATTGAGAACGAGTTCAAGTTGTGGGTGTAGATGTGATGCAGGTTGGTTGTCTGACTGGTTCTCCCATGGCTGTGTCCCCAGACTCTGGCCACTTACTCTGTGTCGGATGCCGTGGCCACGTATTATCTTTACATGAAGTACGTCCACCCCTTCATCTTTGCTCTTTGCACCATCATCCCTATGGAGCCGGATGAGGTTTGTCTCTATCAGTTTGTCAGTTGAAACATGGACTGTCGGGTGGTGGGATTGGACTATTGCTCACTGGTGTGTGTGGTTGTGTGTGCAGGTGCTGCGTAAGGGTTCGGGGACCCTGTGTGAGGCGCTGCTCATGGTGCAGGCCTACCATGCCAACATTGTCTTCCCCAACAAGCAGGAGCAGGTGTTCAACAAGCTGACAGGCGATGGTCATGTCATGGACTCTGAGACCTACGTGGGGGGTCACGTGGAGGCCCTGGAGTCCGGCGTGTTCCGCAGTGACATCCCCTGCCGCTTCAAAATGGTGTGGCACTACTCGGGGCCCAGTCCGTTATTTGCCTGTGTGGGTATTTAGTTGACGTGTTTTGTTGACACGGTTTTCTTTCTGGTGTGTTGGACAGAATCCGGCGGCATTCGACTTCCTGCTTCAGCGGGTGGAGGAAACTCTGCGTCACGCCATCGAGGAGGAGGAGAAGATTCCCCTGGAGCAAGTCACCAACTTCAACGAGGTTTGATTTGATTTAACGATTTAAAATACAGTACATAAAGAAGCCACGCCAGGCCAACCAATACATGTACCAAAATTGCCGAGGATTATATAGACAAAAAGTTAGACTTGTTTACATTGTGGCCCGCCTATTATCATGCCATCAACCTACATCTCCTTACATTTAAAAACGATGACATCTATAGCGTTACCAACTTCTCTTGATGTACAATCTCGGGCCACAAAACACCATCCACTCTCATTGTCAAAGTAAAAATGTTCCCCCTAAAGAAAGGGGAACATTGGAATTGACCCCCATAGTGTGCGTGTAAATGGGAAATACCTTCTCTCTCTCTTCTGTACTTTCCATGAATCATCATCTGCCCTGTCTGCAGGTGTGTGACGAGATCAAGAAGAAGCTCCTCTCTTTGAAGGAGGTCCCCAACAGGATCGAGTGTCCACTCATCTACCATCTGGACGTGGCGGCCATGTACCCCAACATCATCCTCACCAACCGCCTGCAGGTAAACTACACTGCTGTGTGTATGCGCGCACGTGTCAGCAATGGATGCTCCCTTTTATTGCGTGCATCATTTCGAAGGGCTCGGTCTGGCAACGCTCCAGAAATCAACACTGTTCTGTTCCCTTTCTCTTCCTCAGCCCTCTGCTATGGTTGACGAGGCCACGTGTGCTGCCTGCGATTTCAACAAGCCGGGGGCCAACTGTCAGAGGAAGATGAGTTGGCAATGGAGGGGGGAGATCAGTAAGTTCCTGTAGTGTGTGTGTGTGTGTTGTTAACTTTAAATGACACAACGACAAGGTTCCAGTTTAACAAAGTTTACTATACTATATGAACACACGACATGGTAGCCATTCCACTCCAGGCCTGGTCCATCAACGTCAAGACTCCCTGTGCAGGCGCACTCTTGACTGAGTGATAGCCCCGTAATAACAGAAATATAGGGATACTTAAAACACGAACTTAACATGTGTTGCGGAGGTCAGCTCTTTTTAGACTGGCTTCTGTTTTCTGCTGCTGTACCAGTGTCACCCTAAGCCCTTGCTTTGCTTTAGAGACGGTCTATTTCAGATATGTAACTTGTCACAATGGTATGGCATTGGCTGAAGCTCAATGTTAAATTCATATCTACCTACCATCGTATCAAAGCCAATATGACACCAATGTTGATTGAAAATTAGCAAATCAACTTGATTGGGGGCGGCAGGTAGCCTAGTGGTTAGAGCGTTGGGCCAGCAACTGAAAGGTTGCTAGATCGAATCCTCAAGCTGACAAGGGTAAAAATCTGTTGTTAGCCCACTGTTCCTAGGCCGTCATTGTAAATAAGAATTTGTTCTTAACTGACTTGACACAACAAAACTTTCATCATTAGCTGTCTGGTCGTTACCAAGACCCACATACTGGAATTTTAACACGGTAGTTTTCAGAAAATCAATTTCCACCCACCTAGCTCAAATTCCAGTTGTCGGATTAAAACGAGACTATAGCGTCCGTAAAGTGACCATTTGACATAAAACATGTTGGATCGACTAAATTTGTAGGTGCAATAGTTTCTCACGGGTTGATAATTTATCACTCTCACGTGCCCATTTCTGTCCATTAAGAACCAACGATGTGCTTCCTTTTTGAAGCATTTCCGTCAATGCTAACATATTTTTCATGTCGACCAATTAGATGGCTAGCTAGCCTTACCTAGCTAACATTAGCGTGCGTACCCAAAGTACAGCAGTTAGTCTGTGTAACTAGCTAACACCAGTTATCTGAAAGATGGCTAACAGTTAGCTAACGAACAGGAAGAAATATATTTGGTTATGGAAGGTTTTTACACAAATTACTTAAGCCATTAGCAGCTAGCTGTTTGAGAAGGTTTGAATCCTAAGCAACCTCCATACACATAGTTTGAAGTACAATAGACCAACATAGCTACTGTAACTACTGTAGGTCAAAGCTGTGTGCTGGAAAACCTTGGTAGAACATGGGTGGAGTAGGCATTTTGGTGCTCCATGTGAATTTCTTCTGTTTTTTGGGGGGTGGGGTGCTTCATGCCAAACCGCTTGTCAGAGAGGAAGAAGTGATCTCTCATCTTTGTTGTTGTGAGTGGCAGGGGGAGGGGCTTTGTGTGCGTGCGTGCGAGTAAATGGGAAGAGGTACGCAGCACAGAAGGAGACGAGACCAAAAGGCAACAAGCGGACATAGGCGCTCATAAAAATAAAATAATGATTGAAAGGCATTTGTAATATCGTGCTCAAAATGTTATTTTGATTAATTCAATATATTGCCCTAATTGTAATTGCCTCTTTCTTCCCTTCTCGCTCACCTGCTTGCTCCGCCCTGTCTGCAGTGCCGGCCAGCCGCAGTGAGTTCCACCGCATCCAGCAGCAGCTGGAATCAGAGAAGTTTCCTCCGCTCTTCCCTAACGGCCGGCCGCGGGCCTTCCATGAGCTCAACCTGGAGGAGCAGGCCCGCCACGAGAAGAAACGCCTGGGCGGTGAGCGAGGGAGAAATCATTTTAGATTGGCCCAGAAGTTGTCGGTGAGTTACTGTTGTGCATTTCACTTCATGACATTCGCACGCTGTCTGTTCTGTCCCAGACTACTGCAGGAGAGCCTATAAGAAGGTCCGCCAGACCAAGCTGGAGGAGCGGGTCACCACCATCTGCCAGAGGGAGAACTCCTTCTACGTGGACACTGTGCGAGCCTTCAGAGACCGTCGCTATGAGTTTAAGGGACTGCACAAGGTACTTGCCAAAGAGCTACCATACTTATTTACTCTTCTCCCACTAGAAACTAGCCCCAAAGATGTCATGCATACAACGCACGGTGTGCATTTGACATGGTGAGGAATACCATTTTTACACTCGTGCCAACCCAAACCGTTGTTGTCGCTACATTCTCTTCTTTTTTTTGTCAGCATGATTCCAGGGACTATGCCTGTCCGCAGCATGTTAAGTGTTTCCCTCTCTCCTCTCCGTCCTCTGTGGTACTGCAGGTGTGGAAGAAGAAACTGTCTGCAGCCCAGGAAAGTGGTGACGCTGCCCTCGTGAAGCGCTGTAAGAACATGGAGATCCTCTACGATTCTCTCCAGCTAGCCCACAAGTGCATCCTCAACTCCTTCTATGGCTACGTCATGAGGAAAGGGTAGGTGCAGCGTCCGTCTGCCCCCCCCCCCCCCCAGAGAGGAATATTTACTTTTATCCAGAGAGAGAAAAATGATCTGGGCTGTGTTCAGTTGGTAGAAAATGTTTTTGAAAACTGTTGACAGTGCTGCTGTGTTTGTGTGGTTGCCATGTCTTTCCACTAGGGCCCGCTGGTACTCCATGGAGATGGCTGGCATAGTGTGCTACACCGGAGCCAACATCATCACCCAGGCCAGAGAGCTCGTGGAACAGATCGGGTAACTTAATAATGTTCATCCTCTTACAGAAGGCCTCTCAAATGCTTTCTTTTTTAGCACTCATGTCATAGAGATTTGTCTTTTTAGAGAGACTTGTGTGTAGTGCTGGGTAGCACACGGATCATGGATGAACAGCACTCTGCTTCACCATGGCTGTACATGGCATGGTCACAGGTATTTTTTTGTTACAGTGAATATACCCTGAACAAAAAATATAAACCCAACATGTAAAGTATTGGTCCCATGTTTCATGAGCTGAAATAAAACATCCCAGAAATTGTCCATGTGAACAAAAAGCTTATTTCTCTCAAATTTGTTTACAGTACTCTTAGTGAGAATTTCTCATTTGCCAATGCAATCCATCCACCTGACAGGTGTGGCATATCAAGAGGCCAATTAAACATCTTGATCATTACACAGGTTCACCTTGTTCTGGGAGACAGTAAAAGGCCACTCTAAAATGTGCTGTTTTGTCACTCAACACAATGCCACAGATGTCTCAAGTTTTGAGGGAGCGTGCAATTGGCATGCTGACTGCAGGAATGTCTACCAGAGCTGTTGCCAGAGAATTGAATGTTTAATTTCTCTACTATAAGCCGCCTTCAACATCGTTTTTGAGAATTTGTCAGTACGTTCAACTGGCCTCGCAACCGCAGACCATGTGTGCGGCGTTGTGTGGATGAGCGGATTGCTGATGTCAACGTTGTGAACAGAGTTATCCATGGTGACGGTGTGGTTATGGTATGGGCAGGCGTAAGTTACAGACAACGAACACAATTGCATTTTATCGATGGCAATTTGAATGCACATGAATACCGTGATGAGATCCTGAGGCCCGTTGTCGTGCCATTCATCTGCCACCAACATCACATGTTTCAGCACGATAATGCACAGCCCCATTTCGTGAGGATCTGTGCGCAAATGTCCCAGTTCTTCCATGGCCTGCATACTCACCAGACGTGTCACCCATTGAGAATGTTTCGGAAGGTCTGGATCGACATGTACGAACGCGTGTTCCAGTTCCCGCCAATATCTAGCAACTTCCCACAGCCATTGAAGATGAGTGGGACAACATTCCACAATCAACAGCATGATCAACTCTATGACAAGGAGATGTCACTCTGCATGAAGCAAATGGTGGTCCCACAAGAATACTGACTGGTTTTCTGATCCACGCCCCTACCTTTTTTTAAGGCATCTATGACCAACAGTCTGTATTCCCAGTCTTGTGAAATCCATAGATTAGAGCCTATTGAATTTATTTCAATTGACTGATTTCCTCATATAAACTGTAACTTGGTCAAATCTTTGAAATTGTTGCATGTTGTGTACCAAGCAAAAAGTTAATTTGGTCGAAAAATTGGTTAATGTCATTTTTGCTCCATTAAATACATGCTTAATCATGTGTCCAAGTATCCTGCCTGTATTGTGTTTTGGAGAAAAAGGGGGGTCGTGTTAGCAGTAACTGTATAAAGTTACTGTGAAACCAAGGTAAATTAAAGCAATTGTTCTCAGTTCCAGGCTATGAGCAGTTACTGCCTTTTTGCTTGGTAGGGCAGCATAGTCCCCCCCCAATATATATTTTCTGTTTTCGATGCAAACTCGACCACTTATGTTACTGTGTTTTGTCTGTGGCACTACAGGAGGCCTCTGGAGCTGGACACGGATGGTATCTGGTGCGTCCTGCCCAACACCTTCCCCGAGAACTTTGTGGTGAAGACGAGCAACGAGAAGAAGCCCAAGGTGACCATCTCCTACCCGGGCGCCATGCTCAACATCATGGTGAAGGAAGGCTTCACCAACGACCAGTACCAGGAGCTGGTGGACCCTGCCTCGCTGACCTACGAGACGCGGGCGGAAAACAGCATCTTCTTCGAGGTGGACGGGCCCTACCTGGCCATGATCCTGCCCGCCTCCAAAGAGGAGGGAAAGAAACTGAAGAAAAGGTACATACTGGCTTACTTGCGGGCCCTTCCCAACAATCAGAGAGAGCGAATCCAGCCAATGACATTGATAATCACATGATTGCGACATTCTCCTGATTACACTGATTGCGTCATTCTCCTGATTACACTGATTGTGACATTCTCCTGATTACACTGATTGCGACATTCTCCTGATTACACTGATTGCGACATTCTCCTGATTACACTGATTGCGACATTCTCCTGATTACACTGATTGCGACATTCTCCTGATTACACTGATTGCGACATTCTCCTGATTACACTGATTGTGACATTCTCCTGATTACACTGATTGTGACATTCTCCTGATTACACTGATTGTGACATTCTCCTGATTACACTGATTGTGACATTCTCCTGATTACACTGATTGTGACATTCTCCTGATTACACTGATTGTGACATTCTCCTGATTACACTGATTGTGACATTCTCCTGATTACACTGATTGTGACATTCTCCTGATTACACTGATTGTGACATTACACTGATTACACTGATTGCGACATTACACTGATAACACTGATTACGACATTGCCCTGTGTCCAGGTACGCTGTGTTCAACGAGGACGGCTCGCTGGCCGAGCTTAAGGGCTTCGAGGTGAAGAGGCGAGGCGAGCTGCAGCTCATCAAGATCTTCCAGTCGTCTGTGTTCGAGGCCTTCCTCAAAGGCACCACTCTAGAGGAGGTGTATGACTCGGTGGCCAAGGTGGCTGACTACTGGCTCGACGTGCTCTACAGCAAGGTAACGTGCTTGTTTCCCGGCGCGTGCCTGTGTGTGATAACTTTACATTTGATCAGTTCTTCTTCGTTCATCCATGTACTAAAAGAGCGATCCAACCTGGGCTGTTGTAATAATATTCCCCATCACTGCTTGCATGTTGACAGCCGGACCCCGTTAAGTCGGAGCTACATGTCAAGAGGGCGTGTTTGTTCGCCGTAATCTATTTATATCTGAGCGTTCTACTATTTGTGTTTTGCCCAGGCTGCAAACATGCCAGACGCGGAGCTGTTTGAGCTCATCTCGGAGAACCGCTCCATGTCGCGGAAGCTGGAGGACTATGGCGAGCAGAAGTCCAACACCATCAGCACGGCCAAGCGGCTGGCCGAGTTCCTGGGTGACCAGATGGTGAAGGACGCCGGGCTGAGCTGCCGCTACATCATCTCCCGCAAGCCAGAGGGCACGCCGGTCACGGAGCGGTGAGGCAGACCGACCCACACTCCACGACCACAGACTGACAGTCATGGCTCCTCACTTCACGTTTTGTCTGCAGCTCATTTTAGCGTAGTGTCGCTTATTGCTAATGACGACAGTGGAGAAGTGTTAATTCCTCTCTCTCGTTCTCTCTCTGACAGGGCCATCCCCCTGGCCATCTTCCAAGCTGAACCCAGTGTTAAGAAGCACTTCCTGCGCAAGTGGCTGAAGATGCCCAGCCTCCACGACCTGGACATCCGCTCTGTAAGTCTGGGCAATTTTCACTTCATGGCGCTTCCATATTGGCACGATACAAAGACTGTTGATGTACTGAATGGGAGATTTTTATAAGAGTGACTCAATTCTTATAGCGTTTTAGCTGAGTCACAGTCACTAACGAGTTTAGCCATGGGCTCTCTCCAGATCCTTGACTGGAGCTACTACATTGAGAGATTGGGTAGTGCCATCCAGAAAATCATCACCATTCCAGCTGCCCTGCAACAGGTAAACACACAGCAGCTCTGATCCGTGGCTCTGAGGTGAAGTTGCTCCTAGGTGTAGATCTAGGATCAGCTGGAGGGGTGCAAAACTGATCCAAGACCAGTGCCTAGGTGCAACTTCACCCTACTCCTGATCCATGTAGATTCTTTCTAGTTGTACCTGCTCCGTGCTCGCTGCTCACCCTATCTGGTCCCGTTGTGATCCGGGCTGTAGGTGAAGAACCCCGTGCCCAGAGTGCGCCACCCGGACTGGCTCCACAAGAAGCTGCTGGAGAAGAACGACATCTACAAACAGAAGAAGATCAGCGAGCTGTTCACCAGCGAGGGCAAGAGACAGGTACAGCCGCCTAGCCAACGGTTAGTGCGACACGCACAGAAAGGCGCACACACCCACTCACGCCACTCCCCCTCTCTTGCCTCCCCCTCTCAGGTGGCCCATCATGCCCTGGAGGCAGGGCAGGCGGCTGACATTGAGGACTTTGGGATGCCTGCCCGACCCCTGCAGCCGGCCATACTGATCAGCACGAAGCGCAAGCGGGTGTCGCAGGGAGAGAACAGCCAGGCCGTGGAGTCCCAGGAGATGGAGCTCACCCAGTCCTGGAGGGAGATCCTCGGCCCTCCACCACCCACTGGGGAAACGCAGGAGGCGCGCCTGGTGTGGCTGCGCTACCACAAGAAGAAGTGGGAGCTGCAGCTGCGGCAGAGAAAGGAGCGCCGGAAGCGCCGGCGCCTGCTGGACGGCGAGGTCCAGGCCATGGGGGGAGGGGTGATCCGGGACGCGGGCCCCGCCACAGGCCTGGGTAACTTCCTCCGCCGCACGGCGCGCAGTATCCTGGACATGCCCTGGCAGATCGTACAGGTGGGTTAAGTTAGGCCTACGGGGGGGGGGTGTCAAATAACATTTAGTTAGGCCGGTTTCCGGGACACAGATCAAGCCTTGTGCTGATCTAAAAAGCATGCTGCTGCTCAATGGGGAATCTGTTTAAAGTCTTTTGTACAGGACTAGGCTTAAACTGTGTCCACGCTGACTAAAACTCTAAATACCGTTTTGTTTCAGAATAGTTCATGGGAACTGTACAGAGCAGAAGGAAGACAACTTGTATATATCTTGTGAATGCTCTTCCTAATAAATAGTATGCTTAAACCCAGAAGTCTGTGTGTGACTGGATGTCCTGTCCCTCTCTCTCTCCCCCAGATTGCAGAGACCAGTCACCCTGGGCTGTATAAGCTGTGGGCTGTGATCGACAGTGACCTGCACTGCATGAAGCTCAACATCCCGCGGGTGTTCTACGTCAACCAGAAGGTCCCCAAGCAGGAGGAGGGAGCCACATACAAGAAGGTACTTGTTACTCCCTCCGCTGACCGCTCAAGCCTCCCGACCCTCTCGGGAGCGTCCGTCTACTCTTGAATGATATGTCGGCGGTTTCAAATTGTCTGGCTTTTTTTTGTGTTTTTTTTTGTGTCGCTTAAAAGCTTGTTGAGTTTTTTTATTTATTTTTTGAAATGAAAAGCACTATAAAAGTAAAATTTCTCATTATTACTGTTATTATTTGATGACTGAGCACTCTGGTTTTTGTTCTGTGCAGGTGAACCGCCTTCTGCCGCGCTCCAACGTCGTCTACTACCTGTACCAGTACTCTGTCCCTGAGGACATGTACCAGGAGCACATCAACGAGATCAACGCTGACCTCTCTGCCCCAGACATAGAGGGGGTCTACGAGACACAGGTATCTACCTACGGGTTAGGATAGGACAAGGTCGTGTTCCTCGTGTTGTACTGTATTCCTGAATCCAGTGTTGTGTGTCTTGATTAGGGTTAACATTTCATAGCTAGGGAAATCTAATCAATGGCTGTGTTTTGAGTGTTAGTCTCTGTGTGTGTAGTACACATTTTTTATAAACAGAAAAAGTTTTAATTTGTTTGGTGCCTAATGAACAACTCTCTCTCTCTCTCTCTCTCTCTCTAATTTCCCCCAGGTCCCTCTGCTGTTCCGGGCCCTGGTACAGCTGGGCTGTATGTGCATGGTCAACAAGCAGTTGGTCCGGGACCTGGGTGGCCGGGAGGCTGAGACGTACGACCTGGAGCACCTGGAGATGAGGTCCCTGGCCCAGTTCAGCTACCTGGAGCCTGGTAGGACTATCTCCCACTGACACTGCAGATTCCCTTCACTGTTTTTCTACTGTGTCGTCCATATATTTAACATCTATTTGTAATCTTTCTTTACCAGTCTTTTTTTAATTAGATTTTTTTAAAGTTATTGTGTTAACTGATTTGACATTTACTATGATGTAAATCAAACTGAACCTGGCATTTCTTCCTTTTGGTGCCTAATGAACACGACCCCTTACATGGAACGTGACGACGGGAGCATTGAATCAGTATCGTTGTGTTGTCTTCCCCAGGGAGCGTCCGACACATCTACCTTTACCACCACAGCCAGGGCCACAAAGCCCTGTTCGGCCTGTTCATCCCCTCACAGCGCAAGGCCAGCATCTTTGTCCTGGACACGGTAAGACCACACCTCATCAACTCTTTACCCAAGCACCCTACACATCAGATTTCCCCTTAAAATAGTTGACTTTTCCCTTGTAATGCTTCATTACACAAATGTGACGAGAGAGTGATTTTAAAGTCATTTCCTAGGAAATTGTTGAAGGAAAAAAGACATCAAGTCCCCTTCGTCTTCCTCCCCTTCCTACCTTAGGTTCGCAGTAACCAGATGCCCAACCTGAACACCCTGTATGGGGCAGAGCGTACAGCTCTGCTGGAGAAGACCAGCGAAGAGCTCCTGCCCCCCGAGAAACACACCTTTGAGGTGCGGGCTGAGAACGACGTGAAGGCCATCCACCGAGCCCTGCAGCGCATACTGCTCAACTACAAGGTACCTCCATCCACTGCACCCCTGTCACCTGCATGGTTCTGCCACTCTATTGCTCTCTCCAGCTTGTTCTCGGATGTTTTGTTTAGGCCTTCTCTGTCTCTAAAGTTTTCAGACTTGCTATTGAAGGTGTAAGGTTATATGCTTATCATAGATGAGTAGGATAGAGCAGTGTCGTTTTGCAACTGAAAACGTAAATGAGCATTTCTTATTGGGCAAGTGCATGTCCTCCCTCTGGGTTTCAGTCTAATTTCTTCCGTTTGGTGCATAATGAACACAGCCCTGGTAACACTATTGACCGTTGTCCTCTCGCTGTATTCAGGGGGAGCGCCGCGGGCCCACCCTGATCGCAGTGCAGTCCAACTGGGAGCTGAGGCGGCTGGTGGCGGGCATGCCGGTGCTAGAGGAGTTCCCGGTGGTGCCGGTGCATGTGGTGGACGAGATCAGCTACAACGTGCTGGACTGGCAGCGCCACGGTGCCCGCCGCATGGTCCGCCACTACCTCAACCTGGACAGCTGCCTGTCGCAGGCTTTTGACATGGCCAGGTAGGTAACACAGCACGAGACTAGGTCTGTCTACTGGCTCTGTACACCTAGCACATTCTAAATGGCACAACTGGAATAAGAACCCTAGGGTCTTATCTTCACACTTTACATATTTAGTCTGGGGTTTCAGTTGTGTAATATCATTGACTTTTATGCTCGTTTTGGGCTACTGTCGCTTACTGTTTCCTCTCCTTCATCCCACCTCAGATACTACCACTTGCCGGTGGGGAACCTGCCCCACGACGTGTCCATCTTTGGTTCTGACCTGTTCCTGGCCAGGCACCTGAGGAAACACAACCACCTGCTGTGGCTGTCCCCCACCGCCAGGCCTGACCTGGGGGGCAAGGAGGCCGACGACAGCAGGCTGGTGATGGAGGCTGATGACCGGGGCTCCATGGAGATCAACGCTCAGGGCTGCTACTCAACAGGTAGCCAGCCTTACTCATTCACACACACCAGAGCTGGGCCGTATAGACAAACGGTCAAATCATGATACATTTAAAATTTTGCTTGATAACAATAAATACAAATAATAAAATAAAAAAATACATGAATACGCAGTTGCTTCCCCATAGCGATTTTTGTATTTTTTTATTTGTAATTTTTTTTTTTCTCTTGTGCCAAGTAAGACAACAGATGTCTCTGATTCAAGAAAAAATGTCCATTTCATCCATCATATCCAGGGGATGCATGATTTGATATTTTGATGTGCAACATTTTAAAAATATGATCCAGAATTATCACATTTCTTTTGGCTCTTTTTCTAGATGAATTTGTCAACCCCCCCAAAAAAATTGCAAACTTATCTAGGTTACATCATTCACTGCCGGAGGAAGTGGGAATCCAAAAACACTTCGCTAGATTGCGCTAATTATGATTTTGTTGCTCGATAGCTATGTCATTTTAATGAATGTCCTACTCAAACTTCCCAGCTCCTAGGTGTGGCCTACTTGATGTGTTCACTGCAAAGGCCACGCTCCGTGTGCACACCAAAACCATACGGCTTAGCCAACTGCCGTCGTAAAGTGGTGCCATTTGCTCCATATTGAGAGTTTAGAAATCGATGAGACACGCACAGGAAGCTGAGACACTCTCCCATCTTTTAATGAAAACGACAGTAGTTGTAATTGCATTTTTGAAAGCTTGCACAACGTCAACGGACTGGGTGATGGAGTGGCTCACTCACACAGCATCGAAACCGGGACAGGCGGATACTTTCAGATGTTGTCATAGCAGGAATTCATATAGTTCACATTACCGATGACCAAATAATGGTTTTAGGGACGTTGTGTAGCATAATCACACAAAAATTACTGACAAATGCAAAATTGTAGAAAGAGGTAGGAAAATGATGTTGCCTGTAATTATTGGGGTTATCATCCCCGCTCGAATACAAACATTATGGACAACACTGACACATTGAAGTAGCCCCAACCATTGTCTTGTAGTTAGGAATTAATCAGCTGTGCATAGCAACCGGTGATGTGCTACATTTTAAAACAACTTCATTGGAACAAATGGAAATATGCTTTCAACTAGTTTTCAACCTTCTTTCCCCTGTCGTTCTACTGTGTTTCAGTGTGTGTGGAGCTGGACCTGCAGAGTTTGGCTGTCAACACCATCCTGCAGTCGCAGCATGTCAACGACATGGAGGGAGGAGCCAGCCTGGGCGTCAGCTTTGACGTCATCCAGCAAGCCTCGCTGGAGGAAATGATGTCGGGGAACCAGGGCGCCAGTGCCGTGGCCAGCTACGACGAGACCGCCCTCTGCTCCAACACCTTCAGGTGACCACTTCGTAATAACATGCCACTGCCGCCGACACCTCGAAACACCCCAGATCCCTCAAGCTACCCGTTTCGCCTCTAAACTAACTAGCCTGCGTGTTTGTTTTTTTTGCTGATTTTAAATTAAATGTTTTTTAAAACGTTTCCTTGCACTGTAGCCCAGCACAGGTTAAAATAATGTGCTTTTATATATCAAGTTTGATTTGATTTGGATGTATTGTCTGCGAGCAGGATCCTGAAGAGCATGGTGGTTGGCTGGGTGCGGGAGATCACGCGGTACCACAACGTCTACGCCGACAACCAGGTGATGCACTTCTACCGCTGGCTACGCTCGCCCAGCTCGCTGCTTTACGACCCGGCGCTGCACCGCACCCTACACAACATGATGAAGAAGGTATTCCTCCAGTAAGTGACACTGCCCAACACGCACAACCCTACAACCCTTGGTTGTTTCCATTGGAGTCAACTGTAGACATTTCAAATGCAGCTTTATCTGGGGGGGGGGTTGTATTAATTTATTCTAATTCTAAACGGTCTGTCGTCATGTATTGACGTTGGATGCCTTGATGAATGGCTCTCTCTGCTCTCCTATCTCAGACTGGTGGCAGAGTTCAAGCGGCTGGGCTCCACCGTGGTGTACGGGAACTTTAACCGCATCCTCCTTTGCACTAAGAAGCGGAGGATTGACGACGCCATCGGCTACGTGGAGTACATCACCAACAGGTTGGGTTAGCTAACCTACCCGTAGGGCAGGCCCGGCGTCGTCCCTGGTTAGGGGAGGGTTTGGCCGTCACTGTAAAATAAGAATTTTGTTCATAACTGACTTGCCTAGTTAAATAAAATGAAGGTTAGATGTACTACAATGCCTCTACACAAGTACTTTTTCATTTTATAACGTATCAATATGCTGTCTATCAAACATTTCTAGACCTAATAAACAAACGTTTAATAAATTCAGAGCTAGATCGCATGGGGTGAAGGTTTGTGGGAATTTTGATTTCATGCAGCCAAGCATACCGTCACCCTGTGGGATCAAGCACTAACCATAAATTAGTAGGCAAGGTTTTGTTTTATGAACTTTTCTTTTTTGTTCAACTTGTTCTGACTGAGTTTTTTTTTTTTTTATGTATCTTCCTCAGCATTCACTCGCGGGAAATCTTCCACTCCCTCTCCATCTCCTTCTCCCGCTGCTGGGAGTTCCTTATGTGGATGGATCTGGCCAACTATGGAGGCGTGAAGGGCAAACTGCCCTCCAGCGTCCTATATGGAGAGGTACCTTCTAGTTCTGCTTCTGCTAAATATGTGTATGCGACCAGTACAATTTCATTTAATATTTAACGGATGTGTGTGTTGTTTTTCCTATGTCTCATAACCAATGAAAATATTTGGGGTTGAAATGACACTCAATACCTACATTGACTTTCAGAACGGGACAGCACAGAAGAAGGGGAAGAAGAATGGAGAGGAGGAGGGCAGCGAGGACGAGGAGGAAGCTGACGAGGAGGAGGAGGATGGAGCCGGAGAGGTGGATGAGGTGGAGGAGCTGATCGAGAGCAGCTGGAACATCATGCAGTATCTGCCTCAGACCGCCTCCTGTCAGAAATACTTCCTCATGATCATCTCCGGTAGGCCAGCGCACTATCGCAAGCATCGTCATCATTAGCATAGCACGTGTAGAGTGTTTGATCCAGAATGAAGTTGGAGGGGGTCGGTGGGCACAGCTCCCTGATTTCTGTCTGTCTTTTACAATGTCTCCTCTTTCCTCTCAGCCTATATTGCTGCCATCTACCACAGCATGCAGGAGGAGCTAAGACGCAACGCCCCGGGAGCCACGCCCATTAAGAGGCGGGGCGGAAGCCAGACTTCCCAGCAGGCAGCAGGAGATTCCACAGCACTTCCCGGTAAGTAACGAGAGAGCGGCACCACAACCATACGCAGACATAAACAAAGTTATTTTGGTGTGAACGAGGAGTGACCACCACAGGTGTCTAAGGTGATCTGGTTTGTGTCTAATCTCCAAATAGCTTTTAGATTGCTGTCCACCACTTACTTCCTGTGACTACTAGACAGCTACATTGTTCGATAGTCTCCCCTTAGCTGGCTTACACTGGAAAACCCAGCAATACCTGACTATTAGCCAGCTCAGCTATAACCTTCAATAGTCTCCCCACATATCCAGTCTAGCAGTCTACAGATGAAAATAAGCCGTCTCTCCTCCACAGGTATGATCTCCTTCTCTCAAGAGTATGTGTCCAGCGAGCTGACCCAGAACTTCTTCACCATCACCCAGAAGATCCAGAAGAAGGTGACAGGCACCCGGAGCGTGACCCAGCCCTCGGAAATGTTCCCCGTCCTGCCTGGCTCCCACCTGCCTCTCAGCAACCCAGCCCTTGAATTCATCAAATACGTCTGCCAGGTCAGTGACTGGGAACCAGGGTCATATTTATTAGTGCACACCGTAGCAAAGCATTTTTGCAATGAAAAATTGTAATTTCTTATTGGGTATGTTCAGGTAGTCCCTCCCAGTTTCAACCCGTTTGCTTCCGTTTTGTGCCTAGTGAATTCACGCCAGAGTTGTATTCATTAGTGCACACCATTTCAAAACGGAAAACAAAAATGAGCATTTCAGTTCTGTTTTCTTCCGTTTGGTGCCTAATGAACACAACCTTCCCCTGTAGGTCCTCTCCCTGGATGCCAACATAGTGAACCAGGTGAACAAGCTGAAGAGGGACCTGTTGCGTCTGGTAGATGTGGGTGAGTTCTCGGAGGAAGCCCAGTTCCGCGACCCCTGCAACTCTTACATCCTGCCCGAGGTCATCTGCCACCACTGCAACTTCTGCCGCGACCTCGACCTTTGCAAGGACCCCTCGGTGGCACAGGTCAGTGCCCCCCCCTACAGCTCATCCAATCCGATTTTATGAATTTTAAACACTGATACTGATTATTGGATGACGGGGAAAAAAGCCGATCCCGAATTATTATTTATTATTTATTTATTTATTACATATATATATTTATTATATATATATTTATTACATATTTATATTTATTACACATATATATTTATTACATATATATGTTATATATGTTCTTCCACTAACCTCATTGCAACTCCCCTCCAAGTCTCCGACCACTACCTTGTATCCTTTTCCCTCTCGCTCTCATCCAACACTTCCCACACTGCCCCTACTCGGATGGTATCGCGCCGTCCCAACCTTCGCTCTCTCTCCCCCGCTACTCTCTCCTCTTCCATCCTATCATCTCTTCCCTCTGCTCAAACCTTCTCCAACCTATCTCCTGATTCTGCCTCCTCAACGCTCCTCTCCTCCCTTTCTGCATCCTTTGACTCTCTATGTCCCCTATCTTCCAGGCCGGCTCGGTCCTCCCTCCCGCTCCGTGGCTTGACGACTCATTGCGAGCTCACAGAACAGGGCTCCGGGCAGCCGAGCGGAAATGGAGGAAAACTCGCCTCCCTGCGGACCTGGCATCCTTTCGCTCCCTCCTCTCTACATTTTCCTCCTCTGTCTCTGCTGCTAAAACCACTTTCTACCACTCTAAATTTCAAGCATCTGCCTCTAACCCTAGGAAGCTCTTTGCCACCTTCTCCTCTCTCCTGAATCCTCCTCCCCCTACCCCCCTCCTCCTCTCTGCAGATGAGTCAACCATTTTGAAAAGAAGGTCGACGACATCCGATCCTCGTTTGCTAAGTCAAACGACACTGCTGGTTCTGCTCACACTGCCCTACCCTGTGCTCTGACCTCTTTCTCCCCTCTCTCTCCAGATGAAATCTCGCGTCTTGTGACGGCCGGCCGCCCAACAACCTGCCCGCTCGACCCTATCCCCTCCTCTCTTCTCCAGACCATTTCCGGAGACCTTCTCCCTTACCTCACCTCGCTCATCAACTTATCCCTGACCGCTGGCTACGTCCCTTCCGTCTTCAATAGAGCGAGAGTTGCACCCCTTCTGAAAAAACCTACACTCGATCCCTCCGATGTTAACAACTACAGACCAGTATCCCTTCTTTCTTTTCTCTCCAAAACTCTTGAACGTGCCGTCCTTGGTCAGCTCTCCCGCTATCTCTCTCAGAATGACCTTCTTGATCCAAATCAGTCAGGTTTCAAGACTAGTCATTCAACTGAGACTGCTCTTCTCTGTATCACGGAGGCGCTCCGCACCGCTAAAGCTAACTCTCTCTCCTCTGCTCTCATCCTTCTAGACCTATCGGCTGCCTTCGATACTGTGAACCATCAGATCCTCCTCTCCACCCTCTCCGAGTTGGGCATCTCTGGCGCGGCCCACGCTTGGATTGCGTCCTACCTGACAGGTCGCTCCTACCAGGTGGCGTGGCGAGAATCTGTCTCCTCACCACGCGCTCTCACCACTGGTGTCCCCCAGGGCTCTGTTCTAGGCCCTCTCCTATTCTCGCTATACACCAAGTCACTTGGCTCTGTCATAACCTCACATGGTCTCTCCTATCATTGCTATGCAGACGACACACAATTAATCTTCTCCTTTCCCCCTTCTGATGACCAGGTGGCGAATCGCATCTCTGCATGTCTAGCAGACATATCAGTGTGGATGACGGATCACCATCTCAAGCTGAACTTCGGCAAGACGGAGCTGCTCTTCCTCCCGGGGAAGGACTGCCCGTTCCATGATCTCGCCATCACGGTTGACAACTCCATTGTGTCCTCCTCCCAGAGTGCTAAGAACCTTGGCGTGATCCTGGACAACACCCTGTCGTTCTCAACTAACATCAAGGCGGTGGCCCGTTCCTGTAGGTTCATGCTCTACAACATCCGCAGAGTACGACCTTGCCTCACACAGGAAGCGGCGCAGGTCCTAATCCAGGCACTTGTCATCTCCCGTCTGGATTACTGCAACTCGCTGTTGGCTGGGCTCCCTGCCTGTGCCATTAAACCCCTACAACTCATCCAGAACGCCGCAGCCCGTCTAGTGTTCAACCTTCCCAAGTTCTCTCACGTCACCCCGCTCCTCCGCTCTCTCCACTGGCTTCCAGTTGAAGCTCGCATCCGCTACAAGACCATGGTGCTTGCCTACGGAGCTGTGAGGGGAACGGCACCTCAGTACCTCCAGGCTCTGATCAGGCCCTACACCCAAATAAGGGCACTGCGTTCATCCACCTCTGGCCTGCTCGTCTCCCTACCACTGAGGAAGTACAGTTCCCGCTCAGCCCAGTCAAAACTGTTATGCTCTGGCTCCCCAATGGTGGAACAAACTTCCTCACGACGCCAGGACAGCGGAGTCAATCACCACCTTCCGGAGACACCTGAAACCCCACCTCTTTAAGGAATACTTAGGATAGGATAAAGTAATCCTTCTCACCCCCTCCCCCCTTAAAATATTTAGATGCACTATTGTAAAGTGGCTGTTCCACTGGATGTCATAAGGTGAATGCACCAATTTGTAAGTCGCTCTGGATAAGAGCGTCTGCTAAATGACTTAAATGTAATGTAAATGTATATATACATATTTATTTATTACATATATAATAAATATATATTTTTTAAATATATATTTTTTTTAATTAAAATATATTTATTTATTACATATATATTTATTTATATATTTATTTATTATTATTTTTTATTATTATTTTTATATATATATATATAGATGTATTATATATACACACACACACACACACATGTATATATATTTATTTATTACATATATACACACACACACGTATGTATGTATGTATGTATGTATGTATGTATGTATGTATGTATGTATGTATGTATGTATGTATGTATGTATGTATGTATGTATGTATGTATGTATGTATGTATGTATGTATGTATGTATGTATGTATGTATGTATGCTCCTTCGTGTTCACTATGTAAATCATCTGTTCTGTGCTCACAGGACGGCTCTGTTTTGCCCCAGTGGTTCTGCTCCAACTGCCAGACCCAGTATGAGACTGAGTCCATTGAGATGGCCCTGGTGGAGGCCTTGCAGAAGAAACTCATGAGCTACACTCTGCAGGACCTGGTGAGGAAACAAAACCTCATATCTGACGCATCCTTTGGGATTCATATGACCTGGGTCGTGTTCATTAAGGAAAGCGACAGAATACGTTTTCAAAAGGAGAAGTTCAGGTTGTCTCTGCCTGTTTCTTCAGTTTGGTGCCTAATGAACACAACCCAGGTTCACTACTTAGTAACTACTGTTTTCAGGAATTGTGACCATGTCTCACTGGGAAGTAAAAACGTGTCTTGCGTTCCCTTGCAGGCTTGTGCCAAGTGTAAAGGAGTGAAGGAGGCCAACATGCCTCTTTACTGCACTTGTGCAGGAGACTTTGAACTCACCTTCCCCACCAAGGTTTGTGCTCCTCCAACCATGTGTCCCTAGCCGTGTTAAAACGATGTGCCACCCACTATAATAAAAGATTATGAACCATTGTGTTTTCTCTGATTTTAAAAGGTCTCTTCTCCATCCACAGAGTTTCTCAGAGCAGATCAAAGTGTTCCGGAACATCGCCGCACACTACAACATGAACTTCCTGGAAGAGACCATTGACTGGTTACTGGTCATGAGTCCACAAATAAGCTAGTCTAGATGATGAGCCACAGTCTGAGTCTGTGAGCTAAAACTGGCTTTTGTGGCTGTATCTGGAGATCCTGTCAGTTACCAGGGTTGTGTTCATTAAAGCACACTGCAGGCTTTTTCTTATTGGACAAATTCACCCAGATGTCACCTGCTGGAGATATTTAAATGCAGAATGGGAATATTGCTCACTTTGAGACAGAGCTTTGATGTGACAATACATTATGATAATGCATCTTTAGTCCTCTATGCTTTTCTATACTGTAGCTGTAAAAACAACATAAACATACATTTCTTGACCACCCAAGTACTGGAAATGTAAATGACTTGTCAAGCTTTCCAGTCTCAATTCTAAATTGTAGATCTGGTGTTTTGACTTTGTATAGGAATGCTTATTGATGAAAGTATAGGCCTCTGGTCAAGGGTTTCATATTGTCTTAATATTTTTGTCAATAAATATTTTTTTGTAATGAGTACACAATGGACAGTTTCTTTCGATGCACATTTTCTGAAGGCAGAGTTTGTGAGATCCTCCATCAGTCCCGTTTATCAGTTTCTGTTTACATGGACACATCTGAAATCAGGCTACCTGATGACGCTGATAAATGCAGGAAATCGGCACTCATAATAAACGTTCTTCCACAGCGAACATGTCTTTTTGGGAAGCATATTTTATTCTTAGTTCGGGCAAAGTTTACGTGAACTACTTCGTATACGTTGTTGTTCCGAACTCATTTCACTCACACTAAAGAGGGATGCTCTCGTCCGGTGCTGGCATATGCGCAGATCAAATATACCGCTGGAACGCCGATTTTTAAGGTGATTACTTGTCCTAATAATTCTAAAGATTGCTCAGAAAACCAGTGTTATAATCATAAATATATGCTTATTTGATTTTGACCTTACGCCGATGTAAAATGTTGACATGACAATGGCATAATTGCAATAATCTGTTCAATATCGAATTAATAGTGCCCATTTAAACACTCATTGAGAGCTGCTGCCCAGATCAGGAAACCCCACCATTCCTAATCTTAACATGGTGACTCTCCTTCCTCTAATTGGATGCTGACTCTCCTTCCTCTAATTGGATGCTAATGTGGCTCAGAGGAATAGTGAGTTTTTACTTAATGGAGATTAAAATACAATTATGTGGGGTGGACACAGGGATTGAACCCCAGTCTTCAGGGTCATAGACAATTAGGGGAGATCCATTAGATGTGAGTTTCAGTGTAACCAGAACACAGAAGGCTATCGGAGCCTTCTGCTCCAATACCAACGTATCATTACTATACTGCTGATATTGTGAGGATGATTTGCCTGGAATTGAAATGCCAGTTTAGTGCAGAAGTGCTTGACTTTAGCATTTGTTGGTTTAGCCTATCTGGAGTGAGGATGATGAGGAAGAGTGCACATTCATCCCCGACTCCCTTTGTTGTCATCTGTAAAGAAAACATCTACTCGTGATGGCATATCCCAGTCTAGATTTAAAAAAATATATGATGTTAAGCCATCTACCTCCATCACGATAACCTCATTGTTCCAGAGAACTCACTTTGCTGATGGGCATCTCTCTCAGACCAGTAATCTAATTTCACATCTACACTGGAGCTGAGTCTCACAATTAGATTGGTTGCATTGGTTTGGTTCCCTGCCGACCGACAGTTTGTTTTTAACGATGGAGTGAAATACAGAGCTCAAGATATTTACGACTTCACTTTTTACGCTTTGTTTTCCTATGGAATGTTGCGGGGGGGGGGGGTGCCAATGCAATTGAACGGAGAAGGGTGTCTACTTTGAATGTTCCAAAATGAAATAAATATAGAACTCTGCATTAAAACAGCATTAATAGCATTGTCTTGCTTTTTCTTGTTGCGTCCATGGTATCTGACTCTGTGTGTTCATATCACCTAGTTCCCAAAGTGCCATTGTGGCTGTCGACAGACAACAGCAATCCATCGACTGCGTAAGACACGGACGGAACCATTAGACCTCAGACGTCAGTCCTTTTCACTATCGATGTTTCTATTACTCTCCACGAGTCCAGATGGATGTCCCACAATCTTGTTATAAGAAACCATTTTGTGGGAAATGTAATCATTGATTACTCTCTCTGAGCTCTGAGTGTAGCTCTCCTCTTGGACCTCTGTGCCTTTTTATTCCCGTATATGCTCAGCATCCGTAATCTACATGAACATTGAAGGAGGCAATATGAGTCCCAGAGAATATTGTCTCCCTGAATATAGTATACTGTGTCATCTTGTTTGATTGATCCAATTATTAAAAGTCATGATTAATTGCAACATTTACCTGGAGCTTAACGCTGCAGATAGCACTGCTGGGTTATTTGAAAAGTCCTAGACAGTCGATCAATATTATAGAAATACTTTTAGCAATGATGTTTATCTTTAATTCGCAATCTGTAGAAACGATAGGAATAAAAAGGTTCTGAACTTTTGTGAAGCATCACAGCACAGTTGGAAAAATATATGGCAAATAGAAATCCAATATGAATGGTGTTAAGAGAGAGAGATGGGAGGAGTTGAATGGAGATGGTTGGGACAAATAAGAAGACAACTCGTGTAAAATATACTGTGTCTGTAAAATGAATATAGGTTCAGAACTTTTGTGAAATAGCAGTTAATAAAAATATATGTCAAAATCAAAAATCAAACTGGATGGACACCAGTAATAGATGTTAGAGGAAGGCCAGGACTAAAAACAAACTAAATATAACTACTGTAAAATAGATTGTGTCCGTAAAATGTATTTAGTATGTATAAGTTGGAAGTAGAAGCTTAAGTGTTCTTGTTTATTAGTTTACTCCAATTAGGGGAGGGGTGGTAGGTTTTGTGGGAAATAATAAAGGAAAATGTATTTTAAAAAGATGTCTGTGTGTGTGTATATATATATATGTGTGTGTGTGTGTGTGTGTGTGTGTGTATATATATATACTAAAATGGTCAGCCTTTTGAAATGCATAGTTCTGTGTTTTCAAACCAGAAAAATCCTGTTTTCGTATTCCTTCCAATCTGACATGTACATGATTGACCAGCAGAAATCACGTTACAAGTTGGTTAGACATTTATTGTTATGTTTGCATATATAGATTACAGTATACAGTTATTGACTTGGTTCGGGTTAGACTGTGGAAAGAGGGTTCTCAGTAAAAATTTACTCCAACATGTTTAGCTGTTTGCTGTAAATGATTTGGTTAATTTTTCTTATGTTCAATTCAAACAATTTGCAATCATTTGAGATTGGGTTTAACAGTATAATTTATGTCCCTGTCAATTGAACTGGACATGGAATTTATTTATTGGTGTATAATTCAATTCCTGAACCAACAGGAATTTACATGGAATTGACACTAACCCATCAAGTCTTGGCTGTCTTTCAGTTCAATTCCGCAGAGGTGGACCCATCAGAGTCCTCTCTGCGGACGTCTGGGACCGATTGGGGGAAAGGCCGTCCTGTCTGTCTGTCTGTCTGTCTGTCTGTCTGTCTGTCTGTCTGTCTGTCTGTCTGTCTGTCTGTCTGTCTGTCTGTCTGTCTGTCTGTCTGTCTGTCTGTCTGTCTGTCTGTCTGTCTGTCTGTCTGTCTGTCTGTCTGTCTGTCTGTCTGTCTGTCTGTCTGTCTGTCTGTCTGTCTGTCTGTCTGTCTGTCTGTCTGTCTGTCTGTCTGTCTGTCTGTCTGTCTGTCTGTCTGTCTGTCTGTCTGTCTGTCTGTCTGTCTGTCTGTCTGTCTGTCTGTCTGTCTGTCTGTCTGTCTGTCTGTCTGTCTGTCTGTCTGTCCAACAGTCAGGTGTCTGAGGAATAGCATCCTCCATGCTTGTGGCCAAATAGCACTGTAGCAGCAGGACATCACAGGGCCACTCCCTCTGACAGGTCTGAGTGGTTGGAGCCATAGCTGATGGTGAATTCTGTGGGAACTGTGAGGAGCTGGCTGGGGCTGGGCACTTTACTGTCCTGAAGAAATATACAGTCAGAATAGCATAACATTACTTTAGACCAGGGTTTCCCAAACTCGATCCTGGGGGCCCCCTGGGTGCATGTTTTGGTTTTTGCCCTAGCACTACACTATTCAAATAATCAAAGCTTGATGATGAGTTGGTTATTTGAATCAGCTGTATAGTGCTGGGGGGAAAAACAAAACGTGCACCCAGGATGGGCCCCAGGACTGAGTTCAGGAAACCACGCTAGAACAATATTAACACACAGGTAGGGACTAAGGCTGAACTATTACAATATTATATGAATACTTTTACACAATAGACATACTTTTACACACTACCATATTATTTGGGAACTAAATGACCTAACTGGGTGTGCAATGATAAGTGCTATAGCAGAAAATGGTTAGCAAAAGAAAATATGATCATGAATGCATGGAATCAACTTGTTATTGTCTTACGTCATCAAACTTTCTGTCACTGTAGATATCGTTCTTGTCAATGAACGTGAGCATGATCCAGTCACAGATAATGGAACACTGGAATGAAGAAAAGTAATATATCAATGAATAACTAGGAGATGGTAGGAAACTGGTACAAACAGACGACATCCACACATACCACGGGAGTGCTGAGAATCAAACTCACTATTCCAACAGATGTCATGGCTGTCACTGTGTTGATGATAGTTGGGATGATGCTGAATCGTCCAGCCTGGAGAGGAATTATTGCAGAAAATGAGATTGACAGAGTCCATATCGCTTTATGTCACCGAGTAATCATTCTTAACAACTGGTTAATGGTTAATTGAGTACTGATGAAGGTAGTTGAAGGAGGAACTTCATACATGTCCATGAACTATGACGTCCAGACGAATCCCGAAGGCCTTGATAAGTGTCCGGAACTCTTCTCCGTCCTTACTGTAATACTTGGCAAACCTAGACCATTTTATAAGTCAAGACCTGTATGCCTCTTCATAACCAAGTTACAGCAGAGATCGTCTTGAACGTTACAGTAGGTCATGTCAATGAGATGGCAATAGTAAAGACATTATCGTATGCACTAGGCACCAAACCGAAGAAAATGGACTAAAACAGAGAGAAACCAACCTGGCGAATAAGACACACGTTTCCTGGTTTCTGTTGCGAAACATTTTGCTATCGTGTGCACTAGTGAATACAACCCAGGGGTTCACAAGATGCTATGAAGAGGCTCACCTGAAGTTGTAGCCAGAGCTGGGCAGGTTCTTCCGAAGATCCAGGCGACGGAAGGAGTATGTGGGGGTACACTCTGAGGGGTCCAGATCAAGGTCACACTTCCAGTTGATGAGCACACCAATCACTCCCCCCTGACAGGACACAATTTATGCGCTATCTAATTGAACCAACACAGCCGCTCTATCCAACACATCTTCTCATTCCTCCTTAATGTGGATTGTTTCTATTAGTTTTGATTGCCATTATCTATTTAGCCACTTATTTCCATGATCTGTAAACACCGTCTGATGTTGAAACATCACACACGCACACATATTGTTAGAGATGCTAGACCGAGATCATGTGTTCTGTCGTTCATGTGAGCCCCGAATAATAAGGGTTCTCTATGCTTAATATGATTTGTAAAATGGGATATACAGTGTCACTGTCTGGATGTAGATTGCGGGTGTAAACGTACAGTCCTGCAGAGCTCGCTGAACTTCTCCCTGGCCTGTTCTGCGATGTAGCCCAGCCGGAAGATGGGGCAGTATGGGTGTTCCTTCTCATTGTAATGACACTTATTCAGATATTTCTGGCCATTTCGTTTGTTTGGTTTGATGTTTCCTCTGCGAAAGAGATAAGAGAGAATTGCTTGCAGAAACAGTTGAGGCTGCATATTAACAGGGAAACAGTTCCCTTTACAGCCGTGCGTGCATGCGTGTGTTGTTGAGGGGGTTCATACTATACCTCAGTACTTTAAATTTGGGGAAATGGATGGCATTCTTGATGTAAACAGTGAAATTGATGGCCTCTGCCAATGCCGGCTCCCTGAAGGCCACAACAACAGATTTCTCTTTATTTTATGATTTTACAAGTGACTTATTCCAGACGAGGCAGACAGTCGTTTTGTTTGTGACTGCCTACTATCTAAAATGTCATATTGATATTGACCCTCACCATATTGCGGCATAGTCCTCAATAGGACACCAGGTCTGAATCTCACAGGTCTTGAAAGTCTGGTTGTAGTAGGGAACACAGCGCCCAGTTCTCTGTCCTACAGGAAACACATCAGACTGAATGCATTAGCTGGACCATCTACTGACAGACAGATTCATAGAAGTGGCTTAGTGGGACTTTTCACTTAGTTTCCTCTTTTTCAGTCCGTACCATTGCCATCAAAGTTCACTTCCCCTGAGGTGCAGTCAGCATCCTTTGAGCAGTTGGCACTGGGAACAGTGAAATGCTAAGAAAAGAGGAAAGTATCATTGTTTAGACATTATCAGCTTTTCCCAGGTGTCCTGCTGTGGGGTGGTAGTGGTAATGATATATCTTCATCACATTATCTTACAGGGCTTTTCCAGGAGACAGTGTGAGTTGCAATAGTAGAGTATGGAGCGAGGCACACAACTTAATTTAAAGCCCTAGAATTGATCCATGTAAAATGACTGCAGTATTTTTATTGAGTTGTTTTTTTTGGTTTCAGGAGAACACATGAGTGTGGACAATGGTTGAGACCTCTCACCTCAGCACACGTGCCTTGCCTCTGATTGTGTGTGACCTCTCGTCTCAGTATTGTGCTGATTACGTCACCGCCCTAGAGGTGAAATGCCACAGGGAAAAAAGTACAGCACACAATGGTAACTAATCACATAGGCTACATGTAGAAAACATACAGTATAGCTACATATTACATCATCTTTTTGACACCTATTTTTACCTATGATCCTTGGTTGATGAATAGAGCCAAACGTGCATGTTCAGGATCGACTGCACTGCAGTCGGTGACCGCAGACGGACTGATCTACAAATCATCGTGTTTCCTGAAGGACTCATTATTATTTGTAAATCAGTCCGTTTTCTTAATCAGTGATCGTGCGACTGAGCAAAATGTGCAGTACCAGTCAAAAGTGTGGGCTCACCTCTGAGGGTCGGACGTATTCCACCATGTCCAGGATGTGGTCCCCCTGCAATGCTGTGCCTTTCATCTTAGTGTAGACTGAGCTCTCTGGCCTCGTCTCACTGTCCTGATAGGCTTTCTGACTGATAAAGACATACCTGTAGAAGGGTGATATGACAGCCACAGAGTACCTTCTGTTCTGTGGACAAATCCAGTCTTTCCAAGTGATTTGAATTGCACTTCAATGCACGCCCACACTTGCGCTTATTCAGACAATAAAGATCTCCGTTCATTTCTTTTGGGCTTCGTGACATGCTGATGACTTTGAGGCATACTTAACAATTTGAACCTTGATTTTAAATGTTGGAAAATGTTTGAAAAAGCTGAGATATGATGTTTATGAGTAGACAGACACAAATCTCCGTCAAGGACCATCAGGAAAATGAAAATCGATGAAAATTGGTCAATTTGGATCACATTACACAATGATGGCCAGCGAGACTACAGCTGTCCGTCTTGACCACAGCAATCGTTATGTGCTTACCATCAATTATGCTGTATATTTGTTTGGAGATTTAATTGCGAGTGAAAGGCATTTCCTCACCACAAAGTGGCTATTCTCAGCAAATGATTCATTTCACATCACAGTGTTATGGGTAGTATAGCTATTGAAAGCAAAAAATATGGGTCCACTGACAGAACATTTGATCTGAGCTTGAAAATCAACCAATGTTTTTGTTTAAGTTATCATTCTTTACTTCTTATGCTTTCCAATACCGGACTTAACATTGCCTTGTTAGGCACAGTATCTGCAATATCCAAGGCAGGTCATAGATAATGCAACATAAATACTCAATCACAACAACAAGAAACAGGATAGTTACACACCAAGACAATACTATTTCAAATTGTATATTTTTATGCATGCATAAACAGGAGGCCAGTACTTACCAGATGAAATAGGTGATCACAAGAAACTGAACCCCCCTATATATGACTCCAAGTTTTTTGTTTTTAACCACCATCACCTTGGGGGTCTCATAGTCCCAGAAACCAAGAAAATAATCCTTAATAAACTCAAGCAGTCCCATTGTGATTTCTGAGTTTATTAGCTGTCTGTTCAGATATGAGGTCCCGAGTGACTTGTTCCCAGATACTTCCAAGTTTATCTAATGAGTCAGAGTCAGTCTCACTCTGTCTCTGTCTCGCATTCTCTCTCTCTTTCTCTCTCTCTCTCTCTCTCTCTCTCTCTCTCTCTCTCTCTCTCTCTCTCTCTCTCTCTCTCTCTCTCTCTCTCTCTCTCTCCCTCTCTCTGCCTCACCCCCTGTAGTACTGTTCTCAATAATACATAGCATAAAATTGATTAGGCAGCACAGTTTTATTCCTGATGGTTTATTTCTGTGTGTGTGTGTGTGTGTGTGTGTGTGTGTGTGTGTGTGTGTGTGTGTGTGTGTGTGTGCGTGCGTGCGTGCGTGCGTGCGTGCGTGCATGCGTGTGCAGTACCAGTCAAAAAAAATTGAAACGCCTACTCATTCGAGGGTTTTTCTTTATTTTTACTATTTTCTACATTGTAGAATAATAGTGAAGACATCAAAACTAGGAAATAACACATATGGAATCAGGTAGTAACCAAAAGTTAAATTTGATTTTACATTTTAGATTCTTCAAGTAGCCACCCTTTGCCTTGATGACAGCTTTGCACACTCTTGGCATTCTGTCAACCAGCTTCACCTGGATTGCTTTTCCAACAGTCTTGAAGGAGTTCCCACATATGCTGAGCACTTGTTGGCGGCTTTTCCTTCACTATGCAGTCCAACTCATCCCAAACCATCTAAATTGGGTTGAGGTTGGGTGATTGTGGAGGCCAGGTCATCTGATGCAGCACTACATCACTCTCTTTCTTGGTCAAATAGCCCTTACACAGCCTGGAGGTGTGTTGGGTCATTGTCCTGTCTAAAAACAAATGATGGTGCCACTAAGCGCAATCCAGATGGGATGGCATATCGCTGCAGAATGCTGTGATAACCATGCTGGTTATGTGTGCCTTGATTTCTAAATATATCACTGTTACCAGCAGAACACCCCACACCATCGCACCTCCTCCTCCATGCTTCACGGTGGGAAACACACATGCAGAGATCATCCATTCACCTACTTTGCATCTCACAAACACGTGGCGGTTGGAACCAAAAATCTAAAATTTGGACTCATCAGACCAAAGGACAAATTTCCACCGGTCTAATGTCCATTGCTTGTGTTTCTTGGCCCAAGCAAGTCTCTTCTTACTATAGGTGTCCTTCATTATTGGTTTCTTTGCAACAATTCGACAATGAAGGCCTGATTCAAGCAGTCTCCTCTGAACAGTTGATGTTGAGATGTGGCTGTTACTTGAACTCTGTTAAGCATTAATTTGGGCTGCAATTTCCGAGGCAGGTAACTATAATGAACTTATCCTCTGCAGTAGAGGTAACTCTTGGTCTTCCTTTCCTGTGGCGGTTTTCATGAGAGCCAGTTTCATCATAGCGCTTGATGGGTTTTACGACTGCACTTGAGGAAAAGTTCTTGAAATGTTCCGTATTGACTGACCTTCATGTCTTAAAATAATAATGGACTGTCATTTCTCATTGCTTATTTGAGCTGTTCTTGCCATAATATGGACTTGGTCTTTTACCAAATAGGGCCACCTTCTGTATACCACCCCTACCTTGTCACAACACAACTGATTGGCTCAAATGCATTAAGGATAGAAATTCTACAAATGAACTTTTAGCAAGGCACACCTGTTAATTGAAATGCATTCACGGTGAATACCTCATGAAGCTGGTTGAGAGATGGTCAAGAGTGTGCAAAGCTGTCATCAAGGCAAAGTGTGGCTACTTTGAAGAATATAAAATATATATTGATTTGTTTAACCCTTTTTTGGGTTATTACATGATTCCATATGCGTTGTTTCATAGTTTTGATGTCTTCACTATTATTCTACAATGTAGAATTGGCGGTGGCCCGTTCCTGTAGGTTCATGCTCTACAACATCCGCAGAGTACGACCCTGCCTCACACAGGAAGCGGCGCAGGTCCTAATCCAGGCACTTATCATCTCCCGCCTGGATTACTGCAACTCGCTGTTGGCTGGGCTCCCTGCCTGTGCCATTAAACCCCTACAACTCATCCAGAACGCCGCAGCCCGTCTAGTGTTCAACCTTCCCAAGTTCTCTCACGTCACCCCGCTCCTCCGCTCTCTCCACTGGCTTCCAGTTGAAGCTCGCATCCACTACAAGACCATGGTGCTTGCCTACGGAGCTGTGAGGGGAACGGCACCTCAGTACCTCCAGGCTCTGATCAGGCCCTACACCCAAATAAGGGCACTGCGTTCATCCACCTCTGGCCTGCTCGCCTCCCTACCACTGAGGAAGTACAGTTCCCGCTCAGCCCAGTCAAAACTGTTCGCTGCTCTGGCTCCCCAATGGTGGAACAAACTCCCTCACGACGCCAGGACAGCGGAGTCAATCACCACCTTCCGGAGACACCTGAAACCCCACCTCTTTAAGGAATACTTAGGATAGGATAAAGTAATCCTTCTCACCCCCCCCTTATAATATTTAGATGCACTATTGTAAAGTGGCTGTTCCACTGGATGTCATAAGGTGAATGCACCAATTTGTAAGTCGCTCTGGATAAGAGCGTCTGCTAAATGACTTAAATGTTAAATGTTAAAATGTTAGAATATAGTAAAAAATAAAGAAAAACACTTTTGACTGGTTGTGTGTATTTGAATGATTATTAATGAATTCTTCAAAATCCAATTTACTTCCAATGAATAGATAGACACACATGGGTCATCTAAATTTGACTGATTTACTTTTATGTTTTGGGGTCTTTTATATTCAGGCCTTAAAATGGACAGCTTGAGGTGTCGGGGTCCTGCGAGTTTATTCCGCGCATGTCACACAACACGTGCATCAGCCACGGTATTTTTTCGTGGTGGTTGTGTTTACATGATTGTCGAGAGAAGTAAAGCCAAAAAAAAGTATTTTATTAGAATAACACGAAAATATCTATTGTAAATGGGGGGTCTACAGAAAAAGAAGGTAAGGTTGTCACTGTCTGTCAAATTAATTGTCCAACGATTTTGCTAGCTACGTAAAGCTAAAGTTGGCTACAGTAGTTTCTGAGCACAGTATTAAATAGCTATGATTTTACTTTAGGCCTAACATGTTTAGGTAGCTGTTACTAGTTAGCTGTAAAACTATAATCTTGCTAATAATAACATTTTTGTAATAGATTGCTTGCATGAAACACGTCTTTTGTACTCAACTATTGTAGTTTACGTCGGTCTAGTCTTGTTATATGCCGTTGATGCCGATTGTTTTCAACACTTCTATACTAGCTAGTTAACGTTGGCCTAGCTGCTAACATTAACGTTAGTACGGTACATCTTCACCTGGTGAATTAAAAAAGACAATAGTACTAAATAGTGATAAAAGATGCGCAGAACATTGTCAGCTTCATGCTTTTTGCGAATTAGTGTGGTTACACGTGTTGTAGTAACCATCTAAGAATGACGTCCTCCCTAAAAATCCAGGTTTCTCCAATACCCCACATCTTTTACTGTCTTCATGTCTTGTGAGTAACTGTAAACCCATTTGTATTCAGTATGAGAGGGGCTCTGCCACCAACTACATCACACGGAACAAAGCCCGCAAGAAGCTGCAGCTAAGCCTGGCAGATTTCAGGTACTGGGTAACGTTACTACTGACCCACCACAACTTGGGTGGTATTCATTAGTACACACTGTCGCAAAAGTTTTACAATGGATAATACGTGTTTTGTGAGTTGTAGGCCCTCCTTATTCCAGTTTGTTTTCTTCCCTATAGTGTCTAGTGTAAATAGCCTTGTACTCTGGTTGTGAATGTAATTCCATGGTTGCCTCTGGTATTAGTTTCTGCTATGCCAAATTGAGTCTGCATCTTTGTCCTGTGTTCCACAGACGCCTGTGTATTCTGAAAGGCATCTACCCTCATGAGCCTAAGCACAAGAAGAAGGTGAACAAGGGTTCCACGGCCCCCCGCACATTCTACCTGTTTAAAGACATCCGGTTCCTCCTGCACGAGCCCATCGTTCGAAAGTTCAGAGAGTACAAGGTATTGTTTTATACAAGTGTTTTGGCTACTACACAGACATCTTTGTTTATTGACATTTTTGTACCAGACTGAATTCAGTCCACTATTTTCAAATCAAGGGGCAAATCTAGTAAGGCTGCCTTGTCCTGTTCTATCTCTGGTAGGTGTTTGTGCGTAAACTGAGGAAGGCATATGGAAAGGCGGAATGGACAGGGGTGGAGAGACTGAGAGAAAACAAGCCTGGCTACAAACTGGACCACATCATCAAGGAGAGGTGACGTTTCAATCCACTGCAGTACCAACTGCAAACAGGAGATGGCAATGTTGAGCATACAATTACACACACTGAATGTTAAAAATATTAGGAACATTTGGCTCTTTCCATGAATCCAGGTATAAGCTCTGATCCCATATTGATGTCACCTGTAAAATCCACTTCAATCGATGTAGATGAAGAGACCGGTTAAAACTGCCATTCAGAGGGTGATTTTTTAAAATTGTATTTTACCTTTATTTAACTAGGCAAGTCAGTTAAGAATAAATTCTTATTTTCAATGATGGCCTAGGAACAGTGGGTTAACTGCCTGTTCAGGGGCAGAACGACAGATTTTGTACCTTGTCAGTTCGGGGGTTTGAACTTGCAACCTTCCGGTTACTAGTCCAACGCTCTAAAGACTAGGCTACCCTGCCGCCCCAATGGGCAATACAAAATATTTAAGTGCCTTTTGAACGGGGCATGGTAAAAGGTGCCAGGTGCACCGGTTTGTGTCAATAACTGACACTTCTGGATTTTTCACGCTCAACAGTTTCCCATGTATATCAAGAATGGTCCACCACCCAAAGGACATCCAGTCAACTTGACACAACTGTTAGAAGCATTGTAATCAATCTGGGCCATTATCCCAGTGGAATGCTTCTGACATCTTGTAGAGTTTGTGTCCCGATGAATCGAGGCTGTTCTGAGGGAAAATGGGGGAGCAACTCAATATTAGGAAGGTGCTCAGGGAATAGAAAATAGGCAGTGACTGCCAATACTCACTTTTTGCTCCCGCCTATCTGGAAGCCTTTTCCTCATAGCTAAGGATCTGGATCATGTTCTGTGCATGTTATTTTACGCACACTATGTAGGGCTGGGCGGTATACCATATTTTACGATATACCGGTATTGATGCATGGACCGTTTTGGGTTTTTACATTACCATCTACATCTCTAGTTGCATGTTATATTTTACTCCGCTACTTGAGTTCTCTCTTCGCTCTCTCTCTCCATGCTACTTACCACACAGAACTTGCCTTGCCCATTGTCACTCAAGGAGTGCCCTTTTTGTTGGTCGAGTACAAGGCACTTGCGTTCAGTTTGCCTGGCCAATGCAGCGATGTTGATGACTACAATGCTTTTTAATACAAATCCATAAGCATCCTATAATTGCACGATTTAAATTATTTATCTGCAAAAAAACGCTAGTTTGTTATTTCTTAGCACATTTTGTCTAAGTCGTGTTAGCTGCTAATCGTTAGTAAGCTGGCTAAATGTACTGAGTCAGACTAAACAGAGCTAGCTATAGAGCCTGATAATACCAGTGACGGTGTAGGCCTAAATCAGCATGTTGATTGTGCAACAGTATCTTCTAAATGAAAAGAGGAGTACGCACAGCATAAACATGTTAGCTACATGAAGTAGTGAAGATACCGTTTTAAGATTATAGGGTCCCCTTGGAAGCACTAACCAACACTTTGGTTCCTACCCTGTCACAATAACTCCGGCATTTTCATTTGTCTTGTCAATTAACACTGTATTCAAAGTGCCCACTTATCTTCTAACTGTATAATTATAATAATCATATTTTTTCCCCATGCTTCCAACAGTTCACCCAAGTGTTTTGATCTAAATCGCAATTGAAACATTTTTTTTGCCCCATATCTTTGCAGCCCTACATGGCATTGTGGAAATGATCTTAAATGAGTGCAGAAATGTATGAAAATGCAGGGAATTATTTTTGGTTGAATTGAACAGTATAAAACGATCAGAATGTAGAAAGACCCATTGAAATCACATAGAATGTATGTGTTGCCACCCTAGGGTCACACACTACTCGTAGAAAATGGTTAACTTTTATTATTCAAAATCATAAATACAGTCATACCGTCAATTTCTTTTTAAATACCGTGATAGGATATTTTGGCAATGTCGCCCAGCCCTTACCATATGTAGCTGCTGCTCATGATGAACTGTCGTTTCTCTTTAAGGGCGCTGTACTGCAGCGCCAGCTGTGCCACCAGGCTCTGTCGTAACCAGCCGCGACCGGGAGGTCCATGGGGCGACGCACAATTGGACTAGCGTCGTCCGGGTTAGGGAGGGTTTGGCCCTTAGGAAAATCCTTGTCTCATCACTCACCAGCGACTCCTGTGGCGGGCCGGGTGCAGTGCGCGCTAACCAAGGTTGCCAGGTGCACAGTGTTTCCTCCGACACATTGGTGCGGCTGGCTTCCGGGTTGGATGGCGCTGTGTTAAGAAGCAGTGCGGCTTGGTTGGGTTGTGTATCGGAGGACGCATGACTTTCAACCTTCGTCTCTCCCGAGCCCGTACGGGAGTTGTAGCGATGAGACAAGATAGTAGCTACTAAACAATTGTATACCATGAAATTGGGGAGAAAAAGGGGTAAAATTCAACAACAAAAAAATGATGGGGAAGCAGCACTGGGAGCACTGAGCAGAAGCTATGAATGCAGCAGAGTGGGCAGCAGCTATGTAACAATAAAAATCCTGCACATGCACAGAGATCGCCATATCAATAGCCATGGCAGGTCATAAGATCTCTATGGTGTTGAGCCCTGTTTACGGCTCATGTCAACACATAACATCTGTAAAGGATGTCCTATAATTCTGCTGAGGGTTATGTTCGGGTCTATTTGTGTGCCAGGTACCCCACTTTCATCGATGCCCTCCGTGACATCGACGACGCCCTCTCTATGTGCTTCCTGTTCTCCACATTTGCCCGCACGGGGAAGTGCCACGTCCAGACCATCACGCTGTGCCGACGCCTCACTGTGGAGTGGATGAACTACATAGTCGCATCTCGCTCTCTCAGGAAGGTAGGAAGGACGAGACTGCAGATGTGTCCTCGCAAACATAAATAGTTGGTCCTCAATAAAAATGAGTGTGGGCATGATACTGACTGTTACATGTACAATAGTCTCTGAAATGGATTTAAGTCATGACAATTGTGTATACAGTGCATTCAAAGTTTTCAGACCCCTTGACTTTGGCAAAACATTTCAGTTACAGCCTTATTCTAAAATTGCTTAAATATTTTTTCCCCCTCATCAATCTACACACAGTACCCCATAATGACACAGCAAAAATATTTTTTATCAAAAAATTAAAAACGGAAATATCACATTCAGACCCCTTACTCAGTACTTTGTTGAAAAACCTTTGGCAGCGATTACAGCCTCGAGTCTTCTTGGGTATGAAACTACAAGCTTGGCACACCAGTATTTGGGGAGTTTCTCCCACTCTTCTCTGCAGATCCTCTCAAGCTCTGTCAGGTTGGATAGGACCGCTATTTTCAGTTGTCTCCAGAGATATTCGATTTGGTTCAAGTCCAGGCTTTGGCTAGGCAACTCGAGGACATTCAGAGACTTGTCCCGAAGCCACTCCTGCATTGTTTTGGCTGTGTGCTTAGGGTCGTTGTCTTGTATGAAGGTGAACCTTCGCCCCCAGTCTGAGGTCCTGTGCGCTCTGGAGCAGGTTTTCATCAGGGATCTCACTGTACTTTGCTCCGTTCATCTTTCCCTCAATCATGACTAGTCTCCCAGTCCCTGCCGCTGAAAAACATCCCCATAGCATGATGCTGCCACCACCATGCTTCACCGTAGGGTTGGTGCCAGGTTTCTTCCAGATGTGATGCTTGGCATTCAGACCAGAGAGTTCAATCTTGGTTTCATCAGACCATATAATCTTGTTTCTCATGGTCTGAGAGTCTTTAGGCACCTTTTGGCAAACTCCAAGCAGGCTGTCATGTTCCTTTTACTGGGGAATGGCTTCAGTCTGGCCACTTTACCATAAAGGCGTGATTTGGTGGAGTGCCGCAGAGATGATAGTCCTTCTGGAAGGTTTTCCTATCTACAGAGGATCTCTGGAGCTCTGTCAGAGTGACCATTGGGTTCTTGGTCACCTCCCTGACCAAGGCCCTTCTCCCCCGATTGCTCAGTTTTGCCGGGCGGCCAGCTCTAGGAATAGTCTTGGTGGTTCCAAACTTCTTTTGTTTAAGAATGATGGAGGCCACTGTGTTCTTGGACTTTCAGTGCTGTAGAATTCTTTGGTGTGTCTTTCCCCAGATTGGTGCCATGACACAGTCCTGTCTCAGATCTCTACAGGTAATTCCTTCAACCTCATGGTTTGTTTTTTTCTCTGACATGCACTGTCAACTGTGGGACCTTATATAGACAGACAGGTGTGTGCCTTTCCAAATCATGTCCAATCAATTGAATTTACCACAGGTGGACTCCAATCAAGTTGTAGAAACATCTCAAGGATGATCAGTGGAAAAAGGATGCACCGGAGCTCAATTTCGAGTCTCATAGCAAAGGGTCTGAATACTTGTATAAATTAGGTATTTCTGTTTTTTATTTTTAATACATTTGCCAAAAAAAAATCCAAAACCTGCTTCTGCTTTGTCATTATGGGGTATTGTGTGTAGATTGAGGAAAACCATTTTTGAATGGGGCTGTAATGTAACAAAATGTAGAAAAATTCAAGGGGTCTGAATACTTTCCGTATGTACTGAACATTAATATAAATGCAACATGCAACAATTTCAAAGATTTTACGGAGTTACAGTTCATATAAGGAAATCAGTCAATTTAAAGAAATGTATTAGGCCTAATCTGTGGATTTAACATGACTGGGCAGGGGTACAGTCATGGGTGGGCCCGGGAGGGCTTAGGCCCACCCAATCAGAATTTTTTACACACAAGGGCTTCATTACATACACACACTCCTCGGGACCTCTCCAACGCCTCCTCAACTGATCCTGCAGGTGAGGAAGCCAGATGTGGAGGTCCTGGGCTCGCGTGCTGACACGTGGTCTGCGGTTGTGACGCTGGTTGCCAAATTCTCTAAAATAATAGTGTCAGCTTATGGTAGAGAAATGAACATTAGGTCATTAGCGCTGGTGGACATTCCTGCAGTCAGCATGCCAATTGCACGCTCCCTCAACTTGAGACATCTATGCCATTGGGTTGGTTGACACAACTGCACATTTTAAAGTGGCCTTTTATTGTCCCGGGCACAAGGTGCACCTGTGTAATAATCATGTTTAGTCAGCTTCTTGATATGCCACACCTGTCAGGTGGCTGGATTATCTTGGCAGAGGAGAAATGCCCACTAATGGCGACGTAAACAAATTTGTGCCCAAAATATTATTTTTTTTAGCTCATGACACATGGGACCAACACTTGCCGTTTATGTTTTTGTTCAGTGCACTTAGCAGTGTTAGAAGCCAATTAAGTGTTGTGAAAGCAGTTTTGGAGTGGTTAGTTCACATTGAATTCGTCTGAATGAGATGCATGCTCTATAGCAAAGAGAATAACTAATATTCCGCAGTACACTTGACATGGTTTTGCTCTCCCTGGCAGGTTTTCCTCTCCATCAAGGGGATTTACTATCAGGCAGAGGTCCTTGGACAGCTCATCACCTGGCTCGTGCCCTACCAGTTTGCCCATGATGTAAGTGCTGAGTCACATCACAGCAGTTCAAAGAGACATTTTGTGTGTTTTTATTTTATTTATATACTTTGAATTTTTATAGATTTTGCCACTATGTACAGAAATTCACCATGGTAAAATGTATACAAAAAAATACATGCAAAAGACCGGGGTTCAGGGATACGTTGTGTACAATATTCACATCAACGTACATACAGGTATGTCATAACCCATGCAACAACCCTGTCGTGTGCCCCTTTGAGTTTAATCTTGTTTGTCAAATTCCCATTCACCTTTTATTCCAGCTTTCGGATTCTGATAAATGACTTTGATTCATAGAAATGTCCTATTCCCACAATCAAACGCCTTCTCTGTAACGTTGTTCGTCTGTTGAATGAAGAGAGTCAGACCGAAATGCAGCGTGTAGGTTACTCATGACTTTAATGAAGATAATCGCGGTACATGAAATAACTGAATAAATACAAAAACAACAAACGGAACGTGAAACCTATTACAGCCTATCTGGTGACTACAACACTAAGACAGGAACAAACACCCACAAAATACAACGCGAAAGTCAGGCTGTCTAAATACGGTTCTCAATCAGAGACAACGACAAGCACCTGACTCTGATTGAGAATCGCCCCAGGCAGCCAAGCCTAACTAGACACACCCCTAATCATACACAATCCCAATTACTACAAACCCCAATACGAAACACAACATATAAACCCATGTCACACCCTGGCTTACCCAAACGTATACCAAAAACACAAAATATAATGACCAGGGTGTGACATTCTCTGCATCTAGGCTAACCAACGCTTCACTTTTCTCCAATTTTTGAATAGCATTGATAAAATGTAAAGTCCTTCTAATATTGTCTTGTTTGACAACCCTTAATTAATCCAGTTTGGTCTTAATCAATCATATCTGGCATGAACTTCTCAAATCTCCTGGATATAATTGAGGTATAGAGTTTATAATATACATTTAAAATTGACACGGCAGTAGCTATTACATAATTTCAAATTTTCCGCAAAGGTTTTGTACCACTCTGATAGGAATATGTCGCTCCCAGAATATGTTGTTTTTAACTCTAACTGCACTCACTAGCCCTTCCTCTATAATGGGTGCAGTGAGTGCATCATTCAGTTTTTTTTCCCAATAAATGGCAAATTTAGAGAATTGAGAAACTACTTCATTATATCCTCATCTGCTGTGGGTGTTTGAGTATACATGTTTTTGTAATAGCCCTCAAATATATATGCGCTATCAAATTGTATTTGGCACATGCACCGAATACAACGGGTGTAGACCTTTCCGTGACTTGCTTACTTACAAACCCTTAACCAACAATGCAGTTCAAGAAATGTTTTAGAAAATATATTTTTTCAATCATAATTTAACACGAGAAAATGACATAACAACAATAACGAGTCTATATACCGAGTCAATGTGCGGGGGTACAGGTTAGTCGAGGTTATGTGTTGGTAGGGGTGAAGTGACTATGCATAGATAATAAGCAGCGAGTAGCAGCAGTGTAAAAACAAAATCAAATCAAATTGTCACATGTGCCGAATACAACACCTTGCGGTGAAATGCTTGCTTACATGTATAACAATGATGGAGCAACAATAAAATAACAGTAGCGAGGCTATTTACAGGGGGTTCCGGTACAATGTGCGGGGGCACCGGTTAGTCGAGGTAATTGAGGTATTATGTACGTGTAGGTAGAGGTAAAGTGACTATGCATGGATAATAAACAGTGTCGCAGCAGTGTAAAAATGGGGGGTGGCGTGGGGACAATGCAATTAGTTCTGGGTAGCCATTTGATTAACTGTTCAATGGCTTGGGGGTAGAAGCTGTTAAGAAGCCTTTTGGACCTAGGCTTGTTACTCCGGTACCGCTTGCCGTGCGGTAGCAGAGAGAACGGTGTATGATTTGGGTGACTGGAGTCTATAAACTAATAATAATTGTGACCTTCCTCTGACACTGCCTGGTCTTGACAAAGCAGTATATCCTTTGCGTCGGACTCGTGGTTATGGTCATGGGTCAGTGTTTTAATTTGTCTACTTTGTGGGTCATGGGTCTTATCTTACCAAATACAAAATATATCTGTGTATTCGTCTATCTAGCAGTCTTGTAGCTTTACGGCCTCCCCTCATGAATTCTGTTTAAATTATTGTTACTAAGAATATAATCTATTTATCTCCTTGTTTCTTTAATTTGTTGTGGATCAATGGTGATCTTTTCTTTTTGTTCCATACCTTTCAACTCCTTAATCAAATTCTGATATATAGCCAATCTAGCTTTCTTCTGGAATGTTGTGAGTCTGATTTTAGTTTCGCACAAATGACAACCTTCACTGCATCCCATAGAATATTAGGATTCAACTTATTGTTTTCCTCTATACATCTCCTTGTTTTTATTTGGTTTACCATTTAATGTGAGAATTTTGAACAAGGCCATCTTAGATGTTTAGATGTATGCCCATATAAATTATATTATGGTCTGATACATCAGATATCCCAAACACACATTCCTTCACACTGTGCCTATAGAAAATAATCAATCTGAGAATGGAGTGAGAGACATTGCTTGATGGCAAATTTAAGTTGATGCTGTTAATTGTGGGTAAATTAGAGGAACTTGATAAGCGTACCTGGCTCTCCTCAACATTGACTCTACAATGCAACCTTTCAGGCTTAATTATCTATCCTTTCTCCCCCAGCACCCGACAGATGTGGACTACAGGGTAATGGCCACCTTCACAGAGATGTACACGACCCTCTTTGGCTTCATTAACTTCCGCCTCTACCAGACCCTCAACCTGGTCTACCCGCCCAAGGTAACCCAGTACCTGGACTTAACTTGCATCGTGTTCATTACACAACAAGCGGAAGAAAACGGAAGGAAATGGGGAGGGGCTACCGGAAGTCGAATAAGAAATGCTTGTTTTTGTTTTCCGTTGCAAAACATTTTGCTACAGTGTGCCCTAATGAATACGATCCTGTAGAACCATTTCAGCCATCTCGCGTCACAAGCGGCGCCTTTTTCGTAACCATGTTCTTTTTGTAGATGAACATTATATTGTCTTGTAGTATACATAGGACATTGGCCTGCTATTTGTTGTCTGTCTGCGCTGTGGCTAACTCTACCCGTCTCTCCAGCTGGACAGCAAAGCTGAGTCGGAGTTGAAGGCAGAGCACGAGGAGGACTACGCTATGGACTCAGAGAGCTACTTGGAGGTGGGCCTTTTCATCACTGTTATGGATTGATACAAATCAATGAGTAAACTAAATATTAACTTGAGGATTCCTGTATATGTCGGACAGTACAGCATCTCTTGATCTGGGCTACCAGCCTGTCCTTGATGGTACTCTATCAGTAGAAATGTGTTTTTAAGCTGTGTGTAAACTGAACCTGTGAGTTTCATGCACTCAACAGAAACTGTCAGCCCTGAGTGCCAGCCTGGCACGGGTGGTCGCCACCGCAGAGGAGGAGGAGAACCAGCTGGACCTTTTCCCTACCGAGGGGGTAAGGAGACACTGAGTAAATTAGCTACCAGGTGGTCAGGAGTGTGTTATGACCAATGTCTCCCATGTTCACCTTTCATTCCTTCCATTTAGAAAGCCCTTTCTTTCCCAGGTCTTTGTGGTTGGAGGAACTATTTGTAGTGCACCCTCGTCATAAATTGATATTTCTGATACAAAAGTCTTCCTCGGTATTTGACGTTGATGTTCTTTCTAAATCACTGTTAGGCAATTTGAAGATGGGATAAAAATAACTGATAGAACTAATTGCTCACAGAAAGGCCACACTCTGAAAATCAGTGGGTCTACAGAGAGAGGCTCACGTTATTCCCCGGTGGATTCACCTCATTAGCAGTGTTAGACTGGGCAGCACTCCTCGATGGCTACAAGCTGTTTTATAAACAACATGATGCAACCAAACCACCCCACTAACTGCCTGTGTACCCTTCTAAAAGCTTTTCCTGTCTCCTTTCACCCACCCCTTCTGTCTTTCTTCAGGAGGACCAGGAGAATATGCAGGCCAGAGAGAAGGAGCAGAAAGAGCAGGAGGCCCAGAAAAAGCTTTTTGAAGGGCTCAAGTTCTTCTTGAACAGGGAAGTTCCCAGAGAGTCACTGGCTTTTATCCTGAGGTGAGAACCGCCACAGACATTATGGCACCCTCCCTGGGAAGTGAAATCAAGCCAAAGCTTTTGGGGATGGTTTCCATGCCAAACCGCACCTCAAAGGGGAGCTTTGATCCACCATGAAGTGAACCATTGTTTTTTAAAGTTAAAAAAAATCTCCATCCCTCTCTGTCTGACAGGTGTTTTGGTGCCGAGGTGTCCTGGGACAAGTCCCTCTGCATCGGTGGCACCTATGAAGTGACCGACGAGACAATCACTCATCAGATTGTAGACAGGCCTGACATGGACAAGCAGTACATTAACAGGTGAAGGGAACCCGACGGTTCATATCACTTTATTTGCACTCATTGCAGTCGTTGCCAATGTCTTGCCATTCATTCACAATCTTTGCATGAATGATCTTTGAAAAAAATAATACAACCCCCGCCCCTCGTTCAAATAACAATTTTATTTCAGCCAGGGCTATTTTACAGACCAAGTGTTTTGTTGCCCGGCTGCTAACTGTTGCTCTGGTTGGGGGGTTTCCTTCTCCTTCAGTCCCCCCTCCGAGATGGGCTCAGCTCATCCCCACAATGTCCCCTTTCAAAGGGCCCTTCCTGCTCTGACTGCTCCAAGGCCCCTGTTATCCAGGGCTTCCAGGGGGTGGAGTCTGTGGGCAGAGCCACGTGTGACAGTTCTTGTCCCCTTTATCGCTCTTCGTAGAGCTTAGCTTTAAACAGGGTACATAAATGCTGACACTATGGGCCTACTAACCCTGTCCAGACCTTTATGTCTTCAGCTGTTGCCAATTCAACTTGCCAATGTGTGAATGGTCTCAAATATTTTTGGAATCTTTAAATGTTACATTCACAGGTGGGTTGGGTTGACTGACTGTAGTCCCAAAGGTGCAAACTCCGCCCATCTGGCACTCCAGACCGTCTGGATCAAACACTTAAAGTATTTGAAAGAAGACTGCTATTATTTGAACCCAGTTTGATCCATATCTGTGTAGAAACCTTGGTCGTAAAGGAGGCAGGCAGGTGTGTAACTAACCTTGTGCCTGGTGGTCTTGTCCTGCTCCAGGTACTACATCCAGCCCCAGTGGGTGTTTGACTCCGTCAACGCCCAGATGCGCCTGCCCGTTGAGGACTACTTCCTGGGGACGACGCTGCCGCCCCACCTCTCGCCCTTCGTGGAGGAGAAAGACGGCGACTACGTGCCCCCGGAGAAGTTAAAGCTCATGGCCCTGCAGCGGGGGGAGAAGCCCGGTAAGAAGCGGGGGGAGAAGCCTAGACTCTGGTCAAAAGTAGTGCACTGTAGAAGGGAATAGGGTGCCATTTTCCTATGCAACTTACAGTTAACCGCTAAAATAAAAGACATTTTAACATAGTGTCTTAATAGGGCTTTGGGCTCATTGCTTCAATACATCTTGGCATAGATTCTCAAAGTATCTGGAACTCTATGGGAGGGGTGCGACGCCGTTCTTCCACAAGAGATTACATCATTTGGTGTTTTGAAGTGGAAACCTGTCTCCGGTGCCGCTCTAGAATCTCCCATAGTTGTTCAATTGGGTTGAGATCTGATGACTGAGGCGGCAATAGCATATGGTTTACATCATTTTCATGCTCCTCAAACAATTCAGTGACTACTCGTAGGGGCCAGATCGAACCCAGATTTTAAAACGGAATAAATTGTTTGAACAAAAAAAAAATCATCTAAAATGTTTTGAACTTATTAGAAAATGGATTAATTTGCCCAATATTATTATCATAAGACATTAACAAAATGCATCAGTGATTTGTATTTTCCTTTCTGAACATTCTGCCCATCTCTCTGTGCGCTTTTGTCTGCCACTTTGTAGCCGTTAGCGATGAGTCTTCATGTAATGACAACAGTCTTCTGGTAGATGGAAAAACCTTCTCAATTAAATGTTTACTACAAAGTAGCGTATGCCTACCTGGCAGAATATGATTATTTGCATCAATTCAGTGGCCATTTGTTTAGCAAACTCTGCAATCACATGAGCGCCACAGAAACACCACTAACCAACGGTCTCTGGCTGGTGCGCATTTTAATCCACATTTCTTCTATTTTTACCCTCGGTGTCCTGATGTGGTTTAAGCATTGTTATGGACTTGGAACATCCAATTTTGTGGATGGGGGCGTTGTCATCCTATAGGGGAATAGCCATGGTGGCCAAAATAATGTCCTGCTGAGCATTTTTATACATTACCCTAAGCATGATGGGATTGTAATTCCTTAATTAACTCAGGAACCACACCTGTGTGGAAGCGCATGCTTTCAATATACTTTGTCTGTCTCTGCTCTCTGCTTCACATGATTCTGCACCTGCATGATGTATGTTGCGTTGAACTAAAATGTTCAACCATTTTTTTCTTTAAATATCAGTACAAGAGGATGAAGAGGAGGAGGATGATGATGAGGAGGAGGAGGAGGAGGATGATGAAGAGGAGGAGGATGATGTGGATGATGAAGAGTTGACCGAGGAGAAGAATCTGAAGAAGATGGAGGGTACGCGAGCCCAGGGCAAGGTGAGAGAATCCTAGCAGTCTCTACACCAGGGTTCCACAACTGGTGGCCCACGGGCCAAATTTGGCCTCGGGTGATTTGATCTGCCCCCTCCCAAGTTTTCAACAAAATATATACATTTAAAGTCCGCTACAAGTGGTTTTAATTTTGAAGAAAACAATAATAAATAGTATTATCTCGCATTATACAGGGGGGTATTTGATTGTATAGAAATTTTAAGCGAGGTTTTGAAATTGTTTTAGTCCAATATTATATCAGTTTGGGTTTCTTCCGGTCAATTTGCAGTCTACAAGTTATTTAGAATTATGTTCCTGACCTTCCGCTCAAGAATCTTCCCGTGGCTGAATCTAGATGACCCTTGCTCTCCAGTTTTACCATCTGAATGGCCTGTTTCATCTAACATAAAACATTATCGTAGGGTGTAGTGCACTATAGAATGCCATTTTGGACACACTCTTAGGCGTCTCTTTTCTCTCCTATCCCCGCAGACTTTGGCGGTGAAGGTGACCCCCGGCAAAGTGAAACCCTGGGAAACTGGTTCCGTGGGGAACAAGGTGCGCCTTGAGCAGGAGGAGAAGGCAGAGGAGAAGCGTCTGGCCATCATGATGATGAAGAAGAAGGAGAAGTACCTGTACGACAAGATCATGTTTGGCAAGAAAAGGACGACCCGAGAGGTGAGTTCCCTCCGCTGCGCACCGGCCAAACCGACAAGGCACATCACATGCCATCACTGCGTCCCATTGCCTGTCGATGGAGATAGATATTTACATAAGATACAGGGCTGTGAAAAAGTATTTCCCCTCTTTCTGAATATTCTCTGTTTTAGTGTAATTTTTTTACCTTGAGTTGTCAGATCTTCAACCAAAACCTAATATTAGATAAACCTGAGGGAATAACACAAAAAACTTAAGTGTTTGTTTTGTTTTAAAGTTAAGCATAACACCTAATGCCCCTGTGTGAAAAAGTAATTGCCCCCTTACACTCAATAACTGGTTGTGCCACCTTTAGCTGCAATGACTCCAACCAAACGCTTCCTCTAGTTGTTGATCAGTCTCTCACGTCGCTGTGGAGGAATTTTGTCCCAGTTTTCCACGCAGAGCTTCTTTCACTCAGTGACATTTGGGGGTTTTTCGAGCATAAACTGCACTTTCAGGTCCTGCCACATCTCAATCAAGACAATGATCCAAAACACACAAGCAAGTCTACATCAGAATGGCTGTAAAGCTACACATTTCAAGTTTGAATGGCCAAGTCAAAGTCCAGACCTAAACCTGATTTTGAGATGTTGTGGCAGGACCTGAAATGAGTAGTTTATGCAACAAAAAAAAACAGATTAACTCCGGAACCACATGTGTAAGGGGGCAATTACCTGTTCACATGGGCATTGGTTCCTTTTAAAATTTGTTTACTAAATAAATCAAATATCACAAGTATCACATTTTGTTATTTGTTCATGTTTCCTATCTAATATTAGGTTTTAGTTGAAGGTCTAACAATTGGTGTCAAAAATGGAAAGTCTGAAAGGGGACAAATACTCTTAACGGCACGATAGATCGACGCAGCACATTACTGTGTTAGACCCATCAGTACATTCGCCCCGGGAACAGCTAGTCTCGCAGCCATATTAATATACATGGAGGTAGAGGATCAGGCCTGACATTTTGGGATAACTGGCAGTGTACTTTCCACTAGGCTGCTATCTTTGTACCTAGTACCTACCTATTGAGCTGTAGGGATAATGATTAACAGGGTTTGAATAGCCAGGCCCCGGAAACCTTGCTCGCTAAAACAATAGCCCTGTTAGAGAGCATGTGACCTTGGTTGCACACCCATGAATTCTCGATTTTACTCCACTGTTCATTAACTCATTAACTCTACTTTCCCCTCGCAGGTTAACAAACTGACGGCCAAGAGAAAGGCCCATGAAGACGCCAGCAAGGCTCAGAAGAAGCAGAAAAAAGCCAAGAAGCAGTAGTCGCTTAACTGTGGATATTCACAGTTATACTGTGGATATACTTTTTTTTTCTGTTGTATGGTCGTCAATCATACACGGTTGAAGTCCCATGAAACTCCATAGGTTTATTCAGAATAGGTTGGTCCCATTGAACATGATGAGTGTTAAAACCATGTGGTCACGCATATTGGCAGGTGGAAAAGCTGGAGGAGTCACATTGTGGTTAAATATTATCCACCCTGCCTCAACCATCGCGAGGTGACTGTTTGCTTTGTTCTTATTTGTGTGAACTCAGATATTCTGGTCAGTACTATACCTGAATCCCCCCTCCAATGATTCACCCTATTTTAATCTATGACGTGTAATTAAATGAATACTTTAGTAGAATAACTTGTTGGTGTCATCAGACAAATTTAAATTTGTATGAAACTTCCCTGTGAGAACAATTTGTATGCTTAAAAAAGGTGACTCTTTGCTTGATATGTACTTCAAATAAATTGTTTATGGACTTTTGTTTTTGGTTCAAATTGGCCCACTTCTTTTAACTTGAGGGCGGTGGGTAAGGTGTGGCAGCAATGCACACGGTAGTGCTTAGTTACCCTTGTCAACCTAGCACTGCCTGTCATTTATGTCCAATCTTTCTTTGCTTTACGCGTTAGGGCATGTTAAGACTTTCCTTCATGAAAGTTTCAGTGGTGCGGTTCCTTTGGATTAAGATTCTTGCATCACTGTCCATTGTAATGAATTACTTACCGTTACTTCTAGTCACTGCCACTGACTGCGAGTCATTCTGCTAGGGTTGGCGGGGCTCGAGTAATTTCTTGGTGCCGTGTGACACTGATGGTTTGTCTAGAATTATGGTTTGTTGACAACCGTAGCATGTTAGCTAAGCCTCACCCAGCTATGGACAGAAGTGACTACATAGCAGCTTAGGGCCTAACCCTTTTCCATTCTATCTAAAGATGTCAGCGTTATTTCCGACGCGACAACTAGATGGCGCTGTACTGGTAGCCACAACCATACAAAGCATCAGTCTCGACAATGACTGTCTATGAATTGGACAAACCCATCGATCACGTGGCCCCATTCATTGCTATGTGAAGATAGTGCCTTTTGAAGGCAAGGATGTCAGTTTTAGCAGCTAAGATGGTGTTTCATGGGATAGATTTTCAAGACAACATGTACCGTCCAGGAAGTGACGTTGCAGGCTAGTTTGGTGCTGGCCTCTCTGAGTATCTCCAGTTGAAGGCTGACCGTGGTGCCGCCAGTAGCAACTGAATAATCCTTAACTTCTGTGTGTTATTTTGAAAGAACTGGTTCAAGGACATCCATCTGGTGTAATAGAAGCAATTATTGGTACCCTGATTTTCTTTTTACATGAAGATATTGACACCCAAAGATTTTTCCCCGTTCACTAGAATGGGGATGCTGTTTTTTTTAAACAATGCCAGCAGTACCGCGGTCCGCCTTGACCTTCATGGCTTCAGTGAGAGCGGAGAGTCGTTCTCCCCTGATCTCGAAAAGTCATCAGTGACATAACACTGTCTGTCTGTAAATAGCAGATGGTAGCCTTCTTGGTTTCAGATGTGCCGTTGGGCCAACTCTGATACCAGAGATGTGGAATCTGATGCCGCCTCATGAGGATCGTGGCGTGGAGGTTGCCATGGTTTCACTGTTCGCTTTTCCACACGCGTGAACCGAGCTACCCATCCACCTTTGCTGCTGGAACTGTGATGTGAAAGCACAGAACACTTTGCCCCCCCCCCCCCCTCCTATTTACCAGCATGCCATATCTGCATTCCACACATGCCCGCCTAGTCCGAGTCTCAGCCTGGCACTCGCCAGGACGCACCCCGTTCAACAAAAGACTGAGTGTTGAGGGGGGGAAGGGTTAGAGGCAGGGTGGGATGATCAGCGTGATCCCTATGCTTTCTCCTGGATTGAAAGGATTTAGTGTGTGGAAAGTGAGGGACAGTGCCCACCTCCCTTTACTGTAATAGTCAGTGCTGTATGACAACATATTGTCACGTCCCGCTTCCCAGAGTAAAATGAACTAATCAATCTTTGGCTCGTATGTCTGGATCATTCTCTATTGACACCGTGATACTGCCGTTAAATGGACGGTAGTGGTACCAAATACAGTTGTCCATATTCTCACGAGTCCAAAGAAGTCGGCAAATCTCCATTGAAAGTGCATTTTGGTCCAGGAATATGCTTAATCTCAGTCCGGTAACACGCCTTTATTATGAAACTGAAAATGCAGAATGAATCAAATCAGCTTTTTACGTAAGATTTCCTTGCTGTTCCTCACAATTAGATTAACTAGGATCCCCATTAGCCGACGCCAATGGGCGACAGCTAGTTTTACTGGGATACCAAGACATTACAGACCAAAGACTACAATTGACATACATTTAAAACATTAACATGTCGTGTGTTTGCATCTATCAGTTACACATATATGTCAGTACATACACACAAGTACTGTAGGTCATGTGTGGGAGAGGTGTTGCTTTATTTGTTTCTTGAAACCAGGGTTTGCTTTTCACTTGCGCTTTATGAGGTGGAAGGGAGTCCATGCACCTATGGCTCTGTATAATACTGTACATTTCTTTGAATTTGTTCTGGACCTGGCGACTGTGAAAAGACCACTGGTGTCATGTCTGGTGGGGTAAGTGCTTGTGTCAGTGCTGTGCGTAAGTTGACTATGCAAACAATTTGGAATTTCCAACAAATGAATGTTTCTTACGAAAACAAGACGTCTTTCCTCAACTCTTAGCCAGGAGAGATTGGAATGCATAGTATTAATATTACCCCTCTTGAGTACAATGAAGAGCAAGACATGCCGCTCTGTTCTGGGCCAGCTGCAGCTTAACTTGGTCTTTCTTATTAATGTATTACATATACCTTTGATTCTTAAGTAATATAACTTACAAACTTAGTACAGAATCCATATATCATAACCCAAACAATGTATAGTTTCAAAATACACATAAGCTGTTGGTCCTTCAGTTGAGAACAGCAGAACATTTCTCAAGCCCATCCCTCAAGTTCAGCTGTTTAGTTGAAAAATGAATTGTGGCTATTGTTCTGTAATGTAACTGGGTTCACCACAAAACAAAGTGTACATGAAATGCAATACCCATGTCTTTTCAGTGTATTTATAACCTATTGTTCAGGTTGTGCCCAAGAACATCCCTTAGCCGTGTGTATTTATGATAATCCATGGGTTCTCATGCCTTATTGCTTAATTCATACTTCATTATGTTATTAATCCTATTTTCATTTTGTTTTCAAATGATCTATATGCACAGCTAGTCTTTAGAACAATACGGTCGTGAAACAGAGCAGGCTTGATCAGTTGGCACAATCGTGGGCTTTGTGCATTGGCTCTCTGCATGTTATTTTTAAACAATTTGCTAGCCCTCCTATCAGCTTGCATCTCAGACTTGACTCCAGTGTCTGCTCTCAATAGCCTTCTGTATAAAGACAGAAAAAAGCCCTTCCCCTGTCCCTCTACCCCCTCACTCTCTCTCTCCCTCTCTCTTTCTCTATGTGCCTCTCTCTTTCACACAGTGTCAAGTCCCCTGACAGGGAGCCTGATCACTTTGAGAGTTGAAAGTGGAGGAGGAGGGTGCCAGAGACATCAGGTTTGCATAATATACAGAGAGAGAGAGCACCTGCCAGGTGAATGGGCTTCGGAGCGTTGGGCTGTCATATGTAAGGAAAGTACTGGACCATGTGGTGGGGTTGTGACATCATGTGCGATCCAACGGGAGCAGGAAAAAGGCACCAGTGGACCGGACAGCTCTACTTATACTCACTGCTATACACTCTGAGGAGAAACAACCGTCCTAGGTTTCAACTTCAGTGGCATTTTTAATCTAACTGCAGTTGCTGGATTTATGCACAAAAGGGTAAGTGTTATTTTTCACAAAGAGAATCACAGATTTGTATATTGAAATGTATACTACAAGACTGATTTATGGTTCTAAACAGTGATGTAAAGTACTTCAGTAAAAATACTACTTAAGTAGTTTTGGGGGGTATCTGTACTTTACTGTTTACATTGTTGACAATTTTACTTTCACTCAACTACATTCAAAAATCAAATATGTACTTTTTATTCTATTACATTTTTCCTGGCACCCAAAAGTACTCGTTACATTTCAAATGCTCAGGCTGGACAGCAAAATGGTCCAATTCACACCTATCAATATAATGCGTTGTCATCTCTACTGCCTCTGATCAGGCAGACTCACTAAACACAAATACTGCATATGTAAAAAATTGTGCCATCTGGTTTGCTTAATATAAGGAATTTGATCAGTAGTATGACAATTGATTACTTTTTTCACAACTGTACATAAGTACTTTTTAAACCAAATACTTTTAGACTTTTACTCAAGTAGTATTTTACTGGGTGACTTTCACTTTTACTTAAATCATTTTCTATTAAAGTGTCTTTACTTTTACTCAAGTATGACAATTTAGTACTTTTTCCACCACTGGTTCTAAATACCTATTTTTTTGTCTTATTCTTTGACATAGGTATAATAGAATGATCATAATGTGCAACTAAAATATCTTATCTCAAGTTTGAGTTCTGAAATTTGGGTTGAATATTTTTTTTTCAAATGATAGAGCAGCCAATATGGCCTGTTACAGAACTGATAATACTGTTACACTATACTCACTGGTTCTAGGGGGCCTAGGCTTGCCTAATTGTTCTGTAACCTGACTACCCAGCAAACATGGCCCTATTGGCCCCATTTAGGTATTTGGTGGGCAGGGTGGGCAGGGGCTTAGCATGGGCTTAACATGGGCTAGCCCACAACAACCCCATCAGCCCAAGATGGGCTAGCCCTGCATGGGCTTTCCCCACACCAAGCCCACACCACACAACACAGGCACCAAGCCCAACCTTTTTCAGTTACTGTTCCAAGTTTAGGAGTTAGAACCCAGAATCCATCAAGGTTTAGGTAAAAATTTATGGATTAACTATCTAATGTTAGCTAAATGTAGTAATTAATAAATTGGCTACGTTTCTTTAAATGGACAATTCTGTGAAATGTCTTGTGCAGGTTTTAAATTGATACAATACCTGTTTAGCGAAGGTGTCCGTTAGAGATGACGTGCAGGAGCTTGCAGTGATTTGATGCCTACTTTGATGCTAATTAGTATTTTTGAATATGAGAGTAAATAGAGCCAAATATATTGATATAAGTCTCCTTGTCCGAGAGAGATTTACATGGTTATCAAAATGTCACGCCAGGGTAAGCCTACACGAAACAAAGCCCTTACTTTAAGTGTTTCTAAAATGGGAAAAATGAATGGTGGAAAACCATTTGGAATCATTTTCCTGTTTGACCGCTCGTTTTGATGGGTATTATGACACCTCCACTGTGGGGCTCTATGGCGACAGCTAATCTTCAAGGATACTAAATCGGCAGAGCAAAATGTACTTGGAATAGGGTTAATTATCAGGTATCCTATTGAAATATTGAGTGCTTAGGTTTAGAGGGTCTACACCAGAAGTTAATGGTTATCTGTAGGAGGAAAGTATATGGTGGGGGCAATTAAGCTTGGAATGTATCGAGTGTAGGGAAAACGATCACGTGGCAGGCATTGATAAAGGGAGAGAGCCATGGATTTGTGATGAAGGGGGTCGAGGTCAGGTCACGTTAAGGGAGAAGGAACAGTTTTTAGCTCGCGTCCCTTAATTTCCAGCCTAGTAACAGAGATGTAGTGTTTGGAGAGAAGGAGATTCCACCTCAAATCATATACCACCGCTATTGTGAACATGTTTTTTTTTCCGGTTCAGCTGTTCGATCCTTTGGGGGACGATAAACTTGCTGTAAGCTTTTGTAGTGTCCGTCGAGTTTTTACTCTGATAATTAGAACCTAACAGCCTCGATTCGGCAATCACGTCCAGATCATCATGGCATTTGTAGTTCTTTACGATAGACAAATTAAGAGCTAATTAGCATTTGGGGGTAAATACAGGTGAATACATTGATAAAAGTCACCTTGTCCTAGAGAGATTTACACAGTTATCACAACTCCATGGTTAGCCTACACGAAACACCGTCCTTATTTTAAGTGTTTCTAAAATCCTTTATGGGAAAATGAATGGTTGAAAATACGATTGGAACCATTTCCCTGTTTGACCGCTAGGTTTTATGGGTATTAAGACTCATACTGTGGTACTCTATACGCATCGGCAAACAGGGATCCTAATAAATCAAATCAAACCCTCTCGTGCATTTTAAGCTGTGGAAAGGCCAAATACCGCCTGATTAGGAACTACTGGCCAAGCGGGAACCAGCCCAACATGGGCCAGGACCCCACCAAATCCAACAAGGGCCAGCCCAAACCAAACAAGGGCAAGGGATAGCCCACACCAAGCCCAGTTACTTCATAATGTAGAGGTGGGGACTCATTAGAATATTTGGGGGCATGGTTTGCAAATACCACAATTCATGTTGTTAAGTTTTAAAAAATGCTGACAGAATACATTCAAACTAAATGAGGGTTTGGAACATTAAAGTCAATTATCTTGGAATAATATTTTTTCAGATAGAACCTTATAGTTCTAAGTTCAGAAGACACAGTTGAAGTCGGAAGTTTACATACACCTTAGCCAAATACATTTAAACTCAGTTTTTCACAATTCCTGACATTTAATCCTAGTACAAATTCCCTGTTTTAGGTCAGTTAGGATCACCACTTTATTTTAAGAATTTTGTTTCTTTCAACACATTCCCAGTGGGTCAGACGTTTACAAATACTCAATTAGTATTTGGTAGCATTGCCTTTAAATTGTTTAACTTCGGTCAAACATTTAGGGTAGCCTTCCACAAGCCTCCCACAATAAGTTGGGTGAATTTTGGCCCATTCCACTTGACGGAGCTGGCGTAACTGAGTCAGGTTTGTAGGCCTCCTTGTTCACACATGCTTTTTCAGTTCTTCCCACAAATATGCTATAGGATTGAGGTCAGGGCTTTGTGATGGCCATTCCAATACCTTGACTTTGTCCTTAAGCCATTTTGCCACAACTTTGGAAGTATGCTTGGGGTCATTGTCCATTTGGAAGACCCATTTGCAACCAAGCTTTAACTTCCTGACTGAGATCTTGAGATGTTGCTTCAATATGTCCACATACTTTTCCATTCTTCATGATGCTATCTATTTTGTGAAATGCACCAGTCCCTCCTGCAGCAAAGCACCCCCACAACATGATGCTGCCACCCCCATGCTTCACGGTTGGGATGGTCTTTTTCCTCCAAACAGTTCTATTTTTGTTTCATCAGACCAGAGGACATTTCTCCTAATAGTACGATCTTTGTCCCCATGTGCAGTTGCAAACCGCAGTCTGGATTTTATATGGCGGTTTTGGAGCAGTGGCTTCTTCCTTGCCGAGTAGGCTTTCAGGTTATGTCGATATAGGACTCGTTTTACTGTAGATACTTTTGTACCCGTTTCCTCCAGCATTTTCATAAGGTCCTTTGCTGTTGTTCTGGGATTGAATTGCACTTTTCGCAACAAAGTACGTTTGTCTCTAGGAGACAGAACGAGTCTCCTTCCTGAGCGGTATGACAGCTGCATGGTCCCATGGTGTTTATACATGTGTACTATTGTTTGTAAAGATAAATGTGGTACCTTTAGGCGTTTGGAATTGCACCCAAGGATGAACCAGACTTGTGGAGGTCTACAATGCTATTTCTGAGGTCTTGGCTGATTTTTTGATTTTCCCATGATGTCAAGCAAAGAGGAACTGAGTTTGAAGGTAGGCCTTGAACTACAGCCACACCTCCAATTGCCTCAAATGTCAATTAGCCTATCAGAAGCTTCTAAAGCCATGACATCATTTTTTGGGAATTTTCCATGCTGTTTAAAGGCACAGTCAAGTTAGTGTATGTAAACTTCTGTCTCACTGGAATTGTGTTACAGTGAATGATAAGTGAAATAATTTGTCTGTAAACCTTTGTTGGAATAATTATTTGTGTCATGCACAAAGCAGATATCCTAACCAACTTGCCAAAACTATAGTTCGTTAACAAGAAATTTGTGGAGTGGTTGTGACACGAACCGGCTCAAAGCCCGTAACAAAAGGGAGACAACTTGGAGATAAGGAGTAACAAAATATATATTTATTAAATACAGTAACTAAGTACAATATACAATGGTGTGTAAGTGAGTGTTTTGCATTAATGAATGTGCTAATGCAGGGTGTTGAAAGATGCTAAAGCAAACAACCAAAAAAAAAACCACCAAGAAACACAACAAAATCCATGAAGGTGTCTGCGTGGAGAGAGTCTCCTCCATGAATGGGGATGGGTGTATTTATCATGGGACACACTGGGCCCAGGTGTTTCCCATGTAGCTGACGACTCTCCCAACTCCGCCCACAGGCACCCTAACAGGGAAAACAAGAGCAAAGAGAGAATACGGCAGACAGAGTGGGAGGGTTGAACGCGTTTTAACGACTCTTACCTAAGTGTATGTAAACCTCCGATTTCAACTGTACTTTTGTGTAACTGTTACTGAGAGTGTCGTTCCAGTTTAAGTGTTCTGTTGTGAAGTCAGCAACATCTTTTAATTTAATAATCTTGTTAAATTATGTACAAAACATTATGTACACCTGCTCTTTCCATTGCATAGACTGACTAGGTGAATCCAGGTTAAAGCTATGATCTCTTATTGATGTCACTTGTTAAATCTACCTCAATCAGTGTAGATCAAGGGGAGGAGACAGGTTAAAGAATGATTTTTAAACCTTGAGACAATTCAGACATGGCCATTCAGAGGGTGAATTGGCAAAAAAAAATATTTAAATGCCTTTGAACGGGGTAAGGTAGTAGGTTCCGGGCACACCGATTTGTGTCAAGAACTGCAAGGCTGATGGGTTTTCAGCCCAAAAGTTTCCAGTGTGTATAAAGAATGGACCACCACCCAAAGGACATCCAGCCAACTTAACACAACTGTGGGAAGCATTTTTTATTTTTTTATTTCACCTTTATTTAACCAAGTTCTCATTTACAATTGCGACCTGGCCAAGATAAAGCAAAGCAGTTCGATATATACAACGACACAGAGTTACACATGGAGTAAAACAAACATACAGTCAATAATACAGAATAAACAAGTCTATATACGATGTGAGCAAATGAGGTGAGATAAGGGAGGTAAAGGCAAAAAAAGGCCATGGTGGCAAAGTAAATACAATATAGCAAGTAAAACACTGGAATGGTAGATTTGCAGTGGAAGAATGTGCAAAGTAGAAATAAAAATAATGGGGTGCAAAGGAGCAAAATAAATAAATAAAATAAATAAATACAGTAGGGAAAGAGGTAGTTGTTTGGGCTAAATTATAGGTGGGTTATGTACAGGTGCAGTAATCTGTGAGCTGCTCTGACAGTTGGTGCTTAAAGCTAGTGAGGGAGATAAGTGTTTCCAGTTTCAGAGATTTTTGTAGTTCGTTCCAGTCATTGGCAGCAGAGAACTGGAAGGAGAGGCGGCCGAAAAAAGAATTGGTTTTTGGGGGTGACCAGAGAGATATACCTGCTGGAGCACGTGCTACAGGTGGGTGATGCTATGTTGACTAGCGAGGTGAGATATGGGGGGACTTTACCTAGCAGGGTCTTGTAGATTACATGGAGCCAGTGGGTTTGGCGACCAATATGAAGCGAGGGCTAGCCAACGAGAGCGTACAGGTCGCAATGTTGGGTAGTATAAGGGGCTTTGGTGACAAAACGGATTCCACTGTGATAGACTGCATCCAATTTGTTGAGTAGGGTATTGGAGGCTATTTTATAAATGACATCGCCGAAGTCGAGGATTGGTAGGATGGTCAGTTTTACAAGGGTATGTTTGGCAGCATGAGTGAAGGATGCTTTGTTGCGAAATAGGAGGCCAATTCTAGATTTAACTTTGGATTGGAGATGTTTGATGTGGGTCTGGAAGGAGAGTTTACAGTCTAACCAGACACCTAGGTATTTGTAGATGTCCACGTATTCTAAGCCCGAGCCGTCCAGAGTAGTGATGTTGGACAGGCGGGTAGGTGCAGGCAGCGATCGGTTGAAGAGCATGCATTTAGTTTTACTTGTATTTAAGAGCTATTGGAGGCCACGGAAGGAGAGTTGTATGGCATTGAAGCTTGCCTGGAGGGTTGTTAACACAGTGTCCAAAGAAGGGCCAGAAGTATACAGAATGGTGTCGTCTGCGTAGAGGTGGATCAGAGACTCACCAGCAGCAAGAGCGACATCATTGATGTATACAGAGAAGAGAGTCGGTCCAAGAATTGAACCCTGTGGCACCCCCATAGAGACTGCCAGAGGTCCGGACAGCAGACCCTCCGATTTGACACACTGAACTCTATCAGAGAAGTAGTTGGTGAACCAGGTGAGGCAATCATTTGAGAAACCAAGGCTGTCGAGGATGTGGTGATTGACAGAGTCGAAAGCCTTGGCCAGATCAATGAATACGGCTGCACAGGAATGTTTCTTATCGATGGCGGTTAAGATATCGTTTAGGACCTTGAGCGTGGCTGAGGTGCACCCATGACCAGCTCTGAAACCAGATTGCATAGCAGAGAAGGTATGGTGAGATTCTAAATGGTCGGTAAGCTGTTTGTTGACTTGGCTTTCGAAGACCTTAGAAAGGCAGGGTAGGATAGATAGGTCTGTAGCAGTTTGGGTCAAGAGTGTCCCCCCCCTTTGATGAGGGGGATGACCGCAGCTGCTTTCCAATCTTTGGGAATCTCAGACGACACGAAAGAGAGGTTGAACAGGCTAGTAATAGGGGTGGCAACAATTTCGGCAGATAATTTTAGAAAGAAAGGGTCCAGATTGTCTAGCCCAGCTGATTTGTAGGGGTCCAGATCTTATTGAAATTCTCAATTATTTGAGTCAACATGGGCCAGCATCCCTGTGTAAAGCTTTTTACACCTTGCAGAGTCCATGCCTTAACAATTCGAGGCTGTTCTGAGGGCAAAGGGAGTGGCTAAGTTCTTTCTTTCTTTCTTTTTACCCTTTTCGTGATATCCAATTGGTAGTTACAGTAATATAATAATAATAATAATAATAATAGTCTTGTCCCATCGCTGCAACTCCCATATGGACTCGGGAGAGGCGAAGTTCGTGAGCCCTGCGTCCGCCGAAACACGACCCTGTCCAGCCACACTGCTTTTTGACACACTGCTGGCTTAATCCGGAAGCCAGCTGCACCAATGTGTTGGAGGATATCCCGTCCAACTGGAGACTGTGTCAGCGTGCATGCGCCCGGCCCACCACAGGAGTCTCTAGAGCGCGATCATTTTTCAACCACTCCACAAATTTCTTGATAATGAACTATAGTTTTGGCAAGACAGTTAGGACATCTACTCTGTCCATGACACAAGTCATTTTTCCAAAAATTGTTTACAGACAGATTATATCACTTACAATTAATTCACTGTATCACAATTCCAGTGGGTCAGAAGTTTACATACACTAAATTGACGGTGCATTTAAAAAGCTTGGAAAATTCCAGAAAATGATGTCATGGCTTTAGAAGCTTCTGATAGGCTAATTGACTTCACTTGAGTCAATTGAAGGTGTATTTGTTGATGTATTTCAAGACCTACCTTCAAACTCAGTGCTTCTTTGTATGACATCATGGGAAAATCCAAAAAAATCAGCCAAGACCTCAGAGAAAAAATTGTAGACCTCCACAAGTCTGGTTCGTCCTTGGGAGCAATTTCCAATCGCCTGAAGGTACCACATTCATCTGTACAAACAATAGTACGCAAGTATAAACACCATGGGACCATGCAGCCGTCATACCACCCAGGAAGGAGATGCATTCTGTCTCCTAGAGATGAACGTACTTTGATGCGAAAAGTGCAAATCAATCCCAGAACAACAGCAAAGGACCTTGTGAAGATGCTGGAGGAAACAGGTACAATCATATCTATATCCACAGTAAAATGAGTCCTATATCGACATAACCTGAAAGGCTGCTCAGCAAGGAAGAAGCCACTGCTCTAAAACTGCCATAAAAAAGCCAGACTAAGATTTGCAACTGCACATTGGGGACAAAGGTCATACTTTTTGGAGAAATGTCCTCTGGTCTTATGAAACAAAAATAGAACTGTTTGGCCATAATGTTTGGAGGAAAAAGTGGGATGCTTGCAAGCCGAAGAACACCATCCCAACCATGAAGCACGGGAGTGGCACCATTATGTTATGGGGGTACTTTGCTGCAGGAGTGACTGGTGCACTTCACAAAATAGATGGCATCATGAGGAATGTAAAAGTATGTGGATATATTGAAGCAACATCTCAAGACCTCAGTCATGAAGTTAAAGCTTGGTCGCACATGGGTCTTCCAAATTGACAATGACCCCAAGCATACTTTCAAAGTGGTTGCAAAATGGCTTAAGGACAACAAAGTCAAGGTATTGGAGTGGTCATCACAAAGCCCTGACCTCAATCCCATAGAAAATTTGTGAGCAGAACTGATAAAGCATGTGCGTGCAAGGAGGCCTACAAATCTGACTCAGCTGCACCAGCTCTGTCAGAAGCAATGGGCCAAAATTCACCCAACTTATTGTGGGAAGCTTGTGGAAGGCTAACCGAAATGCTTGACCAATGTTCAACAATTTAAAGGCAATGCTACCAAATACTAATTGAGTGTATGTAAACGTCTGACCCACTGGGAATGTGATGAAAGAAATAAAAGCTGAAATAAATCTTTCTCTCTACTATTATTCTGACATTTCACATTCTTAAAATAAAGTGGTGATCGTAACTAACCTAAATCAGGGAATTCTTACTAGGATTAAATGTCAGGAATTGTGAAAAACTGAGTTTAAATGTATTTGGCTAAGGTGTATGTAAACTTCTGAATACAACTGTACATTGTGGAAACTGAAGAATTGAACTAAAAAAACATAAACTGTCACGCCAAGAGGCTCTATAGCCACCTCTCTCTCTCAAAGATTGACTAAACTCCTAATTGCCCACACCTGCACACTTTACCAATGCTTGACAGAGCATCTGGACCCGGTTGCTGCTGCCCCCTGGAGTGTGGAAGTGGTTGTGCTAGTGTCTAATCATGCTCCTCAGACCTAACCTACCTAACCTATTCCATAGCAGGTTTCATTCAGACATGAGTTATTTGGGCATTGGCAATGACTGTGATGGTGTGCATAGCAACTTAGCCCTCACATTGAATGTTTTCCTGAATGTCTCTGTTTGGGGTTCATTGCCATGAATGTTTTCATGCACAGTATGTCAATATGTGCTTAGGTGACTGAAGATTATGATACTGCTTATGATACTGCTTATACGATTTGTGGATAGAGTGACTTTTACCATTGCCCTTCACCATACAATTCCATTTGAATGGGGTTGTAGACAAACAGAAAGTATTCACACTCCTTTTCCCACATGCTGTTATTACAAAGTGGGATTGGATGTCATTGTCATTGTTTGTCAACCATCTGCACTAAATACTCTGTAATGTCAAAGTGGAAGAAAAATGTGAACATTTGTTTTTTTTATATCATGAAAAATAAAACACTAATATATTGTGATTAGATATCTTGATTAGGTAAGTACTCAACCCCCTGAGTCAATACCGCGATTACAGGTGTGAGACTTTCTGGGTAAGTCTCTAAGAGCTTTCCACACCTGGATTTTGCAAACATTTGCCAATTATTATCCTGAAAAACTCCCCAGTCCTTAACGATTACAAGCATACCCATAGCATGATGCAGCCACCACTATGCTTGAAGATATGGAGAGTGGTACTCAGTAATGTGCTGCATTGGATTTGACCCAAACATAACACTTTGTATTCAGGGCGATATTTTTCTTCTGTACAGTCTTACTTCCTTTCACTCTGTCAATTAGGTTTGTATTGTGGAGTAACTCCAATGTTGTTGATCCATCTTCAGTTTTCTCCTATCACAGCCATTAAACTCTGTAACTGTTTTAAAGTAATCGTTGGATTTATGGTTTAATCCCTGAGCGGTTTCCTTCCTCTCCTTCAACTGAGTTAGGAAGGATGTCTGTATCTTTGTAGTGACTGGGTGTATTGATACACCAGCCAAATTGTAATTATTAACTGCACCATGCTCAAAGGGATATTCAATGTCTGCTTTTTTTTCTCCCATCTACCAATAGGTGTCCTTCTTTGCGAGGTATTGGATAACTTCCCTGTTTAAAATTCACTGCTAAACTGAGGGACCTTAAAGATAATTGTATGTGTGGGGTACAGAGACGAGTTACTCATAAAAAATCATGTTAAACACTATTATTGCCCACAGAGTCCATGCAACTTATTATGTGACTTGTTAAGCAAATTTTCACTCCTGAATTTATTTAGGCTTGCCATAACAAATTATTGAGTACTTATTGACTCAAGACATTTCAGCTTTTAATTTTTAAATATTTAGTATAAATTCCAACTTTGACATTATGGGGTATTGTGTGTAGGCCAGTTACAAAAACATCTCAATTGAATCCATTTTAAATTCAGGCTGTAACACAACATAACGTAGAAAAAGTCAAGGGGTGTGAATACTTTCTAAAGTCACTGTTACTTCTTAGCTCCTACCCATATCAGACAATACTTGGTAGATACAATATACCACATGTAACATTACACAAAAACAGACACCTGCCCAAAAAAGGTGTGCATCCTTCCCAGAGCCAGAGTAAGAGCTCAGCCTAACGAAGCACACATCTTTACCAAGGTCCATCGGCAGGTTAAACAGCTCCATGAAAAGATCCCTGATTCAGGAGGACGAGCGTTTAAATGTCTCTCATATATCCTAGTGCCTGGGCTGACTCTAAGGGCAGGCAGAATGCCCCCTCACATGTCTCTATAATGGCCCCATCATGGAACTCCCAGACAAAGGAGCAGAAGACAATGGCCCCGTTTTCAACTCCATCACTGAGTGACCAGCAGCCACAGAATGTTTTCTTTTCCACCAAAAAAACAACCATTTATCACACAAATGTCTGCAAAATGGGGATGGTGATTCTAGCTGATGTTAGACCTAATTGTTCACGGAAGATTTCAGTATTGAGGAAACGTCAAACTTCAACAAAGCCGTGGGAGCTTTCTGTCAAATAAAGAGCATTTTGATACAGATTTCCCTTGACTTGGTTTTGTCTTTAGTATAGTTGCTCGAGCACGCTCTAGACTGCAACTGGATGACTCACGTTACGTACTTAATGCTGCCAGCTCGTTCTGGGTCACTGTGCAGTCCGATCTGATTTCAGGCTGCAGGTTGAATGGCTGCAGATCCGTACTGGATCACTTTCCAGCCCCGTGCATTATTCATCTAAGGGACAGATGACACAGAACCACAGGGTATATCAGTCCGTGCTGTTGTGTGGCTACGCCGTGCCCGTGTTCAGAGTAGAGGTGTAGCTGCAGCACTATCAAAAGCATGCAGGTACAACGCTTTATAATTGGAAGAATAGGTGTGATCCCTCACAATGTCTTACAATAAGACTTATACAATGTTAAGCCTGTCTTATGTATCAGAATGTCAACTTAAATGAGGATACATTCTTGAGGACAGGTTTAATGATTTGGTGCTGGGACATGTTTCTTCTTTGGACAATTCCCCATTGCACCTTTTTCAAGGAATTGTATGAAGGATGCAGTGTGTGTGTTCAAATGATCTAGGAATGTACATTTCTTGCCATTCGCTCAACATAAACCTAGTAGTTAAACCTAGTAGCACACAATGTGCTCATTGGAAACAACCATTTGACTGAGCTGAGACGTGTGTTCCCAAACAATTAGGAACAGGAGACAGTGGATCCAAGTGACTAACAGACTCCATGTCAATGAAAAAAAAGGGAGTTTGTTGATTTCAGGACTGTCAGCCTATTGTTTTTGTACACTGTGGATAACTTACACGGCTTTTTTGTTTGTTTCAGATAGCCCTCAATTTGGGACCATGGTTGTCAAACAGGGGAGGCAATGGAGGTCGATGTGCAAAGGCCTTGTCCTGGGTACCCTACTTACCAGCTGTATGATCCTGCTCTACTGCCTTTCTGCTCCACAGGTCCACTTCAACCTGCCCGAGTAAGCCCCTTTTAGACACTTTTTACCCGGGGAAGTTGTTGGGCATCATTTGCAGTAAATATTGCATCAACAACATTCAGTAGCAATATATATGGTATACAGATGATACAGATTGCTTTATTTGCCACATGAATGATGGTAATAGGCTACTATGAGAGGCAAAGTTAGTTTTGGGTCCTCTACGTCATTGCATAATGGTAAATCAGATCATATTTGTGATTTGATGTGTTGTGTTGTACACTATCTGTCAAAAGTTTGGACACACCTACTCGTTCAAGGGTTTTTCTTTATTTTGACTATTTTCTACATTGTAGAATAATAGTGAAGATATCACAACTATGAAATAACACATGTGGAATCATGTAGTAACCAAAAAAGAGTTAAACAAAGCAAAATACATTTTATATTTGAGCTTCTTCAAATTAGCCAACCTTGCTGTGATGACAGCTTTGCACACTCTTGGCATTCTCTCAACCAGCTATTCTGAGCACTTGTTGGCTGCTTTTCCTTAACTCTGCGGTCCAACTCATCCCAAACCATCTCAATTGGTTTGAGGTTCGGGGATTGTGGAGGCCAGGTCATCTGATGCAGCACTCCAACATTCTCCTTCTTGGTAAAATAGCACTTACACAGCTTGGAGGTGTCTTTTGAGTCAGTGTACTGCTAAAAAACAGATGATAGTCCCACTGAGCGCAAACCAGATTGGATGGCGTATAGCTGCAGAATGCTGTGGTAGCCATGCTGGATATGTGTGCCTTGAATTCTAAATAAATCACTGACAGTGTCACCAGCTAAACACACCCACACCATCACAATATTATATTAACTTATCCTTAAAGTCTTAAAGTAATGATGAACTGTTGTTTTTCTTTGCTTATTTGAGCTGTTCTTGCCAAAAATATGGACTTGGTTATTTAAGTCGGAAAGAAATTCCACAAATTAAGTTTTTACAAGTCACACCTGTTAATTGAAATGCCTTCCAGGTGAGTTCCACATGAAGCTGGTTGAGAGAATGCCAAGAGTGTGCAAAGCTATCATCAAGGCAAAGGGTGGCTATTTGAAGAATCGCAAATATAAAATATATTTAGATTTGTTTAACACTTTTTTGGTTACTACATGATTCCATATGTGTTATTTCCTAGTTTTGATGTCTTCACTATTATTCTACAATGTAGAAAATAGTAAAAAATAAAGAAAAACCCTTGAATGAGTAGATGTGTCCAAACTTTTGACTGTTACTGTATGTGTACGCTTGCTCTCCATAGGGTGCCAGTGCCTTACTCCTGCGCTCATCGGCCGGCTCAAGCCCACGCCTCACCACTCAGAAATGGCTCCCAGTATGCCACGGGACAGACGGGCCTCTGCACTCCCAAAGTGGATGTCATGTTCATGAAGACCCACAAGACGGCCAGCAGCACGCTCCTCAACATCCTCTTCCGCTTCGGAGAAAAGCACAGGCTCAAGTTTGCCTTTCCAAACAGCCGTAATGACTTCTTCTACCCATCCTCATTCCAACGCTCCCAGGTCAAGGACTACAGGCCTGGCATGTGCTTCAATATCATATGCAACCACATGCGCTTCAATGCACCGGAGGTGGCCAAGGTGCTCCCCACAGACACCTCCTACATCACCGTCCTCAGAGACCCGGCTGAGCTCTTTGAATCCTCCTTCCATTACTTTGGCCGCCTGGTGCCCATGACCTGGAAAATACCAGGCAAGGACAAGGTGGGGGAGTTCCTGCGTGACCCCCGCCACTACTTTGACCCTGATGGCTTCAACTCCTTCTACCTCAAGAATCTTCTGTTCTTCGACTTCGGGCAGGACAACACTCTGGAGCTGGGCGACCCGAGGGTGGAGGAAGGCATCCGGGCCATCGCAGGCTGCTTCCAGCTGGTCATGCTGGTGGAGCACTTTGAGGAGTCCCTCATCCTGCTCATGGACGCCCTCTGTTGGGAGATGGACGACCTGCTCTTCTTCAAGCTCAACGCCCGGAAGGGCTCCACCGTGTCCAAACTGACCCCAGAGTTGAGGGCCAAGGCCCTGGAGTGGAACGCCGTGGACTGGAGGCTTTACCAACACTTCAATGCCACCTTTTGGAGGAAGGTGGAGGCATACGGGCACCAGCGGATGGCTGACGACGTGGCGGAGCTCCGGAGAAGGAATGCAGAGATGGCGGCCGTCTGTATTGAGGGAGGGCATGCTGTGGATGCAGATAACATCCAGGAGACAGTCATGCAGCCCTGGCAGCCCATCGGGGAGAAGTCCATCATGGGCTACAACCTGAAAAAGAACGTGGACAAGGCCCACCTCAAGCTGTGCCGTAAGATGCTCACACCCGAGCTGCAATACCTGACAGAGCTGGGGGTCAACCTGTGGATCACTAAGCTGTGGGGACATGTGAGAGACATGATCAACTGGTGACTGGTTGACTTGTTTGCCTAAATGGAAAACTCCACCCCAAAACTATCTTTTGGTATTTGTTTCATTAGTCCAATGTTGATATTGTCCCAAAACGTTTTGCATGTATGCAGTCAAGTTTTCAGAATTACAGCTAGTATGATGCATTTTGAATCATATGATGCTGTGTTTTGCAGAATATGATGCAAAATGCATCCTACCAGCTGTATTTCTGTATTTTGAAAGTTATATTTCTTGAAAACTTGATCGCTGACAAGCAAAACATTTTGGGACTATATCAACAATGCAGTGCTTAATTTGTAAATTGGTAGGTGCCAGAACAGTGTGCCAGAGAGGGGGGGTGACTTGCGGGGCTCTGGTGTACCAGAATACATGCAGCATTATCATAGCTTTTGCTACTGGCATAGAGCGGTAGAGAAGAAGCGCTTGCATAAATTCTACATATGGGGGAGGGGGAGGGGGGCTTAGTGTCCGTGAAAAATGTGGCCTTTTATTAAAACAATGAATTAAATTAATTCTACATCATATTAGATTAAAAGCATACTATTTTTAATACCTCACGAGTGATCGAAATGACAGGCTACTTTGACACGGACAAACTGAGAATCTGAGATCACTAGAAATTAGTTTGTCTTGAATTCATCAATAGCCTAGGCCTGTGTGTGCGGGGAGACACATAGTATACAATATGAGGAGGAAATTATAGTCCTAAAAAAGCTTTGCAATTTCACTGACTCTCCCAATGGTGCGCTGCTCACTCCCCGGTGATGGCGGATGCGCTCGTGCCAAAAAGCGTATCGCTCTCTTGCTTTACTTTGTAAAACAATGCTGTTGTCTCAATAGGCCTATTTGGAAGTTGATAACAGGTTAGCCTTCTTTTCAGCAGGATCCATTTTCTTTCCAACCTGTGTTTTCCCGCGATTGTATTTGAAATATTGCGAAATGTCTGTTTTGGCTGCATGCTGTTTGTTCACTGAAAGATTTTCCGCGCGTTCCGGACTGTAGGCATGCCTTGCGGTTCGGCTACACACAATCCACACCTAGCCAGTATTTTTTTTATAATCTATTGATCCTCTGTGGGTGAATTATAGTTTTACTCCTGATGTAGTATACAGAATTGTTTCATTTCTTCCTGAACAGACAGCAGTAATTATTCAGCGTTGGCAAATGTAGGCTATTTCAATCTATCAGTGTTGCTGCGGCACCTCCAGCAACCTTCCTGTGGCTATGATTATATAAGGAAATAAATTATGAAGTGCAAAGCTGGAGAGAAGAGAGTTGAAGGTTCATGTCTATCAGAGTAGAAAGAGGGAGATAGAGAGATCATAGAAAGTGAATATCATTTTAGTTATGTAAAGGATACAGTCGTGCTTCCTTCTCTCACCACAGCAATGGTCACGCGTTGGTATAGGGCACAATGTTGGGCAAACCATAAACCCGGGCCAGTCCAACATGGACACATTCTTAGAATATCAGGCACGTTTTCTCATTACGTTTTTTACGGGGCAGGAGAATTACAGAGGAGTCGAAGTTGAATGAACTCAGATTGCTTTTATTATATTTTTTACATTGTAAACAGTGAAAATAATTGTTCATGCCACAAGATGTACTGGATCCTGCCAAATGGGTTCTGGAACGAAAATGTCAAAAACGGAGAAGTGCCAAACCTGTTCCAACAGGACCCGGCTCAAATTAAGCACTGCAGCAATTGACCAATGAAACAAATACCTACATTTATTTTCCCATAAATAAAGTGCATGTTTATGTTTGCAAAATGTAATGTACCCGGTAGGTGCTTGAGAACGGCAACGTTTTCAGTTACAATCTGAAGATATGCATACCATTGTAAAAAACGTCACTCTCCCGCTTTAAAATGTGTTTTTTGTTTATAGGGGGCAAATGGTCCCTTTTATTTCCCCTCTATTTATTTATGGTGAAATTGAATACTATTGAAAACTGACCCGAACCATTTCCCCATTTGTCTATTTGGTTGGTTTCAATGACAACAAGTTCAGATTCCCCTTCATGAAAGACACATATTCAAGAACATATTGAGGGCAAATTTAGGACAATAAAATGAGAATACTGAAACGTCGGATCTAACCCATCAGCCCTGCCAATTTTAGAAAGTGATACTCTTGTATTTTCGAAATAAAGACCAAATGAAAAAGGTGTTTGTTGTATTGCTTTATTATGAACGTTGTTCCCTATGTTAATATTTCAAAAATTACATCTTGATGTGCAGCATTCTGCTTTTCTTTTCGAACCATTTTATCATCCCTATTTTACATCCACTTTACAGTAAAGTCGTGATAGTAACAACGGCTAATGTGTAAACACACATGCGTGTGTGTCATTTTGTCTGTAAGTGTGTAGCTACACATTAACGTAGTTCAGTGTCTCTTGAGTACAAAGATTTTTCGTGAGCGGTAATCAGTGTGGAATTTACAGTGCCTTCAGAAAGTATTCACACTCCTTGACACCCTGAATTTAAAATGGGTTAAACTGAGATTTCGTGTCACTGGTTTACCCCATAACGTCAAGGTGCAATTATGTTTTTCGAAATAGTTTACAAATTAATTCAAAATGAAAAGCTGGAATGTCTTGAGTCAATACGTTTTCAACCTCTTTGTTATGGCAGGTATAAATACGTTCAGGAGTAAAATGTGCTTATCAAGTCACTTAAGGAATTGCATGGACTCACTCTGTGTGCAATAATAGTGTTTAACATGATTTTTGAATGACCACCTCATCTCTGTACCCCACACATACAATTATCTGTAAGGTCTCTCAGTTGACCAGTGAATTTCAAACACCTGAATCAACCACAAAGACCAGGAAGGTTTTCCAATGCCTCACAAAGAAGGGCACCCATTGGTAGATGGGTACAAATAAAAAATAATCTGACATTAAATATTATTTTTTAAATTATTTATCTCGGCAAGTCAGTTAAGAATTCTTATTTACAATGCCGGCCTACACCGGACAAACCCGGCTGGTTGTGAAACAGCCTGGATTTGAACCGGGGTGTCCTGTAGCACTGAGATGCAGTGCCGTAGATCGCTGCGCCACTCGGGAGCCTATGGTGAGCATGGTGAAGTTATTAATTACACTATGGATGGTGTATCAATACACCCAGTCAATACACAGATACAGGGGTCCTTCCTAACTCGGTTGTCAGAGAAGAAGAATACCTCTCATGGATTTCACCATAAGGCTAAAGAAATGGACTTTATGTCATGAATACAAATCATTATGTTTGGGGCAAATCCAACACAACACATCATTGAGTACCACTCTTTGAATTTTCAAGCATGGTGGTGGCTACATCATGTTATGGGTATGCTTGCAATCGTTAATGTCGAGAGAGTTTTATAGAATAAAAAGAAATGGAATAAAGATAGGCACAAGCAAAATCTTAGAGGAGAACCTGGTTCAGTCTGCTTTCCAACAGACACTGGGAGACATATTCACCTTTCAGCAGGACAATAACCTAAAACACAAGGCCAAATATACACGGTAGTTGCTTACTAAGAAGACATTGAATGTTCCTGAGCAGCCTGGTTACAGTTTTAAATTAGTTACAGCCACATGAAAATGGTTGTTTAGCAATGGTCAACAACCAATTTGACAGAGCTTAAAAAAGAAAAAGGTGCAAATATTGTACAATCCCGGTGTGCAAAGCTCTTAAAGACTTATCCAGAAAGACCCACAGCTGTAATCACTGCCATAGGTGATACTAACATGTATTGACTCGGGGGGGGTTATTTTTGTTCCTTTTAAATACATTTGCAAAAATGTTTTAAAAAACAACATGTTTTTGTCTTTAGGAGGTATTGTGTGTAGATGGGTGAGAAAAACATATATTTAATCATTTTTTAATTCAGGTTGTAACACAACAAAATGTGGAAAAAGTCAAGGGGTAGGAATACTTTCTGAAGGCATAGACCAGAGGAACATACTGTATGTACAGTACAGTACTTGAAAAAAAAAACGTATCATTTTCTGGCGACCACACACGATGATGTGCGGATAAATCGAAGAGAAAAGTGAGCAACTCACTTTCTTACTGTGATTGGCTAAATATTCCCCATTGAGAGCCAATGGATGAGACTCTTTGTTGTTCATGGGAAATGATGTTCTAATACATTTCAAGATATATTGAGAACTATAAGAAACTCTATTGTATAAACTACAACTTCCAGCAACAATTTCAGGGGCGTGGGCGATTTGTGACACTTTTTGTTTTGCAGCAAGAAAAACATTACGATTGTTGTAGCTAGTAAATGCCACTTTTTGGTAACATAGATATTAATGGTATATATATTGTTGGAGTATTCTTTTTTTTTTAGATAGAGGGGAACATATTAAAGATTTATCATCCCGATGTATTTATTTGTAACTAGCTGGCTATTCAGTGGCCGTTAACTAGCTAGCTTAGCTAGCTAGCCGGTTCGGGTAACGTTAGCTAAGTCACATCGCCTATTCTTGGTTGCCCTTTCGCCAGTAAAAAGGACGATTTTAAGATGAAAGGAAAGCTTAGCTAACTGAATGACAAACAGTGTATCTGCAAATTCATCTAGTAACTGTATCAGCATAATCCCAGGGTGGGTGGCTTTTGACCTAGAGGGCACAGTCTTGCTATGGACAGCTAAGAAGAGATTGGTTGGATGTGATGGTCATGTAACCATGTCTTGTAAATCCACCAAAGTTGCACCAAGTGTTGATTTCGACCATAGCTGCTCGGACAGTGTGGAATATTTGACACTTAATTTCGGCCCATTCGAGACTGTCCATCGCTGGAGAAGGCTCCCACCGTGTGATGAGTTTGTCGGTGCCAGGTGAGTTGACAACTAATGTCATTATACATTTCTTTGTAGCTAGTGCTGCGGTGCTGACGACAATGTTGTTAGGCTATTCCTTGTGATTGCTGGTGTGACCATTGTGACAGTTGCACATGTAAAACATATTTTCAATTCTGCAGACGCAGCAAGCACACCGTTGTGGCATACAGGGATGCCATATATGTATTCGGGGGAGATAATGGGTAAGACATGTTTGAGTCACATATTCATGTGGTTGCATTGCAATGTTGAGGTCGTGTGGAAATCCTCAATGATCTAACTAAGCCCCTATTGACATCTGTCAGGAAAAACATGCTGAATGACTTGTTGCGCTTCGATGTGAAGGACTGCTCATGGTGCCGGTAAGAATCACCTTCACAAATTCTTTAAATATACCGCGCCTTCTGAAAGTATTCACACCCCTCCACATTTTGTTGTGATAAATTGAAAATGGTTTGAATTGAGATTTTTTTTGTCAATGGCCTGCACACAATGTATGCGCGCACGACTGTATGTCGTTTTGGATAAAAGCTTTTGCTAAATGCCACTTTATTATGATTTTATATATGTAATGTCAAAGTGGTTTTATGTTTTTAGATTTGTTTTCTCAAATTAATTAAAAATGAAAAGCTTAAATGTCTTGAGTCCAAAAGTATTCAACCCCTTCGTTATGGCAAGCCTAAATACATTTGGGAGATAACATTTGCTTAACAAGTCACATAGGGGGATGGTGCCAACAGAGAGGGCTGCCTTTCTTCCAGCTCTTAGGAAACTTTGCAGTATTCTTTTTTTTCTCCCTTTTATTTCTCACATTATTAGCCCAGAGAATGTTTTGTGTTACTACATACAGCCAGGGCATTTTTACAAGCATTTTGTTACACCTGCAATAACATCTGCTAAGCACAGGTATGTGGCCAATAAAATTTGATTTGATAAGTTGCATGGACTCACTCTTGTGCAATAATAGTGTTTAACATAATTTTTGAATGATTATCTCATCTCTGTACCTTAAACATACAATTATTTTTAAGGTCCGTCGGTCGAGCTGTGAATTTCAAACACAGATTCAACCACAATGAGCTTTTCAAATGCCTCGCAAAGTGCACCTATGGAAAAATATATATATATTCATTTGAGCATGGTGAAGTTATTAATTACACTTCGGATGGTGCATCAATACATCCAGTCACTACAAATAAACATGCGTCCTTCTTAACTCAAGGGAAGGAAACTGCTCAGGGATTTCACCATGAGGCCAATGGTGACTTTAAAACAGTTCCAGAGTTGAATGGCTATGACAGGAGAAAACTGAGGATTGATCAACAACCATGTAGCTACTCCAAAATACTAACCTAATTGACTAACCTAATTGAGTGAAAAGAAGGAAGTCTGTACAGAATACAAATATTTCAAAACATGCGTTCTGTTTGGAACAAGGCACTAAAGTAATACTGCAAAGAATGTGGCAAAGCAATTCACTTTTTGTCCTGAATACAAAGTGTTATGTTTGGGGCAAATCCTGAGTGGCTGAGTAACAGTTTTGACTTAAATCTAGTTGAAAATTTATGGCAAGATGTGAAAATGGTTGAATAGCAATGATCAACAACCAATTGGACAGAGCTTGAAGAATTTTGAAAAGAATAATGGGCAAATGTTGCACAATCCAGGTGTACTCAACAGGATTCAACCTGTCTCTAATTATTCTCTCTTGTTTTGGTCTCTCCACAGTAGATATGCTGCCATTCTGTCAGTTAAACCACCTCAAGTGGTAGTTTAGAATTAAACTTCAATCTAAGTTTATATTTTTCCAAAAATTCTTTTAGCAACAGGCTTAAATTTAATCTAGTTTTAAAATGAAAACTAAACTTAGATTAGAGGAATGATTTAATTTAAAACTAGGTTTAAAATTTGGTGCAACAAGATTAATAGATTAACCTTGATTTAACCCAGTTTAAGTGTTAATCCGTTGGTGCAACGCACCCTTAGAGACTTGCCCAGAAAGACTCACAGCTGTAATCACTGCCAATTGTGCTGCTACAAAGTATTGACTCAGGGATGTGAATACTTAGGTAAATTAGATTTCTGTATTTCATTTTCACAACATTTGCAAACATTTCTAAAACCATGTTTTGACTTTGTCGTTGTAGGGTATTGTGTGTAGATGGGGGGGGGGGTGGATTTAATCCATTTTGAATTCAAGCTGTAACACAACAAATGTGGAATAAGTCAAGGGGTTTGAATACTTTCTGATGGCTCTGTACATGACACTGACAACACTGTTCTATAAGATCCATCATACTTGAACTGAAGGCTGATAAACTGAATGTGTTCCAGAGCCTTCACCACCGGCACGCCACCAGCACCCAGGTATCACCATTCTGCCGTGGTGTATGGCAGCAGCATGTTCGTGTTTGGTGAGTTTTTCTTCAATGCCTGCTAGTTTATGTTCATTTAACTTCATGTGTGGTCCGTAATAGCTTTAATCTTGTATTTTAACTTTTCAGGGGGCTACACTGGCGATATCTACTCAAACTCCAATCTTAAAAACAAAAATGACCTTTTTGAGTACAAGTTTGCAACAGGACAGTGGACGGAGTGGAAAGTGGAGGGCAGGTAATTTGTGATATAGGGAAGTACAATATATACATGTGCTAGTCTGTCATATTGCTTCAAGCAGTGGTATAATCATGTCTTTGTTTTTGTTTCAGTTTGCCTGTGGCCAGGTCAGCACATGGTGCCACAGTGTACAGTGATAAGCTATGGATATTTGCTGGCTACGATGGAAATGCCAGGTAGGTTTGTTTGACAATTGTGTCATATTTATTGACAATGTCCTGATGTTTACATAAAAATATAACTGATTTGATGGTTTGCCCTACCTGCAGGTTAAATGACATGTGGACCATCAGTCTTCAGGACCGAGAGCATGCCTGTTGGGAGGAGGTCATTATGCAGAACCTTCTCTTAACGAAGGGACATACACAGGAGAATCTTCAAGCACACTCAAGTTTATAGACATGCAACCAACCACACATAATGCATATACATACAGTGCCTTTGGAAAGTATTCAGACCCCTTGACTTTTTCCACATTTTGTTACGTTTACAGCCTTACTCTAAAATGTATTAAAACATTTTTTTCCCTCAATCTACACACACATAATGACAAAGCAAGAACAGGTTTTTAGAAATTTTTGATCGTTTATTTATATTTATAAATGATAACATTTATATTATAAATGATCACATTTATATTAGTATTCAGACCCTTTATCAGTACTTTGTTGAAGCACCTTTGGCAGCGATTACAGCATACTCTTCTTGGGTATGACGCTTGGCACACCTGTATTTGGGGGAGTTTCTCCCATTCTACTCTGCAGATCCTCAAGCTCTGTCAGGCTGGATGGGGAGTGTTGCTGCACAGCTATTTTCAGGTCTCTCCAGAGATGTTAGATCGGGTTCATTTCCAGACTCTGGCTTGGCCACTCAAGGACATCCAGAGACTTGTCCTGAAACTACTCCTGCGTTGTCTTGGCTGTGTGCTTAGGGTCGTTGTCCTGTTGGAAGGTGAACCGTCGCCCCAGTCTGAGGCCCTGGGCACTCTGGAGCAGATTTTCATCAAGGATCTCTCTGTACTTTGCTCTGTTCATCTCTCCCTCAAGCCTGACCAGTGTCCCAATCCCTTCCCCTGAAAAACATCCCAATAGCATGATGCTGCCACCACCATGCTTCACCGTAGGGATGGTGCCAGGTTTCCTCCAGACGTGATGCTTGGCATTCAGACCAGAGAGTTCAATCTGGGTTTCATCAGACCATATAATCTTGTTTCTCATGGTCTGAGAGTCTAGGTGCCTTTTGACAAACTCCAAGTGGGCTGTCATGTGCCTCTTTACTGAGGAGAGGCTTCCGTTTGGCCACTCTACCATAATGGCGTGATTTGGTGAAGTGTTGCAGAGATGGTTGTCCTTCTGAAAGGTTCTCACATCTCTATAGAGGAACTCTGGAGCTCTGTGAGAGTGACCTTCAGGTTCTTGGTCACCTCACTGACCAAGGCCCGTTTCCCCCGATTCCTCTGTTTGGCCGGGTGGCCAGCTCCAAGAAGAGTCTTGGTGGTTCGATAATTATTCTATTTAAGAATGATGGTGGCCATTGTGTTCTTGGGGATCTTCAATGCTGCAGAAAATGTTTGGTACCCTTCCCCAGATCTGTGCCTCGACACAATCCTGTCTCTGAGCTCTACGGACACTTTCTTCGACCTCATGGCTTGGTTTTTGCTCTGTCAACTGTGGGACCTTTAAATAGACAGGTGTGTGCCTTTCCAAATCATGTCCAATTTAATTTACCACATGTGGACTGCAATCATGTTGTAGAAACATCAAGGTTGATCAATGGAAACAGGATGCACCTGAGCTCAATGTCAAGTCTCATAGCAAAGGGTCTGAATACTTATGTAAATGAGGTATTTCTGTTTTATATTTTTAATACATTTGCAAAAATGTCGAATAACTTGTTTTCGCTTTGTCTTTATGGGATATTGTGTGTGTGAGGATTTAAAAATATATATATAATCCATTTTAGAATAAGGCTGTAACGTTACAAAATGTGTGAAAAGTCAAGGGGTCTGATTATGTTCCGAAGGCACTGTACATGGCAACAACAACAAAAATGCATAGGAAAGCAAATGCTGATGTCATTTCTGATTTTGTGGTGTCTCAGATTGAACAGAGCGGTGAGATCCCTCCCTCCTGCTGCAACTTCCCTGTAGCCGTGTGCAGGGACAAGATGTTTGTGTTCTCCGGCCAGAGTGGAGCCAAGATCACCAACAACCTCTTCCAGTTTGAGTTCAAGGGCCACATGTAAGTAAGCCAGATCAGACTGAACGTTAATAAAGCCATTCTGAACGAGTAGACACAAAAGAGAGGCATTTAATGACACTACGAAGGGAGTGCTTGTGCTGCTGATGTCCGAGGGTCAGATGACCGAGATTCTGTCTTGTCGATCCTCCCGTCACGCCCAGGTGGACGCGCATCCCGACTGAACACCTGCTGCGGGGCTCCCCCCCGCCCCCCCAGAGGCGCTATGGCCACACCATGGTGGCCTTCGACCGTCACCTGTACGTGTTTGGAGGCGCGGCCGACAACACGCTGCCCAACGAGCTGCACTCCTACGACGTGGACTCCCAGACCTGGGAGGTGATCCAGCCCAGCCTAGACAGCGAGGTATGTGCTCAGCAGGTGTCCAACTGGTCACCGAGTAGGGCCCCTAGTTATTAGTACTGATTAGTCTTAAACCCATTCCCAAATCCACTCCTAGCCTCTACCCCTGTGCAGTTGTAGAGAATGTGATTGGTGTAAGCAATTTGGGATTCGTTCCACTTTGCCCTCTGATAGGGGCTAGGTGGAATTTTCTCCATATTGCTTCAACCTATCAAATAATCTCAGATGCCCAGAAGTGCCTAGGGTGGAAGGGCTTTTGGGTTGTAAATGTATTCTCTATACCTGAAAAGAAGTGAAAACGTGGCATGTTTGCATTGTCATTTGATGTCATAGGTACCCATGTGTCTGTGTTGATCGGGCTGCCAATACTACAGAACATTAGAGAGATGAGTTGCGTAGCAAGCATGAAAAAAGACGGTGGCTTCAATATGCTCCCACAGTGATTTATTGAGACACCTAACATACAACTTTGTGTGCGTCCCAATAAATCACGGTGGGAGTGTATCAGAGTTGCAGACATAGCTTCAGATAATTTTTTTCTTATTTTCATCCAGCACCTTAAAGGGAAATTCCACCCCAACACCATCTTTTGGTATTTGTTTCATTAATTAATTGTTGATATTAGTGAACAAAATGTTTTGTACATCAGCAATCAAGTTTTCAAGATGTATATAACTATCAAAATACAGAAATACAGCCTGTATGATGCAAAACACAGCATCATATTGTGCAAAATGTATCATACTGGCTGTATTTCTCTATATTAAAAGTTATATATCTTGAAAACTTGATTGCTGACATACAAAACATTTTGGTACTATATCAACAATGCATAAATAAAACAAATACCAAAAGATAGGTTTTGGGTGGAGTTTTCCCACTAAGATATGTGCATATTTTTGCATGCGATCCATTACATTTGTGCCATTTGATTTACACGTATATGTTTTGAAGTGCCACTGCTCTCTACCTTTTCCAGGATCCCCTTGGAAACGAGATGACCTCATCTCAAGGGTCAATCCTGGTAAAAAAAAAACATCTTTAATCAAATAGAAAAATGTCTCTCTCTGTTTGCTCTCTCTTTCATCTGGTAAGCTGCCCTCGCCTTAGCTTTTCTTCTCCATACAGTTACAGCTCAAAACAAACACAAAAAAACAACCGCTGTTTGATTTAAGCCAATCTGGGTGGTTCTTCTCCTCCTCGCACATACCCTCCCTTCTGAGTACTACAGAAGCAAACCATCTCCAGAGGAAATAGAAAATAAGCTACAGAGTGCAGCTTTAAGAACATCATTGTGTATTTAGTCAGAATGGAATAGCTCAACAAGCCACTGGTTAGGCATGCGCATAATTGGGGAGCAAAATAATAAGGTATGGCCAAAGACCCCATAGACTAATTGATTGTCCACCTTGGATCTTTGTTTGCCTATAGACCTGTGTCTATGCGGTACGAGCCACTAACTGCTGGGTCATATTCATTAGGGCACATAGTCACAAAAATGCTTTAAAATGTTGTGCACAGGAAGAAAAAAAAATTCAGGTCAGGTAGTCCCTCCTTGTTTCATTTAGTTGTCTTCTGTTTGTTGCCTAATGAACACGACCTAGGGGATTTCTAAAACATGGCTGAGGAGGAAAAAGCCATTGCATCTCTTGCCTCTTGTATCACGAACTGACCTCATCCGCTTTCCTCTCTTTCTAGTCATTTTGAAGGGATCTTCTGCTAAACCAGTGGGGGTCTCGTTTGTCCATGTTGCCCTAATCACTCCCTCTTTCTCTCCCATCCTCTCTCTCCCTCTAGATGCCCAGTGGAAGACTTTTCCACGCGGCCGCTGTGATCCAGGATGCCATGTACATCTTCGGGGGAACGGTGGACAATAATGTGCGCAGCGGGGAGATGTACAGATTCCAGGTGGGTGTCTGTGGGAGTTGAAAGGTCAAAACACACAATCAGCTACCCTACGTGTCACTGTGTTGCTCTGCATGGTGGGAACAATCGACGTATTGATTGAAGAAAATGAAATGGGTTAAATAGGACCATTTAGTCGCTCACTACCCATATTAACCCTTATGAACTTTTGTTATTCTTTTCCATCAGTTTTCTTGCTACCCAAAGTGCACACTCCACGAGGACTATGGCAAGCTGTTTGAGAACCGTCAGTTTTGCGATGTGGAGTTCATCCTGGGAGAGGTGGGTCCTCACAGCGAATCTACGTGCTGCTGGGAGACTGAGCTGAGATTCTGTTTTTAAATAGGCACCAAATACATTTTATTTATTTTTTAAACGGACTGAAACAGGGACTTAAGGGTCTTATAAGAAACGCTCATTTTCGTCTTCCTTTGCTAAACGTTTTAAAACGTTTCCTGTTGCATGCCCTAATGAGCACGACCCTGCGTCGTAGAGGACAAAAGTGGATCAGCTGCCTTTTAATAATTAAGGGATTGTTCAGCATTTTGCTTCCCTTCCTCTTTATTATGACCTCTGCTCTCTTTCACACTCCCTTTTCTTTCTCCGACTGCAGAGGGAGGAGAGAGTCCTTGGTCATATTGCCATCGTGACTGCAAGATGCCAGTGGCTGAGAAAGAAGATCCTGCAGGCCCGGGATAGACAGAGACAGGTAAGTGGAGAGAGCTTGGGTCCTCTTCTCACCTTCGTCACGCTTTAGTCGTCAGTCTCCCATGTATAAATGACGTGGTGGAGCAGAGACACACTTACAGAACTGTTAACATTATTCAGTATAATGTGGTCCGTGCAGGAATCGAACCCACATTGCTGGTTTTGCCAGCACCAGCACCATGCCCTTAACCCACTGACCCAATGGAACGACCATTTCCTTATTATTTGAATGGAACCCACATGGGGCTGGTTTCTGTGACTCAGATTGAGCCTAGCTCTGGACTAAAAAGCCCTTTCAATGGAGAACCTCCATTGAAAGGACTTTTTTTGTTGTCCAGGACTAGGGTTAATAATATGTCTGGGAAACTGGCCCATGAAGTAGTGACTGTTAGTAAGTGTCCTATATCTGTGTGCAGAGGATTAAACAACAGGAGAACAGTGAGGAGGGGGGTGAGGAGGGGGCGGGGGCTGGAGGTCCCAGGGATATCCCAGGGGGCACCAGGGCTTCGGGGAACCAGCCCATGCTGGAGGTGCACATCAGAGAGGCCGAGGCCCAGCCCTTCGAGGTGTTGATGCAGTTCCTGTACACAGACAAGATCCAGTACCCGCGCAGAGGTCAGAGTTCACCAACCTCTTCCTCATACCTATTCATAACCAAATCAACCCTTAGCTCCCAGCCCCCAGGGCACCCCTATCAGAAGGCAAGGTGGATATATTACCATATTGCTTGAACCCAGCCACTCCTCTCAGGTCAACAGGAGTGCACAGGGGGTAAGAGCTAGGGGTTCGATTCGGGAAATATTTACCCCCACACATACTGCATATGAAACCTCTTCAAAAGAGCGCATACATTGTACTTGTCTTTCTTGGATAGTGGCGATTTTTAACTTTTGACTAAAATGTCAATGTTTTTCTGGACTCCCCTCAGGTCACGTCCAGGACGTTCTGCTAATCATGGATGTCTACAAGCTGGCGCTAAGTTTCAAGCTGTCGCGGCTGGAGCAGCTGTGTGTGCAGTACATCGAGGCGTCGGTGGACCTTCAGAACGTTCTGAGCGTGTGCGAACAAGCCAACAAGCTGCAGCTGGATCAGCTCAAGGTAGGACGACCCAAAAGAGGGTTTTTGCTAACTCCAGGTTGTAAAATCAAGCATTAGCAAAAAAAAAAAATGATTCTGTCAATCTATCGCTCACACGACCTGTTCTTCTGTCCCACCATAGGAGCACTGTCTTAACTTTGTGGTGAAGGAGACTCACTTTAACCAGGTGATCATGACCAAGGAGTTTGAGCACCTGTCCACCCCTCTGATCGTGGAGATAGTCCGGCGGAAGCAGCAGCCTCCCCCCCAGGGTGTACTCGGATCAGCCCGTGGACATCGGCACCTCCCTGGTGCAGGACATGAAGGCCTACTTGGAGGGCGGCGGCCTGGACTTCTGTGACATCGTCCTGCTATTGGACGGACACCCGCGGCCCGCCCATAAAGCTATACTAGCCGCCCGCTCAAGGTACTGTCACTACAGGGCTGTGATCATTTGTGAGAAACGTCTTGACATGGATGTCCTAACTGATCCCCCCCCCCCCCACCCATTGCAAAACTTTGTTGCGGTAACGTCTCGTGCCCTACTGAACACGACCCAGGTCTATTTGAATCCCACACGTGAACTACCACAACCTCTTGATCAGAAGTTGGGGTTGATTACTCGTGTTGAGTTACTTTCCCTGACTGCTTGTGTGTCCGTTCTGTATGTGTGCAGGCTTGTATATGGGGTTGATGTGTCTCTCTTTCTCTGGGCAGCTACTTTGAGGCGATGTTCCGTTCCTTCATGCCCGAGGACGGCCAGGTGAACATCTCCATCGGGGAGATGGTACCCAGCAAGCAGGCCTTTGAGTCCATGCTCCGCTATATCTACTACGGCGACGTTAACATGCCTCCCGAAGACTCTCTGTATCCTCCCCACTCGGCCCCATACGTGGCTAGCATCTTCCACATTCATTTGTTATTGGGTCCAATACTATGGGGGAGCCATTTTGTATAATGCTACATGCATATTGGGTCATTAGAAGTGGCAGCACTATCACTTGGCAATACTGATCTTTGCGTGCAATGACAGCCTTGACTCTTGATAACAGCTACCTGTTCGCAGCGCCATATTACTATGGTTTCTCCAACAACAGGCTACAGGCCTACTGCAAGCAGAACCTGGAGATGAATGTGACGGTGGAGAACGTCCTCCAGGTATACTGCACACACCGTTAATCCCCGCTCACGTGTTCTAATCTAGCCTGTAGCTGTATCCTGTTAGTGTGTGCAGCATTCATCCCCCTTCAGTTCCGTGTCCTTCTTTTCAGATCCTGGAGGCGGCGGACAAGACCCAGGCCTGGGACATGAAGAAGCACTGCCTGCACATCATCGTCCACCAGTTCATCAAGGTGGGTGGGCTACTGGTGTCCAGAGCCCTGGGGGGGGGTGTTGCCTCCCTCTCCACAGCTAAACTAAGCCCCTGAGGGGAAACTCTGTGGGGAGTCCCCCCCCCCCCCCCCCCCGTTGCCCAACTGGATTACCCCAGTCTTCCTCTACACAGTGGTTAGAGAAGAGACAGTTTACAGCCAAGCACCTTATCCTTCGTGCTTGTCGGCTCTCCTTACAGTGCCATTCGGGAATATCTTTTTGTCTTAACTAACCAAGCAAAATGCTACGTACCTCTTTTTCTACGCCAGGGGCTCAAACTTGCCACCCTCGAGCCAGATGCGGCCCGCAATTGTCTTGGTAATGTCTTACTTGTCAGGGTTTTCAGTTTTGCACTTTGATCCGCTATTGTTTTTCACTCCCTCTTTTGGCTTTGCTCAACAACTTTGCTCTTCCTGAGTCTTTGTTTGATTGTGACAGTTTTTTATTTATTTGTTGCTTCTCCCCCTCCCCCTTCTGAAGGTGTCCAAGCTCCCCAACCTGAGGTCCCTCAGCCAGCTGCTGCTGCTGGACATCATCGAGTCTCTTGCCTCACACATATCAGACAAGCAGTGTGCAGAGATGGGCTCCGACATCTAGGACCAGGCTGCTCACTTCTCCCTACCACCTACCGAAGCCCTCCGTGTCTGCTCCCTCCCTCTTTAGTCATTCCCTTACACCAGTGGAGGCTGGCGGAAGGAAAAGTGGGGAGGATGGACTCCCCTGCCCTTCCCATTTCTCCTTCCACTAGCAGCCACTGCCTTATACGTTACTGTGGGCCTTACATAGCATTTCTTCATCCTTGTCCTAAATGTCAATTTGTATCTATGCTGGGTTACCTTGAATCAGCTCTCTTATTGGAAAATTATCACCTGAATGTGTACATCTGGGCCAGGCTTGAGAATGCTGACCTTCACGATTGTGCTAGCATGAAGTAACCTTCCGTTCATCCTTGTTCAGTTATCCTGATTTCAGTTAGCATGGTTTATAAGTACCCTTTTTCATCTACTTATTTCCTCATTATATTCATCTTCTAATTTCAGAAATGGTGTAAAAAAAAGAAAGTTGAATTCTCCTGCATAGTAAGAGTACATACCACAGGAGATTGGTGGCACCTTAATTGGGGAGAACGAGCTCGTGGTAATGACTGGAGCGGTATCTAATTCATCAAACATGGATTCCATGTCTTTGATTCAATTCCATTCGCTACGTTCCAGCCATTTATTATGAGCTGTCCTCCCCTTTGCAGCCTCCACTGGTACATACTGCATATGTATCTATCATAGAATAATTATTTATGGTTGCACTATTACAAAATACATTTGACAAAGTATTTAAGACATAGTTGCAGTACGTGGTCATTATTCCGAGGGGATTCGGTTTCCCTTAGCAACTAATTCAGTGTGTTCATTGAATGGCTAAGTATTTCCAACCTCTGCTTCGCGGTCAAGATGGTTTCAGATTAGCTATGGCATGTCTAGTACTTGAGTGGTGTTTATCTAAGCTTGGGAGAACCATGTTTAGTTTAACATTGACATTGGAATTGAATGGATATTTAACATTGGCAAACACAGGACCTATATTTCTAAGTCTGAACCAGCAGCGGCTGTACAGTTTGCAGAAATAAGCCCACTCAAATACTCTGTTTTAGGTATGACGACATGCTGCTAAGTCAAATGTTTGTTCACGTTGGTTGCGTGTACTCAAAGCTTTAATAAATGACCTATATGAAGTTCATCAACTAGTCTATGTATACTTAGCATACACCCCATCTTGTCACCCATAATAGGTTAGCTTTGTTTCAATTGATGTTTTGCTGTGAGGGAGATTATCAGCAAATTTTGTGAAGGCTCCCAAAAACCCAATAAGCAACGGATCTAAAAGAGAACACTTTTTGAAGAAGAACATTTATACAGTTTAACTACTAGGTCTCTCTTTCTCCTGCCGTGTACTGTGTCTACCCGTCCCTGACCCAAAACATAATAGTAGACTGACTTGATTCTAGCACAATGTATCTCTTGCTCACCAGCTGCCAGTAGTGTGCAACCAACATTGCCTTTAGCCCAAAGGGAGATACAGAACCCAAGTGCCCAAAACCCTGTTTTAGCATGGGCAGAGCCATTGAGGACACATCATTTTCAAGTAGTCAACTGGATGGGCCTTCTTATGGGTTAAAGTTCACATGATTCTATCCAGGTCATTAGCCAATTAATTAGACTTATGAGCAAAAATTCCATAACTTCAGGTGGCAGTAAATTGACAAACCAGGCTTTATACCTGTTCAAACAACACACTCCAGGTGGCAGTATTCACCATTCCAGTTTGTTTACCAACTCATAGAGGTAGTAGAAGAAAATAGACTACTTCAGCTTTAGCTGTTGGGCTGCAGCAAGCTGGCGTTTAGAAACTTGAAATATTAGACTTTTTGAAATCCAACAGATATTGAATCAGGGGACCACTTGAGGGCAATGGAGCACACCAATGCTGACGGAGACCTTCAAGTCTGCGCAGGTTAACCCTTGACCTTTGTCTAAACAAATTACCAGTGTGTTCCAGTAGTGTCAGGTTCCAATGATATGTGGAAGATAAGCTTGCACCCCCAAAAACTGTATGACATACTAAATTATATTTTGATATTTCTGTATACCGGTAGTCGACCTTACCGAAGGTTGCGAAGGGAGGGTATATCACATGTAAAATATATTGAATAAGATGATTATAAAATGACAAAACATTATATTCAATATAAACCAACTTAGAGAATACCAATAGTTTTTCAGGGTTTCAGCATGAAATATGTCTTCTTTTTTTACAAACTATGTCAATATGTTTAATGTTTTGGCGTAAAACTGGGAAAGGGGGATACCTAGTCAGTTGTTTCAACTGAATGCCTTCAACTGAATCAGACAGGTGTGGGGGGGCTGCCTTAATCGACATCCACCTCTTCCGCGCCCGGGGAACAGTGGGTTAACTGCCTTGCTCAGGGGCAGAACGACAGATCTTTTTCCTTGTTAGCTCGGGGATTTGATCCAACAACCTTTTGGTGGTGGCATTTGTGAAAAAAGGCAATAGTTGGAAGAGTTGGAGTTAATTGAAAATAATGCCATTGTTGATTTCTTTAATTAGGCTATTTTCTCTTGAACCATATGGTCTATTTCAGGGGTGTCAAACTTATTCCACGGAGGGCCGAGTGTCTGCGGGGTTTTTGTTTTTTCCTTTCACTTAAGACCTAGACAAACAGGTGAAGGAAGTTCCTTACAAATTAGTCATCTTAATTCATTAATTGAGTACAATGATGGAGTGAAAACCCACAGACACTAAGCCCTCTGTGGAATGAGTTTGACATGTGGTCTTTCTACTAGAAACTCATGGACACATTAAATGAATACTAAATATGAATACATTTAAAAAAAAGTTAAGTGTAAATTACCAAAATTATGATAGATTGCCATAGACTTTCTGATATTTACTGAAGATTCTAGTAAATTACCGGTAGCTTTGCAACCTTAACCTTACCATTCATTTTGGATTTTTGGATCTGCGTATAGCTGGGTCTACAAAACATGGCCTAGGATGTGGACTGATTTTGACATAAGGCCACTTTTGAGATCTGAAAACATCTGATAAACTTTGATTGGAGTTTAATATCCGTTTTAAGGCTGCGTTGATTTTCAGTGGAATGTGACTCCTTTTCATCTGTTCTCAATTGATTTCATGTTACATCTAAAATACAACGCTTTCCCTAAAGTCAATGAATGAAAGAGTCGAGGGCTTAGTGGCCAGATAGGATTTCATGTTCCCTGCCAGCTACAAACCCAGAGCTCTAAAACCTAAATGAGGACCTCACCAACTGTTGGGCTCTTGTTTAGCCTAAGTAGTTATACATGAGGCAGCAGTAGCCACTTGGAGTCCATTGAATCTGGACACTCTGGACACCCTTGCGAGAGTTTCTGGCCTTTCCTCTTTGTGTTTGTACCCCCATGCCCAACTTGCTCATGTTTCCTTCCTGTGCACACGCTCCATCCCCAGGATCACACTGGACATATCTGGTTTCATCTCAGAACAGTGCTCATTGTTCCCTACAAGGATATTTATCAATACGACAAAAGAGTATGTCTGTTGTATTGCCTCATGACCTGGGATTATCTCCTGGTTATCAGGTGTATTTTATTAAGATGCTGGATGAGGCGGGCTGGCTGAGTCGGTCCGAGTGCTACCACGGGATAGGGTGTCGGGGTGCCCAGTCGCTCACTGGCTGTTCTTTGGCCAATACAAAGAGAGGGACAGAGAGAGTGTGAGGAGAGTAAGCGACGATGACGACTGACAGAAGATGGTGATCCTGACCGCCAAAATCATGGCAGAGAACTGCGCTCTTTGTCACAGTCGGGGGGTCTGGTCACTACTCTTGTAACCACCTTCATCCCCCTGTGGAAGACCTTGAACTCGGACCTGAACTAAGTGGAGAACTAGTAGTCAGGCCTGTGGCACACCTGCATCTTCACAGAGGAGGTTGGGATATAGCCTTTGAATCCCTCACGGCCCTGCCTTTGGACTTGCTGGTCTCCATGGTGCTCATGCTGTTGTCTGGGCACTAGGGCCCTGACCATGGCGGTGGCCTTCCCAGGCCTGAAGGGAGTGGAGCTGGGCTCTCGGGAGGCAGCAGGGTTTGAAGAGGGGCCTCCTCATTGTCAGCGGTGTGCTGTCCTGGGTGTCGGGGCTCACCACCCTGGCCCGTCTCCCTGGTGGCCTACATGACTGTGGTAGACTTATGGGACGAGAACCTGCCCGATGTGGTTTCATGCTGGGAGTTTGGAGAGGCCATGTTCTCTGGCTGGTTCTCGGGCCTCTTCCTGGTCATTGGAGGCTCCCTCTTCTTTGTGGCTGTGTGCATGGCAGACCACAATCTGCAGCAGCGAGTGGCCAGCCTCCCAAACACCCCCCAGGAGAAGCCAAGGGGACAGCACTACTTAAAGACAGGTTTCATAGTCAAACTTTCAGTTGATCAAGTTATCTTTATTGTCCCAATTGGGAAAATTGTTGTGCAGTTGAGGTTCAACAATAAAAAAATCAAAACAGTGACAACTATACAATCGATATAAACATAACATGAAACAATGAGATGGATAAAAAGGAGTAATAATTGTGCAAAAGTGCAGCAATAGAGAGACATTTCATGTGCAGATTCAGAAAGTTAATGGCCTGTGGGATAAAATAGTTATTGTATGTGTTGCTATTGAATTTGGGAAGTCTGAAGGGAGAAGCGCAAAATTGTCAAGGTGGGGGTGACCAGGACAGTCTAGGATACTGTTAGTTCTCCTCACCATTCGCTTTCTGAACGCCACTGAGCTGTGCCTGTTGCATCCCGCTGAAATTGCTGCCCACTTTAACCACCCTGTACAACCTATTTCTGTTGCAAACATTAAGATTGCCAAACCAGGCCACCTTTGAGAACATCAGTACGGATTCAATAAAACAGTGTCATCATTGTCTTGCTGACGTTAAATGAGTTAATCTTTCTCAGATGGTATGTGTTCTCCTCAAACGTCAACTTGTTGTCCAGCACTGTTCCCAGGTACTTGTAGATACTGACCAGCTCAATGTCATGTCCCATGACCACAGTGGGTGTGGGGTTCAGTGGCAGCCTTCTAAAGTCAATGGCCATATCTTTAGTTTGGGAGACATTCAGTGGGAGGAAGCAGTTCTCACACTATGACACAGAGTCATCTACCACAGGCCCATGCTCAGACTCTCCATCCTGTAGTAGACTGACGACGACAGAGTCATCTACCACAGGCCCATGCTCAGACTCTCCATCCTGTAGTAGACTGACGATGACAGAGTCATCTACCACAGGCCCATGCTCAGACTCTCCATCCTGTAGTAGACTGACGATGACAGAGTCATCTACCACAGGCCCATGCTCAGACTCTCCATCCTGTAGTAGACTGACGATGACAGAGTCATCTACCACAGGCCCATGCTCAGACTCTCCATCCTGTAGTAGACTGACGATGACAGAGTCATCTACCACAGGCCCATGCTCAGACTCTCCATCCTGTAGACTGACGATGACAGAGTCATCTACCACAGGCCCATGACAGACTCTCCATCTACCAGAGTCATCTACCACAGGCCCATGCTCAGACTCTCCATCCTGTAGTAGACTGACGACGACAGAGTCATCTACCACAGGCCCATGCTCAGAATCTCCATCCTGTAGTAGACTGACGATGACAGAGTCATCAGCAAACTTGATGATGTGCCTGTTTTCATATTCGCTACGACAGTCGTTAGTGTATAGTATGTATAGGAGAGGAGAGAAGACACAACCTTACCAACCGGTGGAGGAGCAGAGCTGCTTTGACATGACGCCATTTACTCACACTTGTTGGGGCTGGTCGGTAAGGAAGTCCACTATCCAGCCCACAAGGCTCACATCCAGCTTGATGTGGGAGGAGCTTCTCTGCTAGTATGTGAAGCTGGATAGTATTGAAGGGAGATGAGAAGTCCATGAACAGAAGCCTCAAGTGGGGGTTTTCGGCCCTCCAGGTGCTTGTAGAGGTGGTTGAGTAGTGTTGGAGTGGGGTCCTCCATCCCTCGCTTGGCCCTGTAAGCAAACTGCAGGGGTCCAGGGAATACTCAAGAGTTTAGGCACCTTCTGCAGCTTGAGTGAAAATGTGATGAAAAAAATCCACTGAGTTGTTCTGCACATGACAAAAGTACCTGTCCACCATGTCTGGTCCTGGGCACTTTTTAAAACTTTGGTCTGTTTGAATAGGCTGGTGACACTGGATGCAAAATTCCATTTTGGGAGTAGCAATTGTCCTCATACGCATCTGAGTAATTCCTCCACTAACGTTCCAATTGTCAGATCTGAGATAAAACCATTTAGCTCATCAGCCAGTCCTTTGTGTTTAAACGGTATCATCTTGTTTCCCTTGTCTTGTAGCCCAACCACAGTTCTCATTCCATTCAGGCAGCCCTCAGATTGTTGCTACTCCAGATAGCTTTTATTGGTCCAAACCTTCACTTACCACTTTTGCACTTTCTCACTCTTCAGCCCAGTCCTGTAGAGAGGCAGAAGATGCACTGTGTTGTGGTCAGATGAACTCTCGCTTTTGCACTTTCTCACTCTTCAGCCCAGTCCTGTAGAGAGGCAGAAGATGCACTGTGTTGTGGTCAGATGAACTCTCGCTTTTGCACTTTCTCACTCTTCAGCCCAGTCCTGTAGAGAGGCAGAAGATGCACTGTGTTGTGGTCAGATGAACTCTCGCTGTAGACTTGTAGGCCCCTCTGATGGGGCCATAACATAGGTTCAGGGTCTTGTTGAGGTGTGTTGGGAAGGTGACATATTAATCTGTGTTATTCTGAGTTTTCTTCATGTTACAGCGATTTAAAATGTCCTAAAATAATATTGGGGGCATCAGGAGACAGAGGTTGCATTTTGTGTCACAGTATAAATAAGATTAGCAGCATTCTTCGCATTGGCATTACGGTGAATGTAAACAACCATTATAAATATTTGGGGAAACTCTCTTGGGAGATAGAAAGGTGACAGCAGCTCAATATCAGGTAGACATAGTCTCGTAGGACAGTTACATTGTTGCATCATCGGTGATCTATGCACAAGCAGACTCTGCCCCCGTGATTTCCCAGTCGACCTGCTGTCCCCATCCAGTCGGAACAGACACCCGAATCATTTGATCTCCAAAGACGAGTCAGTCAGCCAAGACTCATTAAAAGCCATAAAACAGGTGCCTCTGCACTCCTGAAGATGATTGACCTTTGCCTGCAACTCGTCTGTTTTATTCCTCAAGGATTGCACATTCGCCAGGATAATATAAGGTAAGGGGATGCGTAGCCTGCCGCTAATGTTTCATCCGTAATCGAACGCCATCTCTCCTCCCCCGTTTACGAACACGGCCATCCTTTCCACGTTTCAGAGCATTAAATCTATTCATCGATTGCCAACACTTTCATGTGTTTCAGAAGAGAGTCCACAGACTTGTTAAGGGGTTTATCCACTGAAGCCGGGCCATTGCAGCAGGAACTCCAGTGAGTATCGTTTTGTTTGTTTTGGGAGTGGCAAGAGTTCCCGAAGGCCAATGGAGAGATTCAGTAACGTTATAATCAACCAAACGAGTGAAAAAAGGTATCTCCGTTTTACGAATGATCTCAAACATTTAGAACATTTGCCACATCTAACTGGACAAAAACAGACTTACTTGGGACTTTACAAACAACATTGTAACAGAAAGTGTAACACAAACACCTGCTATCTGGAGCCGCAGCTTTGAATGCCTGATTTGATTGTTTGAATGAGAATGGTAAGAGAAGCTACAGTTGACTGTGTGAAGTTGACTTCAGACTGTGACTACCTGGGTCTATTTTGAGATATTAAAACTAGGGTTGCAAAGCTACTGGTAATTTACCAATGTTACAGTAATCTTCAGTACATTTGGTAATTAATAGAAAATATATGGCAATCTATCATAATCTATCATGGTAATTTATACGTGAATAGTAAAGAAATAGAATCATTTATATCTGTCTATATTGTCCATTAGCTTCTAGTAGATAGACCATATGGTTCAAGAGAGAATTGCCTAATTAATGAAAAAAGCATCTAATGAACAATGGCATTATTTCAATTAACTCTGCAGCTCCTCCAACTAGTGACTTTTTTTCACAACTGTCACCAGTTTGACCACAGAACGAACATTGACAACAAATACATATAGACCATAGTTCATGATGAAACACAATGGTATTCACTAAACTGAAGTTATTTAGGATAATGTTTATAGCATTGTCATTATATTTTCATTTTATTCAATATGTTTGACGTGATAAAGCCACACAGAAGGTCAGAGATTACTACAGACGCCAGTGATAATCTCAAGTACCCAAAAGGGCCACTTGATGTTTTGTGACAGATTACATCAAATCCTTGGTAGTTTACTGGTACATTCTGAACGTTTCCAGGAATATACCCTCCCTTTGCAACCCTAATTAAAACACATTTTTGAAATGTTTGATAGCCACCATTTGTATATTTTGATATTGTTTGACATGGATAAAGTCCCTGTATTTCTGATGGAAAAGTGCAATGAAAGCTTTTGTCGGTAACCCTAACCTGTTTGCACTCATTTTATTAATTGCATCAGCCTCTGGTCATTGTCATTCATGTGCCTGCTTGGTTTCTGCATGTCTGTTCTCTTGATATGGACAATTCCAGAGTAAACGGGATTACGCTGAGAACGGTTTAAAATATATTCCAAACTAAAACCATTGATTTCGAAGTTGAACATACCATATAATTTAACAAGTAAAAAAAATGGATTGTGCAATATTTGCCGATTTTCTTATTTTCCAAATTCTTCAAGCTCTGTAAAATGTGTCATTGATAAGACAAGCATTTTCAAGTCTTAACTTAGAATTTCAAGCAGATGTAAGTCAAAACTGTAACTCGGCCACTCAGGAACATTCACTGTCTCCTTGGTAAGCCATTCCGGGGTAGATTTTGGCCTTGTGTTTTTAGGTTATTGTCCTGCTGAAAGGTGAATTCATCTCCCAGTGTCTGGTGGAAAGCAGATTGAACCAGGTTTTCCTCTAGGATTTTTCCTGTGCTTAGCTCAATTCTGTTTATTTTTTATCCAGGAAAAACTCCCCAGTCCTTAACAATTACAAACATACCCATAACATGATGCAGACACCACTATACTTGAAAATATGAAGAGTGGTACTCAATCCAATCGAGAATCTGTGGAAAGAACTGAAAACTGCTGTTCACAAATGCTCTCCATCCAACATCACTGAGCTCGAGCTGTTTTGCAAGGAGGAATGGGAAAGAATGTCAGTCTCTTGATGTGCAAAACTGATAGAGATCTACCCCAAGCGACTTACAGCTGTAATCGCAGCAAAAGGTGGCGCTACAAAGTATTAACTTAAGGGGGCTGAATCATTTTGCACGCCCAATTTTTCAGTTTTTGATTTGTTAAAAAAGTTAGAAATATCCAATAAATGTCGTTCCACTTCATGATTGTGTCCCACTTGTTGTTGATTCTTCACAAAAAAATACAGTTTTATATCTTTGTTTGAAGCCTGAAATGTGGCAAAAGGTCGCAAAGTTCAAGGGGGCCGAATACTTTCGCAAGGCACTGTATATATATATACAAAAAAGAAAAGATAAGATGGCTTTGAGAAGTGGTTTTCCTCAATTACCTCAACTAACCGGTGCCACCGCACCGGTGAACCTGTATATAGCCTCGCTATTGTTATTTTACTGCTGCTCTTTAATTATTTTATTTTTTAAATGATCTATTTTTTTAACTTGTTTTTTTTCTTAACTGCATTGTTGGTTAAGGGCTTGTTAGTAAGCATTTCACTGTAACCTGTAACCTGTTGTATTTGGCGCATGTGACAAATAAAATGTCATACAATTTGAAATGGTATCTTATTTTTTAGGTTCCCTGATCAATATTACATAACATAAGGGGGAGCTATTTATTTTCTAATGCAAACTCTGCAGTTATTTCTTTAGTGTAATATATTGAAGATCCCTAACGATCCCTAACGACTTTGGATAGTTGGGGCGGCAGGGTAGCCTAGTGGTTAGAGTGTTGGACTAGTACCCGGAAGGTTGCAAATTCAAACCCCCGAGCTGTCGTTCTGCCCCTGAACAGGCAGTTAACCCACTGTTCCCAGGCTGTCATTGAAAATAAGAATTTGTTCTTAACTGACTTGCCTGGTTAAATAAAGGTTTAAAAAAAGTTACGGCGAAGTTAGGCTAACTTCAGCTACCTAAATATCTATGGGAGTGGTGGGGGTCATGTGGTAGCTGTTAATTTATTTTGTTGCCATCAAGCTAAATGATTGAGTTGATTTGGCCATGCCGCATGCCTCTACTACTCCCATTGATTTTAGCTAGTAGTGGCTAAAGTTAGCTGAAGTTTCTACGGGCTGTTTAAAGACAACCGAACCCTGGATTACAGTTAGTCTGGCCACAAAGACTACTTTCAGCACAAGGGACCGTCTAACAAAAAGTGTTGTAAAATACGGAACTTCCCCTTTAAGTATGGCAATTGCTGAGATTCATTGCTACAGGGAAGATAAATGAATTGTAAGCCTCAATAGATACTTCCAATGTTTTTTTTTTGTGCACTTGGCCACACGAGGCAGTCTGAGTTCTTAATGCACATTTTGGCTCAGAAACAAGGAGCTAGACAAAAAAAAAGTTTGTTTGAGGAAAGACTACGTAGTCTACTGTAAATGTAAAAGGGAGAAAGTTCAAACAATCATTTATCACCAAGTAAAGTAAAATGAGTCACTCTCTGTGTCAAAGTCAGTTAAATCAGATGTTTTTCTGTTTACACAGCCTAGTATTGCCCAGAGAGTGGCAGGGGTTAAGCCTACACTTAAAGCTGCTGACATTAACATTTGGAGATCGTAGCTCGTAAATGAGTCACCCATTTGCTAGCCTGTAGTACTTTAATCTGGGTTTTTGGAGTGTGTGGCTGGCTGTCCCTGGGCAAGTGTGCAGATAGGAGTACTACCAGAAATAAATTAAACGGAGTGATGTACCAGTAATGGCATGTTGTGACCCTCCTCCTGCCTTCGGGTCGAGAGATGATCGGTCATCTTGCTTACCTTATAGTAACAATAACACTTGACAGACACACGTGTGCATGCACACACACACACATTCACACACCCAGTGTTGCTGTTCGTTCTCTATGTGACCAGCAGAGGGTATTTTTTAGCAGAGCAACAATACACAAGAGAGCCCAAGTGATTGCTTGTTTGCAGTGGCTGAGCATTACAGGCAAATCGAAACATTTAATTTGCAACGTTATGGTTCAGGTGTCACCTCTGGGTCCAGGTATTTTAATAGTCTTTGTTTTTAATGACCTATATAATATTTTAAATACTTTTTGTTTACTTTCTAGCATTCAAAATAATAGAAAGCTATCTTTTAATTCCCCAAAATCTGTCAATACAACTCACTGGGACAAGCCAATTTTCTTGCCCTTAGTACTTTAAAGACTAGCAGTATAAAGGACTTGCATAAACAGTTCCATATAAACAAAATCATGTATGATGTGTAATTATTTGTCAATTTTAAGTGTTGTTCATGTTACAAAGAGGCTCAAATGCCTATGCAATTCAAGAATAACCCAGCTGTGTGTTGTTGGTGCAGTATTTCCCTAAAATCAATCACTTTACATGAATTATGATATGAGTCCTTTGCCGTTGTCATAAATGACAGAGGGGATCTGACAATCCCACCTGGATAATAATAAATCATTGTAAATGAACAATTCAATCAGAGAAACCAGCACAGCTATGCCCCCTCCCCCAAGAGCTTGTCGAGGATAACAAGGACTGCTTCAGTGTTCCCTTTTCCCACTCTATCCAGCAAGCAGGGGGAAACTATACTTTTCTGGTTGCAAACTGGTTTTCTGTTGATAAATACATAAGATTTCAACCAAGCAAATATGTCTTTTTCCCTAACGTCTTGGAAATATTTCATATATTGGTTATTAACTGGTCAGATTTACAACCAGTAAGAAATGTCTTCTGGTCGCTTCCTGAACTGAAATATAAACGCAACAGGCAACATTTTCAAAGTTTTTACTGGGTTACAGTTCATATAAGGAAATCAGTCAATTGAAATAAATAAAATGGGGCCCTAATCTGTGGCTTTAACATGACTGGGAATACAGATATGCATCATGTATTTGGTCACAAATACCTTATTTTTTTAAAGTACGTGTGTGACCACCATTTGCCTCATGCTGCGTGACACATCTCCTTCACATAGAGTTGAGCAGGCTGTAGATTGTGTCCCACGCCTCTCCAATGGCTGTGCGAAATTGCTGGATGTTGGCAGGAACTGGAACATGCTATCGTACACATCGATCCAGAGCATCCCAAACATGCTCAATGGGTCACATGTCTGGTGAGTATGCAGGTCATGGAAGAAATGGTACATTTTCAGCTTTAAGGACTTGTGTCTAATGTGCATTCAAATTTCCTTTGATAAAATGCAATTGGGTTCGTTGTCTGTAGCTTATCCCTGCCCATACATAACCCCACCGCCACCATGGGGCACTCTGTTCATAATGTTGACGTCAGTAAACCACTTGCTCACTTTACTGCTCTGCCCGGTACAGTTGAAAGCTGGATTCATCCTTGAAGACCACACTTCTCCAGCATGCCAGTGTTGATTGGGCAAATGCTCACCTTTGATGAAGTCGGTGACGACGCCGAACTGCAGTCAAGTCAAGACTCTGGTGAGCTTGACGAGCATGCAGATGAGCTTCCCTGAGACCGTTTCTGACAATTTGTGCAGAACTTCTTCGGCTGTGCAAACCCACAATTTCAACAACTGTCCAGGAGGCTCGTCTGAGAACACCCCGCAGGTTAAAAAGCCAGATGTGGAGGTCCTGGCGTGGTTACACATGGTCTGCGGTTGTGAGGCCGGTTGGAAGTATTTCCAAATCGTCAAAAATGATGTTGGAGGCTGCTTATGGTAGAGAAAGTAACATTTACATTATCTGGAAACAGCTCTGGTGGACATTCCTGCAGTCAGCATGCAATTGCACGCTCCCTAAACTTGAGACATTAGTGGCATTGTGTTGTGTGACAAAACTGCACGTTTTATAGTGGCCTTTTATTGTCCCCAACACACGGTGCACTTGTGTAATGATGATCATGCTCTTTAATCAGCTTCTTGATATGCCACACCTGGCAGGTGGATGTATTATTTTAGCAAAGTAGAAATGCTCACGAACAGAGATGTAAGCAAATTAGTTTACATTTTTGAGAAATAAGCTTCTTGTGCGTATGAAACATTTCTGGGAAATGTTATTTCAGCTCATGAAACATGGGACCAACACGTTACATGTTGCAGTCAGATAGGTATTTACAGTGGGCAGAACATTTCCACACAGACGGGCATGTAAAGTGTCAAGAAAAAGTATGTGAACCCTTTGGAATTACCTGGATTTCTGCATAAATTGGTTGGTTTTCAAATTGGTTTTCAAATTTGATCTGATCTTCATCTAAGTCAAAACATAGTGTGTTTCAATTAACAACACACAAATTATTGTATTTTTCTTGTCTATATTGAATACATAATTTAAACATTCAGTGTAGGTTGGAAAAAGTACAGTTGAATTCGGAAGTTTACATACACCATAGCCAAATACATTTAAACTCAGTTTTTCACAATTCCTGACATTTAATCCTAGTTAACATTCCCTGTCTTAGGTCAATTAATTTAAGAATGTAAAATGTCCGAATAATAGTAGTGATTTATTTCAGCTTTTCTTTCATCACATTCCCAGTGGGTCAGAAATGTACATACACTCAATTAGTATTTGGTAGCATTGCCTTTAAATTGTTTAACTTGGGTCAAACATTTCGGGTAGACACCCACATTAAGTTGTGTGAATTTTGGCCCATTCCTCTTGACAGAGCTGGTGTAAATGAGTCAGGTTTGTAGGCCTCCTTGTTCACACACGCTTTTTCAGTTCTGCCCACAAATTTTCTATGGGATTGAGGTCAGGGCTTCGATGGCCACTCCAATACCCTGACTTTGTTGTCCTTAAGCCATTTTGCCACAACGTTGGAAGTATGCTTGGGGTCATTGTCCATTTGGATTACCCATTTGAGACCAAGCTTTAACTTCCTGACTGATGTCTTGAGATGTTGCTTCAATATATCCACATTATTGTCCTGCCTCATGATGCCATCTACAGTGCCTTGCGAAATTATTCGGCCCCCTTGAACTTTGCGACCTTTTGCCACATTTCAGGCTTCAAACATAAAGATATAAAACTGTATTTTTTTGTGAAGAATCAACAACAAGTGGGACACAATCATGAAGTGGAACGACATTTATTGGATATTTCTAACTTTTTTAACAAATCAAAAACTGAAAAATTGGGCGTGCAAAATTATTCAGCCCCTTTACTTTCAGTGCAGCAAACTCTCTCCAGAAGTTCAGTGAGGATCTCTGAATGATCCAATGTTGACCTAAATGACTAATGATGATAAATTATGTCAATTAGCTAATCAGAAGCTTCTAAAGCCATGACATCATTTTCTGGAATTTTCTAAGCTGTTTAAAGGCACAGTCAACTTGGTGTGTGTAAACTTCTGACCCACTGGAATAGTGATACAGTAAATTATAAGTGAAATAATCTGTCTGTAAACAAATGTGCGAAAAATTACTTGTGTCATGCACAAAGTAGATGTCCTAACCGACTTGCCAAAACTATAGTTTGTTAACAAGAAATGTGTGGAGTGGTTTGAAAACGAGTTTTAATGACTCCAACCTAAGTGTATTTAAATTCCAACTTCAACTGTATGTGAACCCCTAGGCTAATGACTTCTCCAAAAGCTAATTGGAGTCAGGAGTCAGCTAACCTGGAATCCAATCAACGAGATGAGATTGGATATGTTGGTTAGAGCTGCCATGCCCTAAAGTTGGAAAGGGTTACAAAAGTATCTCTAAAAGCCTTGATGTTCATCAGTCCACAAGTAAGACAAATTGTCTATAAATGAAGAAAGTTCAGCACTGTTGCTACTCTCCTTAGGAGTGGCCGTCCTGCAAAGATGCCTGCAAGAGCACAGCGCAGAATGCTCAATGACGTTAAGAAGAATCCTAGAGTATCAGCTAAAGACTTACAGAAATCTCTGGAACATGCTAACATCTCTGACGAGTCTACGATATGTAAAACACAAAATAAGAATGGTGTTCATGGGAGGACATCACGGAAGAAGCCACTGCTGTCGCAAAAAAAAACATTGCTGCACTTCTGAAGTTTGCAAAAGTGCACCTGGATGTTCCACAGCGCTACTGGCAAAATAGCCTGTGGACAGATGAGACCAAAGTTGAGTTGTTTGGACAACACAACACTGTGTGTGGAGAAGAAAAAGGCACAGCACACCAACATTAACCTCATCCCAACCGTAAAGTATGGTGGAGGCAGCATCATGGTTTGGGGCTGCCTCTTGGCCTGGACAGTTTGCTATCATCAACGGAAAAATGAATTCACATGTTTATCAAGACATTTTGCAGGAAAATGTTAGGCAATCTGTCCACCAATTGAAGCTCAACAGAAGTTGGGTGATGCAACAGGACAACGACCCAAAACTCAGAAGTAAATCAATAATAGAATGGCTTCAACAGAAGAAAATAGGCCTTCTGGAGTGGCCCAGTCAGAGTCCTGACCTCAACCCGATTGAGATGCACGACCTCGAGAGCAGTTCACACCAGACATCCCAAGAATATTGCAGTTTAAACAGATTTGTAAAGAGGAATGGTCCAAAATTCCTCCTGACCGTTGTGCAGGTCTGATCCGCAACGACAGAAAACATTTGGTTGAGGTCATTGCTGCCAAAGGAGGGTCAACCAGTTATTACATCCAAGTGTTCACATACTTTAATCACGCTGCACTGTAAATGTTTACACGGTGTGTTCAACAAAGACATGAAAACGTATAATTGTTTGTCTTATTAGTTTAAGCAGACTGTGTTTGTCTATTGTTGTGTCCTAGATGAAGATCAGATCAAATTTTATGACCAATTTATGGAGAAATCCAGCCATTTACAAAGGGTTCACATACTTTTTCTTGCCACTGTAGGTTAGGGTTACGGTTCGGGGAAGGGTTAGCTAACATGCTAACTAGTTGCTAATAGCTATAATGCTAAAGTTTTCAGTGATGATATTTGAGCACACAACCAACATATCATGCTAGGGCATCCCGAATGGCGCAGTGGTTTAAGGCACTGTATCGCAGTGCTGAGGTGTCACTGCAGATCCAGGTTCGATCCCGGGCTGTGTTGCAGCCGGACGTGACTGGGAGGTGGTGCACAATTTGCCCAGAATCGTCTTGGTTAGGGTAGGATTTGGCCAGTTGGGATGTCCTTGTCCCATCAGGAGGGCCGGGTGCATGCATGCTGACACGGTTGCTAGTTGTACAATGTTTCCTCTGACACATTGGTGCGGCTGTCTTCCAGGTTAAGCGAGCAGTGTGCCAAGAATCAGTGCGGCTTGGCACGGTCATGTTTCGGAGGACGCATGGCTGTCAACCTTTGCCTCTCCCGAGTCCGTATGGGAGTTGCAGTGATGGGACAAGACTATAATTCCAATTTAGATATCACGACAAAGGGGTGAAAAGTTTTTTTTAAATAACAAAAATTCAACATCATGCTCATTTCACTGTCCTGGATTTACATTTACTATGTTATGTTTAGTTTATGAGACCTGTCTGATCAAGCAGGCAGAGCAAGCAGGCAGTGCAGGGGGGAGCCCAGGCAGACCAGCCAGTGCAGGGGGGAGCCCAGCCAGTCTTTAAACAGGCTTAACTGGCAGTCAGGTCTTTAGTATCTGAAGGCGATGCTGAAAGGATCTAAGCAGGAGGGGGAGTGTGTGTGTGTGTCTGCGTGTGTGGGAGAGAGTGAAAGAGGAAGGGGGGGAAGAGAGCCGAGCACTGTGAGAATTTGTGCCATGTTAGCATCCACCCAGCAACTCCGTCAATACTGCATACGGCTTGGAAACTGGCAGAGGTCCCTGGTGCTGCATTCGCAGGCTCCGTCAGTGAGAGAGAGCAGCTTCCACGACCCCCCCCCCCCCCCCCCCAATCACTGTGCTCGAGAGGTTTCTCTCAGTGATAGCACATCCACTAGAGCACCGGCCGTTACTGCTGCAGAGGAGGAAGTGGGGACAGGAGGAGAGCTGAACGGGAGATACGGAGTGGGAATACTCTAGAAGAGCGAGCCAATCCCGGAGGGACAGGATTCTCAGAGGACTGGTTTGATAGTATGCCACCGTGCTCCACAGGGAAGGCTGAACATTGGGACGTTTGACAGACAGGCACTCGATAGTGCACCTGCTCCACACTGGATTGTTGGGTAAAATTATTTCCCTCTTTTACAGTCAGCAAGGGCTGATTATAGGATTGTGCTTGTTACTGCTGATATATCTTAGTGTGGTGCTTAGTATAACAAATGGACTATACTACATTCTGTGTTCAGCATTTGGTACAGCACTATGTCCATTAAGCATTATAGAGCCAAGGAAGTACCTTGTTTCTGGGACAGTTCCACATATTTCTGCAGTCCTGCTTAAAGAAGTGGAGAAATGTGGTGCAGTGATATATCAAATACTCTGACACACACTACACCAATAAACACAAGGCACTTCACAAATATGTACAATTATACAGTGGCAAGTGTGTGTTTATGTTCGGGAAATTACAGGAATATTGCCTCAATTAGGAAGTCTTTCATTGAGGGATATTCTGCCCTCAACACAATGAAAGGTCCACTGAGGTAGATAATAATTGTTTCGTTTCATTTTGATATTGTGTGTGTGTGTGTGCGCTCACGTGAGTGTGTGCAATTCATGTGTACCTAGGTGCTGAATGTGTGAAATGCCTGAGAAATTGGTTGTTTCAATCGTTGTTTCTGACCATGGAAACTGGTCCCCTGCAGGAGTGGACACCCCTCTGTAAAATTCTATTCTGGTTTTCCATGACATCACAACTCCTTTGGCCTAATTTGGAGGCAAATGCTGAAAGTAGCACAAATGCCCTGACACTCCATCTCTATAGTGCCGCTGCCAGCTACTCCGCGTTATATATTTTCATTATTTTTTGTTTATCTGCCAACTTCAAAATCAGACTCAATGTTTATGTGCATGTTTTTTTTTTCCCCAGATAGGGGTCTTTTTTTAAATTGAAGTAAATTCAGTTCAGTTTCAAGTTTGGTGTGAAGTTACATGGTTAACACAACTAATTGTAAGCAGATAGAACTTCTCTGGTACCACGTGGTATTCCTGCCTTATCTCACCAAGTGTACTAATGGTTACCCTCTGATTTCCACAACAAGTTCAACAGCCTGACCTCTGCAGCCTGATCATGGAAAAAACGCATTTCAGAGATCATATGTTACATTCCAGACTTAACAACTTTCAGCATCTATTGAATGGCAACTTAACTGTCTTTTGGGCATAGTATCTCCATGGAACCTTGTTCATCTTGGACATATGCATGATTACATGATTTAACTGTGATGGAGTAAACGTAACTGTACAATTATGAACCTTCTGTTTCCACGGGACTGCCATGACCGAAGACACATTTTGCACGCAAAAAGAAACGTTAGATTTTGATCTGACCTTAAATAACTATAGTTTTTGGACAACAAACTTAAACAAGCATGCCAGCATATGCAAGACAAAGGGTGAATGCACTTAGTCACAAATGTAGGATGGTTTCCCATGCTTCTAGAGCCTCTCATTGGGGAATCTGATTAGCTCCAATGCAATGTTTTATAATACATCCAGTGTAAAACTGGTAGCCTCTGGAAATAAACAAAGTCACTCAAGCTTCTTTCCATCCTTTAGCCTAGAGTCGATGAACACGCCCCCATGGAAATCTAATTAGCATAATACACAAATTCTCATTAAAAAATGGGTCAATTTAAACTAGAGATAGTCACACTAAGTGCAAATCACATGGGATGGCGTAGCGCTGCAGAATACTATAGTAGCCTTGCTGGTTAAGCGTGCCTTGAATTCTAAATGAATCACAGACAGTGTCCCCAGCAAAGCACCCCCACACCATCACACCACCTCCTCCATGCTTCACGGTGGGAAGCACACATGCGGAGATCATCCGAGTGACCTACTCTGCATCTCACAAAGACACGGCTGTTGTCGTGGATAATTGTTTCAGAAATATAATACTCTCAGAAGAACTTTGTGAATTCAATGTAGACTTTAATACAAGGTATTAAGAGCCGTGCTGGTCCGCGGAACAGCCGCCCCTTCTTAGCACTGGCTCTGCTTTTATACATACATAGTATTTGTGTACATCACATATGTAAATAAAGTTACTGCCACCATAGTTCGTCTGCCACCATTAAATTCCTATTCTGAGTTATTTGCTTGTTTACGCCCACTAACGCTCATATCTGCTTTTGGTTAGGTTACAACGATGACAGAACTCTTTCCATGTTCTAAAAATAATGTATGTATTGCATGCTTATGTATTACGTGTTAGTCATCAGTTATCTTGCCTACATCTTTCTTCCTGTATCCTGCTGAGCATTGCACATTCAGCTGTCATAAATGCACGTATGGTCTTGGTTAAGGTATTCTTTCTTAAATATAGTATGGTCTGGGTGTCATATGGCCTAGGTATCATCTTCTCTTAATGTGCATGTCCTTGCTACTTCAGCCCAGCAGCCAAACCTATCTATATGTAAAGCTGAGCTTTCCTTAATGGTTCGCTCCAACACTGTTGGAACCAAAAATCTCAAATCTGGACTCATCAGACCAAAGGACAGATTTCCACCGGTCTAACATCCATTGCTTGTATTTCTTGGCCCAAGCAAGTCTCTTCCTATTGGTGTCCTTTAGTAGTGGTTTCTTTGTAGCAATTCGACCATGAAGGCCTGATTCACGCAGTCTCATCTGAACAGTTGATGTTGAGATGTGTCTGTTACTTGAACTCTGAAGCATTTATTTGGGCTACAATTTCTGAGGCTGGTAACTCTAATGAACTTATCCTCTGCAGCAGAGGTAAGTCTGGGTCTTTCTTTCCTGTGGCGGTTGTCATGAGAGCCAGTTTCGTCATAGTGCTTGATGGTGTGGCTGAACTTGAAGAAACTTTCAAAGTTTTTGAAATTTTCCGGGTTGAATGACCATGTCTTAAAGTAATGATGGTGTCACGTTCTGACCTTAGTTCCTTTTTTATGTCTTTGTGTTAGGTTGGTCAGGGCGTGAGTTGGGGTGGGTAGTCTGTTCCTTTTTCTATGTGTTTGGCCTAGTATGGTTCTCAATCAGAGGCAGGTGTCGTTCGTTGTCTCTGATTGAGAATCATACTTTGGTAGCCTGTTTTCCCCATTTTGGTTGTGGGTGATTGTTGTCTGTTTAGTGTCTGTCACCTTACAGAACTGTTTTGTTTCCATTTAATTTTGTTATTTTGGTTTGTGCGTTCAGTCAATACATTATGACGGACACTTACCACGCTGCATATTGGTCCAATATTTCATACTCGTCGCCAGACGACGAAGAGATCCGTTACAGATGGACTGTCATTTCTCTTTGCTTATTTGAGCTGTTCTTGACATAATATGGACTTGGTCTTTTACCAAATAGGGCTATCTTCTGTTTCCCACCCCTACCTTGTCACAACACAACTGATTGGCTCAGATGCATTAAGAAGGAAATAAATTCCACAAATGAACTTTTAACAAGGCACACCTGTTATATGAAATTCATTCCAGGTGAATACCTCATGAAGCTGGTTGAGAGAATGCCAAGAGTGTGGAAAGCTGTCCTCAAGGCAAAGGGAGGCTATTTGTTTAACTCATTTTTAGGTTACTACATGATTTCATATGTGTTATTTCATAGTTTTGATGTCTTTACTATTACTACAATTTTAAGAAAAACCCTTCTGTTCCAGATAGGAGACCTTATTATTTCATGCGTTTGTATGGGCTAATAAATGTTTCATCAAAACATAAAAAGATTTATTGATTTAAAATAGCTAAATTATCCTTGGTATGACCTTAACAATTCTGTGTAGCTTAGTAGAGTCCCCCTTCCCCGGCTTAGACTGTTATGTGTAAACAATTGTTATTATTTCATCAGCTTAAAAAAAAATGTATCAATCAAAGATGCGCAACAAGCTAAGTATTCGATCAGTCGTGCAGGTTTTATAATATATCAAGAATGTTCAAAATGAGTACTTCACAGGCTTGATTAGGTGAGAGGTGTGGTCAAACATGAAGTGTGGTGTTACTTTGTCATGATCGTCTGCCCTCATCAGCCATGGATGAAAGCGAGAGGCCTAATCTTTAACCAAGGCCTGATTTACCTTTTGTAACAGGTGTTAGATGAATGAAATATTAATATAGTAACCAATTGATATGTTAAATAACCAGTCACCCGCGCTTGGGGGACAATTGATCCTGTTCCTTCATCTACAGCATCGAGAAACCACATCCCTACAGAAGGAAAACATACCGTCGCTGTCTGATGAAAACTATCTCCAAAACCTCATCTTTTCAGGAAATGGAAAAAAATTACATTTTCCTATTAACGAACATACAATTAGGAAACTTCTGAAGCTATTTTGAATAAATGCTCTTGGTCCGAGAGTCATAAAATCTTCAGAATACATTAAGGGGAGTGACTGCATTCAATAAATGTAATATAATGTCATTTTTTATTTTACAAGGTTAGACAACGAGGTTAGACACTCTTGCATAGCAGTCTTTTAAATCTACATTTGCATTTGACATTTTAGTCATTTATCAGTTTTCGGGAAGATGGGCAGGGACCATTGGGATACCAGGACAGAGAAAAGCTTTGACTAGCCTGAGCAGGAGCTGACGTGCTGTAGAGGTGGGACAGCCAAGAGATCAGGCGTGGCAGAACGGAGTGCTCAGAGTTGGGATGTAGGGTTTGAGCATAGCCTGAAGGTGGGAAGGGGCAGTTCGCCTTGCTGCTCTCTAGGCAAGCACCATGGTCTTGTAGTGGATGTGAGCTTCGACTGGAAGCCAGTGGAGTGTACGTAGGAGCGGGGTGACGTGGGAGATCTTGGGAAGGTTGAACAGCAGACGGGCTGCGGAGTTTTGGATAAGTTGCAGGGGTTTAATGGCACAAACAGGGAGCCCAGCCAACAGAGAGTTGCAGTAGGCCAGAAGGAATATGAGGAGTGCCTGGATTAAGATTTACGCTGCTTCCTGTGTGAGGAAAGGTCATACTCTATAGATGTTGTAGAGCTTGAACCTGCAAGAGCGAGTCACTTTTTTGATGTTTGCAGAGAACTGTTCAGGGTCTTTCCTAGGTTCTTTGCTCTCTTTGGGGGGGGGGGCACTGGAGTAGTCAACCGTGATGAGAGGAAGAGCAGCTCCATCTTGTCAAGATGAGCTTGAGGTGGTGGGCCGACATTCAAGCAGAGATGTGTGTCGCCACCTGGGTGTCAGAGGGGAATGATAAAGTAGTTGAGTGTTATCTGCATAGCAATGATAAGAGAGACCATGAGAGGATGTGACTTGGTGTAGAGAGCAAAGGAGCTAGAACCAAGCCCTGGGGGATACCAGTAATGGGAGCACGTATTGCAGACACAGATCCTCTCCACGCCACCTGGTAGGATCAAACTGCCAGGTAGGAGGCAATCCAGCAGTGTGCAGAGCTTGAGATGCCCAGCCCTGAGAGGGTGGAGAGGAGGATCTGATGGTTCATGTTGGCTAAGGCAGCAGATAGATTTTGGAGGCTGAGAATAGATGAGAGAGTCGGCTTTGGCGGAGCGGAGAGCCTCTGTAACACAGAGGAGAGCAGTCTCAGTTGAGTGACCCGTCTTGAAGCCTGACTGGTTGGGCTCAAGAAGATCATTCTCAGAGTGATAACAAGAGAGACAGCATGTTCGAGTGTTTTGTAAAGAAAAGAAAGAAGGGGTAGCGATCTTTTGTTATTTTTGACATCAGAGTTTGAGTTTTGGTTTCTTGAGGAAGGGAGTGATTTTGGATGCAGCCAGTGGTCAGTTGCTGATGGAAGAAGGTCTCCAGAGAGATTCTGAAGAGGGGATGGGGTCGAGTGGGCAGGTTGTCGGGCGGCTGGAAATCACTAGTCGCAGGATTTCATCTGGAGAGCGAGGGGATGAGACTCCTGTGATGAGACGCATGTGGCAGGGACTCCAGTAAATGGCATATATTATTATATATTATTATTATTATTCCGGAGATAAAGGGAAAGCCAGACACGATATGGAGTGTTTACGGACATATTCGATCTCTCCCTATCCCAGTCTGTTGTCCCCACTTGCTTCAAGATGTCCATCATTGTTCATGTACCCAAGAAAGCGAAGGTGACTAAACGAAATGTCTACCGCCTCGTAGCGCTGACTTCTGTAATCATAAAGTGCTTTGAAAGGCTAGTGAAGACCCACTACACTTTGCATATTGCCCCAACAGATCCACGGATGCTTCATTGCCATTGCACTGCCCACTGCCCTATTCCACTTGGACAAGAGGAATACCTATGTGAGAATGCTGTTCATCGACTACAGCTCAGCCTTCAACAACAACATTGCCCTCTAAGCTCATCACTAAGCTCAGGGCCCTCGGCCTGTGCTCCTCCCTGTACAACTGGGTCCAAGACTTCCTGACGGCCAACCCCAGGTGGTGATGGTAGGCAACAACACTTCTGCCACGCTGATCCTCAACATGGGGGTCCCACATGGGTGTGTGTTCAGCCCCCTCTTGTACTCCCTGTTAACCCATGACTGCGTGGCTATGCACATCTCCAACTCAATCATCAAGTTTGCTGACAACACATCAGATGTTGTCCTGACTACCAACAACGACGGGACAGCCTACAGGGAAATGAGAGCCCTGGTGGAATGGTGCCAGGAAAAAAACCTCTACCTCAATGTCAACAAAATGAAGAAGATGATCGGGAACTACAGAAAACAGCAGAGAGAGCACAACCCGACCCACATCGACGGGTCAGAGTGTAGAGGGTCAAAAGCAGTTCCTCAACGTGCAAATCACTAATGACTTGAAATGATCCCTCCACACCGACACTGTGATGGTGGCTAAAGAAGAAATTCAGCTGTGTCCCTAAGACCCTTAGCTTCTATCTCCAGGGCATCAAACTGTTTAGGCTGGGTTACTGTACAGCACTTTGTGACATCAGCTGATGTAAGAAGGGCTTTATAAATAAATTTGATTGATTGAACAGTCATCACTACAAGTCGGCTACCGCCCAGTACTCTACTCTGCACCTTGTACAGTCGTGGCCAAAAGTTTTGAGAATGACACAAATATGATTTTTCCAAAGTCTGCTGCCTCAGTTTGTATGATGGCAATTTGCATATACTCCAGAATGTTATGAAGAGTGATCAGATGAATTGCAATTAATTGCAAAGTCCCTTTTTGCCATGCAAATGAACTGAATCCCCAAAAAACATTTCCACTGCATTTCAGCCCTGCCAAAAAAGGGCCAGCTGACATCACGTCAGTGATTCTCTCGTTAACACAGGTGTGAGTGTTGACTAGGACAAGGCTGGAGATCACTCTGTCATGCTGATTGAGTTCAAAGAACAGACTGGACGCTTCAAAAGAAGGGTTGTACTTGGAATCATTGTACTTCCTCTGTCAACCATGGTTACCTGCAAGGAAACACGTGCCGTCATCTTTTCTTTGCACAAAAAGGGCTTCACAGGTAAGGATATTGCTACCAGTAATATTGCACCTCAATTAACCATTTATTGGATCATCAAGAACTTCAAGGAGAGCTGTTCAATTGTTGTGAAGAAGGCTTCAAGGGCACCCAAGAAAGTCCAGCAAGCTCCAGGGCTGTCTCCTAAAGTTGATTCAGCTGCAGGATCGGGGCACCACCAGTACAGAGCTTGCTCAGGAATGGCAGCAGGCAGGTGTTAATGCATCTGCATGCACAGTGAGGTGAAGACCTTTGGAGGATGGCCTGGTGTCAAGAAGGGCAGCAAAGAAGCCACTTCTCTCCAGAAAAAACATCAGGGACAGACTGATATTCTGCAAAAGGTATGGGGATTGGACTGCTGAGGACTGGGGTAAAGTCTCTGATGAATCCCCTTTCTGATTGTCTGGGGCATCCGAAAAAAAGCTTGTCCGGAGAAGACAAGGTGAGCGCTACCATCAGTCCTGTGTCATGCCAATAGTAAAGCATCCTGAGACCATTCATGTGTGGGGTTGCTTCTCAGCCAAGGGAGTGGGCTCACTCACAATTTTGCCTAAGAACACAGCCATGAATAAAGACCGGTACCAACACATCCTCCAAGAGAAACTTCTCCCAACCATCCTGAAACAGTTTGGTGACGAACAATGCATTTTCCAGCATGATGGAGCACCTTGCCATAAGGCAAAAGTGATAACTAAGTGGCTCGGGGAACAAAACATCGATATTTTGGGTCCATGGCCAGGAAACTCCCGAGACTTTAATCCCATTGAGAACTTGTGGTCAATCCTCGAGGCGGGTGGACAAACAAAAACCCACAAATTCTGACAAACTCCAAGCATTGATTATGCAAGAATGAGCTGCCATCAGTCAGGATGTGGCCCAGAAGTTAATTGACAGCATGCCAGGGCAGATTGCAGAGGTCTTGAAAAAGAAGGGTCAACACTGCAAATATTTACTATTTGCATCAACTTCATGTAATTGTCAATAAAAGCCTTTGACACTTATGAAACACTTGTAATTATACTTCAGGTCTCCATAGTAACATCTGACAAAAATATCTAAAGACACCGAAGCAGCAAACATTGTGGAAATTAACATTTGTCATTCTCAAAACTTTTTGCCACAACTGTAGACTGCTGCCATATGCACAGTATATATACACTGGTCACAAATTGTTTCTGTAGTTAAAAACAGTTAAGATTAGCATTCCTGCAACATTATTTTGTTAATTTTATTTGATATCTGAGAAATTAAGCTTAATTTCTAACTTTATAAACTCAGCAAAAAAATAAATGTCCCTTTTTCATGACCTTGTCTTTCGAAGATAATTCATAAAAATCCAAATAACTTCACAGATCTTCATTGTAAAGGCTTTAAACACTGTTTCCCATGCTTGTTCAATGAACCATAAACAAGTAATGAACATGCACCTGTGGAACGGTTGTTAAGACATTAAGACACTAACCGCTTACAGACAGTAGACAATTAAGGTCACAGTTATGAAAACTTAAGGCACTAAAGAGGCCTTTCTACTGACTCTGAAAATCACCAAAAGAAAGATGCCCAGGGTACCTGCTCATCTGTGTACCCTGGGCATGCTGCAAGGAGGCATGAGGACTGCAGATGTGGCCAGGGCAATAAATTGCAATGTCTGTACTGTGAGATGCCTACGACAGCGCTACAGGGAGTCAGGACGGACAGCTGATCATCCTCGCAGTGGCAAACCACGTGTAACGACACCTGCACAGGATCGCTACATCCAAACATCACACCTGCGGGACAGGTACAGGATGGCAACAACAACTGTTCGTGTTACACCAGGAATGCACAATCCCTCCATCAGTGCTGACTGTCCGCAATAGGCTGAGAGAGGCTGGACTGAGGGATTGGAGGCCTGTTGTAAGGCAGGTCCTCACCAGGCAACAACGTCTCCTATGGCCAAAAACCCACCGTTGCTGGACCAGACAGGACTGGCAAAAAGTGCTCTTCACTGATGAGTTGCGGTTTTGTTTCACCAGGGGTGATGGTCGGATTTGCATTTATTGTTGAAGGAATGAGCGTTACACCAAGGCCTGTACTCTGGAGCGGGATTGATTTGGAGGTGGACTGACTGACTGTTACTTTTGATTTTGACCCCCTTTTTTGTTCAGGGATCCATTATTCCATATCTGTTAGTCACATGTCTGTGGAACTTGTTCAGTTTGTATGCTGTTGAATCTTTTTATGTTCATACAAATATCTACACATGTTAAGTTTGCTGAAAATAAACGCAGTTGACAGTGAGGACATTTCGTTTTTTGCGTTTATGTATTAGGTATTCCCACCCCTTGACTTTTTCCACATTTTGTTGTTACAGCCTGACTTTAGATGAAATTGAGTTTTGGAACTGGCCTGCCCAAAGTGGAATTATAGTTTTTTGAATTTCTTAAAAATGTATAAAAAATGAAAAGCTGAAATGTCTTGAATCAGTAAGTATCCAACCCCTTTGTTATGGCCTAAATAAGTTCAGTCGTAAGAATGTGGTTAACAAGTCACATAGGGTGCGTCGACAATAATAGTGTTTAACATGATTTTTGAATGACTACCTCTTCTCTGTACCCCACACATACAATTATCTGTAAGGTCCCTCAGTCAAGTAGTGAATTTCAAACACAGATTCAACCACAAAGACCAGGGAGGTTTTCCAATGCCTCGCGAAGAAGGGCACCTATTGGGGTAGATGGTTATAAACAGACATTGAATATCCCTTTAAGTATGGTGACATTATTAATTACAGTTTGGATGGTGCATCAATACACATTTACATTACATTTACATTTAAGTCATTTAGCAGACGCTCTTATCCAGAGCGACTTACAAATTGGTGCATTCACCTTATGACATCCAGTGGAACAGTCACTTTACAATAGTGCATCTAAATCTTAAGTGGGGGGGGTGAGAGGGATTACTTATCCTATCCTAGGTATTCCTTAAAGAGGTGGGGTTTCAGGTGTCTCCGGAAGGTGGTGATTGACTCCGCTGTCCTGGCGTCGTGAGGGAGTTTGTTCCACCATTGGGGGGGCCAGAGCAGCGAACAGTTTTGACTGGGCTGAGCGGGAGCTGTACTTCCTCAGTGGTAGGGAGGAGAGCAGGCCAGAGGTGGATGAACGCAGTGCCCTTGTTTGGGTGTAGGGCCTGATCAGAGCCTGGAGGTACTGAGGTGCTGTTCCCCTCACAGCTCCGTAGGCAAGCACCATGGTCTTGTAGCGGATGCGAGCTTCAACTGGAAGCCAGTGGAGAGAACGGAGGAGCGGGGTGACGTGAGAACTTGGGAAGGTTGAACACCAGACGGGCTGCGGCGTTCTGGATGAGTTGAAGGGGTTTAATGGCACAGGCAGGGAGCCCAGCCAACAGCGAGTTGCAGTAATCCAGACGGGAGATGACAAGTGCCTGGATTAGGACCTGCGCCGCTTCCTGTGTGAGGCAGGGTCGTACTCTGCGGATGTTGTAGAGCATGAACCTACAGGAACGGGCCACCGCCTTGATGTTGGTTGAGAACGACAGGGGGTTGTCCAGGATCACGCCAAGGTTCTTGGCGCTCTGGGAGGAGGACACAATGAAGTTGTCAACCGTGATGGCGAGATCATGGAACGGGCAGTCCTTCCCCGGGAGGAAGAGCAGCTCCGTCTTGCCGAGGTTCAGCTTGAGGTGGTGATCCGTCATCCACACTGATATGTCTGCCAGACATGCAGAGATGCGATTCGCCACCTGGTCATCAGAAGGGGGAAAGGAGAAGATTAATTGTGTGTCGTCTGCATAGCAATGATAGGAGAGACCATGTGAGGTTATGACAGAGCCAAGTGACTTGGTGTATAGCGAGAATAGGAGAGGACCAAGAACAGAGCCCTGGGGGACACCAGTGGTGAGAGCGCGTGGTGAGGAGACAGATTCTTGCCACACCACCTGGTAGGAGCGACCTGTCAGGTAGGACGCAATCCAAGCGTGGGCCGCGCCGGAGGGTGGAGAGGAGGATCTGATGGTTCACAGTATCGAAGGCAGCCGATAGATCTAGAAGGATGAGAGCAGAGGAGAGAGAGTTAGCTTTAGCAGTGCGGAGCGCCTCCGTGATACAGAGGAGAGCAGTCTCAGTTGAATGACTAGTCTTGAAACCTGACTGATTTGGATCAAGAAGGTCATTCAGAGAGAGATAGCGGGAGAGCTGGCCAAGGACGGCACGTTCAAGAGTTTTGGAGAGAAAAGAAAGAAGGGATACTGGTCTGTAATTGTTGACATCGGAGGGATCGAGTGTAGGTTTTTTCAGAAGGGGTGCAACTCTCGCTCTCTTGAAGACGGAAGGGACGTAGCCAGCGGTCAGGGATGAGTTGATGAGCGATGTAAGGGAGAAGGTCTCCGGAAATGGTCTGGAGAAGAGAGGAGGGGATAGGGTCAAGCGGGCAGGTTGTTGGGCGGCCGGCCGTCACAAGACGCGAGATTTCATCTGGAGAGAGAGGGGAGAAAGAGGTCAGAGCACAGGGTAGGGCAGTGTGAGCAGAACCAGCGGTGTCGTTTGACTTAGCAAACGAGGATCGGATGTCGTCGACCTTCTTTTCAAAATGGTTGACGAAGTCATCTGCAGAGAGGGAGGAGGGGGGAGGAGGAGGATTCAGGAGGGAGGAGAAGGTGGCAAAGAGCTTCCTAGGGTTAGAGGCAGATGCTTGGAATTTAGCGTGGTAGAAAGTGGCTTTAGCAGCAGAGACAGAGGAGGAAAATGTAGAGAGGAGGGAGTGAAAGGATGCCAGGTCCGCAGGAGGCGAGTTTTCCTCCATTTCCGCTCGGCTGCCCGGAGCCCTGTTCTGTGAGCTCGCAATGAGTCATCGAGCCACGGAGCGGGAGGGGAGGACCGAGCCGGCCTGGAGGATAGGGGACATAGAGAGTCAAAGGATGCAGAGAGGGAGGAGAGGAGGGTTGAGGAGGCAGAATCAGGAGATAGGTTGGAGAAGGTTTGAGCGGAGGGAAGCGATGATAGGATGGAAGAGGAGAGAGTAGCGGGGGAGAGAGAGCGAAGGTTGGGACGGCGCGATACCATCCGAGTAGGGGCAGTGTGGGAGGTGTTGGATGAGAGCGAGAGGGAAAAGGATACAAGGTAGTGGTCGGAGACTTGGAGGGGAGTTGCAATGAGGTTAGTGGAAGAACAGCATCTAGTAAAGATGAGGTCGAGCGTATTGCCTGCCTTGTGAGTAGGGGGGGGGAAGGTGAGAGGGTGAGGTCAAAAGAGGAGAGGAGTGGAAATAAGGAGGCAGAGAGGAAAGAGTCAAAGGTAGACGTGGGGAGGTTAAAGTCGCCCAGAACTGTGAGAGGTGAGCCGTCCTCAGGAAAGGAGCTTATCAAGGCATCAAGCTCATTGATGAACTCTCCGAGGGAACCTGTCACTACAAATATACAGGATTCCTTAACTTAGTTGCCAGAGAGGAAGGAAACCGCTCAGGGATGTCACCATGAAAAGAAGGAAGCCTGTACAGAATAAAAAATATTCCAAAACATGCATCCTGTTTGTAACAAGGTACTAATGTAATACTGCAAAAACAGCGGTAAAGCTGTTAACATTTTGTCCTGAATACAAATGTTTGGAGTAAATCCAATACAACACAACAGAGCTAAGCACAGGCAAAATCCTAGAGGAAAACCTGGTTCAGTCTGCTTTCCACCAGACACTGGTGTTTCATTTTCAATACATTTGCAAAAATGTATAAAAACCTGTTTTCACTTTAATTATGAGATATTTTGTATAGATGGGTGAGGGGGACTTTTTTTGGAATCCATTTTGAATTCAGGCTATAACAACAATGTGGAATAAGTCAAGGGGTTGGAATACTTTCTGAAGGCGCTGTACACACTGTATTCTCGACATAGCTCATCCTACTGAAGTACTGCTGTACATATATTTTCCTACTTATATATTGTCCATACTGTCTATACATATTTATATTCTGGACTCTGACATTGCTCGTTCTGATATTGTTTGTTCTGAATTTTTTATAATTTTGTACATTTGGGGGGTGGGTTGGGATTATTTGTGTATTGGTATTCTACTGTTAGACACTTACTGCACCGCTGGAGCTAGAAACATAAGCTTTTCGCTGCATCCGCTTCAACATCTGCTAATCTGTGTACGCAACGAATACAATTGTTAGGGTAGTTTTGTGTAAGTGGGACCAGTGGACTCCATAGGCTGTGTAAATAAGGAGCTCATGTCGTCAACCTTTTTTTTCCAAAGAGAGGGAGGAGGGGAGGAAAAGACTTGCCCAGGGTTGGAGACAGAGGCTTGGAATTTAGAGTGATAGAAAGCAGCTTTAGCAGCAGATGTAGAGAAGGAGTGGAAGGAGGATAGGTCCTCCGGAAGTTCAGATTTCCTCCATTTTCACTCAGCTTTCCACAGCCCTGTTCTATGAGCACGCAGTGAATCTCAATGTTAAATCATTTTTGGGTAACAATTAAGTACCTTACTGGAATAGTTTTCCTTTTAAAATGTTATAATTTTGCTAGGACTGTCTGGAGGTGGTCTGAGTGAAGGGCCCAATTGGACTGCTATGTAACCTGAAAACTAGCTGTTATTGGCAAAGAGGTTTGGAACTCTCTTTGTTATTGGTCTGTTGAAGTATACCGCCTGGTGATGTCAGCAGGCAAGCCAAAACTCCACCCATGCAAAACCTGCTGTTTAGATGATCCTGTTTCAATTGTAATTTCAACCAGCTGGAAATAGCACTAACATTTTTTTTCTTCTAACTTTTACGGTGTTATTTTCATCCGCTGTTGTACAATATGATACAAAGCACAGGGGAAACTGCATTTTGACTGAACTGGGCCTTTAAGGTGAAAATGGCACCCTACTGTATGGTTGCTTGAGGAACCAAAATAATTTCTGATACAGATTTATTGAAGCTACTGTACATCTGACTCTTGATGTCACTGAATGCCCAAGGCAGTTCAGTGCAGCTATAGTCTGTGTGGAGTTTGTTATTGACTCTTTAGGGAAAAGGGTCACTTACTACCTGGCCTGCTGTATCTGTTTGTGTGTGGGCTTCATCATGACCTGGATGGGTCAACATTCTCCTGGTAGTATAAGGTGGAGGTGCAGGTGTGGGAAGTTGTTATATCTGGGAATCATGTTTTTCGCCCCTTATTTTACCTGTGTGTGTGTGTGTGTGATACCAACCCCTCAGGAGTGCCACATCGGTGATCAAGTAAGGTGCTATTGGCTGTGGTGCAGTTAAATATTCATGCAGTTGAAGTCCTTAACTGGAGTCCATTTAGAAATGAAGTATGTTTACGTGGGCTGCTCAAAAAAAGTAAAGTCCCTTTTCTAAGAAATAGAGGCGGCCATCGATTTGAATTTGGCCCTCTGTTTAACATTATTGTCGATTTAATTAAAATAAAATACAAATCTATATCTTTTTTAATTTGGGGGGGTACTGTCTAAGGTTTGAGCCATAATGGCTTATTACCAGCTACATTCCAGTGAAAAATATTACATTTGTGGGAAGAAGTGAGTGAAACTGACAGCTTGTTTGCAGGAAGGATCATTAGCACTGCTTGGTGACAGGCCCAATGGTGAGTGACTGGGATCTGCATCATGTTGTGAGGACCAAATCTGCTTAACCTACTTTGGGTTAGCACTAAATATCTCGGACTTGCTTGAACCTCACAATAGCAGCCTTTCTGGTGCAGTTTTGATGTTCATAAAATATGAATTTGTATGGAATTATTGATATGGACACATGGAAGATATAGTGCTCTTCCCTTACGCACACACACACACACACACTATTTTTTTGTATGTGTGTATATATATATATATAATATAAAATTGTTGTTGTTGAAATTTCAGGCGTGGTTTTTGGACACCTGTGAAGTTTTCCCTTGTGAAAAAATAAATCCCCATGTGATGTTTATTTTTTCTTACTTCCAGCTACAGCTGGTCTCCCATTGAGGGACCGACCAACTATATAGTGGTTGTTTACATCTACTTTGTTTACAAGCATTGGTGTAAACAAGCTTATATTTTGTGTTCTGATGGGATATGAGTTAAGCTAAGCTCATGAGGCATTTATACGTTGTACACCTCCCATTTTGCCCTCAGAACAACCTGAATTCGTCAGGACATGGACTCTACAAGGTGTCTAAAGCATTCCACAGGGATGCTGGTCCATGTTGACTCCAATGCTTCCCACAGTTATGTCAACTTGGCTGGATGTCCTTTGGGTGGTGGACCGTTTTTTGATACACACGGGAAACTGTTGAGCGTGAAACCTAGCAGCGTTGCAGTTCTTGAGACAAACTGGTACGCTTGGCACCTACTACCATACCCTGTTCAAAAGGCATTTACATTTTTTTGCCTTGCCCATTCCCCCTCGGAATTGCACACATACACAATCCATGTCTTCGTTGTCTCAAAGCTTAAAACTCCCTCATTAACCTGTCTCCTCCCCTTCATCTACACTGATTTGAAGTGGATTTAACAGGTGACATCAATAAGGGATCATCGCTTTCACCTGGATTCACCTGGTCAGTCTATGTCATGGAAAGAGCAGTTGTTCTTAATGTTTTGTATAATCAGTGTATTCTTCAAGAATTTATGGGTTCATATTTAAAAGTCCAAAAACTGATGTAGCAACTAAGGATTTGCCCCTTTTTACACGCAGTGACCTTCAGACAGCAGAACTATGTCGCCATTTGAATGTGATCCATTAACCTGCCCCAAAAACAATTATTTTGTCCACTGTTTTGCAAATGTCTTGCAAAATCGTTCCCTTGTCCTGCATTTGGGCTTTTAAAAATGTGTCACCCTAATTCCACCAGTGGAAACATTGCTACTGCAACATGTGAACACCATCTTTTCACATGTGAGGAGAATAACATTATTTCAACCCCACATGTGAGTCTGCAATTCCACATGTGGAAGTGAGATTTTTACAGTTGGAGTTTTCTAATGTGAAAATGCAAAATTCAAATGTGAAACTGCATTTCACATGTGTGGGGAAAACAACATGTTGTTCTTCTCACATGTGAAAAGGTGGTGTTACCATGTGAACTATAATTTAGTACACGTGACATCTTGTTGTAAGGGTTCAGTCTTAATGCAGTTTTTGACTGTTGTTGATTTCTTCATAGGGAAACATCGTTCTAATACGAAATTACATTTTGAGGTGTGTTTGTTTGTTGGTGTGTCATTGAGAGTGGAAATTATGAACTGTTGCCATGGAGATTTTCACAAATTGTGTAGGGAAAAACAAACGCCCACATTCTTCCCAAAAAGAACCAGGCTTACCCAGTTGTTTATCATGCTCAGCTTGTATATTACCTTTTTTTTTAAAGATGACAAACTGACTCTTGATCATTTAATTACATGCTGCAAAATAAGTGAAATGGAAATATCCTTCAAATCCTTCAACATTTTTTTTGTGATCCTTTTGAGGTGAATGTATTGCGAAGTATATGTGTGCGTAAATACTGTCTTAAACAGTTTGAGAGTGATGACACGGCACAAACTTTTTACTGCGTGAAATGTGTTTTGTCACTCAGAAGAGCGAGCTTTCCACGGCTCACCCGGTCTCTAATACCTTAACCACTGCTCCATTCAACAGGTTCTAGCTTTATTTTTTTATATTTTTTTACCTCATGGACATTAAGCTGTGCTCTGAATATCAAGTACTCCCTTTAGTTGCACCACCCAAAGGATGTTTTTGCTATTGACGATGAATCATACTGTTCTTATGCTTCTTACTGTAGTACCGCACTCGTATTCCTATCAACTGCTGTATTGTTAAGCAACAGCAAGTGGGTTGAAATACCACAAGTCCTGGCAGGGGTGTGTGGGCAGCGTTTGGCAGCAAAACAAAGGTGGTTTTGAAACTCATGGGGCCTCTGCTTCCCTTCGCTACAGAGTGACATTTAAAGTGAATAGGTGCAAAGGCTGTTAATGGTTAACACTTATGTATGCAACATGTCATGTATTAAGTAACAATGTACGTGGAAAAATGTTACCAATTAACACCTATTCCACTTTAAGGGCATTTGGACACACACACACACACACACACACACACACACACACACACACACACACACACACACACACACACACACACACACACACACACACACACACACACACACACACACATTAGCTTCATGGTAGAGAGAGAAGGGTTGAAAACAAGTGACAACCTTTTCTCAGCCTTACATTGTTGCCAAGTGTTGCTGGAGGGCAGAGCACACAGGAATAGTAATAGCTGCTCTATACAACCTCACAGAACCAAGTTTGGGCCTCACAGGACATACTGTATTAATGAAATCGCTAAAATATGGAGTTCTCTTCTCTGATCCAATATATACAGACGGGCAGGTTGACGGACAACTACATACCCTTTCCCTTTCAAACGAGTGGTTGATGAGGCTGTTTTTTGTTGTTGGTGGAAAACAAATGTGTTTTAACAATGCCACTGAGAGGACTGTGGATGGTGTGGTGAATGCTAATGGCTGTTGGTGTTAGGCTAGTCTTAACTACCACAGTGGCCTTTCCAGGACTTTGTTCATGTTTCTCAGCATTACGAATAGCTTGAAAAGTGTATTGGTTCGTTGTAAAAAGGTTGAGCCATGGTTGATATACAGTAAGTATTGTATTTCAATTTCGAAAATGGGCAGTGGTTCACATACATGCAAACACACCACACACTACAGGAGAAGGGCTTGCAAAAACTCTAGGCTACTTACAGGATGCGCCTGGGTGTGTCCATAAGCTCAAAATATCCAATCACACAGCTGTTGGAGACCGACAAGTTGAGTGGCGAATGAGAGCCCCTCTCCATAAAGGGAGCCTTTAACCCGCCAAACTGCATGCCTCTCCTCCTTGCACTCTTGCTCATCTTCCTTGCGATCTCACTCATATTCACATAGAATCGGGGTTACGTAAGTAATCTTGAGTTCTATTTCAAATACTCCTTTTGATGTCTCACTATGGGACAACTCCCATAATGCAGACATGCTCTCCGAAGCCAGTGTAGTTCCAACAGCATCATCCCTCAGATGCCACAAATATGCCACAAGAAAAGGTGCAGAGACATCCAGTTGGTAAAGACCTTATTAAAGTATAAGGGGTGGCTGTACGTGCCAAAATGCAAATCTCCCATAATGAGATGCCATTGAACAGAGCCCAAGAGGTAGCCATACCTCTGGTGTAATGAGCCCTTCCGGGCTGTAGCCTTTGCTATTATATTTTCCAATATAACAGTCTCCACCATCCAAAGATAGCTGTTAACGAGGTAGGGGGGCCTGCCCTTGCAGGGAGGTGCCCAAAAAAATGCAGGGGTCATTGCCACATGCGGTCTCTCCTTCACTGCAGCCGAGGTGAGTAAGACATTTAAACGTGTTAACCCCCGCAAGGCTGCAGGCCCAGACGGCATCCCCAGCTGTGCCCTCAGAGCATGCGCAGACCAGCTGGCCGGTGTGTTTACGGACATATTCAATCAATCCCTATACCAGTCTGCTGTTCCCACATGCTTCAAGAGGGCCACCATTGTTCCTGTTCCCAAGAAAGCTAAGGTAACTGAGCTAAACGACTACCGCCCCGTAGCACTCACTTCCGTCATCATGAAGTGCTTTGAGAGACTAGTCAAGGACCATATCACCTCCACCCTACCTGACACCCTAGACCCACTCCAATTTGCTTACCGCCCAAATAGGTCCACAGACGATGCAATCTCAACCACACTGCACACTGCCCTAACCCATCTGGACAAGAGGAATACCTATGTGAGAATGCTGTTCATCGACTACAGCTCGGCATTCAACACCATAGTACCCTCCAAGCTCGTCATCAAGCTCGAGACCCTGGGTCTCGACCCAGCCCTGTGCAACTGGGTACTGGACTTCCTGACGGGCCGCCCCCAGGTGGTGAGGGTAGGTAACAACATCTCCTCCCCGCTGATCCTCAACACTGGGGCCCCACAAGGGTGCGTTCTGAGCCCTCTCCTGTACTCCCAGTTTACCCACGACTGCGTGGCCACGCACGCCTCCAACTCAATCATCAAGTTTGCGGACGACACAACAGTGGTAGGCTTGATTACAAACAACGAAGAGACGGCCTACAGGGAGGAGGTGAGGGCCCTCGGAGTGTGGTGTCAGGTAAATAACCTCACACTCAACGTCAACAAAACTAAGGAGATGATTGTGGACTTCAGGAAACAGCAGAGGGAACACCCCCCTATCCACATCGATGGAACAGTAGTGGAGAGGGTAGCAAGTTTTAAGTTCCTCGGCATACACATCACAGACAAACTGAATTGGTCCACTCACACAGACAGCATCGTGAAGAAGGTGCAGCAGCGCCTCTTCAACCTCAGGAGGCTGAAGAAATTCGGCTTGTCACCAAAAGCACTCACAAACTTCTGGAGATGCACAATCGAGAGCATCCTGGCGGGCTGTATCACCGCCTGGTACGGCAACTGCTCCGCCCTCAACCGTAAGGCTCTCCAGAGGGTAGTGAGGTCTACACAACGCATCACCGGGGGCAAACTACCTGCCCTCCAGGACACCTACACCACCCGATGTTACAGGAAGGCCATAAAGATTATCAAGGACATCAACCACCCGAGCCACTGCCTGTTCACCCCGCTATCATCCGTATATACTGTACTCTATATCATCGACTGCATCCTTATGTAATACATGTATCACTAGCCACTTTAACTATGCCACTTTGTTTACATACTCATCTCATATGTATATACTGTACTCGATACCATCTACTGTATCTTGCCAATGCTGTTCTGTACCATCACTCATTCATGTATCCTTATGTACATGTTCTTTATCCCCTTACACTGTGTATAAGACAGTAGTTTCGGAATTGTTAGTTAGATTACTTGTTGGTTATTACTGCATTGTCGGAACTAGAAGCACAAGCATTTCGCTACACTCGCATTAACATCTGCTAACCATGTGTATGTGACAAATAAAATTTGATTTGATTTGAGATGGTGGAGACACTCTACTTCCATAAACGGGAAGAGCGGTGGGTGTAACCACAACCTCCAAGGCGCTACAACACAATTGCCACTGGGCCTAGGCATAAAAGAGTGGGTTTGGGTACCCAGGAGGACCCCGGGGCAAACTGAAGGCACGAACGGTCACTTTGCAGCCATAGGGTAGACGGAAAAGCAGGCTAGAAAAAGAAACATGACATTTCCCCGCTTTCCAGCGGCACAACAGGCCACGATGGGAAAGACTCAGGCACAACAGGCCACGATGGGAAAGACTCGAGCACAACATGTCCCATGTAGAGGACCCGAACGGACCCAAGGACAATCAAATTGGATCAGAGTGACAAAAAAGGATGTTTATCAGCAAAGTTGCTCTTCTGGTTAACAAATAGGTCTTTTATATGTTGGCTAAGCCTTTACAAGTCAATAAAGTCACCTTATTAGCGTAAAATAAGTATGCTATAGGCTATGCAGAGCCGTGGTCGGTCCATTCGGGTCCAACCGAGTCTATCAGCTGTAGTTACGTAGATCCGATGACAATCAAACAGGACCCGTCTCGAGTGGTCCCTTGAAGACCTCTAGTCCCATGTGACGGGCTAAATGCTTGACGACTGGTTTTGTGTAAGTGACATGCACCCTCGACTTTGGTGTTACCCTACTGTAAATGTCCAGGCCTGTGTGTCACAGGTGAGATGGCAGTTAACTGGACCTTTAGGAGATCGTCCCTCTGTTTCCAAGGGATGATCTGTGTAGGTCACACCACTTCTCCAAAAACGCCTCTCCTGTTTTACCAGACAGTGGGCGTGTGGGAGGGGCACTGTCACTCTGGTGAAAGGTCTTGACTTGTCGGCTTGTCGCAGGCAAACGCCATTTGGGTCGCGGGAGAGTGATCTCCACCAACCAGGGTATCCTTGGTCATTTGAAGGGCTCGAAGATGAGGGATAAGCCTGTGGCAGGCCTAGGAGAGAGAAAAAGCTTAGGGCATTACCATTGAGAGGCTGTGCCAGTGCTTCCACTCCTACTGGTGCAAAAACACTAAATAGGGACGGGTTCTCCAAAACCCTCCATAGGGTTGTCGCTTTTTACAGTCTGTCTTTCAAGTCAGTCTGGATAGATGCAGAGGGCTGCCTCTCAGGAACTGGTTTAAAGTGCCAGCGAGAGCGTGTCATGCGCACCCAGGACATGATAACATTGCAGGGGAGGGCAGAGTGTGTTCCATTGCTGGGATATCCTCGTAATGCATCCGAGGCATATGGGATTAAGGTTTTATCTGAAACAACATGCCTGATCCTCTTGGACTGTGTCCCTAGCAGGTGGCAATTGGTATGGCTATACCGTGTCACCGAGGTGGGGGTTTTTTGTGCGAGAGAGCAGCCAACGAAATGACACAATGCTTCAACCGGCGTAGTTTAAAGGTGGATGGAGACATGCTTGTAACCCAGATGTCCTAATCCTAAGCAATAGATCAGCTATATGTCTGGTCTGTCTTGGCCCTACCTCGGAGAGGAGGGCTAATTAGAGCAAAACAAATCCCCAAAGGGAGAATAAAGCTGACAAATCCCCGACTGCGTGATCAAGCGCAGGTAGGAACGAGATGAGGGAAAAATGGACTTGGTGTACCAGATTTCCCCGGACCAGAAAATATGAGTAATGGAAAACCTTATTGACTGTCCTATAGCTCGATAGAGTTTTCTATCAATAGAGCTAAGTTGCCATAGGATTTCCCCAAAAAGATCCAGAGAAACCCAATGGTTTAGGGCGATCTTTGATGTGAAACCCGGAAACCTGTTTCCCTGTTTTAGTGTATGGAAACAGGGGAATTGACTGCCACCTCCTGGTGATAGCACTGAGGAGGTACTCGTGAGCCTGTTTAAACCGTGTTTCTGGCGCAATAGACGGTAAGAGGCAAAAATGCCGCAAGGCAAGGGGAGCCGTGGTTATGGCAATCTGTCATTCAGCTCCGTCAGTCAGAAGAGACTGGAGGGAGAGAGGACATGCTGACTGTCGTCCTGGCTTAAAACATGAGAAGGTGCCTAGGGGATAGCGCTTGGGGGTAAGAGTGCACCCCCCCATTTTCCCATGTGAGGGAAGACATTGGCAGTCTGCTGAGTCGCCAGGGGTCTCAGGCCCCCAAAGACGGCGTGTTACCTCCTCCCTGCTGTGAGGCTATGGCGAGTTGCAGTGACCAACGGGTTGCCACGGGGCCTGGGAGACTTCGCCTTCTTTCATACGCATTTCACACATCTGCATGGAGTCAACAGCTGTCTGTTAAGCTGGAAAAGCTTAGCCAACGTGCCCTTTCTTCCAACACCGCCAGGCTTACGGTATGACCACAGCCAGGGATGGCATTACGTGAAGCCCGGAGGTCTAGATCCGTAATCATACAGATCTCATCCCAAGCATCCTTATTCAGGGTCCCTGAATCCAGTTGCTTCCACACATCATTCACTAACTCTGCTTGGAAAGCCAACAATAAAGAGGTCAGGTTAAGTGCCCTGATTGACAAGGCCAGGGCTTTGTACGTCTTATGGAAAATGGAGGCAGAAAAAACGCTCTGTCTTTCTAGGGAGGGAACTTCCAGTAGTGTTGGTTGGAAGTGGCAAGCCAGTGACAGTTCCACCACAGGAGGGTCGGAAAACCCAGATTCTTCCATATTGTTAATGTCCATTCTCGGGAAACCCCTAGCCAGGATATTGCTGGCAAGGGGCTTATCCCATGAGCTCCTAGCCTCTCTGATGCAGGCTGGGAATGCGGAAAGCAGTTGCTTAGGGGGATGGTAGTCTTTTCCCATCGTATTGGTCCCTTCCGGGATCCTGGGCCCCCAAGGGAGCTAGCCACTCGACGTTGTGGTGGGTTGTGGGGAGTTGAGCCTCGGCCGGTGGCTGAGAGTGGGGGGAGGGGGTAGAAATAGTGACGCATTTTAGCCTCCTTTTCAAACACACTCTAGAGAGAAATTGACCATGCTTACAGGACACTGGGTTGTCGAGTGCTTCTTGAGCATGCTCCCTTAACAGACAATTGTTGCATAAAATCCTTCCAACTAGCCACAAGCACAAGAATGTGGTTGTTTGAGTGCTGTGGTAGGCTCGTCTAGGGTTGGGGCAGCAGTGGCCATTGTGTAGAACAGGGCTATGCTGAAAATGCCTGTTGTAAAAACAATGTGTAAGTTCTGGCTTTAGTAAGGCGTAAGATACTTCGTGGAAGCCTTGCTAAAGCTAGCTTGGATGTGCACAGTGGGAACGCTACAGCCGCGAGGCTAGTGCTGCGTTAGCTAGCTAGCAGCTACCCTTGCTAAGGTGCGCTGTAGCAAAGAGAGGCCAGATTGACCAGTTTGGCTACACGGACTATCTGTCTCTATGCACACTCGCAGGGCAATACACACTTACGCACACTGACAATCCAACACACATACTCACTCCATCATTTGCTCACACACACACATAATATGCACATACATTTATACTGACTCTACACACCCACTCACATACAATCATCATATAGAGTACACTGCTGCTACTATGTTTATCTTATACACCTTACATTGATCCAGTATCCCTGCACATTGTAAATATGGTGCTGGAACTGACCCTGTACATAGTATGTTTACTTACATTATCATGTTCTTCTTTTTATCTCATGTGTTTTTGTTCTACCTTGTTATTTTTAGTATGACATGGTTATTGATTACTGCATTGTTGGGGTTAGAGCATGCAAGAAAGACATTTCACTGTACTTGTGCATGTGACATTAAAACTTGAAACTCGAGAGTGGCTCACCTCATTCGCCACTCGACCTGTCTGTCTCCAACAGACGCTATGTGATTGGATACTTCGGGCTTACGGACACGCCTAGGCGCATTCCCATAGTGAGACATCGAAACAGGTATTTGAAATAGAATGACGAGTAGTCATGTGAGAAGCTTTTATAGAGCTGTCTAGTGGTGCGGTCTGATGTTCGGGCTTTTCCAGCGTAGCTGGTGGAGGGATAAATGTGAAGACGGGCTCAATGTGATCAACACATTTTTCTCCCTCCACCAGCCTCCACTGGGCTTTTCAGACACTCTGTTGTTTATCACTCTCCCTCTTCCCAGGTGGTGATGTGGAGGAGCTGAGGTCTACGATGGCTGGCCTGGACCTACACCTGCACGTGCTGATACCCCCATTTCAACGTTGTCATCGTTACCTCCCAACCCAGCAACCAAACCCCAGGATCTGACCCTGTCTCCCCCTCACCTCCCCTGGGCTTCCTCCAGCCAGACCTCCTGGCTCTACCCTGGGCCCATCATGGGAGGATGCCTCTCCAAAAGCAAACCAGGTGCCCACCTTCCCCATCCCGTTTTCCTTCCCTCCTTTAAAATCCTGGAATAATTGGCACTTGTTCTCCAGCTATATATATATAGGTCATACAAACTCCCCTCCCGGCTGCCTTTTGTAGCATGGCATTTTGTGGAGGATGAATTCTTATGCTCTCAATTGCATTGCCTTCAAAAGGATTGCATAGTCAAATATGAGTTTCAAATGTACGGCACAATGTAATAATAAGAGCTTTATTTGTATAATACAAGTAATTAAGTGCTTCACATCATAAAATGAAAAGTACAAACAAATACCGGAGGAAGGAGAATGAAAAAAGATAGCTAGTTAAAATCGTACTTTTAATGTAGGATTTCAAATGCATCTTTATAGAAGTGTGTCTTCAGTAGGGATTTCAAAAGAGATGCTGAATCTGCAAGCCTGATGTCCTCTGGCAGACCATTCCAAAGTCTAGGGCCCCTCATGGCAAATTCCTGGTCTCCTTTCGTTTTCAACCTAGACTTTAGAATGGTCCACAATGCCCTGCCAAGAGGATCTCAGGCTGTGTCCTGGCTCATAGGGAGGTCAAAGATCAGAGTTATAGGAAGGAGCTAAGAGGCCCTGCCAAGAGGATCTCAGGCTGTGTCCTGGCTCGTAGGGAGGTCAAAGATCAGAGTTATAGGAAGGAGCTAATAAAGCCTTAAATTTGATTTTAATACAATTTTAAAATCTATTCTCAAATTCTATATTTTACTAGGCAAGTCAGTTAAGAACAAATTCTTATTTTCAATGACGGCCTAGGAATAGTGGGTTAACTGCCTGTTCAGGGGCAGAACGACAGATTTGTACCTTGTCAGCTCGGGGATTTGAACTTGCAACCTTTCGGTTACTAGTCCAACGCTCTAACCACTAGGCTACCCTGCCGCCCCGGCTACGCTATATCGGTCACCTAGTCTGATGTGGCTGCATTACTGTAGCAGTGAAACTGAAAATGTAGGATTAAGGATGTATGGCTGTTTCAAAGCAAACACATTGCTGTTTAAAAGCAGTCAACTTGTTGGAGGGGGCAGTAAGTGTTGAAAATCAAACACATTACTTTATTATTATTATTATTTGTTTACATCTCTGGTTGTTCTTAAATCTTTGACTTTCAACCGTGCATAAGGAGAGCGATTTTTAATCCGTTTTGGTGTTGTTGTTTTTTAAGCATAATTTTCACAAAAACAACCACCGCAATATATAATGTGTAGGGGATAGGGAACTTGTCTCCAGTACTATAGGGAGATTTTTTTTGAGGGTGGTATGTTGGAATAGATGCCCCTCACTGTGAAAGTCTAATTAGTCCGAGTCTGTAGGAAACAAATGGGCCCCTGAATGGAACCTTGGACACACCAGTAATGAGCACCAGTATGTATAGTCAACTAAATCAGACACTGAACCAGACAAACACAGATTTTACACAGTGTGAGATAAATACATGTTTTCAATCTGTAAAATACAGTATCACACCATCAGGGTAAAACTTTACATTTAGTTCCCTTACACTGTAGTTATTCCTGTATGTACAGATTAACATGTATTGTAATGACTCCTGTATTTATTGTTACACTGTATTTAGGGTTAAACATTCAATCGTGAAGAGGAACATTGAAGATGATGGTGATTCTCTAAGTGTATTGTCATGATGCTGCAAATTCCAGAAAAAAACGTGGGTTTAGTCAAAATATTCCAGAACACAGAGTTTCTGCAGAATCAGTGAAAAGCAGATGTATTAGTGGGAGCTGAGATGTCATGCACGTTGCCCCTCAATTTGGTCCAATAAAATATTTCAGCAACATATTGTAAATGCGGAATTGTTTCTAAAACTGGAAAGTCCATCAGTGCCCACTCAAAAAGATGCAGCACATGATGCTTCTGAATGAAAAGAATAGTAGAAGTGTGTGGGAAAGGGGCATAGAGGAGAGGGATAGGGGAGATTATACTGCATTCTATGTCAATGAGAATGCAGATTATACTGCATTCTTCTCTTCCTTCGATGAGAATGCAGATTATACTGCATTCTATGTCGGAGTATCTCTTCCTTCAATGACAAGCAAGGGTATGTTTGTCCCGAGGTGTACAATTCGCTCAGTTTTCCTCGTTGATGCATTGGAGAATCTCAGTGGAGAGAAAGGTCCCTTAACTAAGCAGGTAGAATCCAAAAACAAAGCAGTTTGCATTGCTAGAAGAAGAGGTCATATATAGAACTGCAAAGCACCCATATTTTTTAAATGACACTTCCTGCATGTTATTTACAGTATGAAAGCAATGGCTTCGTTACACAGCTACACATCATGGGCAGATCGCCAAAGACTCAGTAAGGTAACAGGTTTTAGGACAGAGTCATCTGACATCGTTTGCTAATCTTTGACAAATAAACCCCTGTCCAGGAGAAGATGAGTATAGAGAACCCTAATATACACGTTCTATATGATTTTAATGATGATTTTAAAATATTTTTCAAAATTGCTAATGCACATGAATGGGTTGTGCCGGCTTACATTAGATTGATTTAATGAAATAATGATATAATGATTGAGTTTGTTATTTCATGTTAAATTATGGTGTTACTCTTCATTGTATTTCTATACTGTATAACTCTTATCAAATACATGTGGCAATTACTGGACATTTAAAGATGCATCTGATGTTTTAGGAGAGATTCTGACTTCAGCATGGAGCATATGGTTGAGGATCAACTTATGGATTCAGAATGGTCCTGATCTGTGGATGTGATTTTGTGCTATTAAAAATCAAAAGAAAGATCATCAACAATATATATATCTCTATAGCAAATCTAATGTACAAATTGTGAATTCCTCTTATGTATGATTCTATAATATCTCTCGCAAAAATAAAGATCCCATATTAGTCTGGGGATGGAGCCTCTCCCCTTTCCTCTCCTGCGATTGCAGTCACTCTCATGATTTTCCAGTGGTTTTAATTAAGACTCGCTCAGCAGGTGAACATTCCTGCCAGATTACCATGTAAGAACCGGATGGTCAGCACATTTCTCCAGCCGAAGAGATAAAGCTAGCTGCAGTGAAAACGGGTTACAAAACCATTTCTTCGAATGAAGAAATACAAACCCCAGAGGCAACTGTCATCAAATGCCTCTTGGGCACCTCACAACAAATAAACCCACACATCCACTTAGGCTTGTATGTTATTCAGGAACATATCTAATGCATAGTGTAGTGATCCTAAATATATACTGTATCTGAACTGTCAAAATCATGTTTTTCATGAAATTGGATGATATTTGGATGAAACCAGATCAAAGTATGATGACCAAAGTATGAACAGTGACTGTTGCCTCTACATTTGATAAAGTGTGATCATAAAGTTACTGGTCCCCTCCCCCATGTCCAACACTTGGATTCAGGAGGCGGGATTATTAAGGGGATAGTGACATCACTCTAACTCTTTTTTAAAAAATACACCAATGGTAACATGATATTCTCTTACATAATTTAAATGAGTACAGCCTTTTTTAACCAATGTCAGAGAAGGTGTGTTTGCAGAGAGGTGTGGTTTATATAGCTATCTACAAATATAATGAAAAGTTTACACTATTAGTCTGTGGCAAAGATACTTATGTTTCCTCTTACATCGGTGTCTGGTGTTGGCTAGCTAGGTCTTCAGCCAGCATGGAGCAAAAAGGGGGGGGGGGCAGTCAAAACTCTGACGCAGTTGTCATGTCAACGCAGCCGTCAGTGCTGCTGTGAACCGACCATAACAGACATGCCAAACTGGGGATGTATATAACAAATTGACATCATCGATGCAATTTAAATGTTGTTTGAGTTGCTTTGTGCATCACCAAATTTGCTTGAGATGATTTTACTGCAGCACTGCTCTCTGCTTCCAAGTTGCTTGACATGGAGCTGTCAGTCAAGCGAGCTCATGAATGTAAGCTCTCCTCCCACTCAGCCTGTCTTTTCTGGTAGTACTTCCTGGTAATTAACTATGAGAGAGAGATACATTTTTCTCAAATTTTGAGCATTTCTAATTCCCCAAAAATATGATGGGTGATTCACTACATGGCAAACAGGATGTGGACACCCCTTCAAATGAGTGGATTTGGCTATTTCAGCCACACCCATTGCTGACAGGTGTATAAAATCAAGCATACTACCAAGTGCTGAAGCGCTTAGTGAGTAGAAATCGGCTGTCCTCTGGAAGCAACGTCAGCACAAGAACTGTTTGTCGGGAGCTTCATGAAATGTGTTTCCATGGTCGAGCAGCCGCAGATAAGCCTAAGATCACCATGTGCAATGCCAAGCATCGGCTGGAGTGCTGTAAAGCTTACCACCATTGGACTCTGGAGCGATGAATCCCGCTTCACCTTTTGGCAGATGCCAGGAGAAGCTACCTGGGCTGTTTTTCTCGGTTATGGCTAGGCCCCTTAGTTCCAGTGAAGGGAAATCTTAACACTACAGCATACAATTAAATTCTAGATGATTCTGTGCTTTCAACTTTGTGGCAACAGTTTGGGGAAGGCCCCTTTCCTGTTTCAGCATGACAATGTCCCCATGTACAAAGCGAGGTTCATACAGAAATGTTTTGTCGATTGGTGTGCTTCCAACATGACTGGCCTGCACAGAGCCCTGACCTCAACCCTATCGAACACTTTTGGGATTAATTGGAACGCCGACTGTGAGCCAGGCCTAATCGCCCAACATCGGTGCCCGACCTCACTAATGCTCTTGTGGCCAAATGGAAGCAAGTCCCCGCAGCAATGTTCCAACATCTAATGGAAAGCCTTCCCAGAAGAGTGGAGGCTGTTATGGCAGGGGGGTGTCCAACTCCATTATAATGCTCATGATTTTGCAATGAGCTGTTCGACGAGCAGGTGTCCACATACTTTTGTATGTAGTGCATTTTAGTCACTCAAAAGGGTATTTTTCAGGGAATTCAGAATGACTGTGCTGGACCTTTTGTCACACAGCAGGTTGTCCCACAGCAAAATAATTTTCATGATCAAGTCGGTTTCATTCGATACAGAAACCCTTCTCCATTGGGAGTCTGCTGGGTATGGTAATCAAAGGGAAAATGAACAAGAATATCAGGGGTGGCTGGTGGCTTAAAAGTTGAGGAGGATGTGGGTGAAAATGATGAACTGTACCGTCTGATAAGATTAGAAACAAGTGACTGAGTGAAGATCAGCCTGAAAAGTGTGTCATATTTCTAATGATCTGTCCTGCAGTTGAGGTGAAAGTGGAGCTTACCCTCTTGGAGAAAGACAAGGAAGCAGATGTGATGTCACCCAATGGAAAGGCAAGCCCCTTCTCTGACTGCAGGCCAAACGGAGCGCTGGGACACTGCTCCGACGAGGACGCCGCTGCCGCACCCCTTAGGCTCTACAAACCCCGCGACTACGTGGAGGCCTCAGTGTGTCATGTCAAGGACATGGAAAATGGACAGTAAGGCCAAACAAAAGACAACATATAAGGTCAATCACCTGGAATTGTTATGGCTGCAACCAGTCCTTTTTTTCACTCAGATATTTTCTCTCTTCCTGTGTGTGTGTGTGTGTGTGTGTGTGTGTGTGTGTGTGTGTGTGTGTGTGTGTGTGTGTGTGTGTGTGTGTGTGTGTGTGTGTGTGTGTGTGTGTGTGTGTGTGTGTGTGTGTGTGTGTGTGTGTGTGCTCTTATCCCTGCATAGGATGCGAGAGGTTGATTTGGGAAGTGGCAGAGCGCTGCTCATCAAAGAACATGGAGAGTTTTCTGCCATTGGGCACAAGTGTCCACATTATGGGGCACCGCTGGTCAAAGGTGAGTCCGGTTCTACATTGTTTGCTTGTTTGATGTAATATTGGTATGGTATCTTTTTGCTGTCTTCTGTTACAAACAAGCTCTGAGGTGGATTGGTGTATGATACAGTGGAATACATATCTTTGTGTGTTGCAGGTGTCTTGTCTAAAGGGCACGTGCGTTGCCCCTGGCACGGAGCTTGTTTCAACATCGCTACAGGAGACATTGAGGACTTTCCTGGGCTGGACAGCCTGCCCACCTTCCAGGTGACCTTCCTCGTTCGGTTCGCCGTGCCATTCACATTCCCTGCCTTCACATACTGTCTCTAAGCATCGTCAAAAACCGTGTACACATCGCTCATGTCTGTTTGCTTCAGGTCCGAGTTGAAAAGGACAAGGTGATAATTCGCGCTAATAAACAGGTAAAGATATTTTGGGACGATCTCGAACAGATCATTGTTCTAAATCAACTAATTCCCCTTTGTTGACCTGGCAAACATTTTCATCTTCCAGGATCTTCAGTCACAGAAGAGGTCAAAGGCCATGGCCCGATGTTCAGCAGTCATTAACTCCAGCACTGGCTTCAGCCACATCCTCATCGTTGGATCAGGTGAGTTGGCCATTGAGCATCTCCATGCACTCACACACAGCTGGTGGATAGATGTCTGTTCAAACTGTCGACTAGTACTGGAACCAACAAATACGTATTGACATAGTCAAATAAATACAAGTTTATAATACAATATATAAATGATATTTCATGCTGAAACCCTCATATTAAACACCATTGGTATTCACTAAGTAAATGGTTTATATTTGGGATAATATTTTACAGCTTTGTCATTCTGATTTTTATTTTAAAATCCTCTTGTTAAATGATTTAATAAACTCTGAGTGTACAAAACATTAAGACATCTTTCCATGACTGACCAGGTGAATCCAGGTGAAAGCTATGATCCCTTATTGATGATCCACTTCAATCAGTGTCGATGAAGGGGAGGAGACGGGTTAAAGAAGGATTTTTTAATGACTTGAGACATGGATTGTGTATGTGTGCCATTCAGAGGGTGAATGGGCAAGACAAAATATTGAAGTGCCCTTCAACGAGGTATGGTAGTAGGTGCCAGCCAGGTTTGAGTGTGTCAAGAATTGCAACACAGCTGGGTTTTTCCACACAACAGTTTCCCATGTGTATCAAGAATGGCCCACCACTTAAAGGACATCCAGCCAATTTGGCACAATTGTGGGAATCATTGGAGTCAACATGGGCCAGCATCCCTGTGGAAAGCTTTCGACACCTCCTAGAGTCCATGTCCCGACGAATTGAGGCTGTTCTGAGGGCAAAAGGGGGTGCAACTCAATATTAGGAAGGTGTTCGTAATGTTTTGTGCACTATGTATTTTTTTTTACATGTGATAAGGCCACACAGAGGGACAGAGATAATTACAGAGACTTGTGATAATCTGAAGTACCCAAAAGGGCCACTAGATGTCTTGTGGTAGATTACATGAAATCCTTGAAAAATACCCAAATTCTGGTGGTTTACTGGTAAACGTAGAAAGTTTCCAGTAATATACCCTCCCTTTACAACCCTATTCATGGTGCTCTTTAAAAAACATTTTTTAAACATATTTTACTGAATTCTCTTTGGCCAAGTTGTGTTTGTTTGCACCGCTCTAAGATTGTGTCTGGTATCTAAACTGAATCCACGCTCCGATTCACTATTTTTTTTTTCTCTCCCAAATATTCCTAGTAAATGGAGCATGGGTTCAGTTCGGATAGCAAGGATCTAAGATCCCTACATAGACGTTAAACCAGTGTCTTGTGCCTCCAGGTCCAGCAGGGCTGGTGTGCGCTGAGACGTTGAGACAGGAGGGCTTCACCGATCGCATTGTCATGTGCACCATGGACAAATACCCACCCTACGACAGGCCTAAACTGAGTAAGGTTTGTACAGAGATCCAGAGCACACCACAGAGACTACACAAGGACTATCCCCATGAAGACTTAGTGTCCATGAGGGTTCTTATGGATACAAACATGGTTGAAATTGCTGATCGACGGTCTACCAGTTATGCCCTACTGTGTTTCACAGCAGATTATATATTTTTTCCCAGAGATGTCATGCTCCAAAATACTTACCATTTTGTTATTGCTAGTATTAACCCATCCTGAACCCATCTTTAGCCTGTAATCTTGGGATAATATTGGTCCTGGCCAATGTTGACATTTGGCCGTGATATCTATGGGAAAACGGTTTGCTGACGTTGCGATTTAAATTGGGATAATGCTGAAAGCGAAACCAACCAATTTAACGTTGCGTTAGCATCATAAAAGTGCTATTTCTTCAATGAACTTCACCTATAACATTTCAACTTAGCAAACGTCACCCCATAAAATCCAGTCTGTGGTGTACTGTAACTAACTGTCTCCCCCTCAGTCCTTAGAGAGCACAGCAGAGCAGCTCCGGCTGCGCTCCATAGACTTCCTCCAAGCCCATGACATCGAGCTTCTCACGGAGAAGGAGGTGAGACCTGAAACACGGATTATATGGGCTACATTTGAATCCATGTAAAGTAGGGAGTTTTGAAATGGAGTGGCTACCTGAACATCTTCCAATGAGAAGATATGAGTTTTCCGTTGCAAAACTTTTAGTTCGGTGTCCCTAATGAACACATCCCCTTGGTGACGCCCATGTTCTCTTTCTAACTGTGATGTTTGGATGCCATAGGCTGTGGCAGTGGACGTCAAGATGAAGGCTGTTACTTTTCAAGACGGCTCTAGGATGGAATACAGGAGGCTTTTCATTGCCACGGGAAGCAAGTGAGGAGTGACCGGAAATAGTCTTTGGTTGAATGCAATAAAATGGAATTAAATCCTGTTGTGATTGACATAACCAGTTTTGACATGAGTCATTGTTCTATTGACACGGGTGAACCACTGTTCTTTGTCTTTTGTCAGACCCAAGCCATTGAACTATAAAGGCCAGGACGTTAGGAATGTGTTTCACCTCAGGACCCCTGAAGATGCTAATAACGTAGCCAGGTTGGCCAACAACAAGAATGCTGTGATTGTGGGAACATCCTTTGTTGGTGAGAGAGATGAGACATGCAGTAGATGTAAATTCACACATGTCGAATATTTATAAAGGGTTCATGAAGGCTACGTTAAAGCCTTAAAAATTGTAGCTTGTGGAATCTTTTGTGTTTATAGTAGTACTGTAGCACTTCTATGTGTGAATGAGTAATCATCAGTGTTCTGCGTTAGGTATGGAGGTGGCTGCCGCTCTCACTGACAAGGCCCACTCTGTCTCCATCATTGGGATAGAAGCAGTCCCTTTCCGGAAAGCTCTGGGAGAGAAAGTAGGGAAAGCCATAATGAAGGTAGGGACCCGCCCCTGGGAAAATGGCCCTGATACCTCTAGAACACCCTCATCAGCATTTATACACATAGAAACATATACTATAAATGTGAGTCATGTTCCTTGGGCTCAATGCACCAGGCACCAAAAGGGAATATGTCTAGTACAGTATATTCTTATCGGTGCTCATGCACTTATTTAGACAATCAGGTATATATTGTCCATTTTAATCCTGTTTTTTTTCCAGGGGAGGGTATACCGGGTGTATCCCTGGTGTGTGCATGCATGCACGGCCATGTGTGTGTAGGGCCTCCGTATACCATGTTGTTGATGTAACACTGCATGTTCCCTGCTGATAAGACACAGCAGAGGGAGACTGTGGAAACAGTCATGCCTTGTACCATAATACATAGTGTTAATAATCCGTTATGAAGAGGCTATTTATAGGGAGGTTTGCCGCCTCACCGCCAGTTAAGCTTAACTATTTGAGAAGTAGCTTTGATCTTATGAACCTTAACCCAGTGCTCTCTCTGGCTCTGTCTGTCTTTTCAGCTGTTTGAGACGAACAGGGTGAAGTTCTACATGTTGAATGAAGTGTCGGAGATGGTTGGCCATCATGGACAGGTATTCCGAAAGTGAGAGAAACAGCATGACATTATGCACAGTTGGCTCTCTCCTTCCTTCGCACTGCTGGCCAGTCAAGACCATTCTCAGGCTTCGCCTAGATTCTCTCCCATGGATTTCGCTATGGCGGAAACTCCCTCTTTGCGATTGACACACAAATCTATGAGAGGAAGTGTGCAAGTATACACTTGGGGAGAAGAGGAATCCAGCCATTAAACGCTGATGAATGGGTGTGATTTGACCCGAGTAGACCACAGAGTGCCAACAAGCAAAGGATAGGCAGCCCAGATAACAACCAGTTACAACCTCCATTTGAAGTGTGACTCAGTAAAAGAAGCGTGTGCCAATACTGGTTTTGCAACAAAACAAAGATACTTTGTACTCAAGCAGTAAAGTAGCAGAACTGAGGGTAATCTAGTGGTAATATTACGTGTGTGTTGCCTCACTGTTTTTGTCAATGTTTTGTTTTGTTTTATGTTCCACAGTTGAAAGAGGTGGTTCTGAAGAGTGGGAAAGTACTAAGGGCGGACGTGTGTATTATTGGCACAGGTGAGGTGGCCAGCTCAGAGACACAAACGCTCGTTTTGCGATAGCCTCAACTTTAGCAAACGCTCATTTCAGTGGCCGTGCAGGAGTGTAAATGTAGAGTTCAACAAATTCAACCACTAATGTTACTCTGATTCCCGGTGGTGAATTCATGGCGGTCGATGTCTCTTTAACCTGCAGGGTCAGGCCCAGCCACTGGATTCCTGAAACAGAGCGGAGTTCACATGGACTCCAAGGGTTTCGTCCCCGTCAACAAGGTAGAAACGACAATGATGACGCACAACAATTCTGTTGACGCATAAATACTTTGAATGCACTCATTTCAGTCAAACAATTCCTTTCAGTGCCACTCTATTGCAATGATGCACAAGTGTTGCTGGGTCATTTGTAGCGCTAGAGCCGTGAGTTTTTCATCAGTTGCCTAATTTGTCAGGTGGCTTGTCTAGTACGAGATCCTCCTGATTTCCACATTGGCTCCTGTATTCTTCTGGATAACCCTTGTCGTGGAAATTTCCTCTATTTACCAAATCATGAGATCAAACCACACACAAGTCAGAGTTAGTTATCAAAGTCCATCTTTAATTATTTGAGCTCTATCACAACCCTGTGACTCTCAGATCAATTCAGTGTCTATCAATGAATTCTCTGAGAGTCCCTTCCACATTTCAACTGAGGTCCTTTATAGCAAAGACACACACAGGATAAGACAGCATCGGCATAATTCATCGTTCAGCTTTGTCTCCTTTCTCAAACTCAGAACCATAAACCAATCCTCCATATCAACAGGCATATATCAAATCCATTCTATCTTGACAAGATCACAGAGACACTGGCACACAGACATTGTGGAGCCAAGAGATACACGCTTGATCTCTCCCCTCTCTCCAGCCCAAACAACTTAGTCTTGATATAGAACAGATACTGCAACCCCGCCACAGTATTATACAAACACATTCTGATGAGAAGTAACTTACAAACATATGATGAATATAAAACATCTTACCTATGTTACCAACCAATTCTGATTATTCCCCAACACCCTCTAACCCGCAGACAATGCAGACTAACATTGATGGTGTCTATGCCGGAGGAGACATTGTGACATTTCCTTTTCCGGGGCGGAGCAATAAGAAGGTGAACATCCCACACTGGCAAATGGCCCATGTGCACGGTAAGTGTTCGTTGTTGTGTTAATAAGGTGTTAAAGGAAACAATGCATCATAATGAAACAAATACCAAGAGATTTTGGGGTAGAATTTTCATATTTCCCCCTAAAGCTTGGGTGGGCAACTCCAGTCCTCGAGGGCCTGATTGGTGTCACAGTTTTGCCCCAGCTAACACACCTGACTCCAATAATCACCTAATCATGCTCTTCAGTTTAATCAAATGACATTCTAATCAGCTGTGTTCACTAGGGATGGAGAAGAAGTGTGACACCAATCAGGCCCTGGAGGACTGGAGTTGCCCTGCCCTGAAGGGTCAAACACTCTGCTGCATATATGGGGCTGGATTTGCAGGGGATTGTTTTTATGGGACCTTTTTCTATTTGTTTGTGATTGACAGGGAGAGTGGCTGCGCTCGGCATGATGGGAAGACCCACTGAGATCAAAACTGTGCCCTATTTCTGGTCAGCCATGTTTGGGAAAAGCCTACGCTACGCAGGTAAACAGAGCCTCATTCCACAACCATGGTGTTGCCAGCACCATGCTCAGTCTAACCCACTGAAACGTTGGAAACTTATTTTTTTGTTCTTCACATAGTTATACAGGTGTTGTTCATGCACTGTATTCATTGTTTGGGAAGCGTTACATTGGGACTGAATAGGTGGGGGGGAGTGATCTGCAAATAGTGAGTTGGTAAGACTACTACAAATGCTTTCCTCCAAATGCCTCTGAGATTGTAGCGCCAGTACTGCCACCTAGCTGTGAGGCCAGACACTGAGGCTTTTCAGTCATTTTAGGATTCAGAAGTAGGCCATTTGTGATATGTATGGTGGTGGTGTGGCACTCTGTTTACAAACCTAAAGTGTATCTATTCTATCACCAAGGTTACGGGGAGGGCTTTGACGATGTCGTCATCCAAGGGGACGTGGACGAACTAAAGTTTGTGGCCTTTTACACCAGGTATGTGTCCAAACACCATCGTGGCTGTCTACTGAGATGCTTTCAGCCATCAATCCTGGTTGTTTTGTAAAGTAAATCCTCTGTTTTTTGTTGTTGTTATGTTTAGTTCTTATATAATCCAGTAGAGTTCATCCTTACCATAGAATGAACTCCATTAAACCTAGTTTGTTGTCTAAAAGTTGTTCGGGGTATCTCTCCCACCTATAGGAGTGAGGAAGTGGTTGCTGTTGCCAGCATGAACTATGACCCCATTGTATCCCGTGTGGCAGAGGTCTTAGGGTCCGGAAAGACGATTAGAAAGCGAGATGTGGAGTAAGTGCATGTCTATGCTCCTCTACAAATGTTACCAAATGATGTGTGATAACTGTGAAAGACATTCTCCTATGTTAATAAGCAGAGGAGGGTTTACATACATTTGCCAGTGGGTGTCTGTCCGTTTGAAGATGTGTAATGCAATGCTTTACTGTAAACACTGTCTTACTTTCTCTAATGTTGAACTTTCATTTTTTAATTGTGCACTCACACAAAATGAAGGCTGTTAACCCGACAACGCAAGTACGAAATCTAAGACGCATGCCTTTCTCAATCCCTCCACGAACAATCCCCTCATGTGAAACACTGTTGGAACACACACACATCTGCCTCGGCATGCTTATTCTATACATGCAGTTCAGTTCCAGCCGTACACTCTTGTTTTCTGTTCAGAGCCTAGACTACATTACCCAGGTCATTCTTGTTTAAACTGCATAATATGCACTCTGAGTGATGTTTTCTGTTCAGAGCCTAGACTACATTACCCAGGTCATTCTTGTTTAAACTGCATAATATGCACTCTGAGTGATGTTTTCTGTTGTTTTTGTTTCCTCTACATTGCAGGACAGGGGACATGTCTTGGTTGATAGACAAAGGGTCGCAGTGAGCGAACCTCCATGTCTCAGGCTCTCCGTGCGTCTGGGTTCTGTTGGACACTAGAACATGGACACGTTTGGTGCTGGTGAGATGCCGTGCAGCCATACTGTGGACATACAGCAGCAGACCCCTGTCTGGGACTGTTGGAGTCACTCCCCTTGGAATCGAGACTGAGATGGTTCGACAGAGAACGTCTACGGTGATGGATTACATACTGTATTCTTACCAATAACCTGAGCCATACACGGTTTTAACACGCTTCAATGCCGTAATGGCAGAACTGTGTGCTCATGGCTATGTTCTGCGATTTCACAGTTAAAGCAATCCTGGATGCAGTCTCTGTGCTTCTGCATGATGCATCTACCTGTACACTTTGTTTATAAAGGGCCGGAGAGGGGTATTGCATTTTTTTGTATATGCAACTTTGTATATAGTTCTAATCCTCAATACACTGTAACAAAACCGGGCTGTACAATTTTAAACTGGAGTTTTCTAAGGTTGAGATCAAACTAATTTAGTTGAGTATGCTCATGTGGGCTAAAACTGACCAGGTACAGTATCTGGTAGTTGAAATAATAGGATTTGTTATAGATTGTCCAGCCCCAATTTATAGAAGCAAAGACATTGTTACCTATCGAAGCCACACAAAAACGACGCTTAGATTTGCCAGCGTTGCAATTAGACCTTCAACTGCAATGTTTGCCTCAACCATAAATTGCACATAATGCACATAATCCGTAGTTGCAGTAATTGAATGTCCCTTTCCCCACCTGACGCGTACGCACACGCACACATGAAATCCTCACAATATGATTACAAATCATTTTTTTATGGAATACAATGCATCCCTTCTTATTGGTGGTGACATTTGTTGCCTTGCTCATACAGATGCAGGATCTTAATTTGATACATTTTTAGTTAAGGCAAATCATGTCTGAAACGTTTAAGTGGAAATGTCAAACTTTTAGAAGCCTTTAAAAAAAATGGAATACACTAGCTACAAGTTTGCATTTCCTGCATCGGGGTGATCAAATTAAGATACTACATCTGTGGATTGCACAAACGAGAAATTGAAATGTACTTTAATCTATGTTAATGCTTGCGCAATAGAAAAGGTATGTCTGTGCTTTCTAACAGAACTTAAATGACTGTGGTTCTTTTTAGATATGGTCATGTAATATTTGCTGAAGGCTATGAATGCTCTTTGTTACTAACTCAGGGAACTGAAGTTTGAGGCCTGGTCACATTGGGGTTGGTCCTGTTGCAAAAAAAAATATATTAACTTGTTGCTTTTATTTTCTTACCATATATTGGTTCTGTATTTTGAAGAGGTCTTGTTTATCATTTCCTCAGATATGTAGAGGAAGAAGTATTTCCATCTCCATTTTGGCATGTTGAAGATTCCAAAATACTTCATCCCTGAGGTGAAAAACAAGACCACATTTTAAAAGACATTCTTCATACAGAGAATCTTAAATGGTAGTTTTTTTTTTAAAAAATGGAAACTTTGAAATAAAAGTATTCAATAATGTTTCCTGTTCTGCTATCAGTATGTATTGGCATTAAAGCTATATTATATTTTATTAAAGACAATGACACAAAGCCTTTTACAAGAATTACAAAAGAGGATCTTTTTACACAGCAAATTAGCCAGAGACACCTAGTGCTGATTTTTCAGTGTTGATTCAAGTGTTTCATTCACTCTGTGTGGTGTTAATCCAAAACCATGACCATCATTATATTTCCCAGCATGCTCTATTGCAGGTAAGTACATTTTTTTTATGTACATTTGATTAATTAATTTCATGCTACTTAAATGTTTTTCTAAACTAATCCAATCGGTTACTTGGACTTTTGCAACCGTTACTGAAATGGTTGTTCCTGTTAAGATGGTTTCCTGTTTGGTCGTGGGTTACCTTTAGTCTAATCAACCCATTCATTCTAAATGCAGGTTGTGGGTAATACAAATTCTAAATGTTGCCTATCTCAACTCTGGCTGGATTCCAATAGGAATTACACATCACTTTGCAAGCCAGCATAAAGTGACCTGCAGGGCTGATGTGGCCTGTAAACTTGTGATGTTATGGTTGATACCAGAGCTCCGAGACATGCGTCAAAATTGCTAACGCCTTGATCACACCGACAGTGTCATTGCACAAAAAGGTACGCCGCATCGTCTGGATGTGTAACAAAAGTTAAACATTTACCTTCTGCTACGATTTCTGTCTATGCATACAATTTGACTCATACTTCGATAAATCAAACGAACGCACAGCAGCAAGCCAAATGCAATGTCCCATTGGAAATGAATGTACTTCTGGTGTACCAAATTGCAAGGTCTGTGTGATCGAGGCATTACTTCGAAGAAGCGTGTATCACTTTATCAGAAGTATGTCAATGACATCCGACGCTTCATTTGATCATGTGCTTCTTTAAACCATGTTTTGCACTGATTGGTTCAGGCGCTTAAGAGTCCAAGCTGCTACTGGACACCGTACTTACAAATATAGTTAGGATTTGTTACAAAAATTTAGTGTAGGGAACTATGGAAATTCAGGGATATGATGGTATGAGGTCAGATCCAGGTGAAGGCAAACTTTTGAAAATTGTTTTATGCGAAACACATTCAGCACTTTTTTTAAAAAGTCTTAAACTGGGTAGTTCAAGCCCTGAATGCTGACTGGCTAACAGCCGTGGTATATCAGACTGTATACCACAGATATGACATTTTTACTGCTCTAAATTACATTGCCAACCAGTTTATAATAGCAATAGGGCACCTCGGGAATTTGTAGTATATGGACAATACGCCACGGCTAAGGGCTGTGCCTAAGAACATCCCTTAGTCGTATATTGGCCAAATACCACACCTCCTCGTGCCTTATCGCTTAATTAAGCATCCCAAATAATGCCATCGATATACATTTTTGAAAAATAGGTAACTTGAAGGCAAAAAGGGAAGCATGATGTGAATCTGGTTACAGGCTACTAAAGACAATTTACCACTGCACCAGAGTTTTGATTAAAACAGTGAATATTTTTATTTTTAAAATCACACTGCCATATTGCTGGCCAGATGTCACTAATATGCATTGTGGACAGAGCCTCAGTTTCCCGTCACTCTTTTAGGAAAACTATGCCTTACGAAATACTAAAATTGTTCTAAATTTGCTTAGGATCTCACTTGAAGGCTACAAGACTGAAAATGGATACAGTTATGGGTAGTAACTACACTTCACCCAAAAGGCAAGGCACACTGGGAAATATGCAAATAAGGCTTTACACAAAGCAGTGTGTGAACCTATACAGACACTGGACCATTTTTAAATGCAATGTTCTAGTTCTCAAACTGATCCCTGGTTTGTGATCATGGTAGAAAATACACAACATTACACAGGATTAATCAGAAAACATTTAATTACCTTATATTACATTGTTACAGAGTATAGCTTAATGTATAAGAGACCTACTTTGAGGAAATGCAACACGTAAACTAGGCTTATCAGACGGTTGAACATTCTAGAAGTTATACAAGCAAAAAACAAGATACATTTACATAATTTAAGTATATTATATTGAAAAATAAATAACATCGGAAACACCAGTACACAAGAACCCTAATACATGTAGAAACAGCACCATTTCACAAGAACTTCAGTTGTGATTATTCCCTAAAGCTACATCGAAGACATACCCAAACTTTGTGTTTCCAGTTTGAAACATTATTGCAAACAGCACACAGTGGAGGTATTCTGCATTGTACAAGTATAAATGACCCCAAAACAGGCACCTTATGAGGCCAATAAATATATATATATATTCTATATACTGTATTCATTTTTTTATTTCACCTTTATTTAACCAGGTAGGCTAGTTGAGAACAAGTTCTCATTTGAAGGCATTAAATGGTTATTTTACGTTTCACTGATCCAAAGACTAGCAGTAAGACAAACGGCATACTAATCCATATAATTGAGTATTATAACCAAGTACTACCAAACAAGGAGACATTCAGAAGGTGAAATACACATCAGTGCTTAGTCAGGGCTTCACTTCACAAGTAGGATTATAAACTGGGTGGGCCGAGCCCTGAATGCTGATTGGCTGACAGCCGTGGTATATCAGTCTGTATACCACGGGTATGACAAAACATTTATTTGTGCTGCTCTAATTACATTCGTAACTAGTTTATAATAGCAATAAGGCACCTGGGGGGGTTTGATATAGGGCCAATATACCACAGCTAAGGGCTGTGTCCAGGCACTCCATGTTGCATCGTGCTTAAGAACAGCCCTTAGCCCTGGTATATTGGCAATGTGTCACACCTCAGGCCTTATTGCTTAAATACTTCTCACACCTTTCACTACTACTATACTGTGCTGTGTGAACCATTCTACATTCTGTATTGGGAATCTTTCTCATGAAAGGAAATAGGAGGCAGGAGAAAGCATTGCCCGAACTGACTGTTCTATTTAATTTGCTAACCATGTGGAAGCAGTCTTGCTAAAAAAAGTCTGGCCTTTTAAAATAGAGTTTGTGTGTCTCCATATTGCCATAAAATAGCATTCCCTGCCACACACACAGTGTTCTCACGTCATGATCATCTCTACCTTTGCATTCCCATAGAAAAGATAATAAATCGCTGTCGGGACACTCGTTAATGTTAATCAGCATTATGGAGATTTTTGATTTCTTGTCCAGAATACAGACACTTCTATTGATACTGTAGTTTGTAATACAACATATTCATTACAAAATGTCAAAGGATCCCCCAAGCACGTTCAAACGTTAGAATCTAAGATGTTTCAAAAAGACATCAAGAAACACCTTGCCAGCAAATTGTTTGCTTTTTAGCTTAGAGAGTCATTTAAGAAAGGTAGCCTATAAACAAGTAAACAGTCCCATACATGCTTTCAGATGTAAATACATACACGTCCTGAAAAAGTCACGAGAAATTTCAGATTGAGATACTTCTTAAATCACAGTTTTCCAAATAGAAAAGGCACTTTATATTTCTCTCACAGTTATATACTGTATCCCACAAATTGAGTTCTACACTGAACAGAAATATGAAAGCAAAATGCAACAATTTCAAAGATTTGACTCAGTTATAAGTCAATAGAAATAAATAAATTAGGCCATAATCGACAGAATTCACAGGACTGGGCAGGGGCGCAGCCATGGGTGGGCCTGGGAGGGCATAGGCCCACCCACTGTGGAGCCAGGCCCAGCCAATCAGAATGAGTTTTATTACAGAAAGAAATACTTCTCCCTCTGCCCAGTGGCATATAAATGTACCAGAAAGCTTCCCAAATTGTGCAATCCTAGGCATGTGAGCCCTTGATCAGTGTGATTAGGAAAAGACTTACGATGACGTCCTACAAAACAATTAATCGACGAGAAAGTCCGGCATGTAGATTTCCGATGGATCCGCCCGCCCCTTATCAGAAGTCATATTCAGCAGCACACTGTGCGAGATACTCCTCGTATAGTTTTCCCTGTTGAAATAAGTTGAGAATGGAATACAGATGATATGTACCCAGTAGCGCATTTCATGCCTCAGAAATATATCTAAATCGACACACTTGATATACACAACTTCTTCGACCGAATTGCTGAATGAGAATTATTGCAATGAAATCGCACCTTCTTGGCTTTGACGACATCCTGGACGTAATCGCTGTACTCTGTGAGGCTTCTCTTCTCCTTCTTCGTAAGAGTCCTATTCCCTTGGCTGAGGACACAATCACATGACAACGGCTGTCAATCAAAGTGGGAAATGTTTTTCATGGGGGGGGGGGACTGGAGTAAGCAATGGATTAGTGTGTGTTTTTTGTGCGTGAGAAAAAGAGAGAAACAGTGATTCTGCTTACCGGGCAAAATACTTGGCAAGACAAAAGAAAAAGTAGCAGAGTACACCAAATATGATCACAAACAATATCTGGAAATCCTCTGGTATCCAGGTCCACAGAAAGACAACTACACCCTGTTGAGACGAGCATAACAACAGCAGTATTTAGAACAGTATTTTGAGGCAAACAGGATATTATTCTTATTCTTGGTTGGTCATGCTCATTAGAGCTGCGTCGTAATGCATCTACAGGAGTGCCTAGGGAAGAGGGCTAGGGGGCGATTTGAAATTCAGGGTCTGAATGTTTGAGTCAGGGGTTAGGAGTCAGAGGTTACCTACCATGGAGAGCCCAAGGGCTTTGGCCAGCCCATCTCCCAGCAGCTCCTGCAGCTCCTCTGGAGTTAGGGTGTTGACGACGAAGCTGAGGAGGAAAAGGCACGGCAGTAGGATGCCCAGTGCCCCACACAGGAAGGAGTGCAGACGGACACTGCTGTTGAAACTCACGTCCGCCCTGCAGGAACACAGACAGAGGCCCAGGGGTTAATGGAGCTTTGAGAGGAATAGCCTGGTCCCCTATTTTTGGGGTTCAGTGCCTTGCTCAAGGTTACAAGGGTAGAATGACACCAGCAGCTCTCCAGTGGCCAGTTCAAGCCCTATTTTGTCCGTCACCCGGCCCGGGACTTGAACGAGCAACCTTTCGGTTACTGGTCCACCTCTCAAACCACTAGGATACCTACTGTTTCCTTCTCTTACCTGTCCTGGGACAATTTGCTGTCGATTGTGGAGGAGATGAGGTCACAGTCCTTCTCCAGCTGGTCCAGTGTCTTCTGGACGGCCTGGTTGATGGTCTTCTCTATCGTCTGACACACTCCGTCGATCTGGTTCACACACCGGCTCGGCTGGACAACAGGACAGAGGAATAAGCAGCCAAACTCTTGGTCACACAACATCCTCCTCCATAAAGTACACAATGCATTTTGATCACTTCTGATGTTGATTTACTGTATGTGTTTTGGAGTTTTGAGAAGGAAAGACTGGAAAGTTTGGCCTCCCTCTCTCAGCAGTAATTCATTGGTGCAGGACGAATGCAAAAATCCACCGACCATCCATCGCACAGCCTGACGACCATTGATTATCGGATGAGGGAGCGATTACTCAGGTCTGAAGCTGCTAAAGGTGGCTGATCAGGCCTGGTGGTTTATAACCCCTAGTCCCACTGAGACAGAATGTAACTCTCCCAGCTGTCATAACACAAGTGATTCATCCTGTTCTCAGCGATCCACAGTCATCAGATCTCCTGATCAGGAGGATTTACCTTCCACAGCAAGAGTGCCTTAAATCCATACCTAACCAAACTACGTTCAACAGCTGAAGATCGATTACAGGGAGTAGGCTACACTTGACGGAAATGCTCTGAAACAACTCCATAGCCTCCCTCCAGAGGACAGTGTCATGGGTTTAATATTTTAATAAAACTTTTTTATTTATTCTCATCCCATCCACATGGTTTCAAAATATAATTATTTTGCACATAAAAGCCTCATATATATCCTACTTGCCCTATTAATTATCAGTTCAGTAGAAATGTATAAAAAAAATACCTGGTAAAGTAGTAGCTGAAAAGGAACTCTTCAGCTTTACCACTACTTGATTGACTTTGTCAAATTAACTGTGAGGCAAGCTAAACGGGGCAGAGGGCGGTAGGGCCTAAATATCCTGTGAAAAAACACCAAGACATTTTGTTCTCATTGTACATACACATTGAAATATCAGGAAATGCTTTGAGAATACCTTTCAACCTACATTTGTGACTTTGTGCGGAGTTTTATATTGAACGAGGTCTCTATATCGAACGAGGTCTCTGAGACAGACTTGTCTAGCCTTAGTCCGTGGTGTCTTACCTTCTGGGGGTTAGGGATGTATATGGTGGGCATCTCAAAGCCACACTTGTTCAGCCCCGGTCGGCGACACAGTTCCTGAACTATCTGCATCATGACACGCTGTTCATGGGAAAACAACCAAATGAAAACTCAAATCAAATCACATTTATTTATTTAGCCCTTCTTTCACCAGCTGATATCTCATAGTGCTGTACAGAAACCCAGCCTAAAACCTCAAACAGCAAGCAATGCAGGTGTAGAAGCACGGTGGCTAGGAAAAACTCCCTAGAAAGGCCAAAACCTGGGAAGAAACCTAGAGAGAGGAACCAGGCTATGAGGGGCGGCCTGTCCTCTTCTGGCTGTGCCGGGTGGAGATTATAACAGAACATGGCCAAGATGTTCAAATGTTCATAAATGACCAGCATGGTGAAATAATAATAATCACCGTAGTTGTCGAGGGTGCAGCAAGTCAGCACCTCAGGAGTAAATGTCAGTTGGCTTTCCATAGCCGATCATTAAGAGTATCTCTACCGCTCCTGCTGTCTCTAGAGAGTTGAAAACAGCAGGTCTGGGACAGGGAGCACGTCCGGTGAACAGGTCAGGATTCCATAGCCGCAGGCAGAACAGTTGAAACTGGAGCAGCAGTACGGCCAAAACAAAAGGTATTCTAGAGAGATTTCATGTATGCAATATTCTAAGTTTGGGAAGTAACATGTGCTATAACACATATTATAAGCTGGTTGGTTTGAGCCCTGAATGCTGCTTGGCTGACAGCCGTGGAATACAGTGCATTCGGAAAGTATTCAGACCCCTTGACTTTTTACACATTTTGGTACGTTGCAGCCTTATTCTAAAATGGATTAAATCGTTTTTTTCCCCCCCTCATCAATTTACACACCCCATGATGACAAGGCAAAAACTGAAATATCAGACTTCCTTTACTCAGCACTTTGTTGAAGCACCTTTGGCAGCGATTACAGTCTCGAGTCTTCTTGGGTATGACACTACAAGCTTTGGGGAGTTTGTCCCATTCTTCTCAGCAAATCTTGTCAAGCGCTGTCAGGTTGGATGGGGAGTGTTGCTGCACAGCTATTTTCAGGTCTCTCCAGAAAATGTTTGATCCGGTTCAAGTTCGAGCACAGCCTGGGCCACTCAAAAACATTCAGAGACTTCTCCTGAAGCCACTCCTGAATTGTCTTGGCTGTGTGCTTAGGGTCATTGTCCTGTTGGAAGGTGAACCTTCACCCCAGTCTGAGGTCCTGAGTGCTCTGGAGCAGGTTTTCATTAAGGATCTCTCTTTCCCTCGATCCTGACTAGTCTCCCAGTCCCTCCCGCTGAAAAACATCTCCACAGCATGAAGCTGTGACCACCATGCTTCACCGTAGGGATGGTGCCAGGTTTCCTCCAGACGTGACACTTGGTATTCAAAGAGTTCAATATTGGTTTCATCAGACCAGAAAATCTTGTTTCTCAGAGTCCTTCAGGTGCCTTTTAGCAAACTCCAAACGGGCTGTCATGTGTCTTTTATTGAGGAGTGGCTTCTGTCTTGCCACTCTACCATGAAGGCCCAATTGGTGGAGTGTTGCAGAGATGGTTGTCCTTCTGGAAGGTTCTCCAAAGAGGAACTCTGGAGCTTTGTCAGAGTGACCATCATGCTCTTGGTCACCTCCCGACTAAGGCCCTTCTCCCCCAATTGCTCAGTTTGGCCGGGCAGCCAGCTCTAGAAAGAGTTTTGGTAGTTCAAAACGTTCTCCATTTAAGAATGATGGAGGCCACTGTATTCTTGGGGACCTTCAATGCTGCAGAAATGTTTTGGTACCCTTCCCCAGATCTGTGCCTCGACACAATCTTGTCTCGGAGCTCTACGTTCCTTGGACATCATCGCTTGGTTTTTGCTCTGACATGCACTGTCAACTGTGGGACCTTATATAGTCAAGTTTGTGCCTTTCCAAATCCTGTCCAATCAATTTAATTTACCACAGGTGGACTCCAATCAAGTTGTAGAAACATCTCAAGAATGATCAATGGAAACCGGATGCACCTAAGCTCAAATTTAGAGTCTAATAGCAAACGGTCTGAATACTTATGTATCTTTTTTATTTTGAATAAATGTGCAAACATTTCTAAAATCCTCATTGTGGGGTATTGTGTGTCGATTGATGAGGATTTAAAAATAAATGTAATCCATTTTAGAATAAGGCTGTAACGTAACAAAATGTGGAAAGGGGGAGGGGTCTGAATACTTTTTGAATGCACTGTATCAGATTGTATGCTACGGGTATGACAAAACATTTATTTTTACTGCTTTAATTACATTGGTAACCAGTTTATAATAGCAATAAGGCACCTCAGGGATTTGTGAATATGGCCAATATATCATGGCTAAGGACTGTGTCATAGGCAGAGTGCCTGGACACAGCCCTTAGCCGTTGTATATTGGCCATATTACCACACCTCCTCGGGCCTTATTGCTTAATTTTGATGTGATAAAAATAGATGTAATTAAAATTGCCAAGTTAAATGAAATTGTTATACCATACAGCAACTGCCATAACGTGCTTCAAAATCTAATCCATTCTGAACCAACAAGCATAAACCAACACACATTGTTCTCCACAGACATCGATCCAGTCACTGCATGGACAGCAGAGGGATCTAGATGGAGGTTAAATGGAAAGTACATCGTCAAAGAGTAACTGACCTGTCTGTCCGTCTCCCTCCCGGCTTCATCTGCCTTGCTGAGGTAGAAGCGCAGCTTGTCCGCAACCTTATCGCTCAGCTTCTCCACAATGTTGAGCGTGCGCTTGCACAGCGCCTGGCCCATAGGGTCGAAGAACACAAAGACCAGGTCCGCCTGCTCCCCTGGAAAGAGGGACCCCCAAGTAGAATGCGTTTATAAAAAGATACAATCAAATCCGTCCCAAAGAATATTTGTCACATGCCCCCGAATACAACTGGTGTGTAGACTTTACTGTGAAATGCTTGCTTACGAGCCCTTCTCAACATTGCAGAGTTTAGAAATAGCGACACAAGAGGAATAAAATACACAAAAATGTAGCTATATACAGGGAGTAGCAGTACCAGATCAATATGCAGGGGTAGGAGATATGAGGTCGATATGTACATGAAGGAAGGGTAAAGGGACTAGGCATCAGTGATTACAAAAGATCCTCTTTGTGCTATCCCATCCTCCCCCACGCACCAACATACCAGAATGATTACACAAGATGATGCAGTCCTGCCTATGTGACGGGATCAGGGTGTGTGCGTGGGTGAGAATGTGTGCGTTAGCTGCATATCAAGCCACACCAGCGAAGGGAATGAGTCATACCAAACGAGGTGATCGCGCGGTTGACATCAAAGGGATAGACCATGTCCCCATCCACCAGGCCCGGTGTGTCCACGAACGTCACCAGACTAAACTTCTTCTGCTTGGAGGTGGAGATCTCAGCCGACAGATAGTCCGTAACACCTACAACACACGACGACAAAGTCAGCCGGACCCAATTGGCTCCCGGTCCCTCCCCCTTGGCCCGAACCCTTTAACTTGATCAGATCTGTAAGGTCTGGATAGGTGTAAGCAGTGTAATGGTGGAGCTTCCACCATATTGCTTCTGCCTTCCATATCTGCAAACATTGAACGGGCCAAGAGGAAGAGGAAAGGAGTGAATTGGGACTGTCTGTGTGCATACAGTGCCTTCAGAAAGTATTCCTACCATATTCATACCCATTGACATATTCCACATTTTGTTGGGTTACAGGCTGAATTCAAAATTGATTACATATATTTTTTCCCTCAGCCATCTACACACAATAATGACAAACTGAAAACATTTTTTTATTTTTTTTTAATGTTTGCAAATTAAATACATAAATATCTCATTTACATAATTATTCACTGTGTCAATACTTTGTGGAAGCATCTTTGGCAGCGATTACAGCTGTGAGTCCTTCTGGGTAAGTCTCTAAGAGCTTTCCACACCTGGATTGTGCAAGATTTGTCCATTATTCTTTTAAAAATTCTTCAAGCTCTGTCAAAATGGTTGTTGATCATTGCTGGACAACCATTTTCAGGACTTGCCATAGATTTTCCAAGTAGATTTAAGTCCTCTCTGGTCTTTGCGGTTGAATCTGTGTTTGAAATTCACTGCTCGACTAAGGGACCTTAAAGATAATTTGGGTACAGAGATGAGGTAGTCATTCAAAAATCATGTTAAACACTATTATTGCATGCAGAGTGAGTCCATGCAACTTATTATGTGACTTGTTAAGCACATTTTTACTCCTAACTTATTTAGGCTTGCCAATAACAAAGGGGTTGAACACTTATTGACTCAAGACATTTCAGCTTTTAATTTGTAATTAAGTTGTTTAAAAAAAATGTCAAACATGATTCCACTTTGACATGATGTGGTATTGTGTGAAGACCAGTGACATTATTTGTGTAGACCAGTGACAAAAAAAAAATCTAAATTTAATTAATTTTCAATTCAGGATGTAACATAATAAAATGTGGAAAAGGTCAAAGGGTATGAATACTTTCTGAAGGCGCTGTAAAGGAGGCTGGACTAAAGTACGGCCCTTCTGGAGAACTTGTGGGTGATAAATAAGAAGTGGAGTCCCGTTGAAGGCTGTCGGCACCAAAATCTGTTTTATTTGTTGCCCATAAACTTCAGTGCGGTCAATACTTGGAAAGCTGAGGACGATGCCCGCAGCGCTAGTCTGCAAGAATGCAAGGACTGTCTATTCTACATTTCTCTAAGATTTTGCATACGCCTGCAGAGACAATTAGGATGAACCATTTGTAAACAATTTCAATAACATTTTGATTGGATCCAGAGCAAGTAGTACAGTGCAGTAGGCTACTTCACTAAAAACCCTCTACTCAGACAAAAACAAAACACGGCCTCAGATCAACCCTCAATTTGACTCGTAAGGTCTGAATTATGCCTTTACCATCCCCTTCTGTAGAGAGGTCTGTAGTCATAGTTACCCACAACAGCTCTTCAACTGGCAGCTTTACAGAGGGGAGTAAGACATAAAGCTAGCCAGTGAAGAACGACTGTGAAGCAACGCACAGTGGGGGTTACATGACACACACACAAACACACCATGCACTGCAGCTATGACTGACCCTCCCCCTCCCCCAACCCCTTCCCTCTCAGAATCAGAACAGGATGACTGTTGAGAGACACATAGCCACCTTCCTCCCCCACTTGGGATGACACTGGGGCTTTATCATTGCGAGAGGCAGGTGTTACCAGCCAGTACAAATCACAGCCTTGTGCTTCTCTTGCTGTTGGTGCACATTAGCATTCCCAACATTCTCCTATATCAACGCGGCTGCTCGCTCCCCTAATGCGTCAATCTCCCTAGCGGCTCGAGACGAGATGAGACGTCTCCATAGATTTCCACCCACACGGCCCCGTCTCCAATCACAACACAACCAAGACTCAAGGACAAGGTCCCTTTCACGGCACAACAGAGGGGCATGTCAAACACAGTTAATGAGGTCCAGCACCCATTACTGCGCTCCAGTTGGGTTCGGTTCTAAGACATTAAGGGTGCAGCGCAGACTCCTGTGCCTGTCCCTATAGGGGTTGACAGACAGAAGACAACTTGTGCTTTTACCATTGTCATTATGCAAGAAGAACATCTAAAAATAGCCAAATCAAATAGATTAGATACAGACATGCTGCCCCAGTATGGGATAGATTCCTTCATTGCAAGAGCCCCCCCCCCCCCCGGCATATCCGGTGCACCAGGATAAGGTCAAGGGCTGCAAGACAACGTGACCCTGCGGGGCAGCACAGGGCAGGGGGGGTGTTTATATCAAGTATCTCGAAGTAGAAGTGCCGATTTAGGATCAGTTTTGCCTTTTAGGTCACAATTAATACGATTGTAGGGACAGGGGGCGCTGATCTAGTTTTGATACATGTGGCTCCAGAGCCGCCTGTGTTAAACCCAATCCAGGCAAACTCAAGCACTGTAGTATAGTATACCCGACCAGAGTTGGACCAAACTGACAGCTGTCAAAACGGATAACTTGACATGCCATTTTGATGCTGTACATCAAATTTGAGATCTGAACATGTAACCTCTTGACAAGACTTTGACTAAAGACTGTTGTTCCAAGACTGTGGAAATGACACGAAACATATTACTTGATTAAACACCTGTTCCTCAAGAGCAAGAGCACACACTCTTGTTCTGACAAGAGTATCAAGCAAATAGAGCAATTAGACTTGAAAGACAGTGTAAACCAGCAAACAAATGGCAATAATCACACGGAGGACAGATTTCGATGAGTCATCCTCCACCGCTTAATAACATCTCAACATGTCGTTTGAGTACGGCGTTGGTGTCGGTGGTGATGTGGACATAAATAGCTAGCTGTATCCAGAACAGATCCATGATGATTCTCCAGCGCCTCAGCGGGCGGCCTGTGGCTCCTCAGTCAGTGGCAGTGGCTGCTGCTGGTGCCTTGGCTAATCCATCTCTCACGGCTGTGACATTTCTCAGCAGCTCCTCCTCCTGTCCTTCTGACTCCACCGCACTGCCGTAGATGGGGCGTGTGACTCACAGCGCCATACAGTGCAGTGTGCACTCTGCACCCGGTGAACCCCCCCCCTCTCTCTCTGTGTACACGTCTCGCTGTCAATGTGGAGACACACTGAATCCGCACTGCACAGGCCCTCCCCTGGCCTTAGACACCTTGGACACACCCACCAAGACCGTATCTACATTCATGTTGCCAGCTACCTTGTAGCCATCAAATTGGAGCTCCAACCTACTGCAGCTACTCAACAGGCACTTTTCCTAAGATGACAGCACGACTTTGTCTGATGGTCCTATGTAATCCCAGTCTCATCTCCACCTCCCCGAGATATAAATGACAGTGAGAAGCAACCACACAGAGTCTGCCGCACAGATGAAGTGTTAAACCACACTGATGTCCCAAATGGCACCCTATATAGTGCACTACTTCTGACCAGGGCCCCATAGGGCTCTGGTCAAAAGTCGTTCGCTATATAGGGAACGGGGCTCTCGTCAAAAGTAGTGTGCACTATTATAGACATCGGAGACGCAACCAGACTATGATGACTCAGAATTGAGCGTTAGTCATCAAGACACACCACCTATAAGCTCTAGCTCCTATCAGACAGACACACCTTGTGGAGCGAAGCAAGCAGCAGTATGTTTGAACCAAGACTTCAGTAAGAAATCAATGCATTCCAAGTAGATTTGATGCAATGTTCTGATACCGTGGACAGTCACTTGGATCAGATTTACAACTTTAAGAAAAAAAGGTCCAATGCAGCCATTTTTATCTCAATATCAAATCATTTCTGGGTAACAATTACTGTGATTGTTTTCAATTAAAAGTGTAAAAAAATATTTAAAAATTTCTTAGCAAAAATGCAATTTCTCAAGCAACAATTGTGCTAGGACTATCTGGGAGTGCTCTGAGAGAGGGGCTTAATTGGAGGAGCCAAATGGGAGGGACGTGTCACCTGAAAACTATCTGTTTGTTATTGGTCTATTAAAAAAATATTTTCAAACAGCTCTTATATTAAAAGTTCATTGTCATAATTTTCACAATTTCATAGAATCATTCCATCCTCAGTGTGAAAAGATATAAAACACAGGAAAATCATGTTTTTGACTGCACTGCCCTTTTAAGCCTTTACACCAGCGTAAAGTTTGCATTAATTCAATTAAAACAGTTTACCGTGAAATGTATGTTCTTCTGTATTTACTAACATGTGTGTTTTAGTCCTCCCTGAACAAAATAGATGAAAACTTTAAGTAGCAAAATCTGCTCCAGACTAAACACTTTTCATGGTTCTGAGGGGCACCAAAATGTGCCTACCATAGGAATAATGGACAGAAGAACACAAACGTGCCATTAAGTTACAGGTGTGCAGACTCTCCTGCCGCTGTGAAAACGACAATGGGTTCAAAATAGGAAGACAGCATAAAAAACAACAACTGTGAAATAGACAGAATATAAAGCTGTGGAAGTTAGACGGCAATCAATTTTACGCCGTATTTACTCACGCAAGAGATAAACATAAAATTGTGCCACAAAACGGACTCGTAAACCAGGCACACTGGAAAGGATTTCCGACGACAGGGGAAACCCTACCTTTAAACTCCAGGAGTGGTCGGAAATGGGGGTAGAGATGGAGCGTGGCATTTCCCTGTGGAAGATTAAAAGCAGATAGTGAGAGAGGTGGTAGGAAGAGACAGAAAATGTCTAGCTACGTATAGACTTGTCGGGAGCCCAGCTGGTCAGAAAGATGTCTTCCTCCTGGAGTAGCCAGGCGAGGCGATATTCTTGGTCTCAATGCCAGGGGCTTTGCTGCAGCTCGCGCATGGCTTTAAGCCCTTCCTGTATATAAAGCAGATAATCCTTACAGTCCTGCTCTATAATTACATTATTCATCTTCGTCTCCTTCACCAAGGTAGGGGAGGGAGAGAGAGAGAAAGAAAGAAGCTTGTTGCCTAGCCTGATGATACTGCAAATATGCCTCTCTCCCTCATATATATATATATATATATATATATATATATATATATATGCACCCAGGCACTCTGGGGATGGAGCAGCATGCAGAGTGAGCCATCACCACTATACTACCATTACGTTTACACAGGCATACATGCATTGCTTAAGCAACCAAGAAAAGTGGCCTCTCATTGTAAAACTACACAGAGTTAAAATGATGTCAAAACTAGATTGAATGTGTGAAGCATTATCTGCGTGTTACATGGTACCTGCACGCTTGGTTTTTAAAACTAACCTAACTCACACGAGCGCAATTTCACTGCAGTGACATTTTTCAAGTCATAAAATGAAAGTTTGTTCGATTTTTTTTCAGACCTCAAAAGTAGAGTAATATATCAAGATGCAACCACGTCCCAATGTAATATACAGAATATATCATATGTAATTCAGCAGAAGCTTTTATCCAAAGCGACTTACATTTATACGTGAATACAGTGCTCTCCATAATTATTGGGATAGTGAAGCATCATCCATATCGGGGGGAACGGTTTAGAAATTACAGCACTTTTAATACATAGTCAACTCCATTTTAGGGGACCAAAGGTATTGGGACAAATTCACTTATGTGTATTAAAGTAGTCAAAAGTTTAGTATTTGGTCCCGTATTCCTAGCACACAATGAATACATCAAGCTTGTTAACCTATAAGCTTGTTGGATGAATTTGCTGTTTGTTTTGGTTGTGTTTTAGATTATTTTGTGCCCAATAGAAACGAATTGATAAAAATACACCTTATGGAACAGCGGGGACTGTGAAGAGACACACACAAAGTACAGAAACATTGCATACGCACACAAGCGCTAGCACACGCACGTACATTGTAGTACGGTGGTATTATACATTTTGTATTGTAGATATGTAGTGGTGCAATAATGTTATATGATGTGCTGTTTTATATTTTGTTTTATATGTAAATGTAAGTGCCTTAATGTGTTTGGACCCCAGGAAGAGTAGCTGCTGCCTTGGCAACAGCTAATGGGGATCCCTAATTAATACAAATACAAAAGTCAATAAATACAAATGGTAAATAATGTAGTGTAATTTTCAAGTCACCTTTATTGTAAATAAGAATATAATAGAATATAAGTCCTGAATTAATTGTGAATAACGATAATGAGAAAGACACAAATATCATACCCCCAAAAATGCTAACCTCCCCTGTTATTGTTATGGTGAGTGGTTCGCATTTCTTAACTTTGACATGTCATTATTCACGATTAATTCAGCACTATCCGTAATCATGGTAGCATCCACATCGATGTAGAAGTGTTAAGAAACATATTCTATTCTTATTTACAATAGAAAAGGGAATCCAAAACACAATACATTATTTACCATTAATTTCTATTGGGCACAAAATAGTCTGAAACACAACCAAAACAAACAGCCAATATATCCAACAAGTGTGTAGAGTTACAAGCTTGGTGTAATCATTACATGCTAGGAATGAGACCAAATACTAAACTTTTGACTACTTTAATATATACCGTATAGGTTCATTTGACTTAAATGTAAATGTAAATGTAATACTTTTGGTCCCCTAAAACAGGGGGACTATGTACAAAAAGTGCTGTAATGTAATTTATAAAACAGTTCACCCGGTATGGATGAAAATACTCTCAAATTAAAGCTGACAGTCTTTAACCTCATAGTCATCATATCATTTATACTTGAAAGTGCTGCAGTACAGAGTCAAAACAACAACAAGTGTGTCACTGTCTCAATACTTACGGAGGGCACTGTACATCAACGTGTAGATCCAGCTATATGCCTAAATCCCAAATGAGTGTAAAACGCTGTAAAGATTTCCTGAATATGTACCAGCGGTGACCAACAACAGGCTCCAGTGATCATAGTTATGGCTGCAATGAATGAGATTCATGGCGCCAGCGACAGTAAACCATTGGTAAGCAATTATTAGCATACCACATGGCTTACTGTTATGGTATTCAATCGCCACTGGCTGAAAACGAAGCAAGTTGTTTACGACATGGTTAAAAGAGCTTTGAGAGACATTCACGGCAGCGGTGGCGTGGTGCTACGAACTTACCGTCAGCGATTCTCTTTTCCGACCACTTGTTATAAACGTAAATCCCTGCGTTTCTATGGCAACGCCTGTTTTCTGTATATGTTCTTCCACATACCTGAAATGGCAGCAAGTGAAATTGAGTCAACAATTGTGTGAAATGCACTGCACATTGACAAATTCCACCACTAGGGATTTAAAATATATATATATATTTAAATCACAGAATCAAACTTGACGGTTATTATTAATTTCAAATATATGTGTGACTATGAGATTCATGATATCCTTTAGGATACAGTGTGATAATGAAAACGTTACACAAAGCAAATGCAAAACAAAAACATAAATCTTTACATGTCATATTCATTAAACAGACTCATACATCTACATTGTTAGATATTTCACATCATCACTAAATTGCTAGATTCCTTTCTTTCCATTAGGAAAGGGTCTCGGGTAAATAAATCACCGGATTGTTAGACCACAACGTCTAGGCTAATGCTGTATCTTGAGGCACCTCCAATCCATGTCCCTGTGTGGACATTCGTCAGCCACATTTTAACAAACATATTTGCCTCTTCCTTTCTCTTGCCCTCTTTCCTTCCTTCCTACACTCGACTCGGCTCTTGATTTGTGGCCTAGCCTATGCCGATCCTTAGCAGTGATACTAGGGAGCTATATTACCAATTAATAAACGAGCTTTTTCCAGCAGAGTGGTTCCCCATTATCATCACAATGATCTTCTTCCGTGGAGGAAGGAGCCGGAGACCCAGTCGGCTTGCTATCTTCACCAGCCCTGAACACACACAAACATACACAGGTCAGACGGCTTTCCTTTCTTTCGGACACTACCGTTTCAGTATGGATCAGGTAAGCCGTGCTATCAAATCTAATCAAATTTGATTTTCCACATGCTTCTCTGACAACAGGTGTAGACTAACAGTGAAATGCATACTTATTATGGGTCCTTTTCCAACAATGTTTTTCTAAGACCCCTTTTTCCATCTTTATCCAGATATCACAACATTTACTTATGCCACATTTGAAAGATTTTTTAAATGGTTGAAAAATGTATCTATGCCTTCATTTCCCAAAATGGAACATATGTTATCTAGCTCAGGGAATAGGCCATGAACATAGAGTAGGCCTTAGGCCCTGAGAGCATGATCTGGCCAACAAACTGCAGTGGTGTAAAGTATTTAAGTAAAAATACTTCAAAGTACTACTTACATTGTTTTTAAGGGTATCTGTACTTTACTATTTATATTTTTGCCAACTATTACTTCACTATATTCCTAAAGAAAATAATGTACTTTTAACTCGATACATTTTCCCTGACAACCAACAGTACTCGTTACATTGACAGGAAAATGGTCCAATTAACACACAACGGTCATCCCTACTGCCTTTAATCTGGCGGATTCAATAAACACAAACGCTTAATTTGTAAATTATGTCTGCGTGTTGGATTGTGCCCCTGGCTATTTGCCAATAAATAAATAGAAAATGATGCCGTCTGGTTTGCTTAATATAAGGAATTTGAAATGGTTTACACTTTTACTTTTGATACTTAAGTACATTTTAGCAATTGCATTTACGTTTGACACTTAAGTATATTTAAAACCAAATACTTAGACTTTACTCAAGTAGTGTTTTACTGGGTGACTTTCACTTTTACTCGAGTCATTTTCTATTGAGGTATCTTTACTTTTACTCAAGTATGACAAATGAGTACGTTTTCCACCACTTGACAAACTGTAGGCTATATTTCTTATTTAAAATATGACAAGACTAATATTGTATTTTTTTAATGCCAAATACACACCCAAACACTTGGTTAAAGACCTGGTTAAAAACAACAATACAAATAAGTTTGCCACTGTTAAAGACCCTGTTTGTTTGGGGTGTTTGACATATTAGTAGTGACAGACAACGCTTGATGATCAGAGTAGAATATTCGAGCACTTGTAAACACAGGCATTAACTTTTGAATTAATTGCTACTTTGTTGAACAGCAGGCATGGCGAATATACACGGCTGTTATATTGATCATATAGGCTATGTGTGTAGAAATAGCTTGCTATTTACCGTTTTCGCTGTCGATATATAAATTGTGGCATTCTCTCAAGATTCGTTCACTGGGTGTGGTGATCGCGGATTCCAGAGGGTTTGCCACAGAACGGGGCTTTCTACCGCCCGACATGACAGTTGTAGAACTACCTTCCACCATCTTTAAAATGACAGGGGGAACGTTTACGGTGATGCACAGTGTCTATGATTTGCTCACAGATAGAGCCATTTGCGTTTTATATGAGGTTACGGCTAGATTGAATACAGTTGTCAAATTGACGTCTAAAGTAGATTTGTTTTGTGCGGATTTTAGCTAACTCAACAGTTTTCCAAACCATAATTGAATTATCCTAACCTGCTACGTTAATTATCCTAACCTGCTGCATAAATTCGAACCGACTACGTAAAAAATATATTCTGTGCGAATCTGACATAAACCGTATCCCATCTAGGCTTGACAGCGCCGCCCTGAGACTAAAATGTGGAAGTACAGCTCGAAAGAACAAGGAGGCCATGTCAGTAGCACTGTTTACAGTAGTATTAATTTAGTAGACTATACATCACATAATATAAGTAAATAGAAGGGTCTCTTTTGTCTACAAATTGGGTGAGAATTTAGGCATTTTGACATTCCAAGTCCAATATGTTTGTGTAAACTTGTAAGGTTAGGCTACTATACAGTGGGGCAAAAAAGTATTTAGTCAGCCACCAATTGTGCCAGTTATCCCACTTAAAAAGACGAGAGAGGCCTGTAATTTTCATTATAGGTACACTTCAACTATGACAGACAAAATGAGAAAAAAAATCCAGAAAATCACATTGTAGGATTTTTTTATGAATTTATTTGCAAATTATGGTGGAAAATAAGTATTTGGTCAATAACAAAGTTTATCTCAATACTTTGTTATATACCCTTTGTTGGCAAGGACAAAGATCAAACGTTTTCTGTAAGTCTTCACAAGGTTTTCACACACTGTTGCTGGTATTTTGGCCTATTCCTCCATGCAGATCTCCTCTAGAGCAGTGATGTTTTGGGGCTGTTGCTGGGCAACACGGACTTTCAACTCCCTCCAAAGATTTTCTATGGGTTTGAGATCTGGAGACTGGCTAGGCCACTCCAAGACCTTGAAATGCTTCTTACGAAGCCACTCCTTCGTTTCCCGGGAGGTGTGTTTGGGATCATTGTCATGCTGAAAAACCCAGCCACGTTTCATCTTCAATGCCCTTGCTGATGGAAGGAGGTTTCCACTCAAAATCTCACGATACATGGCCCCATTCATTCTTTCCTTTACACAGATCAGTCATCCTGGTCCCTTTGCAGAAAAACACCCCCAAAGCATGATGTTTCCACCCCCATGCTTCACAGTAGGTATGGTGTTCTTTGGGTGCAACTCAGCATTCTTTGTCCTCCAAACACGACGAGTTGAGTTTTTACCAAAAAGTTATATTTTGGTTTCATCTGACCATATGACATTCTCCCAATCTTCTTCTGGATCATCCAAATGCTCTCTAGCAAACTTCAGACGGGCCTGTACATGTACTGGCTTAAGCAGGGGGACACATCTGGCACTGCAGGATTTGAGTCCCTGGCGGCGTAGTGTGTTACTGATGGTAGGCTTTGTTACTTTGGTCCCAGCTCTCTGCAGGTCATTCACTAGGTCCCCCCGTGTGGTTCTGGAATTTTTGCTCACCGTTCTTGTGATCATTTTGACCCCACGGGGTGAGATCTTGCATGGAGCCACAGATCAAGGGAGATTATCAGTGGTCTTGTATGTCTTTCATTTCCTAATAATTGCTGCCACAGTTGATTTCTTCAAACCAAGCTGCTTACCTATTGCAGATTCAGTCTTCCCAGCCTGGTGCAGATCTACAATTTTGCTTCTGGTGTCCTTTGACAGCTCATAGTGGAGTTTGGAGTGTGACTGTTTGAGGTTGTGGAAAGGTGTCTTCTATACTGATAACAAGTTCAAACAGGTGCCATTAATACAGGTAACGAGTGGAGGACAGAGGACCCTCTTAAAGAAGAAGTTACAGATCTGTGAGAGCCAGAAATCTTGCTTGTTTGTAGGTGACCAAATACTTATTTTCCACCAGAATTTGCAAATTAATAAATTAAAAATCCTACAATGTGATTTTCTGGATTTTTTTTTCTCATTTTGTCTGTCATAGTTGAAGTGTACCTATGATGAAAATTACAGGCCCCTCTCATCTTTTTAAGTGGGAGAACTTGCCCAATTGGTGGCTGACTAAATACTTTTTTGCCCCACTGTATACTGTAGGTCTAGTGAAAGGTCTGTAGTCACTAGGGCTAGCTAGGCTCTATAGGCTATAATCAATAAACTGAAGAAAGAGGTTTCAGGTTTTTTCCATTGTGAAAATTAATGTAGAAATGGAAATCATTTAAATTATAGCAAAGGCATGTAGCCTATCCGGAAACAGTGGAATGACCATTCTGCTGACCAAGAAGGGGCTTATGAGCTTTTCTGGTCACTTGACTTCACAAACAATGAGTTCTTTATAATCAAAAAGGAAAATTGCCACACTGATGACCATAAAATAGGTCAAATCCAATAACTCAATATACCTCTTCTTTGTTTTTGTGCATGGTTTTCAAGTAGGACCTGGGCTATACCTTTGAAATTGCACCTTTCATAGGCCTACTTATAGTACAGAGTAGCCTAAAGGAATGCTGTCAAGTGTTCATCAAACACCTTCATACAAGTGATAATAACACAGCCTAGGCTACAATGGAATCATCACACCTACAACTAGTATGGGTGTGACCAGACCATAAATAGCCTAGGTTTAATCCATAAGTAGGCTGCAGTTGCTTTACTTGAATAAATAGTGCCTTTTTAGTTGTTGGGCTCAATGAACGAAATTCAAAATGGATAGCAATGAAGTGTCTGCAGATTTAAAGAAAGAGGTAGGCCTTTTATTCATGAGAAAGGTAAAAATAGCCTACTGCTTGATGAAGATATCCGCACAAAATGTATTATCTGTAACCGATGTGTGATAGAGAAATGTGTTTCATGGCATATTTAATAGTTACTGTGTCTAAGGAGTGCAGAGTTTCCCACTCGTAAAAAAGAGAGAAGTCTGTAATGCAATGTTATGCTCCGACGAGGGTACACTGGGTCATCCAAGGAACAACTGATCAATTGTATTATCCTCACCATATTTATGGGGCAACCCGACCACATCCTCGAAAGGCACTCCACTTGAGGATGAGTGGTCTACATTAGCCTAGGAGAGAGCAACTTTTGCACTTAGCCTTTGTCTAGACAGAAAAACCTGTGTACAGTCTGAAGTTGGACATACTGTAAGATAAAAACAAAAAGCAGGACTCAAAATGACTAAAGGAGATACGGAATATCAATTTTTGCTTGAAGGCAGCAAAGAAACAAAAGATAAAATTAAGGTATGCATAATAATAATAATAATAATAATAATGAAGAAGAAGAAGTGTTATTGCTATATTAGTAATAATAACAACAGTAATAACACATGTATTGTTATTATTATTATTGGTGTTGTTGTTATTATTGTTGTCATTAGTGTGAATTATAAGTTATATTTAATCAATGATAAATAATAAATACATGGATTATAATGCATATCTTGTTTTAAACTAACTAAGCCCACTGTTTTTGGTGTCCTTCACCTGCAAACAGGGACTCCAATTATTACTCCAAGTTATATAAAGAAACCAATAGCCTATTTCATTGTCTACACTTGGCTATTGTGATTGTTAACCTAAGCTAAAATATATTTGACATGTATTTGTGCCTAATTTGAACGTCTAACAGCTATCTAATAGCAAAATATGACCGTGAAAGGGCTACACCCGTGAAAGTTGTCTTTTTTTGTTCAATGCTGAAAGTTGAAAAGTACAGCACAGAATCTGAACATATCATCTGATGCTAAACCACCAATTATGTGTGTTATTGGTTTCAGCGTCCGAACAAATCCCTTCTACTGGCAGTTTGTGCAGCTTGCATTGGAGGAACCTTTCAATATGGTTATAATATTTCAATCATCAATGCCCCCACCAAGGTAAGACATTATGGTCAATATGTGTCTACTTTTTAAAAAAATGTGGGGGGTCTGAAGTCGCTACATCCACTTTGAGACTTAATTAAGGATATGGACCTACTTATTCCTTAAGAATGTAACTTGTAAATGTCCCCTAGTTCAACTGCTGTACCCCGTCACAACCCAAAATGTGAGATTATTTTATTCCAATGTTTGTAAACAAAGTAAATGTAAACATTGTATAGCCTTAAAACATGATTTAAACTATCATTTGTATGTCGTGGATGGTCAGCCGTTGCATCAATAGCTCTGTCTATGAATTTGAGCTTGGTTACATTTATCCAGACCCCTCCGTCAGCTTTTTACTGAAACAGTGGAGGGGATTACATTTTGTCATTGTTTCAACCGCAGATTGCTCCTTTAAGTTTAATACACTTAGATGGCTAAATAGAACATGTTTTGGTGTTATTGAATACATGAGAAGGTGATACTGACATTGGATAATCATTTGTAGTCTGTCCTCATTGAACCATGTCTGTGTGTTCAGAAAACAGTCCGTCTAAGCAGTCACACACAGCCCTGGAGGCTCCATGTAAATCTTAGGGCACATTTACAAAGGAATCATGACAACAGCAAAAAATAACACTGACAAGTATGTAACATGTAACCCTTTTGAGTAAAAAGAGATTAATTCTACCATGTCATTTCAGTATTGTGCAACTGCTGTGTGTTGGTACATTTCTCACACACAATCAGAGGTATAATACGTTCTTAAGTCATGCAAATTACAATTCCATTTCAGCTGTGAGCAGTGCATCTGCTTTTCAAGGCTATGTTGAGTTAGGGGTGCTTTTTCTCCAGTCTGTGCAGAATTTCATCAACCAAACCTGGCTGGAGCGCTATGATGAGGACATCTCAGAGCAATACCTCACTCTCCTGTGGTCCAACATCGTGTCCATTTTCACAATAGGAGGATTCATTGGAGCAACTATAGGTGGAACACTGGCCATTCGATTTGGGAGGTATAAAGAAGTGTTTTATTAATAGTGGCTTGAATCCTCATTTGGATATTTGTGTTTACACATTGGCTATTACTGTTTTGGCAATAGCCATTAGACTGCATGCATTTTTTCCCCCGCCAAACAAGGCACTTTCAATACAAGTTTAATTAACGGCAATTATTCTGTGTCAAAGAAAGGGGACACTAATGATGAACAACGCATTTGCCTTACTGGCTGCTCTGTTGATGGGCCTGAGTTACCCCACTGGATTATTTGAACTGCTCATCGTTGGACGATTTTTCACAGGAGTAAATGCGGGTAAATATGTCAGTCAAGGGAAGTGTTGACATCAGCAGTTTGGAGTCTTTATTTCTTAGCTGGATGTGTTGAAAAATGTATATTTATTGAAGGTTTTGTCTTGTCTGTAAGTTAATGTGCCACACTTTGTTCTAATAATATGCTGATTGCCAGGTATCGGCATATGCGTTCAGCCACTGTATCTGGGGGAAATCGCCCCAAGGGCACTTCGTGGTGCCATGGCAATGGGGACTTCTATTTTCATCACCGGGGGCATCCTTACTGGACAGGTGATTGGGCTTAAGTAAGTTTAGATCATCCTGGACTATTGCCTACTAACTTCCAGAGTACTTTGAAATGAAGACTGCGCATAACGTCTTGTGTGCGTTCCTATAATGAGTGTCTATGATCCTGCAGGGAGCTCCTCGGTAAAGAAGAACACTGGCCCATCCTGCTCTCCACCACCTGTATCCCAGCGTTCCTGCAGCTCCTCATACTGCCCTGGTTCCCAGAGAGCCCTCGCTACCTGTTGATCGACAGAGGGGATGACGTTGGATGTCGAAAAGGTATGTTCCAATCACATGTCAAAATATCTACCATAATATCTACCACATAAGGACTGACAACAGTCATCATGCTGAAAACTATTGGGACAGAAAACAGTTGTTTTAGAGAAAAGGCAGGATCCAAGTCTGCAAACCGAAATCGTAACGTAACCTACGATCATTCATCTAAAAAAAGAGAGCCGACCTGTGTCACTCCGTACCTGAACATTGATTTGACATGATGGAAAGTTTGGAGGGGGTGATGATTCTTCCTTTATCTGAGATCAGAAGGGTCAGGAAACATAAATTAAACAAATCTTTCCCCTTGAGAGACATACTGGGTCAAGCACATGACTGCAGTGCATACTGTAACAGCAAGTTACACTGCGAATAGGCAATGTCTCTCATTAGTCACACAATCCTTGCTAATCAAATAAATACCTCTGTGTATCCCACTGTGTCTGTCTGGTTTGGTTTTGTTTCGCTGGCTGGGTGAACGAGTCGATTCCTGTTATGAGTGTGAGGGATAATAAATGAAGCGTGGAGTGGAAAGAGACCATGTGAGCTGTGTCTTGTGTTTCCTGTGGACAGCGATGAAGCAACTCCACGGCACAGATAACTTTGATCGCGAGCGGGAGGACATGGAGAGGGAGAGGGTCAGCGCCATTGGCATTAAACCCAAGAAGCCCTGGCAGCTGTTCATGGACCGCAGCCTCCGCTGGCAAGTCCTCACCATCATCCTGCTCAACACTGCCCAGCAGCTCAACGGCATCAACGCTGTATGTTAGCAACAGACCACATTTCCACACATGACCCTATGTCCCCTCGGGGGTGCAACGTTTATCAGTATGAACTCAAATCAGAAGAAGTTGGTTTAAATGTACAATATTCCATTCACAGAACTCTCATGTTAAATGAATATACATGCAGGACATACAGATTGTTATAGGGCATACACGGTGTTTGATCTAGCTTGTATGGCTATCTGGGCTATCCTTTTATTCTCTGTTCTGAACGTACTAGACAACCAGTTCTTTTAGCCTTTAGCCGTACCCTTATCCTACTCCTCCTCTGTTCTTTGGGTGATGTGTAGGTTAATCCAGGCCCTGCGGTGCCTAGCTCCACTTCCATTCCCCAGGCGCTCTCATTTGTTGACTTCTGTAACCGTAAAAGCCTTGGTTTCATGCATGTTAACATTAGAAGCCTCCTCCCTAAGTTTGTTTTATTCACTGCCCTAGCACACTCTGCCAACCCGGATGTCCTAGACGTGTCTGAATCCTGGTTTAGGAAGACCACCAAAAACCCTGAACTTTCCATCCCTAACTATAAAATTTTCTGACAAGATAGAACTGCCAAAGGGGGCGAAGTTGCAAGTTCTGTCTTACTATCCAGGTCTGTGCCCAAACAATTTGAGCTTCTACTTTTAAAAGTCCACCTCTCCAGAAACAAGTCTCTTACCGTTGCCGCTTGCTATAGGCCACCTGCCCCCAGCTGTGCCCTGGACACCATATATAAATTGATTGCCCCCCATCTATCTTCAGTGCTCGTGCTGTTAGGTGACCTAAACTAGGACATGCTTAACACTCCGACCATCCTACAATCTAAGCTTGATGCTCTCAATCTCACACAAATGATCAATGAACCCACCAGGTACAACCCCAAATCTGTAAACACGGGCACCCTCATAGATATCATCCTAACCAACCTGCCCTCCAAATACACCCCTGCTGTCTTCAACCAGGATCTCAGCGATCACTGCCTCATTGCCTGCGTCCGTAATGGGTCTGCGGTCAAGCAAACGTTCCCTAAAACACTTCAGAGAGCAGGCCTTTCTAATCAACCTGGCCCGGGTATCCTGGAAGGATATAGACCTCATTCCGTCAGTAGAGGATGCTTGGTTATTATTTAAAAGTGCTTTCCTCACCATCTTAAACAAGCATGCCCCGTTCAAAAAATGTAGAACCAGGAACAGATATAGCCCTTGTTTCACTCCAGACCTGACTGCCCTTGACCAGCACAAAAAATCCTGTGGCGTACTGCAGTAGCATCGAATAGCCCCCGAGATATGCAACTTTTCAGGAAAGTTAGGAACCAATATACACAGGCAGTTAGGAAAGCAAAAGCTAGCTTTATCAAACAGAAATTTGCATCCTGAGGCACTAACTCCAAAAATGTATGGGACACTAAAGTCCATGGAGAATAAGAGCACCTCCTCCCAGCTGCCCACTGCACTGAGGCTAGGAAACACTGTCACCAACGATAAATCCGTTATAATTGAGAATTTCAATAAGTATTTTTCCACGGCTGGCCATGCTTTCCACCTGGCTACCCAACCCCGGTCAACAGCCCTGCACCACTCACTGCAACTTGCCCAAGCCTCCCCCATTTCTCCTTCACCCAAAACCAGATAGCTGATGTTCTGATAGAGCTGCAAAATCTGGACCCCTACAAATCAGCAGGGCTAGACAATCTGGACCCTCCTTCCTAAAATTATAAGCCGAAATTGTTGCAATCCCTATTACTAGCTTGTTCAACCTCTCTTTTGTATTGTCTGAGATCCCCAAAGATTGGAAAGCTGCCACGGTCATCCCCCTCTACAAAGGGGGAGACCTTCTAGACCCAACCTGCTACAGACCTATATCTATCCTACTCTGCCTTTCTAAGGTCTTCGAAAGCAGACAGTTCACCGACCATTTAGAATCGACACTGTACCTTCTCCTCTATGCAATCTGCTTTCCGAGCTGGTCATGGGTGCACCTCAGCCACGCTCAAGGTCCTAAACGATATCATAACCACCAAGAGACAATACTGTGCAGCTGTATTCATCGACCTGGCCAAGGCTTTCGACTCTGTCAATTACCACATTCTTATCGGCAGACTCAACAGCCTTGGTTTCTCAAATGACTGCCTCGCCTGGTTCACCAACTACCTCTCTGACAGAGTTCAGTGTGTCAAATCGGAGGGCCTGTTGTCCGGACCTCTGGCAGTCTCTATGGGGGTGCCACAGGGTTCAATTATCAGACCAACTCTTTTCTCTGTATACATCAATGATGTCGCTCTCGCTGCTGGTGATTCTCTGATCCACCTCTACGCAGACGACACCACTCTTTATACTTCTGGCCCTTCTTTGGACATTGTGTTAACTAACTAGGATAGGATAAAGTAATCCTTCTACCCCCCTTAAAAGATTTAGATGCACTATTGTAAAGTGGCTGTTCCACTGGATGTCATAAGGTGAATGCACCAATTTGTAAGTCGCTCTGGATAAGAGTGTCTGCTAAATGACTTAAATGTAATGTAAATGTAAATGTAAGCTCCAGACGAGCTTCAATGCCATACAACTCTCCTTCCGTGGCCTCCAACTGCTCTTAAATGCAAGCAAAACTAAATGTATGCTCTTCAACCGATCACTGCCCACACCTACCCAGCCATCCAGCATCACTACTCTGGACGGTTCTGACTTAGAATATGTAGACAACTACAAATATCTAGGTGTCTGGTTAGACTGTAAACTCTCCCTCCAGACTCACATTAAGCATCTCCAATCCAAAATTAAATCTAGAACCAGCTTCCTATTTCGCAACAAAGCATCCTTCACTCATGCTGCCAAACATACCCTCGTAAAACTGACCATCCTACCGATCCTCAACTTCGGCGATGTCATTTACAAAATAGCCTCCAACAATCTACTCAGTAAATTGGATGCAGTCTATCACAGTGCCATCCGTATTGTCACCAAAGCCCCATATACTACCCACCACTGCGACCTGTATGCTCTCGTTTGCTGGCCCTTGCTTCATATCCGTCGCCAAACCCACTGGCTCCAGGTCATCTATAAGTCGTTGCTAGGTAAAGCCCTGTCTTATCTCAGCTCACTGGTCACCATAGCAGCACCCAACCGCAGCACGCGCTCCAGCAGGTATAATTCCCTGGTCACCCCCAAAGCCAATTCCTCCTTCGGCCACCTTTCCTTCCAGTTCTCTGATGCCAATGACTGGAACGAACTACAAAAATCATTGAAGCTGGAGACATATGTCTAGCTGTCTAGCTTTAAGCACCAACTGCCAGAGCAGCTCACAGATCACTGCACCTGTACATAGCCAATCCATCACCATAGTGCTTCGACACCTGCATTGCTTGCTGCTGGGGTTTTAGGCTGGGTTTCTGTACAGCACTTTGAGATATCAGCTGATGTAAGAAGGTCTATAAAATACATTTGATTTGATATTGTTATATATTTCATTTATTTTGCTCCTTTGCGCCCCAGTACCGCTACTTGCACACTCATCTTCTGCACATCTATCACCCCAGTGTTTCATTTGCCATACTGTAATAATTTTGCCACTATGGCCTATTTATTGCCTCACTCATCTCATTTGCACACACTGTATATAGACTTTCTCTATTCTATTATTGACTGTATGTTTGTTTATTCCATGTGTAACCCTGTGTTGTTGTTTGTGTCGCGCTGATTTGCTTTATCTTGGCCAGGTCACAGTTGTAAATGAGAACCTGTTCTCAACTAGGCTACCTGGTTAAAATAAAGGTGAAATTAAATAAATAAATTACATTTAAAAAGTTGGTTAGGACGTCTACTTTGTGCATGACACACAAAGTAGATGTCACACAAAGTAGATTATGACGCACAAAGTAGATTATTTCACTTAATTTTTTCACATCATTCACTCTATCACAATTCCAGTGGGTCAGAAGTTTACATACACTAAGTTGACTGTGACATTAAACTGCTTGGAAAATTCCAGAAAATTATGTCATGGCTTTAGAAGCTTCTGATAGGCTAATTGACATCATTTGAGTCAATTGGAGGAGTATATGTGTATATATTTCAAAGCCTACCTTCAATCTCAGTGCCTCTTTGCTTGAAATCATGGGAAAATCAAAAGAAATCAGCCAAGACCTCAGAAAAAAATTGTAGACCTCCACAAGTCTGGTTCATCCTTAGTTCTGTCTCCTAGAGATGAACGTACTTTGGTGCGAAAAGTGCAAATCAATCTTAGAACAACAGCAAAGGACCTTGTGAAGATGCTGGAGGAAACAGGTACAAAAGTATCTATATCCACAGTAAAATGAGTCCTATATCGACATAACCTGATAGGCTGCTCAGCAAAAAAGCAGCAAAAAAGGCTGCTCCAAAATGGCCATAAAAAAACAGGCTATGGTTTGCATCTGCGCATGTGGACAAAGATCATGATCTTTGGTGAAATGTCCTCTGGTCTGATGAAACAAAAATAGAAGAGTTTGGCCATAATGATCATCGCTATGTTTGGAGGAAAAAGGGGGAGGCTTGCAAGCCGAAGAATACCATCCCAACCGTGAAGCACGGCGGTGGCAGCATCATGTTGTGGTGGTGCTTTGCTGCAGGAGGGACTGGTGCACTTCACAAAATAGATGACATCATGAGGAATGGAAAATGATGTGGATATATTGAAGAAACATCTCAAGACATCAGTCAGGAAGTTAAAGCTTGGTCGCAAATGGGTCTTCCAAATGGACAATGACCCCAAGCGTACTTCCAAAGCTGTGGCAAAATGGCTTAAGGACAACAAAGTCAAGGTATTGGAGTGGCCATCACAAAGCCCTGACCTCAATCCTATAGAAAATTTGTGGGCAGAACTGAAAAAGCATGTGCGAGCAAGGAGGCCTACAAACCTGATTCAGTTACACCAGCTCTGTCAAGAGGAATGGGCCAAAAATCACCCAACTTATTGTGGGAAATTGTGGAAGGCTACCCGAAACATTTGACCCAAGTTGAACAATTTAAAGGCAATGCTACAAAATACTAATTGACTGTATGTAAACTTCTTGACCCGCTGGGAATGTGATGAAAGACATAAAAGCTGAAAAAAAAACATTCTCTCTACTATTATTCTGACATTTCACATTCTTAATATAAAGTGGTGATCCTAACTGACCTAAAACAGGGACTTTTTACTAGGATTAAATGTCAGGAATTGTGAAAAACTGAGTTTAAATGTAGTTGGCTAAGGTGTATGTAAACTTCCGACTTCAACTGTGGTATGATATGGTATACACCAGGTATAGGCAACTGGCTGCCCCCCTTTTGTAGGCTTGCGGATCAACTCCCCCTAACAAAATTTTACTTAGGGCCCCAAAAGGCTAGGGCTCGTTCTGACTGCATGATGAGTTCAGATTTCAGCTCACCCCCATCAAAGTTGTCCATCCCTGTTATACACTATAGGGTATAGTGTGAAGGACCGGTGTTTAATTTGTTTTCTATCACTCTCTCTTGCAGATTTATTTTTATACAGATTATGTGTTTGAGGAGGCCGGAATTCCAGATGTCAACATACCCTACGTAACTGTGGGCACAGGAGCCTGTGAATGCCTCACTGCCCTTACCTGTGTGAGTGTCAACTATTGGTCATAGTACATACAGTACCATTCAACAGTAGGTCGTTTTTCATCGTTTTTATTTATTTTTACTATTTTCTACATTGTGTTATAATAGTGAAGACATCAAAACTATGAAAGAACACATATGGAATCATGTAGTAACCAAAAAAGTGGTAAACAAATCAAAATATATTTGGGATTTTAGATTCTTCACAGTTGCCACCTTTTGCCTTGATTGCAGCTTTGCACACTCTTTGCATTCTCTCAACCAGTTTGATGAGGTATTCACCTGGAATGCTTTTCCAACAGTCTTGAAGGAGTTCCCACATGCTGAGCACTTGTTGGCTGCTTTTAATTCACTCTGCGGTCCAACTCATCCCAAACCATCTCAATTGGGTTGAGGTTGGGTGATTGTGGAGACCAGGTCATCTGATACAGCACTCCATCACTCTCCTTCTTGGTCAAATAGCCCTTACACAGCCTGGAGGTGTGTTGGGTCATTGTCCTGTTGAAAAACAAATGATAGTCCAACTAAGCGCAAACCAGATTGGATGGTGTAACGCTGCAGAATGCTGTGGTAGCCTTGCTGGTTTTGTGTGCCTTGAATTCTAAATAAATCACAGACAGTGTCACCTGCAAAGCGCACCCACACCATCACACCTCCTCCTCCATGCTTCATGGTGGAAGCACACATGCAGAGATCATCCGTTCACCGACTTTGCGTCTCAGAAAGACACGGCAGTTGGAACCAAAAAATCTCAAATTTGGACTCATCAGACCAAAGGACAAATTTCCACCGATCTAATGTCCATTGCTTGTGTTTCTTGGCCCGAGCAAGTCTCTTCTCATTATTGGTGTCCTTTAGTAGTGGTTTCTTTGCAGAAAGTCAACCATGAAGGCCTGATTCACACAGTCTCCACTGAACAGTTGATGTTGAGATGTGTCTGTTACTTGAACTCTGTGAAGCATTTATTTGGGCTGCAATTTCAGAGACTGGTAACTCTATTGAACTTATCCTCTGGGTCTTCCTTTCCTGTGGTGGTCCGCATGAGAGCCAGTTTCATCATAGCGCTAACTTCTGTATACCACCCCTACCGTGTCACAACTGATTGGCTCAAACACATTACTTAATTCACTTTTAAACAAGGCACACCTGTTAATTTAAATGCATTCCAGGTGACTACTTGTCACATATACTGTCACCATCGTTACACTCTCAGCGCACTCGTTACACTACCTCATGAAGCTGGTTGAGAGAATGTCAAGTGTGCAAAGCTGTCATCAAGGCAAAGGGTGTCTACTTTGAAGAGTTTCAAATATAACATATATTTAGATTTGTTTAACACTTTTTTTTGGTTATTACATGATTCCATATGTGTTATTTCATAGTTTTGATGTCTTCACTACTATTCTACAACGTAGAAAATAGTCAAAATAAAGAAGAATCCTGGAATAAGTAGGTGTGTCAAATTTTGACTGGTACTGTATATTTCCAAGTATTTAGTAGCATGCATGGAGTCCATCGTAGAGCGGAAATGTCATACAACCCCATGCCTCTTTGCATGGATTTACGAGTCTTTTAGAATCTTTGTTTAATGACTGATCGCTAATTTCATCATGTTATGCTGGTATGACAGTATTGTTCCCATTGAATGCTCTGCTATGATTTACGTTACTATTCATCGAGTGGATTAACATATTTAAGATGTGTTGACTACAGCTGTAGGATCTTAATCCTGCAGCGACAGGAAATGTGAATTGTGTGGATTTATAATTAATGGACATTTTTGTAGGAGTTGATACATATTTCGTAAGGTAAAAAAATCTAGTTTGAAATTGTAAAGTCGAAATTACCACCTTCAGAAGCCTTTTTAACCCTCAAATACACTACGTTTTAAAAATCCTGCATTAAAGGAAAATTCTCTTGCAACAGGTTAATCAAATTAATATCCTACATCTGTAGGTTATTTTAACTCCGATCTTATATTTCTCCACGATCTTATTCTTCTGCTGGTATGCCATATGAGATGCTGTGTATTTCAGGGCATGCTGATCGAAACTCTGGGACGAAAAGTGCTTATCATCGGAGGGTACACCCTAATGGCTTTCTGGTGCATTTGCTTCACTCTGACCCTCACCTTCCAAGTAAAGTATCTTTGATCTAACAATTCCATTTCAGTCTCTTATTAATCAGAATAAGAGACCCGTGTTGCACTTAAGTTATGGTTGATTAAACCAACCCTTAAAAAGGTCCAATGTCGCCATTTGTATCTCAATATCAAATCATTTCTGGGTAACAAGCCCCAGTGCAGTCAAAAATGTGATTTTCCTGTGTTTTATATATTTCCACACCATGAGGTTGGAATAATACGGTGACATTTGAAAAATGAGGATAATGAATGTCCTTTTGGTGTAAGAGTCGTTTGAAAAGACCGCCTGAAATGTTAGGCTGTTTTGGTGGGATGGAGTTTACGCCTGGTCACATCACCCGGCAGTAAATTAGTTAATAAACCAATAAAAAAGAAAGTTCAAAACCTCTCTGCCAATAACAGATAGTTTTCAGTTTTCCACTCCACACTCTCAGACAGTCCTAGCAAAATTCTTGCTTTAGAAATTGCTCTATGCTAAGAAGCTATTTCTGTTTCTTTTTGACAATTGTAATTGAAAACAATCACAGTAAGGTACTTAATTGTTACCCATAAATGATTTGATATTGAGATAAAAATGGCTGCACTGGGCCTTTGGCTGGCCACTTTGAGAACACTAGTTTTCTATGATCGAATTGTTGTCTTCTTTCGTTGAACGCAGGGAGCAGGCGTATGGATGCCTTATCTTAGCATGGGATGCGTCTTTGCTTTCATACTCAGCTTTGGCTTGGGGCCAGGTAACCGACAGAACTTACTTATCGCTCATTTATGCCATTATTGCCAAACTTTGTGTGATCTGGCAACAATATTATTATCTGATTATAAATGTATTTGAAACTAACACTATACCTTCGCTTTGTCCTTGGAGGTGGGGTGACAAACATCTTGACCACAGAGTTATTCACACAAACCAGTCGGCCTGCCGCGTACATGATCGGAGGGTCCGTGAACTGGCTCAGCTTCTTCGTCATTGGCATGGTGTTTCCATTTATTGTGGTAGGTTCCAAGTGTTTACATCCGTGGTACTTAACCTTTAAATGAAGGAGTATGGTTAGTGTCGCAGCGGTCTAAGGCACTGCATCTCAGTGCAAGAGACGTCACTACAGTCCCTGGTTCGAATCCAGGCTGTATCACACCCGGCCATGATTAGGAGTCCCATAGGGCGGCGCACTATTGGCCCAGCGTCATCCGGGTATGGCCAGGGTAGGCTGTCATTGTAAATAAGAATTTGTTCTTAACTGACTTGCCTAGTTAAATAAAGGTTAAATAAAAAATTTAAATAAATTGTGTAACAGTAGGTTATACAATACTAGAGTAGTTTGATCCGTACTGTCGATTGATGTAAAATTAGGAGAGATGGCTGTTTTGAGAGCTGGTTCTAGATGGGTTTGGTCTACTCTTTTACCTCCACAGACTAAGTTGCAGCAGTACTGTTTCCTGGTGTTCTTGGTGATATCTGTCTTGGTGGCTGTATACATATTCCTGGTAGTCCCTGAGACCAAGAACAAAACCTTCCTGGAGATCCATACCGAGTTCCAGTCCGGAGATAAGAGGAAGGCTTCAAAAGCAGATGACGGCCCAAGGACAACATTGTTGTCAACCCCTCTGTGAAACACAGCTCCAGTGTTTGCTGAAAGGACTTGTCAAACCTCTACCACATTACTTATTATTCAACAACTGGCAGTGCTATGAATATCTCATTGTCATATTGATACAAAGTTCCAGAATGTGTGTTCTTTGTCAGGGATTGTGAAGTGTAGACATTATAGTAATTGGAACACAGGAAACAACTAAATGAACTAGGTACTGTTAAAGGGATACTCTGGGATGTTGGCAATGAGGCCGTTTATCTACTTCCCCAGAGTCAGATGAACTCGGGGATACCATTTTTATGTGTCTGTGTGCAGTTTAACAGAAATTGCTAACTAGTGCTCGCGTAATTGCTAAATAACGTTAGCGCAATGACTTAATGTCTATGGGTATCTGCTAGCAGATACCATAGACTTACATACATTATGCTAATCCAGACATTATGCTAATCTGACTCTGGGGAAGTAGATAAAAGGTCTCAAAGCCAAAATCCTTAAGTATCCCTTTAATGTTGCTGATAAGTCCAGATCAATGATTTATATACAGTGGGGCAAAAAAGTATTTAGTCAGCCACCAATTGTGCAAGTTCTCCAACTTAAAAAGATGAGAGAGGCCTGTAATTGTCATCATAGGTACACTTCAACTATGACAGACAAAATGAGAAAAGAAATCCAGAATATCACATTGTGGGATTTTTTATGAATTTATTTGCAAATTATGGTGGAAAATAAGTATTTGGTCACCTACAAACAAGCAAGATTTCTGGCTCTCACAGACCTGTAACTTCTTCTTTAAGAGGCTCCTCTGTCCTCCACTCGTTACCTGTATTAATGGCACCTGTTTGAACTTGTTATCAGTATAAAATACACCTGTCCACAACCTCACAGTCACACTCCAAACTCCACTATGGCCAAGACAAAAGAGCTGTCAAAGGACATCAGAAACAAAATTGTAGACCTGCACCAGGCTGGGAAGACTGAATCTGCAATAGGTAAGCAGCTTGGTTTGAATAAATCAACTGTGGAAGCAATTATTAGTAAATGGAAGACATACAAGACCACTGATAACCTCCCTCGATCTGGGGCTCCACGCAAGATCTCACCCCGTGGGGTCAAAATGATCACAAGAACGGTGAGTAAAAATCCCAGAACCACACAGGGGGACCTAGTGAATGACCTGCAGAGAGCTGGGACCAAAGTAACAAAGCCTACCATCAGTAACACACTACGCCACCAGGGACTCAAATCCTGCAGTGCCAGACGTGTCCCCCTGCTTAAGCCAGTATATGTCCAGGCCCGTCTGAAGTTTGCTAGAGAGCATTTGGATGATCCAGAAGAAGATTGGGAGAATGTCATATGGTCAGATGATACCAAAATATACCTTTTTGGTAAAAACTCAACCTGTCGTGTTTGGAGGACAAAGAATGCTGAGTTGCATCCAAAGAACACCATACCTACTGTGAAGCATAAGGGAAGCATGAGCATCATGCTTTGGGGCTGTTTTTCTGCAAAGGGACCAGGACGACTGATCCGTGTAAAGGAAAGAATGAATGGGGCCATCTATCGTGAGATTTTGAGTGAAAACCTCCTTCCATCAGCAAGGGCATTGAAGATGAAACATGGCTGGGTCTTTCAGCATGACAATGATCCCAAACACACCGCCCGGGAAACGAAGGAGTGGCTTCGTAAGAAGCATTTCAAGGTCCTGGAGTGGCCTAGCCAGTCTTCAGATCTCAACCCCATAGAAAATCTTTGAAGGGAGTTGAAAGTCTGTGTTGTCCAGCAACAGCCCCAAAACATCACCGCTCTAGAGGAGATCTGCATGGAGGAATGGGCCAAAATACCAGCAAAAGTATGTGAAAACCTTGTGAAGACTTACAGAAAACGTTTGACCTCTGTCATTGCCAACAAAGGGTATATAACAAAGTATTGAGAAACTTTTGTTGTTGACCAAATACTTATTTTCCACCATAATTTGCAAATAAATTCATAAAAAATCCTACAATGTGATTTCCTGGATTTTTTTCTTCTCATTTTGTCTGTCATAGTTGAAGTGTACCTATGATGAAAATGACAGGCCTCTCTCATCTTTTTAAGTGGGAGAACTTGCACAATTGGTGGCTGACTAAATACTGTTTTGCCCCACTGTATGCATGAGATTTACATTTGACATTTTATTTATTTAGTGGACACTCTTGTTCAGAGAGACTTACAGTTAGTGTATTTTCCTCAATAATGTAGCTATCAGCAAAGTCAGAGCTAGTAAGGGGGAAAAAAGTAAAGTGTAAGTATTTGTTCACAAAAGGCTGTTTTTTTGGGGGGGGGGTGTTGGGGTGAGAGGGTCGGTGCTGTAGGATTATTTAAGATATTCTTCGAAGAGGTAGGGTTTTAGATGTTTTCTAAAGACAGAGACTCTGCTGTCATAGCTTGGGGGGAAGCTGGTTCCACCTTTGGGGTGCCAAGACAGAGAAGAGTAGAATGGTCTTGTAGTGGATGCGAGCTTCGACTGGAAGCCAGTGGAGTCTGCGGAGGAAGTTGAACACCAGGCGGGCTGCAGCGTTCTGGATAAGTTGCAGGGGTTTGATGGCACAAGCAGGGAGCCAACCAACAGCTAGTTGCAGTAGTCCAGATGGGAGATGACAAGTGCCTGGATTAGGACCTGCGCCACTTCCTGTGTGAAGTAGGGTCGTACTCTATGGCCGTTATAGAGCATGAATCTACAGGAGTGAGTCACTGCTTTGATGTTTGCAGAGAACGAAAGGGTGTTGTCCAGTGTCCCGCCAAGGTTCTTTGCACTCTTGGAGGGAGCCAACCGTGATGGAGAGGACTTGGAGCGGGCAGGCCATCCCCGGGAGGAAGAGCAGCTCCATCTTGTCGAGGTTGAGCTTGAGGTGGTGGGCCAACATTCAAGCTGAGATATCGGCCAGGCTTGCAGATGCGTGTCGCCACCTGGGTGTCATGAGAAGGAGAGTAGTAGCTCAGTGTCATCTGCATAGCAATGATAGAGAGACCATTTGAGGATATGACAGAGCCGAGTTACTTAGTTTATAGTGAGAAAAGGAAAGGGCCTAGAACCGAGTCCTTTGGACACCAGTCGTGAGAGTATGTGGTGCAGACACAGATCCTCTCCACGTCACCTGGTTGGAGCGGCCATTCGGGTAGGATGCAATTCAAGAGTGTGCAGAGCCTGAGACATCCAGACCTGAGACGGTGGAGAGGAGGATCTGATGGTTCACGGTATCGAATGCAGCAGATAGATCTAGGAGGATGAGAACAGAGGGAGAGAGTCAGCTTTGGCAGTGCGGAGAGCCTTCGTGACACAGAGATCAGCAGTCTCAGTTGAGTGACCTGTCTTGAAGCCTGACTGGTTAGGGTCAACAAGATCGTTCTGAGAGAGATAGTGAGAGTTGGTCAGAGACAGCACGCTAAAGTGTTTTGTAAAGAAAAGATAGAAGGGATACTGATCTGTAGTTTTTGACATCCAATGAGTTGAGTGTTGGTTTCTTGAGGAGGGGAGCTACTCGAGTCATTTTGAAGTCAAAGGGGATACAGCCAGTGGTCAGGGATGAGTTGATCAGGGAAGTGAGGAATGGGAAAAGGTCTCCAGGGATGGGGTCAAGCGGGCAGGTTGTTGGGCGGTGAAGGGAGGAAAGAAAGCGGTCAAGGTGTAGGGTAGCTCTATATGTGTGGGACCATTGGACTCAATAGGCTGAGTAAATGAGGAGTGGATGTCGTCAACCTTCTTTTCAAAGTGGTTAACAAAGTCGTCCGCAGAGAGGGAGGAAGAAGGGGGAGGGGTGGAGGATTAAGGAGGGAGGAGAAGGTGGAAAGTAGTTTCCCCTAGTGTTAGAGGCAAAAGCTTGAAATTTAGAGTGATAGAAAGTGGCTTTCGCAGCGGGTACAGAGGAAGAGAAGGTAGAAAAGAGGGAATGAAAGGATGATAGGTCCTCCAGAAGTTTAATTTCCCTCCATTTCTGCTCAGCTGCCCACAGCCCTGTTCTATAAGCTCGCAATGAGTTACTCAGTTACTCATCCTCTCTTTCCTTCCTCGAATAACTCTGAAGATGAACTCGGCAGAACCATCTTAGTTTTGCGACGTGACCACCGCTGACACAACCATCGCTGTCACACCCGCCACTGACACGACTGCCGCTGAGGAAACAAATGACTAATAGGGGACGCTGTTTTGAAGCCAACTCCATCTTGGCACTCCCCCACCATTGTATAAAATATTTTAGAGGCTATATAAATGCATTTATTCATGTCTACATTTGTTTATGCCATGTTTATTCTATTAGGCCCAGTAGTCGAAAACGTGATTTTCCTGTGTTTTACATATTTTTCCACACTATGATGTTCGAATAACTCAGGGTGAAGATGAAGGAAAATGCCATAACGGGTATAGATACAAATAAAATAAGATACTACAGAAATTGAGGGATCAATTTTTTTATATTGAAAACACAGATGGGAGATATATATTCCATGTGAATCGACACTGATTGAAGTGGATTTAACAAGTGACATCAATAAGGGATCATAGTTTTCACCTGGTCAGTCTATGTCATGTTTAATGTTTTGTAAACAGGGTAGCGTAGTGGGGTAGCAGGGTAGCCTAGTGGTTAGAGCTTTGGACTATAACCGGAAGGTTGCGAGTTCAAATCCCCAAGGTACAAATCTGTCGTTCTGCCCCTGAACGGGCAGTTAACCCACTGTTCCTAGGCCGTCATTGGAAATAAGAATGTGTTCTTAACTGAATTGCCTGGTTAAATAAAGGTACAATTTACAAAAATGGTTTCTTGTTCAATTAAAACAAGAAACTGATTCAGCCTGTGCTTGCTGCTATATATACAGACATTTGCAAAGCTGTGATCTCAACTGATATCTCACAAACTAATGGCCAATTTTCGTAAAAGTACATTCTGAGAATGAGCTCCGTCCTGTTCATGCATACCTATCGCACTGACAAAAGTCAACCTGCGAGTACGTCACAGCTAAAGCACAAGCTGAATGACTACCAGTCGGCCATGTGCCCGGAAACTCTCTCCTAGGTCGTTCCTGGAAAAAACTTAGTTCTCATTTAGAAGCCTAGTAATCACGCCTTTGTAATATTCGCATGGCGTTATCACGTAAATTCATTATCTAGGTTAAAGTAAATATACAATTTTAACTCACGGTGTATAACTTTAAGAATGTTGTTGTTTTTACAGCCATATTGTAAACTTTAAAAAACGGAGCATGAACTACAAAAATTTACTTACAAAATAGATTTTAAGCGTTCTTTTATACTAGAAAAAATGTCTTAAATCCTAAGCTAAAATGTAAAAAGAGTTGTGGGAAATCTGCCGCTCGACCATCCATTGATCACGCCCTGCACGACTTTTGTTTTGACTCAGTTGGTGACTATGTAGCCTAAAGACCGTTCTCAAAGCAACAGAATATTGTGCTGGTAGCACGATCGCGGTTGTTTCTTTTCAAAACAACAGTACCCTGCAAAGACACACTAAATTGGGAATATCTATTTTTTTTGCAGTCGAGTGCAGTAGAACTGTTTTTGAACAGCACTGCAACCACCTTTGAAAAATATATAATTTGACGTATTTTATTGTTTAATGGATTATTTATACAATCATTTATTTTGAAAGTTTACACATACTGATATGTTGAAAGCTACTGTGTAGACTACACAGAGTTTACAATACATTAAACATGACATAGACTGACCAGGTGAAAGCTATGATCCCTTATTGATGTCACTTGTTAAATCCACTTCAATCAGTGTAGATGAAAGGGAGGAGACAGGATAAAGAAGGATTTTAAGCCTTGAGACCATTGAGACATGGATTATGTATGTGTGCCATTCAGAGGGTGAATGGGCAAGACAAAATATTTAAGTGCCTTTGAGGTATGGTAGTAGATGCCAGGTGCACCGGTTTGTGTCAAATACTGCAACGCTGCTGAGTTTTTCATACTCAACAGTTTCCCGTGTGCATCAAGAATGGTCCACCACCCAAACATCCAGCCAACGTGACACAACTGTCGGAAGCATTGGAGTTCATTCATGTGGAACGTTTTCGACACCTCGTAGAGTCCAGGTCCTGACGAATTGAGGCTGTTCTGGGGGGAAAAGGGGGTGCAACTCAATACTAGGAATGTGTCCTTAATGTTTTGTACACTCAGTGTATATTTAAAGAAATACACTTTAATCAAATACTAATATGTGTTGTTGGAATTACTCAATAGAGTCTGCAAGACTTAAATGAGTCAATTGTGCTGGGAAACAGGTTTAATACAGAGTACTGGTGACTCCTAACTCCACCCACTCCATTTACTGCAATGCAATACACGGTATATGGGATACTTGGCTTGTAGAGAGACATTGTTTCTCCCTGTCTCAGCTAAAGTAAGGTGGGAAATACTCAGTAGGGTCTTTACTAACCAAATATGGTTTGTTTTGGAGGGGGACACATATTTGTTTAGTAGAGACCCTACTGACTATTTCCCACCTTACTTTAACTGAGACAGGAAGAACAGTTCTTTCTACAAGCCAGTATGTATCCCATGTACAGCATTGCATTGGGAGCTATGGACGGGCAGAGTGAAAAGCCAGCAGCAGGCCGTTTGACACAGTCCCCATCCAAAAGCTGAGACAGGTAGAAAAGTTATCTCGCTACAGCCCAATATTCTGGACATTTTTACATGACACTCTTATCCAGAGTGACTTACAAGACCAACTAGCGTTAAGTGCCTTACTCAAGGGCACAACGACAGATGTTGTACCTAGTCGGCTTGGGGACTCGGACCAGCAACCTTTTGGTTACTGGCCTAACGCTCTTAACCGCTAGGCTGCCTGCCGCCACATTTTTTATTTGTTTTCATAAATTACTTATTGCATTTTCATGTTGACACAATTAAAGTGGCCATTGATTAAAATTCAATACAATTTGAATTAGTTATCCACATGGCAATGGTTTGAAACGGGGGCTTTTACTTGGAAGGTTTCGTCATTACCCTACAAAGTGACATAATTTGTGCTGCTGGCAAAATACTAGTAGTCTACAGTGCCTAGCGAACGTTGGCAAGCAATACACATACGTTTATCATGGCTGGTAGAAAGGCCGTAGAACTAGAAGTGTATTTAGATTTATTGTCTCAACCATGTAGAGCAATACATATATTTCTTAACTGCAATAAAATTCCACACAAGGTGAAAACAGTTGCAATACGAAAAGGTGAGTTTCAAGCGGGCTAGGCAAACGTTAGCTAACAACATCATCTAGCTAACGTTAAACATGCAATCAATATATCTATCGTTTTGGTTGCTACTAAAGCAAGATTGTTCATGTTAATTGGAAATGCATATATAGGTTTGATATATTGATAAAGAGACTGAGCGCGACATTGTTTAAAAAGTTAAATGTATCTGCTCTGTCCTGCATTGAACTTAGATCTACTGTACCTTGAACTTTGTCCTACTCTGCACAGCAAAATGCGTGTTTTTGTTGATAGTTGTCCCGAATGTGTACTAACTAGCGAACTATCTATTCAGAATGACAACAGTATGCTATTATTTCACAATCGTCCATGTCTTCAAATTTGGACAAATACACTGAACAAAAATAGAAACCCAACATGTAAAGTGTTGGTCCCATGTTTCATGAGCTGAAATAGAAATCCCAGAAATGTTCCATATGCACAAAAAGCTTATTTCTCTCAAATTTTGTGCACACATTTGTTTACATCCCTGTTAGTGAGTGTTTCTCCAAAATAATCCATACACTTGATAGGTGTGGCATGTCAAAAGTGGATTAAAGGGCACGCTCATTACACAGGTGCACCTTGTGCTGGGACAATAACAGACCACTTTACAATGTTTAGATTTTGTCACACAACACAATGCCACATGTGTCTCAAGTTGAAAGAACATGTAATTGGCATGCTTACTGCAGGAATGTCCACCAGAGCTGTTGCCAGAGAATTGAATGTTAATTTCTCTACTATAAACTGCATCCGTCATTTTAGAGAATTTGGCAGTACGTCTAACCCGCCTCACAGACCATGCGTAACGACACCAGCCCAGGACCTCCAATTCCGGCTTCTTAAAAACGTTGCAATTGTTGCATATTGCATTTATTTTTGTTCAATATTGCTCCATGCATAAACCAATACCTCAAAGAAATGTAATTAACATACTGTATCTCAATACCTTTCTTTATATATAGGGGAGAATAGGACACCAGAGTATACAAAACTCAATCCCATGCAGAAGGTCCCTGTGATGGTCGACAATGACTTTGTTCTGACTGAGAGGTAACACTCTTCATTCACTCTGTAGTTTAACATTTTTTTGTTGAAAATGAAAATAAATAAAAGGGGCATTTCCCCTCCCTCATCTTGTTACAGTGATGCCATATTAAAATACCTGGCCACCAAATATGATGTCCCAGGTAACTGGTACCCACGCCACCCAGAGAGGAGGGCGAGAGTGGATGAATACACAGCCTGGCACCATACCAACACCCGGCCACATGCGGCCAAGGTCTTTCTCATGGAGGTACGGCTTGCTCATGGAGCACTACTGTCACTTGGCAGGTGAAATATAGTCTAGCCCCACAGCCATATTTTTGCAGGGTATTACACATTTATGCAATATAATTGTACTGTTATGGAACATGTCATATCTCATGTTCTGTGGTTGTTGTTGATGGCACGCATCGCTGCTTTGTGCTGTAGGTTTTACTGCCCCATATGACAGGGCAGCCAGCAGACCCACTGAAGGTGGAGCGGGCGTTGGCAGACCTGAGTGACACTCTGGAGAAGCTGGAGAACATGTTCCTCAAGAGACAGCCCTTCCTCTGTGGAGATGACATCAGCCTGGCTGACCTGCTGGCCATGTGTGAACTCATGCAGGTGAGGAGCAGTGGGTCAACTGGTCTATCAGAGCTTAGCCACTGGGTGAACCAGCCACCTCTGCTGAGAAAATGGTCCTACAATGTAGTCAGGAATATGTCAAACTGTCAGACTGTCTGTTTGACCACTTACAATACATTTTGATGTATGGGTTGCTACCCATTTCAGCCTACTAAATGAATTGACTGCTTTGCTCTCAGCCCCTAGGTGGCGGCAGAGACATCCTGAAGGATCGTCCCAAGTTGTTGAGCTGGAAAAGTCGTGTCCAGTCTGCGCTGGGTGATTCCTTTGGCAAGGCACACACAGTGCTGTACAGTCTCCGGGACAGGTCCAAAGCAAAGCTATGAAATAATCTCAATATGATTTGATATAAAAGCTTGCACGATGCTTGAAAGCAACACTACTACCAGATGTCTTTACTGATTATGTTTGTGCTGTCCATGTTGACCTCGAGATTGAGGTTGTTTATAGGCTCAATGGGAGAGTGATCCGTGCCTTACATTAACCTCTGTGTGATATGCTACAAAATTACTAGCTAGATGGTTCAGCATTATGAACCTTGATCTGGAGTGGAGATGGGAAATGTTGAAGAGAGTAAGATAATATAAAATATTATCTAGAAGAGTAATATATTTTCAATGACATACAACTGCCTAGAATGAATGGATGCATAACAATAAAAACCAGTGGAAAATGTTTGTTTATTCAACAGTAGCTGTACAAAGACAATTATTTACAAAACAGGAGGACATTTCCAGTAGACATTGCTTAGTATGTGCCCACAAGTTGGAAATCAACATGTACACTGAACAAAAATATAAAACGCAACATGTAAAGTGTTGGTCCCATGTTTCATGAGCTGAAATAAAAGATCACAGAAATGTTCCATACGCACAAAAATATTATTTCCCTCAAATGTGTTGATAATCCATCCACCTGACAGTTGTGGCATATCAAGAAGCTGATTAAACAGCATGATCATTACACAGGTGTACCTTGTTCTGGGGACAATAAAAGGCCACTCCAAAATGTGCAGTTTTGTCACACAACACAATGCCGTTGAGGGAGCGCACAATTAGCATGGTGACTGCAGGAATGTATACCAGAGCTGTTGCCAGAGAATTGAATATGAATTTCTCTACCAAAAGCCACCTCCGTTTTAGACAATTTAGCAGTACGTCCAACCGGCCTCAAACGCAGACCACGTGTATGGCGTCGTCTGGGCGAGCAGTTGTGAACAGTGCCCCATGGTGGCGGTGGGGTTATGGTATGTGCAGATATAAGCTACGGACAACAAACAAAATAAAATTGTATTGATAGCAATTTGAATGCGCAGAGACACTGTGACGAGATCCTGAGGTCCATATTTCTAAAGGTATCTGTGACCAACCTCTATTCCCAGTCATGTGAAATCCATAGATTAGAACCTCATTTCAATTGACTGATTTCCTTATATGAACTATAACTCAGTAAAATCAAATGGTTGCGTTTATATTTGTGTTCAGTGTATAGTAACGTTAATCAAGTACATTTCAGATGATTGCACCATGATGTAATGGAAACGGCAGCTATAGATGACATCTTTTTTATCTCTTTCGACGGGTGGATTTGACGTTTCTCGAACTTGATGGAAAAGTTGTTTTCGAATAAATGACGATTCCCGAATTTGGAAGCTCCACTTCACATTTAATTCTAAATGCCTACTGCTTGCTCAATCTGTTTTTCAACTATAAAAATAATGTTTCTTTGCAGGACAATTGTCTGTACTTTCAAGAAAGCCTGAATTGCTTCGCTATTCTGGTTAGCTGGATGCAAGTTTCACCATGGTGATATGTTGGCACATGAGAATTATTAAAATATGGCAATTCCTGCATTCTATCCATGCTGGCCTTTGCGGGCTACCTGAGACATAAAACATATAGGTGGGAGGGCATACAGGCTGTGGCCAATTTATTAATGGAAACACTTCACCTAATTTTTATTATAAACGTTTTTTGTGTTTTTTTGCAAAAAAAAAAAGTATGTGTGACCATTACATATAGCTGTTTCTATAGTCAAAAGAGTTCAATGAAAACGCACCGCAGCAGGCAATTGCCGCATCTATTTTTCTATTCGAACGTTCTAAAATCATTTGACAAGTTAATGGAAATGTAGCTATAGAAGTGTGATAAAATACAATATACCGGTAGATTTCCAGGGGGCCAAATTGCCGGTGGAAAACTACCTGGGGGGGGGTCTCATGTTGCCTCTGTGGATGGGCCTGGTCTCCTCTTTGCCGGCTGCTGCTCGTCATCATCTTCTCTTGACCTCTTTGTAGTTGAAGCCTAAAGTAACAAGAGACATAGTTCAATTTTGTTAGCAACACCCCTCTCTCTCTGTGTGTGTGTGTGTTCTAGTCCTACACGGAATCACCAAGAACCTTGTTAAATCAGCTGTGTCAGTGCAGGGCTACAACAAAAATATGAACTGTCTAGTGGTCCCCCCAGGAGAGGGATGGGAAACACTGCTGCAGTAGAATGACATTGTTTCTCACTACTGTGGTGTCTACGGAGTCTGCTGTGGCATCAGCTGCTGTGGCATCTCCGGAGTCCTTGGGGTACATGATGCATTCAGCAGTCTCCTTCATGGCCTCATCCTGAGACGGACATTGATGGGACCAGAAATTATTCACTGTTGCCACTTACAACACTGCCTAGCCCCAAATACCCCTCCATCCAGTAAAGGTACCCGCCTTGATGGCAGTAGGACCAGGCAATGAGAGACGGCAATAAAGCTCTTACCATCATCCAGGGATGGTGTAAAGCCTCCTCAATGGTGAGGCGGGCATTGGGGTCCACTACAAGCAGCCTCTTCACGACATCTTTCGCTAGACATGATTGGATAAGTAAAATAACTATTGGGACAGCATTTAAGGAATTATCAATACGACTGTAGTAAAGTACCCAAAGTTCTTTCCCAACCTGAGACAGGAAGAATCTGTTTTCGAATTTCTATGTGCTCTAACACACATGACAGAGCCAAACAGGATTGACAGTAGTCTCTTACCATCATCCGAGATGCCGTCCCATTTGGATGGAATAAATGTATAAATTCCCTGCGTGATCTGATCCCTGACTGACAAACCAGTTTGTACATTAGGGTGGAACGGGGGATAGCCTGCCAAGCTGTGAGGGAGACAGGAAGTAAGCTCCAGTTTAATAAATTATGTGAATCTGTGAACAGGAAAACCTTGCGTGCTGTTGAACAGTAATCTTGGCCCAAGTTATTTGCAAATTAATTTAAATAGTTGCATTACAATTCCCTTTAAATGTTGACAGAAACAAGTTACATGGCACTTCCTACTAGTCAGAGCACGCGGCACTGTCGTTTATGTTACCCTGCCATCAGTAGTATGGATCCCTACCACACAAACAGGACGACCCCTAAACTCCAGGCGTCTACGGCTCTGCTGTAGCCCACGGTGACTGCGTCGGTGAACACCTCAGGTGCAAGGTATGTGGGTGTTCCACAAAGGGTCCTCATCAGGGCAGACTCCTCCAGTATCTTGGACTGATTAAAGTCTGTGATCTGTCACATAGAGAGAGAGAGGCCTGTCACTCTTCAACCAAGCTTTCATTCCCCCCCACTTCAGGAAGACAATGAGTTTCCAGGTGGATAACTATCTACCCTCACTTACACTTCATCTACCATGTTCAATTATTGTGGGAAAATTACCCACATGATGACTTGACAAATCTTACCTTGATGACACAAACATCATCCTGAGACGAAAGCAGCACATTTTCAGGTTTGAGGTCTCTGTGGATGATGCCATTGTTGTGAAGATACTAGTGGAAGGAATGTGAAATAAACCAGCATAAGGAAGCAGTGTAAAACTACTCAAGTGACAGTAACTATCTCCAGTATAAAACAAGATAGTTATGGCGTATTTTGACATCACAGCAGAGCCTATTTAATAAAGCCTACCACTCTTCTAGAAATTCAAATGGGAAAAAAATTGAGAAATACATCAATCCACCCACCTCTACTGCTTTCAACATCTGGTAGAAATAGAGCTTGGCAATTGACTCCTCTATCTGGTTCTTGCTTTTGACCCTGTCAAAGAGTTCCCCACCCTCCATGCTGAAAAACATACATGCGCTCAGTTGAAACAGAATAAATCGAAGGGGAAAGGAGATACGATGCTTGTGAAAATTGTACTTCTGAGATGGGCTACAGAAAATATTACACGCAATGTAATGATACTGGTTTGCCATTGATACACATATATATAAAAAGTGTCGGCTTGAATTAAATACTAAACTCACAGCTCTAAAACAATGTAGTATGAGTCGTCTGTTTGGAAGAAGTCTTCTGTTTTGATCAGACATGGCTGGAATAGACAGAAGGAAAGTTACACAGACAAATACTACAGGTGTTTTTGATACATAGTGGTTGAATACATATATATTTTTAAAGTGTTATGACTGTGGCTTTGTCCAGTAGAAAACACAAGTTGAAAATGACTACTTTTATGGTATTTGACTACCCCCCCCCTCCCCCTAAAAAAAACATTTACTAGGCTCCTTTCCTTGGCAGTCAGTACAGCATAATACATTATAGATGTACACTGAGTGTAAAAAGCATTATGAAGACCTTCCTAATATTGAGTTGCACCCCACCTTTTGCCCTCAGAACAGCCTCAATTCGTCAGGGAGTATACTCTACAAGAGTTCCACAGGGATGTTGGCCCATGTTGACTCCAATGCTTCCCACAGTTGTGTCAATTTGGCTGGATGTCCTTTGGGTGGTGGACCATTCTCGATACACACAAGAAACTGTTGACGGTGAAAAACCCAGCAGCGTTGCAGTTCTTGACACTTACTACCATACCCCGTTCAACAGCACTTAAATATTTTGTCTCGCCCATTTACCCTCCGAATGGCACACGTACACAATCCACGTCTCAAGGCTTAAAATTAAAAATCCTTCCCTAACCCATCTCCTCCATCGACACTGATTGAAGTGGATTTAACAGGTGACACCAAGGGATCAAGGCATTCACCTGGATTTACCCGATCAGTCATGGAAAGAGCAGGTGCTCATAATGTTTGGTACAACTCGGTGTATAAACAGGCTATTAAAAATGACAATGATTACTTACTTACATGGTCTATCCTTTGGAGGATCTGGATCTCTCGTTCCGCATTCCGTGTGGCAGTCTAGAATTGCACGAAGAAGAGTTCCTTTTATTGCAGTAACATTCATCAACTAGAAAACGGGGAAAATGGCGAAAAGACTTACGCCGACAGATGCTGGGAAGTCCTTCTTGTTGATGGTCTTCACAGCCACCTTTTTGCAAGTGGCCCTCTCAAAGGCCAGCTTCACTTCCCCGCACACACCACTGGTACAACAACTCGTTATCAGCCACGTTTACACACATTGATCATACTAGAATGTCACTCTGTAATTCAAAACGAAAATCTGGATTTTTGCAGAAAATACACAAGTTGAAATGAATCAAAATGCTCACTTACGCTCCAATCTTTCTGGTAATCAGGTATTTCTCACTGAACTCTTTGGGGAGGTTGGACTGTTCATCCGCCATGAGATCAATGAACACAAACACTAATGAGGGAAGAAACTATCAATCTCATGGATTGTAAATGCAAAAACTAAAACCGGCATCACCAAGAAGGGAATGATGCTGCTCTATACTTAATGTTGAGAGCGACAGGGAATAAATATAGTGGAATGCTAAGACTTTTGAGTATCAGTGACCTAAAACAGAATTGACTTAAAAATAAAAAAACTCTGTAACAAGGTTACCTTTATGGCGTTCCTCAGCTAGGGACAGCACCGCATTGTTTGCTAGAGGCAAAGTTTTTCCTTTCCCAAGAATTGTACCGTCAACAAACGTGCCATTGCCGCTGTTGTCAAAGACATAGACAATGTTCTGCTCCTGCAAGGTAACGATCTGACCGTCATCACTTGAGCAAACATTGGGAACAAAACTATTTTACTACTGTTAAACAAAACATGAAATACATCATTTTGTCAAATGAATAGACCTACTCGGAATATTCTGAAGTGTTTTTTGCTGTACGTAGCAAATCTGGGCGATTTCTTCAGTATGGGGTCATCAAAGCAATAGTTACATTTACTGTCCCGGCCAAACCAAGTGTCGTCCTCAACACAGTCTGAAAAAAAATGTCAAACACCATCACTTCAATAGAGAAGAGAATACACAGATGCAAATGCTGCGAGTTGAGAAATACAAAGAATCTCACACAAACAAAGCAAACTGCACGCAGGCGCACACAGTTCCCACGTGGACCGCGTTCAGCAGGACACAACGTTGTTCAATTGAACGGAAACAGTGCTGTTCTAGAATGACCAGTTGAAGAACATTTTTGATGACGGCGGCTCAGAGGGCGATTTTGTACAGTGTGCTGCAGCAGTAGTTTGACATTTCAAAAATGGTCACACCCATATTGAGCAGATCCCACCCCGCCACACCCAAACGGGGTCAAATATACCTCAGAATGTTGAGGAATGGTGCGCACCGTGGTGGGAAAACATTTTGTTCAGTACAAACTGTAGCAAAACGTTCAATAGCTAAAACGTGCCCCTGTATTCACTGCCTAAAGTAGCGTCGGAATTGTAACGCGATATGCGACTGCTCCATATCTAGGTTGACAGCTTAGCTAATAGAAAACACTGCTACATGTTGTTTTTTTGTACCTAGTTTTGTTGATACACTTCTCTTCTAAATCAATAACTAAGAAAGTATCTTAGAAATGTCCGTGTCCAGTTGCAAGTGGTTCTTCAAAAAAACAGAGAAAATTCAGAAAGATTTTAAAAATCCATGTTTTGTATCGAGTGAAAAATGGCATGCGTGTAGATCTTTGTTTTGGCTGCACTGTGTGACGCACGGTCATCTACTTCTACACGTTGGCCGCATAGAACCGACTAGCGCAAAGATGCTGGGAAACGCTAGATGTGCAGCGGCTAACCTCCTCGCACAGTACAAAAACATGGATTTTTACAGCTTCCAGAATTTCCCCGTTTTTTTGTTTGTTGGTAAAACCACCTGTAACTAGACACCTTTCTTCTGAATCAAAATGAAGAAAGTACTTCCAAGACCAGGTTAGTTTAAAAATGTGGAGCAGCATTTTCCAGAAGCTAAGCCATAACGCCAGATAGATATGGAGCCATCACATATCGTTTTACAATTCCATAGCTAATCCTGAAGGTAAGGCTGGCACGATCACTGTATAACCGACGGTTATGGATGAAGACCTCAATGAAAATAAAAGAACAGTCATAATGGCTTAAAAAAAAAATTACCAGCCGAACATTTGTGCAGTTGAGTCCGTTTCTGCTGTAACATGGACTCTACAACGTGATCAAACCTAGTTGCCCCTTGCTGAAACCATAGAATTAGGAATTAGAATGGATGTCTATGGCTGAAACAGCAAGGTGTCGTCACAAACAGTCTTCGGGTTTCCTTGGGCTACGCACCCATCCCTACTGCTGCAGTAGCACATACAGTCAGGAACAGAGCAGAGGCGAAAATGTGCGTCTATTCTTTTGGCTATTCAAACGATTAAAACGGTGACCCCGATCATTTGGCTGACCCAATATCGGTCATCCAAAATTCCATGACTGTCACAGGATACCTTCAGTTTGGGCTATCTACCCAGAAAACCAGGGCATGTCTTGTGGTTGCACTCACCGTGGGCTCTGAAGCCTCTCTGCATAGGCAGCAGGCGACCCCATGGCTGTGGCTCAGGCTCTTCTGGTATGGAGCCAAGATCCCGAACAGGGATGGTGTCCACTGAGCTGACAGTGCCTGACCCAGAGGAGGAGCTGGAGCCACTCTGGGACTGAGTCTGGGACTGAGTCTGAGGCTGCGACTGTGTCTGGCTGCCAGCATCTGGCTTCTCCTGGGACATGGTCAATATTTCTCCTCAGTCTGAGTCTATTAAAGTAAATAATAACACATCATTCAGGTTATCATGACATCTTTCAATTTTCCACATCCGTAAACTAAGCAATGTCCTCATGTATAACTTGCATCGGAGAATCCTAGCCTCCCCCCGTGCATTATGAATATGAATGAAAGATTGATTGATTGATATGAATGATCTGCCCATGTATTCATCATGCGGCAGGGTAGCCTAGTGGTTAGAGCGTTGGACTACAGGCAGTTAATCCACTGTTCCTAGGCCGTCATTGAAAATAAGAATTTGTTCTTAACTGACTTGCCTTGTTAAATAAAGGTCAAATAAAATTTCAAAAACGCACAGAGTCTGGAAAATCCATAATCGTGGCAACTCTTGTAGCTAGCCAGAATATTCTAACCCTATGCCACTGTCCTCCAAATTGTACCTTTATCCAAACTGATACATAGAGAATAATATATATATATTTTTTAAACCTTTATTTAACTAGGCAAGTAAGTTATTTTTTTTAACCTTTATTTAACTAGGCAAGTAAGTTAAGAACAAATTCTTATTTTCAATGACGACCTAGGAATAGTGGGTTAACTGCCTTGTTCAGGGGCAGAACTACAGATTTTTTACCTTGTCAGCTCGGGGATTTGATCTTGCAACCTTTCGGGCGAGCGTTGGACTAGTAACCGAAAGGTTGCAAGATCAAATCCCCGAGCTGACAAGGTAAAAAAAAATCTAAATAAAAATAAAATCGCTCTAGGCTACCTGCCACCCCAGATAGATATTTCTAGTTTTTACAGAAAAGAGTGTCATTTTTGTCCTCATGCCAGCTAGTAGCCACTACAACCATCTTGGAATGGCAGTTTCAGCCAGTCAGCTCCTTTGTTGTTCAAGGTGACATGCCATTCCATAATGGCTGCTGTGGCTACTGTTAGCTAGCTTGAAGATGATAAAGGTCAGTTTTCCAGAAAAACTAGCAGTATTTCAATCTTCTCTAAGTATCAGTTTGGACAAAGGTCCAATTGGGAGTACATTGGCATATCCAACCCCTGCATTGAAATACATTTTCCGAAAATATCTCGCACCAGCTCTGTAATGTCTTACTCATAACCATGATGGCGTTCAGACCTCAGTAGTGCAGCTAAGTGTAAACAAGCATAAATGAAGGGTTAGAATATTCTGGCTACCTAGCTAGCTGTGTGTAATTCATTCAACATGCTCCATCTATTTACAAATACGTCTATCGTTTCTTGCCAACAGTGCGTAGTGTTATTGACTAACCTGTCATGCGAGTTAACTGTATTTTTATCCTCACCAAGCCCAAATAAAGCAAATCAAAATCAGTTTCACAAGTGCCCTAATAATTTCCGTTGTAGCTAGCTAGCTAGCACGACGGCGAAATTAAGTGGTTGTTTACTAACCGAATAAAGGTGACGACTCGCCGACTATGACGTGTGCAACTGATCAGGGCAATATTTGAAACATGTATGAGAATGACAATTTAATCAAATACACTTTTACACTTACCGGGATTTCGAATGAATCGCGGCACGTGTAAAATTTGCCGGGAAATCGGATCGACTCCTGGGAAATGTTGTTTATTTTCCCTAAAACGTCATCTGAATCGTACCCAGTGAGAAGTTTAGGATTGTCCACGTGATTTTCAGCAGCTAGCAAACCTTTGGCGCATCGACGCACACAGCTGACGAACAACAACCACATCTAAAATATGTCATTTTGATCAATTATCTTTGGTATGACAAGTCATTTCGTCTACATCCAGTAATTTGCTAGTACATTATTTCATTGTTTTCAGCAAGCTAGCTAGATAACGTAAACGGTCCCTGTTATCTAGCTAACAACGCGTTAGCCGCTGAAGTTAGCTGACAACCGCTCATACCATCACCGATTGACTGGTTCACTGTCAACATGGCAAAGCATAAAACCTCTGAAAAAAACAATACAATCGAAGTTGGTAAGTTGTTACTTCCACAGCAAATCCATCTGTCCAATATTCAGTTCTAGGTTATAGACTAGCTATATCTAGCTGATCCAGTATTCAAATGACATGATGCATGCAACCATAGACATAGGCTACTTGATATTCACATCATTGGATGCAATAACACACATCTCATCATCTACCTGAGACAGGGGCACATCTGTTCAGCACCATCGAAGAGTGATCAGCAAGTGATGGTGCAATGGTTCATTAATTTGTGTTACAAGTGTCTAGTGCTGGGTTTGGCATGGTTGGTACCAGGATCAGAGTTATTTCTGCTGGCATGGTGTTGGAGGGCCATTAGTGAGGCACTCTTACCTCTGGTCTAAGAACTCCATGACCCAGGCACCCTGCCCTGGCACAGTGCTGCCCTTTAGTGAGACAATCTGGATTTACAAATTCCATGGCACTTGTTGCTGGAGTAGGATGGGGTATTGGCCCCTACACATCCACAACAAAATCCAACTCGTGTATTTCTCCAATAATGTCAGCCAGACAGTTTGAAAATAACTATCATCCAAATATTTACCAACATGTCTTGTTTCATAGATGAAGTCAGAGAAGATGGAGAGGAGATGAATCCTTTCTCCTTCAAAGAGTTCATCCGCAGTAAAAACCAGTACCCAGATATGAAAGGGGATCCAGATGAGAAGAATTACTCAACGCGAAAGGTGCTGAACATTTCAAATGAACCAGTCTTACATTAAACCCCAGAGATTAACTGTTACAAAGCCTATGCATGAAATGTGTTATGTCCTTGGGAAAAGTCACAGCATGATATACAAGGCCTGGTCAGACTGTTAAGAATATTACTTTTGGTGGAATGTTGGTGTGAATGTGACTTACCTTACTGCTGCTTCTTGTGTTGTAGAAGGCATATGGGAGCACATTCCTGGCAGAGGGGGCATATACTGCCCCGAAGAGCTTCGATCAAGACTTCCAGGGTCAGTTTTACATGGACCACACACCGTTTCCTCAATTTCTGGAAAATGACACTAAGGAGGAGTGGGCTGGGAGTTACCAGCCATCAGCCATTGAGGAGGCACATGAGTTTGGACTGTGTGGCACTGCAGCAGCAGACAGCAGCACGTACTCTGGTCAGTCCTCCCTGTGCACAGAGGAAGAAGAGGAGACTTCATCCTCCCTATGGCAGGTGGATGAAGAATTCTCACCAGAGGCCCATCAGTCCAAACGGGCCCCAGTGAATTATGAGGGAGATGACGAGACATCAATGGCAGAGCTCACCTACAAGACCAAGAAGAGTAGTACCGAGAATGGCAATAGGGATCAACAAAAGGTAATTTTCCTCTCTCAAGGCTTTGCTTACCGATGTGTGATTGGATATCACGTGGGATTAGTCACAAGTCCTTTATTTTGATCATTTCTGTTTCTCTTTTTAAGCTGAGGGAGGAAAATGCGCAGCTCAGGAAGCACATTAAAGATCTTGTGAAAAAGTCTGAGTATGATGATCGAAGGTGGGTGGATAGAATTGCCAGTTGATATGGTCTGCAGAGTACAGACCTACCCGGTGCATGAGAAGTGTTGAAGGGACGGTGTTAAAGCCTATATTATGTTATGGCATGCGAGTAATGCTTTGAATATAACTTTTTAGATGTACATTTAAGATGTCAACTGTACACATACAGTCTAAAGTTTGGACACACCTACTCATTCCAGGGATTTTCTTTATTTGTACTATTTTCTACATTGTAGAATAATAGTGGAGACATCAAAACTATGAAATAACACATGGAAACATGTCGAACAAATCAACATATTTTATATTTGAGTTTCTTCAAAGTAGCTACCCTTTGCCTTGATGACAGCTTTTACGCTCTTGGCATTCTCTCAACCAGCTTCATGAGGTGGTCACCTGGAATGCATTTTAATTAACAGGTTTGCCTTGTTAATTTGTTGAATTTCTTTCCTTAGTGCATTTGAACCAATCAGTTGTGTTGTGACAAGGTAGTGGTGGTATACAGAAGATAGCCCTATTTGGTAAAAGATCAAGTCCATATTATGGCAAGCACAGCCCAAATAAGCAAAGAGAAACGACGGTCCATCATTACTTTAAGACATGAAGGTCAGTTGATATGGAAAATTTCAATAACTGTGAGTGCAGTCACAAATAAGTGCAGTCACAAAAACCATAAAGCGCTATGATGAAACTGGCTCTCATGAGGACCGCCACAGGAAAGGAAGACCCAGAAATCCCAGACCTCAGAAATTGCAGCCCAAATAAAAGCTTCAGATACATCTCAACATCACCTCTTCAGAGGAGACTACGTGAATCAGGCCTTCATGGTCAAATTGCTGCAAAGAAACGACTACTAAAGGACACCAATAAGAAGAAAATACGTGCTTGGGCCAAGAGACACGAGCTATGGACATTAGAAATCTGTCCTTTGGTCTGATGAGTCCAAATTTGAGATTTTTGGTTCCAACAGCCGTGTCTTCGTGAGACGCAGAGTAGGTGAACGGATGATCGCCGCATGTGTGGTTCCCACCATGAAGCCTGGAGTAGGAGGTGTGGGGGTGCTTTGCTGGTGACACCATCCCATCTGGTTTGGGCTTAGTGGGACTATCATTTGTTTTTCAACAGGACAATGACCCAAAACACACTTCCAGGCTGTGTAAGGGCTATTTGACCAAGAAGGAGAGTGATGAGTGCTGCATCAGATGACCTGGCCTCCACCATCACCTGACCCCCACCCAATTGAGATGGTTTGGGATGAGTTGGACCGCAGAGTGAAGGAAAAGCAGCCAACAAGTGCTCAGCATGTGGGAACTCCTTCAAGACTGTTGAAAATCATTCCAGGTGAAGCTGGTTGAGAGAATGCCAAGCGTGTGCAAAGTTGTCATCAAGGCAAGGGGTGGCTACTTTAAAGAATCTAAAATATAAACTATATTTTGATTTAACACTTTTTTGGAGGGGGTTACTACATGATTCCATATGTGTTATTTCATCGTTTCGATGTCTTCACTTTTATTCTACAATGTAGAAAATAGTTTTAAAAAGTTAAGAATAACCCTTGAGTGTTTAGGTGTGTCCAAACCTTTGACTGGTACCGTATGTTAATGCTGTTTAAAGAGTGTTTAACCTATGCTCATCGTCATGTGTCTCTGACTGCCCCATAGAATTCGCCACGTCACAGATGAGTTGCACAAGAGAAGAGTACAGGAGGAGAGGGAGGCTCAGGCTTTAGAGACCATGGTCCACTCCGTCGAGCAGAACCTGCAGTTAATGACCGTGCGCACCTGTCCCTTTCTCCTAGTTCATCCGTTCGACAAAGATGAAGAATGATTTATGTTCACTGATTATCTGAAATATGTCTCAATAGGATTTCAAGCAAATTGTCATGATCGGTTACTAAATAGAAGTGTGTTGAGATATGAAGTCTTAATTTGTGATTTTTACCTTTTTCTTCTTGACAGAAACGAGCAGTTAAGGCTGAAAATATTGTATCAAAACTCAAACAGGAGCTGCATCAATTACAGGTTTGACCTTTACTGGTGTTGCTGGTGTTACTGGGATGGTGAGCTTCAGTGACATATGATTGCATAATGTGACCCTCTTTATATTGCAGGGCCAAGTAGAGGGGTACCGGTATGAGAATGAGAGACTTCGAGCCGGAGAGACAGCTGCCTTAAATACAATGAAACATAATGCGCAAGTGGCCTCAGAGTACCTCAACAAAGCAGCACTCAATGCAGAGACTTCCATCAAGTGAGTTCTCTCTCCCATAGTGTCATCTACATACAGGCGGGATAAAAACAGTCCCTCATATTGATTGTGTGGGTATTGGGTAATGTGCAATTTCATAGTGTTTTCTACATAACCCCTAATTAAACATTGTGGTATTTGCTCCAAGTTCAGTCTATCCGTTTGATTCTGTCCACAGGCAATTACTTACAAGTGCAGAGAGTCTTTGTCTAGTATCTCAACTGCTGCAGTCCATCGACAACCTATCTGAGATTCATAATGAAGGCTGATGGCGTTTAAAGGACACTAGAGATTTCAGATCTAGTACCATCCAGCAACAAGGAACTGGAAAGCAATTATGGTGTGTCACACAACACTCAAACAAGAATTTTAAGTTGTGGTGGGTGCACTGATTTGTGACCCCCCCCCCCCCAAAAAATAGTGCACATCTTTTTTTTTACTTGTACATCATAAAATGTTTAGTTTTAAATCACTTTAACAGGTGATTTGAAAACAATATATACTAACAGATGTATTTACCACTGAGGCAAATATGACTCAAATATTGTGATTAATAAACATGTGACTAGATATCCTTCAAAGTTGGTCATTTTTATGTTGTGAGCATTTTACACTGCATTTGTTCCACAAACTGCTTGAACATAGCCATTCTATGCGAGCAGAGATCGTGTGTAGCTAGCTCAATTACTGGCCAAGTTTTCCGACCTCTGATCCCCTTTTAATGTATTTCTATTTCATCCAGTTTTTCCTGAGACTGTCAGAAAGTCTGGTTAGTAATGAGCGTATTTGCGATGAGTGACTTTGATACTGAAACCCTACGAGGTCCGGATCCTGCTGGTTAGAGTTGAATACTGCTGCTCTAAACCATCTCTGTTATCATGTATTATTTTAACCACTGGAGGGAGGCAGAGAGCAAAACAAGAAAAGGTCATACATCTCAATCCTCGATCTTATTACTGTAGCTCTGTGACCCTCCACCCCCTACACATATACAGAGGAGGCTGGTGGGAGGAGCTATAGGAGGACAGGCTCATTGTAATGGCTGGAATGGTATCAAATCTCCACCCACCAGCCTCCTCTGGTGATTTCTTCCCATTTCCACCCCTGAATACAACTATACCAATTTGGTTAGCTTATGACTGAACTGTGCATTGAAATCTTGGTAGGTTAGTCTTGCTATGGAATCGCCTATAACCCATGTTACCCAGTAAGTTAGCCTACCCACGTTACCATTTATTGTATATTCGTAAAAAGTAGCCCAAGAATAAGAACTTACAGATTTTGTAGCCTACTATGGACGGCACATGTCCTTGTTTTGTTTTGCCCACATTTGACTTAAAGCTACAATGCTTATTTCAGCCAAAGGTCACGGGAGCCCCAGCACACTTTTTTGTTTTTTTGCTGTAACAGGAATTGGACTGCGCTTGAGAGGGCCGCTGTCCTCTGCACTGTGGTGCTGAAAGTCAGATCGTGACACGCTGATTCAGTCGCTGTCCGGTAGAATGGTGCTGAATCTGATCGTGGCTATTTGTTGTTGCATCTAACTTTTAAGCATAGTCCTGTGACAAAGTCACCACACAGGTCTTCAAAATAATGCATGGACATGGATGAAGACAGAATGTACAAAATGGTGAGTGAGGAATAGCAGAAGTCTTTAAAAAAAATCTATGACAAAGTTTAACTTTTAAGAATAGGTTGACTTGCGAGTGATGAAGGAAATATTGTCACATAGGCCTAACTGTGTAGAACCAGTTATTGGGCCTATGCCTACAACAGGTTGAGTTGTTACAACATTATTAGGCTAATTTAATGGGACATGGTTGCATGCATGCAAGTTCCTGTCAATTGTCCACTATGACAATGTCCACTATGACATCAATCATTATGATATATATATATATATATGCCATTTAGCAGACGCTTTTATCCAAAGCGACTTACAGTCATGTGTGCATACATTCCCATGTTGACCTTGATGTCAAGGTCAACATGGGTTTATCCTTAGGCTACTTTGGTTTCTGCCGTTCAGACCCTCTGCTGTGTCCACGGTATATCCAGCACATGTTTAGCTGGACTAGCACTAGCACACATCTGCACTTGTTGGTTTTGTTTTATAAACGTGATTTAATGTCAGACGAAAAAGAAGGTAGGTCTTTTGGCAGCTTGGAGTTCGTGTTTTCAACAAAAATGGTCTACAATGTCTACAAACATTGTAAAAAAAAAAGCTTCATTTTGTATAGGCTATGATGATGATTGTAAAAACACTTGATTATAACAGGACTTGGAAGATAGTCACCAGGAGAAACAGATGGAGAAGGAGGTAAAGTAAAAAGAGCCAGTTGCTCAGCTTAGATAAGAGAAGAAGGAGCAGCCTGGGAAGGTAAGATTGGTTTTCTGGTCATTTGGGTTATTTGCTAGGTTTTAATCTATCTGTCTACGGATTTGCTGAATAATGGGCTGCTTTGACTTGATGTTACTCTGTTTAGTATGATTAGTGTGCCATTTCTTATGCAGATTCAGTATTTCAATCAAAACCACTTAAAAGTCACACAATCAATTCAAAGGAAGATGAATTTGATAAAAGGGCAGGTGGCTTTCATTAATGCAATTAATATCCTATTTTAGCCAATGACAAAAATGTCAAATTGATTTGGTCTAGTAGTAGTGAGAGTATTGAGATCATGGTTAACTTTGTATAGGTATTTAGATTAGACCTCAGTCATTTTGCTTGTTGACCTTTAGGTCCCCATGTAGTATTCTGTTCATCCAGAGCTCAGTCTTCAGATCAATACCAAAACAGAGTGACAGTAATTTAACTCTTAGAGGAGGAATTACGCAAGAGTCAAAATCTTTCAGTACAATGCATTCTATATACAACCTGGCTCATCACGACAAAACAACGGAACATGTTTACTTTTGTTTTCTTTATCAGGCAGTGGAAGGTGATTCAAGAGGGCATGAGAGATCGGGTAAGTTTATCCGTGATAATTTCATAGAAAGTTGGACAAAGTGTATCACGTTGATTACTAAGCACTTGACACCACAATCTCAAAAATAAATATGTTTTATATTGAAACAGATGACCAAAGTACACCTTACCAAAATGTGATAGCGAACATGGTTTCCCATATGGTGATTGAGATCCTCATTACCTTGCACACATATTAAAGATTGACGCCGCTAAGCAAGCGGCATCAAGGGCTATCTTTTTGGATCAGAGTGCTGCACCATTACAAGCATTCAGGAACGTGTGGTGAGGTTTAATGAAGAAGGTCTACCAAAGAGGCTTGGCAATGAAAAGTCTCTGTGCTGCCAATGGGTCAAGACTCCCTACCCCTCCACCACTCACTTTAAGCAGTCACGCATGGTGAAGTTTAATGGCAAAGATCTACCCACAAGGCCTAGCAGTGGAAAGTCTGTGCAGTCAAGGGATCAAGACTCCCCACTCCTCATCCACTCACTTGAAGCAGTCACGCATGGTGACGTTTAATGACAAAGCTCTACCCACAAGGCCTAGCAGTGGAAAGTTTCTGTGCAGTCAAGAGATCAAGACTCCCTACTCCTCATCCACTGAATTTGAACAGAGCTTGGTGTTGATCCGCAAACACAGTTACCACAGCAAAGAATTGAGGAAGGGCAGCAGCGGCAGACATTATTTTAGCTCCCACACACCCACCCAACATTCTTCTTCTAGAAGGGACTGTATGTTCACCAACCACACCTCGACGGTGTGCCTGACCCAAATGGGCGGCAGGTAACCTAATGGTTAGAGCGTTGGGGCCAGTAATCGAAAGGTAAAAATCTGTCGTTCTGCCCCTAAGCAGAGCAGTTAACCCACTGTTCCCCGGGCGCTGAAGACGTGGATGTTGATTAAAGCAGCCCCCTGCACCTCTCTGATTCAGAGGGGTTGGGTTAAATGCAGAAGACACATTTCAGTTGAAGGCATTCAGTTGTACAACTGACTAGGTATCCCCCTTTCCCCAGTACTCCATTCAGGTTAACTTTTTCACACATTCCACAGCATTTGACAGTTAAGGTTACAAAGCGAAGAAACTAAAATGTTTATTGTAAAGAATGCAGACACCACATACACCGAGTATACCAAACATTAGGAACACCTTCCTAATATTGAGTTGCATCTCCCCTTTTGCCTTCAGCACAGCCTCAAATCATCGGGGCATGGACTCTACAAGGTGTCAAACGCATTCTACAGGGATGCTGGCCCATGTGGACTCCAACGCTTTCCACAGTTGTGTCAAGTTGACTGGATGTCCTTTGGGTGGTGGACCATTCTTGATAAACATGGGAAACTGTTGAGTGTGAAGAACCCAGCAGCGTTGCAGTTGTTGACACAATCTGGTGCGTCTGGCACCTACTACCATACCCCGTTCAAAGACACTTAAATATTTTGTCTTGCCCTTTTACCCTCTGAATGGCACACAATCCATGTCTCAATTGTCTCAAGACTTAAAAATCCTTCTTTAACCTGTCTCTTCCTCTTCATCTACACTGACTGAAGGGGATTTAACACATAACATCAATAAGGGATCATAGCTTTCACCTGGTCACTCAATGTCATGGAGAGAACAGGTGTTCTTAATGTTTTTTACACTCCGTGTATAAACACTTGAGAACAAACTATTACATATTGGTTAGATAATGAAGTATTGGTTAATTCAAAGTAACAATTGTTAGAGATCAATATGTAAACATCAGACAAGACTGATCAAGTTCCCAGACCTCGTTGCAGAGGGTACATGGAGGAGAGGCTCCCCTGGCAAATCCTTTGAATGCCCTCTTTGGGATCACCGAGGACACAATTATTCAGGCACTGGGTGATCAATCCAGCTCTTCTGGCTCACCTGGATTGTCCAGAACTGTGGACAGAGATGTCGTGGGTCAGGTTAACTTTGACATCTCACTGATCATCTCCTGTTCCAGCTCAGGTAAATCAAGCCCTGTGTGTTGTGACCCTGGGAGGCGATATGCCATACAAGCCACTGAAAAGATGGCGTCTCTTGTCTCTGTGGCAGTTTGAAGTCACTGGCCAGACTGCACCTCAAACCAAGATCACTGCATCTAAAGAGGATAGGGACATTGAGGCCTGCCTTGCACCATTGACAGGGGAAGTCATTACTGCCATTTTGGACTCAGGAGAATTCCAGGGAAGAGAGCAAGGAACAATGGATGGGTTTCATGATTCGCACACACATTTATTTTAGCATCAAGAGATTGTGTTGGTGGTCTTAATCTGGTAGACTCTGCATCAGAGAAAAACATCTTCGAAAAGAGACAGTATCCTCTGGTAGCATGGTGAGTCTAAACATGCTCATACCTTCACCCTCTGACACAAGGATTGGATGTCTTTTATATAAGGGCACAAGGTGAGACCCAGATGCAGACACAGGAGGCAGATGGTTAGAGTCCAAGATGTTTATTAACAATCCAAAAGAGGTAGGCAAGAGAATGGTCGTGGACAGGCAAAAGGTCAAAACCAGTTCAGAGGTACAGAATGGCAGGCAGGCTCGAGGTCAGGGCAGGCAAAATGGTCAGGCAGGCGGGAATGCAGTCCAGAAAAACAGGCAAATGTCAAAACCGGGAGGACTAGTAAAAGCGAATAGAAACGCAGGCGCACAGGGAAAAACACGCTGGTTGACTTGAACATACAAGACAAACTGGCACAGAGAGGCAGGAAACACAGCGATAAATACACTGGGGAAAATAAGTGACACCTGGGGGGACGTGATCAGGACGTGACACTGTAATGTCAACCATTAAGAAACTCTAGTGTTGACCTGAAGTCAGAAGCAATTATCAAGGTGCTCATTAGGTCTAGCAGATGTCTACCTGCACAAATTTCTGCGAGCACACCTGAGCCTCCTACAAGTAATCTGGCCAGTTATGCCAGAGGAACATTTTTTTTATTTTTTTATTTTTACCTTTATTTTACTAGGCAGGTCAGTTAAGAACAAATGCTTATTTTCAATGATGGCCTAGGAACAGTGGGTTAACTGCCTGTTCAGGGGCAGAACGACAGATTTGTACCTTGTCAGCTCAGGGATTTGAACTCGCAACCTTCCGGTTACTAGTCCAACGCTCTAACCACTAGGCTACCCTACCGCCCCAAACTAGTACAGTTAATGTGGGTTCTGAAGCCTCTGACATTATGGATTCCTTTGTGAGCCATATGAAGTGTATCGCACAATCAGTTTTTATAAAAGCGAAATCTCTACCCTTAGGCTTGCTAAAAGGTCACAGAATGTGCTGAGGGAATTTACTCTCAACTTTTGGACACCACAAGCAGACATCTTCATGATTTTCCATCCAGAGCATCAAGCCGCTGTAGCTCAAGTTTCACTACCTCTCAAGTGACTGTGATGGTAGTAGCTCTCTAGTGTCTGGCAGTTTCTCGCAGATTTACAATAATACCGTGATCTGTTCACAAGGGCGATCTGTCACTGACAGAAAACATATCTGGGACCTCTAGTCCCACAATGGAGGCCGAACACCATGGAAAAGTGACTTTCCCAGCTGAAGTTCTTACAGTTAAAATGGCTGACAACATCCTTGACAGAGAGGCATTTGTCATAGCCACTGAGTCTGAGGAGCAGGCCTGGAGTGATTCCACGTCTCCACAGGCAGTGAAACAAGGCAAAGGGAGGTTCAGATTTCTATCAAAGATCACCACTTTCAGAATCAACCTCAAGGTACACCAGAAATGCTTCTGGTTTAAGTTTCATTATTAAGTATTGTTGAAGGTAGGCCTATTTATTATCTTGCTCCACACTATGAAACTTATCAAACTTTGTACTAGTTTTCAATGAACAACCCTTTGAATTGTTGTTGAAAAAGTTATGGTGTTTTAAGAATTCAATTTGTGATTATTTACATTGTTTTTCTTTTGAAACAATTAGTGCTTCAAGTCGAGCAACATAAAGGGAGGTCCAGCCATGAACAGGAAACACAGGACCACATTATGGTTCCCTGTGAGGAGGAGCATTGCACACATAAAAGTCTATCAGCTAATCAATAATGTTGTCACTTTTATATATTTTCCAGTGCCTCAACATTGAAATGTTTGAGAAAAATGTTTGATGAACACGAAACATAAAAACATTAAATCTTTGTAGGCCTACAGAAGTACCTGATAATTTTCTGTATCTAGCAGGCCAAATAGTGCCAAAAGCTGTCACGGCTCCACTTGAGGAGAGTATTCCGTCCACCACACAACCTGAGAAAAATAAACAAAAAAACTCCATCTTTGTCAGGATGTTCTCGGCCATTACAGCAAAGGCCTTCGCAAAACATTAAAAAGTTAATCCAACGTCATACAACAATACACAAGATCTGTGTATCGACACAATCTTGTCTCGGAGCAGTACATACAATTCCTTCGACCTCATGGCTTGGTTTTTGCTCTGAAATGCACTCAACTGTGGGACCTTATATTGACAGGTGTTTGCCTTTCCAAAACATTTACCACAGGTGGACTCCAATCAAGTTGTAGAAACATCTCAAGGATGATCAATGGAAACAGGGTGCACATGAGCTCAATTTTGAGTCTCATAGCGAAGGGTCTGAATACTTATGTAAATAAGGTATATATATCCAAATATGTTGTTGTTTTTTAGGTGCAAAAATGTCTTAACTGGTTTTTGCTTTGTCATTATAGGGTATTGTGTGGAGAAAGTTGAGTTAACATCGCTATAGCGATGTTTTCATTTAATCCATTTTAGAATAAGGCTGTAACATAACAAAATGTGGAAAAAGTCAAGGGGGTCTGAATACTTTCCGAAGGCACTGCACCACGACTAAGGGCTGTTCCTTGTACGACACAACGCGGAGTACCTGGACACAGCCCTTAGTCGTGGTATGTTGGCCATATATCACGAACCCCTGAGGTGCATTATTGCTATTATAAACTGGTTAGCAACGTAATTAGAGCAGTTAAACTAAAAGTTTTGTCATACCTGTGGTATACGATCTGATATACCACGGCTGTCAGCCAATCAGCATTCAGGCCTCGAACCCCCCCAGTTGACAATGATAAGCATAGCGCATAAGGGAAGCACCAAAACACTTCTATATAGGGGAGGCGTATGCAAGCAGATGAGGAATTTGGCTAGATTGGAAGAAATGGTATAGTAAAAACTGCAAAAGAGTGAATGTAAACCAGGAAAAAAACACACTACCCTCCCCCTGTTCCCAATAAGGTTGAACTGCTCCAGGAATTTGTCACAATCATGTGGTGGCTTTGATAAATTTGTGCTGCAACAGAGAGGAAGAGAGAGGCTGTCTCCCTCTAGCATGTGGCGTTTTTTCCGCGTTTCGCCCACCGAAGCATTCGTTTTTATTTTTTTATTTTATTGAATATCCAAAACATACAATATACTTGCAGTGAAGCCGCTCAACAACTACACCACACCAGTCATCCAACAGACTCCCATTCAGAACGACACATAGAAACATTTCCGGTCAATGTCTTGCTCAAGGGCACGTCGACAGATCTCCCACAAGGCAGAACACTCCCAAGATTCTTGTATGGAGGCCAACGAGAGTCGAATTGGTCAACAAAGTAATGAATGGCTTATTTGCTACATGAGGTTTACTTGCAGTAATAGAAGTTTCATAATGCTTACGTTATGAGTTTACTGACATAAGTAGGACACGTGATATCCCGGCAACTTTGAGGAAAAAAACATTTATATTCGAGTTGTCTATGTGTATTCATGGATTGAGGCTAGTAGCATACTAGCATCTCTCCCATTGAATTACATGCGTCAACAACCGTTATCGAATAATCAAGAAGTGATTACAATAATGAGATGTGTTCACCAATCAAAATCAAGGATAGGCGGGAGCTCTGTGCCTCTGTGGACAACGACTCCCATTGTTAGAGCGAAGAGACATGTGATCTTGTCAGTATATCGATAATCTTTGTCTTCAACAACGGAGCGACTCTGTACAAGGCTGTGACGTTTACTGTGATATCCGCGTTGCATTGTGGGTATTTGAATATTGCAACGTACCATTTGATTATTTTAATCAAGTAATAGTATTTGAGTAGGAATATTCGGTGAATATGTGTCTACATTGTTTATGCATGATAAACAATAATATAATTTTTAAAACAACATAAACGTTGATTCTTTCACAGTTGCATTCTGGGAAATATGTTAATATTCCAGCAGTGTCGTTTGTAGCACGTAGAGATCTTAAGTGAAACAGGATGTCAGACAATTTCATTGGGACTTAGCAAGTTAAATATATTTGTTTCTACATAATATTTTATGTATAACATAAGAAGACACATCTGTTAACTTGGATGACAGTCTTGGTAAGAAGCGTTTAGCAAGCTTTCAGATGCTCCTCATGGTCAAGACTGCATGGCTAGCTAGCTAGCTACATTAGAACACTTTTGACTGCTGAAGTTGAGGGACGTTGCTTTTTTGGCACGTTGGGTTTAGTTCAGGTGTTGTTTGCTAGTTACTAAGTTACGTTAGCTACCTGCAAATGTTGTGTTGCTGCTCGCGCATGGGTTTGGATTCCAGCACGCTCCCCCTGCTTGCTTTCAATGTTGTCAGCTAGCTACTGTAACGTCCTGTATTTTCAATGCATATTGTCCTATAATAAATTGATCCCTGGTTTTATCATTCATTTTACATTGTTTTTTTAAAAAGGTGTCTCATCCATTATGTCCTCGGATGACCTTCTTGCACAGAGGGAGAAAGTCGAACGCCAGATTTTGGTGCTCGAGCGCAGCCTTGGTCCCGAAAGCAACTCCATTGAACTATCTTCAGACAGTTGTTCATCTGGTGGGTATCTGAAGTATATTAAAGCAGTAAGTTAGGGGTGCTTGTGTAAAATCATTAAGGAAGCCATATTACAGCCCATGTGTTGTGATAACTGCATTGTTTGCTCTATAACCCAGTTAATTCATATGCCTTGCGACCATGATATATATAGCTATACACACACACACACACCAATGTAATGAAACAGGCAGGGAGCAGGTCTCGAACCCTCGACCTTCTAGCCCGAAGTCCAGTGCGGATATCAACTCTGCCGCTCGAGCATGCTTTTGTGGCACAGTTGATAGCTCACTGGGCTAGAAGGTTGAGTGAGGGTTGGAGTTCTGCCCCCTGCCTGTTTCATTATATTGGTGTCAGAAGTGATCGGACCTTGCATCCACGACAGTGGGTGTGCTTGGCCGGTGAGCGCGTTCCTGTAAGACTTAGTCGCAAGCTAAGTTAATATTCCAGCAGTGTCGTTTGTAGCACGTAGAGATCTTAAGTGAAATAGAATGTCCTTTGAAAGGAGGGAGTAGTGTAAGGACCCTGGGTTTATAAGTGCTGGACTTCGGGCTATAGCTTGCTGGACTTCGGGCTAGAAGGTTGAGGGTTAGAGACCTGCTTCCTGCTGTTTCATTACAATATCTAGTAATGAAACAGGTAGGGAGCAGGTCTCGTTCCCTCAACCTTCTATCCCGAAGTCCAGCAAGCTATCGACTGTGCCCCAAAATAATGCTCAAGCGGCGGAGTCGATATCCAAGCTTATAAACCCAGGGTCGTTACAATATATATAGGGCCCGGCGAGACTATATGTAGACAGTTGCAGAATAAATTCAACCACACCTTGATTTATTACAAAACCGGTAGCCACCTCTGTCCTGTGAAGTCCACACAGCATATTGACAGTTACATGACCTAGCAAGTTAATGTTAACAAAATCTTCAGACCACTAAATAACTATTGATTTACAACCACCGAGGTACCGCAAGTCGCAAATTTCAACATCATAAAATCTCCTCTGCTTAGTCTAATACAGTGACTATTTAGTCCAATTAATGTCAGCTAAATATGATGTGTACTTGTGGAGAAAGGCCAATTACCTTTTTTTCATGTTGACAAAAAGTTCTATCACTGTCATACAGTACATGCTTATGTTATTTTGTTGTCCTAGGCTACCTGGCTAAAATGCTTGCTCACTAGCCTAACTTCTATTGATGGGCAACGTTAGCTAGTTAACATTAGCCTTCTACAGATTGAACTTACATCCTCTAAGGCCAGGGCAACAACAATGTATGAATTAATGGTTGGATCCGAATCGCCATTATAATCATTGACCAGTACGAATAATTAAGTAAAACCACAAGTCCAAATCCCTATCCGCATGGCTAATTTAGGAAAGGGTCAATTCTAGCCAGCTAGCCACCGGTGCACAACAACACAATGATGCAACTATTCATGGTTTTCTGTCAATGAGTTATGCTCTCAATGGGATTTGATAGGAGTGATGCCAAATCCAAGCGGGCTTCCCTTGACACTTTTTTGGTGTGCCAGGACCATTCACTGTTGAGCTCGCTCAGATTAGCTCAACACTGATTGGCACATTTTGTAATACATTTTTGGTCAAGGGAGGCCAGATGCTCGCTGGCTTCCCATGCCTTCAATGTTAAGGGCGACAGCAATGTCATACTCGTTTGGACCAGACCGTATCAGATAGATGACTTCCACGTAGAGAGACAGAGGGGCGCTTTTTCACTCGCTTGGATGCTTTTTCTTGTGAAGTACATTCAGCCTCTTGCGAATTGAAGGAAAATGATGGAACACAGAACTATTATGTTTATTCATTATTTTTTGGGGAGGGGGGTTGTTTCTGCGTTGTTGTTGCAGTGAGTTTGTAGCGAGAGACCCTGACCCCCAGTTTTTCAGAAGTTATCAATCTAGGTTTCGTCTATGGGTAGTATTAAATGTATAGCAATTACAAATCATTGACATGAATGGGAACTTCCATTCTATGAATTCTATTTCTGTGCTTTTAATCCTATCGATAACCTGAAAAACTGGACCTTAGTCTAATCATAGAATGCAATTTAGTCTCCACAACTCCTTGGCTGTGTTTGCTTGGCTAAGGGCTTCCTAAATGTACTTTAACATTTTTATTTTTTACTGTTGTCAGATGATGGATCAGACGATAATGCATCTCAACCAGAAGATTTGGTAAGACTCATTGACATCACCAATAGTACCTCGTGATTTATCTCAGATGAATTGAGAAATAATGTTAAACTGCTCTTCTAGGGTCCTCCAGGGGACCTGGAGGCAGAGCGGGAGCAAATACAGAGAGAGATTGAAGAGTTGGAGTGCACTCTTGGCCCAAATGCATCTAATGCTGAGATTCTGTCAGGTAGCCATTGCACTTGCCTTGTGTTTTTTAAACAGGTTATGCATTGTTTCATGAATAGGTTTTCCTGCTAATATGCATTTCTACCACATGTGACTTATTTTATAATGTGTTGAAACAGATGAGGATGTCCAAGGAAGTGAAACAGAATCGGTTCGTATTGATTACCATTTTCACTATTCTATGACTCCAGTTTTCAGTTTATCACATGATGTAAATAATACAGTATGTAAAGTAAGGTGTCTGTAAAATGCCTGCCCTCCCACATCTGGTAGAGCAAAGAGGACAGTGCTGAGGAGCTGGATCTACCCCAGAACACAGATACATGTCTGCAAATGAACCTTGTTTACCAGGAAGTGTTGAAAGAGAAATTAGAGGAGCTGGAGCGACTGTTATCAGACAATCAACACCAACAAGTAAGAGGCCAACAACTAAAAGCATACAGCTATTCTTAAAGGTGCCGTATGGAATCTGTTAAATGAAGTTGTGCGATGTAATAATGTCTGTCTTTCCCTACAGAAAGAGATTATGACTCAGCTGTCTGCCACAGGTACTCCCCAGGCTACCACATCTGGACAACCCACACTGAAGCTTTTCTTGGGGAGCTTTCTGAAGCCCTATTTCAGAGATAAAGTCACATGTCTGGTAGGTATCAGACTGCAGATTCAATACAATATGAGCAGGGTCAGGCGGATATAGCCTTGGTCAAAGATACAGTACCAGTCAAAGGTTTGGACACCTATTCATTGAAGGGTATTTCTTTTCTTTTTGACTATTTTCTATATTGTATTATAATAGTGAAGACATAAAAACTATGAAATAACACATGGAATCATGTAGTAACCAAAAAAGTGTTAAAGAAATCAAAATATATATTTATATTTCAGATTCTTCAAAGTAGCCACCCTTTGCCTTGATGACAGCTTTGCACACTATTGGCATTCTCTCAACCAGCTTCATGAGGTAGTCACCTGGAATGCATTTTATTTAACAGGTGTGCCTTGTTAAAAGTTAATTTGTCAAATTTCTTTCCTTAATGTGTTTGAGCCAATCAGTTGTGACAAGATAGTCCTAATTTGTAAAAGACCACATCCATATTATGGCAAGCACAGCTCAAATAAGCAAAGACAAAAGTCCACCATTATTTAAAGACATGAAGGTCAGTCAATCTGGAACAATTCAGGAACTTTGAAAGTTTCTTTAAGTGCAGTCGCAAAAACCATCAAGCGCTATGAAGAAACTGGCTCTCATGACGACCGCCACAGGAAAAGAAGAACCAGAGTTACGTCTGCTGCAGAGGATAAGTTCATTGGCGTTACCAGCCTCAGAAATTCCAGCCCAAATAAATGCTTTTCAGTGTTCAAGTAACAGACACATCTTCACATCAACTGTTCAGAGGAGACTGTGACTTAAGCATTCATGATCGAATTGCTACAAAGAAACCACTACTAAACGACACCAATAAGAAGAAGAGACTTGCTTGGGCCAAAAAACACGAGCAATGGACATTAAACCGGTGGAAATCTATCCTTTGGTCTGATGAGTCCAAATCAGAGATTTTTGGCTCCAACAGTCGTGTGTTTGTGAGATGCAGAGTAGGTGAACGGATGTTCGCCGCATGTGTGATTCCCACCATGGAAGTGTGGGGTGCTTTGCTGGTGACCCTGTCAGTGATTTATTTAGAATTCAAGGCACACCTAACCAGCATGGCTACCACATCATTGTGCAGTGTTACACCATCCCATCTGGTTTGCGCTGAGTCCCACTATCATTTGTTTTTCAACAGGACAATTACCAAACACACCTCCAGGCTGTGTAATGGCCATTTGACCAAGAAGGAGAGTGATGAGTGCTATATCAGATGACCTGGCCTTCACAATCACCGGACTGCAACCCAATTGAGATGGTTTGGGATGAGTTGGTCTGCAGAATGAAGGAAAAGCAGCCAGCAAGTGCTCAGCATATGTGGGAACTCCTTCAACTGTTGGAAAAGCATTCCAGGTGAAGCTGGTTGAGAGAATGCCAAATGTGCAAAGCTGTCATCAAGGCAAAGGGTGGCTACTTTGAAGAATCTCAAATATAAACTGTGTTTTGATTTGTTTAACACAATTTTTTTGTTTACAACAATGATTCCATATGTGTTATTTCATAGTTGTGATGTATTCACTATTATTCTACAGTGTAGAAAATAGTAAAAATATAGAAAATCCAGGAATGAGTAGGTGTGTCAACTTTTGACTGGTACTGTATATCTCCATGTTTTTACATTGCCTCTCCGATTCCCACAGGGCCCACCTGCTAATCCAGAAGCCAGAGAGAAGATGAGTAAAAGGATCGGACCTACTGACGACGTCAAGATGAAAAGATGTGAGTACAAAAATAATAATTGTTCGACCTTCGTGCTTCTTGCACCCTTGTTATGTGACATCACCACTATCAGAATGTGACGTGGCGTCTTGATTACTTTTTAAATTGCTGGTTTTGTGTTTTCAGGGGAAGGCTGGCAGAAGACTCTGCTGATAAATGCTGTCATGAAAGACAGCACGAAACGCATGATACAGCCCAAGCTGTCCAAGTAAGTAAAGAGTAAAGGGTTGTTTTCCCCTGTAGAAAGTCTACACCCACTTGAGCCTATGGAAGCAGAGTCGATAACACAAATTTCAACTGCAACATTTGAACATTTTTCACATTTTGTTGCTTTTTAAAGTCGGATTGAAATAGATGTGATTTTCTTTTTTTGGGGCATTGATCTATATAAAACACACCATAGTGTCAAAGCCAAAAGAAAATGCATTTTCTTTTTAAACATGAATAACTCCAACCACAATAACTCCAACTAACCAACTAATATCAAGGCGGTGGCCCGTTCCTGTAGGTTCATGCTCTACAACATCCGCAGAGTACGACCCTGCCCTGCGCAGGTCCTAATCCAGGCACTTGTCATCTCCCGTCTGGATTACTGCAACTCGCTGTTGGCTGGGCTCCCTGCCTGTGCCATTAAACCCCTACAACTCATCCAGAACGCCGCAGCCCGTCTAGTGTTCAACCTTCCCAAGTTCTCTCACGTCACCCCGCTCCTCCGCTCTCTCCACTGGCTTCCAGTTGAAGCTCACATCCGCTACAAGACCATGGTGCTTGCCTACGGAGCTGTGAGGGGAACGGCACCTCAGTACCTCCAGGCTCTGATCAGGCCCTACACCCAAATAAGGGCACTGCGTTCATCCACCTCTGGCCTGCTCGCCTCCCTACCACTGAGGAAGTACAGTTCCCGCTCAGCTCAGTCAAAACTGTTCGCTGCTCTGGCTCCCCAATGGTGGAACAAACTCCCTCACGACGCCAGGACAGCGGAGTCAATCACCACCTTCCGGAGACACCTGAAACCCCACCTCTTTAAGGAATACCTAGGATAGGATAAAGTAATCCTTCTCACCCCCCCCTTAAAATATTTAGATGCACTATTGTAAAGTGGTTGTTCCACTGGATGTCATAAGGTGAATGCACCAATTTGTAAGTCGCTCTGGATAAGAGCGTCTGCTAAATGACTTAAATGTAATGTAAATGTAACTCAAGTATAGTTGTTGTTTAAGTATCACCCATCTTGTTTAGGCAAGACTAAATTAGTTCAGAAGTCAAATTTGGCTTAAATCACAAAAGTTATATGGATTCTGTGTGAAATAATAGGGATTAACATGATTTTTGAATGACTACCTCTGTCCTCCATAAATCCAACATCTGTAAGGTCCCTCAGTCAAGTATTGAGTTTCAAGCACAGATTCAACTACAAAGACCAGGGAGATTTGCGAAAGCCTCATAAAGAACGGCAGTGATTGGTAGATGGGTAACAATAACAAATCAGACATTTGAATATATCTTTAAGCATGGTCAAGTTAATAATAATGATGTTGTGGATGATATATTAAACCACCCAGACACATACAGTTCTTCTGAACTGAGCTTCAGGACAGGAAGGACATTTCTTAGGGATGTCACCCATGAGGCAATTAGGTGATTTTAAAAAGGCTACAGATTGTGGCTGTGATGGGAGAATTGAGGATGGATCAACAACATTGTAGTGACTCAAAAATAATGACCTAAAATACAAAAAGAAAAATATGCAGAATTAAAAAAATATTCCAAAACACGAATGTGTATTTAACGAGGCACAAAATAACGCTTTGCCTAAATGCAAAGCGTTATATGTTTAGGGAATGGTGGTGGCTGCATCATGGTATGGGTATGCTTGACCTCAACAAAGACAGGCAAAAATCCTAAAGGAAAACCTGCTTCAGTCTGCTTTACCCCAGACACTGGGAGAGGAATTCACCTTTCAGCAGGACGATAAACTACAACACAAAGCCAAACCTACACTGGACTTGCTTACCAAGAAGACAGTGAATGTTCCTGAGTGGCTAAGTTACAGTTTTGACTTAAATCTTGAAAATCTATAGCAAGACTGGAAAATGTACATCAAGTCATGATCCCCAACATCTTGACAGAGCTTGAAGAATTTAGAAAATAATAATCGGCAAATATTGCACAATACAGGTGTGCACGAGCTTTGCACACTTGCTAAAGGTTTTTCTAACATGTATTGACTCTGGGTGAATACTTATCTATTACATTTACATTTTAGTCATTTAGCAGACGCTCTTATCCAGAGCGACTTCACGCTATATTAGTGTTTAAGTTTACATTCATCTTTAAAATTCATTTTTTTTTTCTTCTACTGAGTATTTTATGTAGGTCATTGACAAAAGATTACAATTAAATCGATTTCAATCTTCCTTTGTAAAAGCAACAAAATGCATTTTGAAATGGTCATGTGTTATTCGCTCCTGTGCTTTTCAAAATGTAGCAAAACTTCTGATTTTTACACAGGGTGTATGAAATGTAGCTTTGCATTTATTGAGGATTGGTGTCGGCCCATCTGGAGGCTTTAACAACTGAAAACGTTCTACTCTGGTGGAAAATAGTAGTGTAGACCTACTATGATAGCTGTTGTATTTTTATTTCTCTTTGTTTTGTGTTTTCAAGCACTTTGAGATTATTTCTGTAAAGAAAAGCACTGTAGAAGTTGAATAGATTAGGATTATTAACCAAATGGCCTTCATGAATGACATGAAGTTTCTTTTGTCTCATAGGGTGGAATACCTTACACAGAAAATGGTCAGCTCTGAAAATGTGGAAAAGCAAATCCTGCGGAAACAAATCACTGAAATTGAAAAGGACATTGAGGCCATCAGGTGATTACCGTCATAACTCTGTAATGGGAAATAAGGACCTAGCCTATTAAATCAAATAAGCGTCAGGTTATCTTGTCAGACAGGTCTGTTTTGTTCTCACTTAACGCGAAGCGGTTAAATGGATTTGAACTGTTTAATCAATATGTATTGTCACGTTCATTCCTGAGTCAAACCATTGCTGTATGACTGTTTCCGGATCTGCTTTACCTTGCAGTGCACTGAAGGAGGATGAGCTGATGGGTGGCCGCTATGATGACCATGATTGGCAAAAGATTTCCAATATTGATGTGGGTTGAGTGACTTCGGTCATCCCCCCCCCGTTTGTGTTCCTATTGTTAAAAAGGCTTAAGTGTTGACTCTGAAATCGTATTCCTATCCAGTTTGAAGGCATCCGTGAAGCTGAACACATAAAAAGCTTTTGGCAGAACTACCTGCATCCCTCCATTAACAAAGCCAGTTGGAAGGAAAACGAAATTGAGATGCTGAAGAAAGTCGCTCTAAAACATGGGCACCACAACTGGGATCTGATTGCTGATAAACTTGGGGTAAGAGCAGACGTATAGTATTGGCCAATCATGACTCATGGTCATTACCCCTTCCTATCAGTGGGATCCAGAGGCGTGATTTCCAGTCCTGATTTGCACAGTTTGATTGGGCTTTGCTTAGAGATAAGTGCCTGACTGAACGGTTAAAGTTTCTCGGTAGTAGGTAGATCAAGTGTAATTCCCCGAACGTCTTAACACAAACCATTTCTTTGAATGTGTAAACGATTCGGCGTTATCCATTCTGAACTCGTGTCCCCCCCCCCGTCTGTCACACACAGACCAACAGGACAGCCTTCATGTGTCTCCAGACGTACCAGCGCTACATCTGTACCGACTTCAGGAGGAGGAGGTGGGGCAGCGTGGAGGACGAGATCCTTCGAGAGCTGGTGGAGAAGATGCGTATCGGGAACTACATCCCGTACACCCAGAGTAAGTTCCCGCCTCCCAGTGTACACCCTGGGGTTTTACGCATGAACATGTTTTTATTGTTTGTACACATCGATGACAGTTGTTGTTATTGATGTCCACTTTACTGTTATGATCCAGTGGGGCGAAAAGCTCTCGGGATACTACTTACTGTCCACTCCTCTAGTCTACTAACTAGTTTCTCTAGACAAAGTGCTTGTTCAAAAAAAGATACTGTAGCTTGTCGTTGTAGTGCGTCGTGTGTTGGGTTCTGGAAATTTCACTTGCTTTTTCTGTTTTACTCCAGTCTCCTATTTCATGGAGGGCCGGGATTCATGCCAGCTGATGTATCGGTGGACTCAGGTTCTGGACCCCACCCTCAAAAAAGGCTATTGGTCTAAAGAAGAAGATGAGGTATGGTCAGGAGGGTTTGTGGATTTTTTTTGTAGGGAAATTGATTTGATTCATCAAATCTGTTACAAGGGCAGTTTGAGATGTGCCGATATGTACACTACCGTTCAAATGTTTTTGGGCCACTTAGAAATGTCCTTGTTTTCCATGAAAACATACATGAAAGGAGTTGCAAAATGAATAGGAAATATAGTCAAGATGTTGACAAGGTTATAAATAATGTGTTTTTTAAATTGAAATAATAATTGTGTCCTTCAAACTTTGCTTTCTTCAAAGAATCCTCCATTAGCAGCAATTACAGCCATGCCAACCTTTTGGAATTCTAGTTGTCTATTTGTTGAGGTATGCTTCCTGAAGCACCTCCCACAAGTTGGATTGGCTTTATGGGCACTTCTTACATACCATATGGTCAAGCTGCTGTCAAGCTCCCACAACAGCTCAATAGGGTTGAGATCCGGTGACTGTGCTGACCACTCCATTATAGACAGAATAACAGCTGACTGCTTCATCCCTAAATAGTTATTGCATAGTTTGGAGCTGTGCTTTGGGTCATTGTCCTGTTGTAGGAGGAAATTGGCTCCAATTTAAGCGCCGTCCACAGGGTATGGCGTTACAAAATGGAGTGATAGCCTTCCTTCTTCAAGATCCTTTTTGCCCTGTACAAATCTCCCACTTTACCACCACCAAAGCACCCCCAGACCATCACATTGCCTGGTTAAATAAAGGTAAAATAAAAAATCATTGCCTCCATGCTTGACAGATGGCGTTAAACACTCCTCCAGCATCTTTTCATTTTTTCTGCATCTCACGAATGTTCTTCTTTGTGATCCGAACACCTCAAACTTAGATTTGTTTGTTCATAACACCTTTTTCCAATCTTCCTGTGTCTGTGTTCTTTTGCCCATCTTAATCTTTTCTTTTTATTGGCCAGTCTGAGATATGGCTTTTTCTTTGCAACTCTGCCTAGAAGGCCAGCATCCCGGAGTCGCCTCTTCACTGTTGACGTTGAGACTGGTGTTTTTTGCGGATACTATTTAATGAAGCTGCCAGTTGAGTACTTGTGAGGCGTCTGTTTCTCAAATTAGACACTAATGTACTTGTCCTCTTGCTCAGTTGTGCACCGGGGCCTCCTCCCGCTCCTCTTTCTATCCTGGTTAGGGCCAGTTTGCGCTGTTCTATGAAGGGAGTAGTACACAGCATTGTATGAGATCTTCAGTTTCTTAGCAATGTTCTTGGCATTTCTCAGAACAAGAATAGACTGACAAGTTTCAGAAGAAAGTTATTTGTTTCTGGCCATTTTGAGTCTGTAATCGAACTCACAAATGCTGATGCTCCAGATACTCAACTAGTCTAAAGAAGGCCAGTTTTATTGCTTCTTTAATCAGGGCAACAGTTTTTAGCTATGCTAACATAATTGCAAAAGGGTTTTCTAATGATCAATTAGCCTTTTAAAATGATAAACTTGGATTAGCTACTAACACAACGTGCCATTAGAACGCAAGTGTGATTGTTGCTGATAATGGACCTCTGTACACCTATGAAGATATTCCATAAAAAATCTGCCGTTTCCTGCAACAATAGTAATTTACAACATTAATGTCTACACTGTATTTCTGATCAATTTGATGTTATTTTAATGGACAATTTGATGTTATTTGAATGTGCTTTTCTTTCAAAAACAAGGACGTTTCTATGTGACGCCTAAACTTTTGAACGGTGGTGTATAGTTATTTGATAATATAAGTTGTGCTCCGATTTTTGGTTGTTGCAGATGCTGCTGAGCGCAGTGGCTAAACACGGGGCGGGGAACTGGTGGAAGATCCGTCAGGACGTGCCTGGCAGAAATGATGGCCAGTGTCGGGACAGGTGAGGACTAATGTGGTCCTTCTGTAGCTCAGTTGGTAGAGCATGGCGCTTGTAACGCCAGGGTAGTGGGTTCGATCCCCGGGACCACCCATACGTAGAATGTATGCACACATGACTGTAAGTCGCTTTGGATAAAAGCGTCTGCTAAATGGCATATATTATTATTATTATAATATGGACTGATCGATAGAGCTAATACATTGACCAAACTCTCACCACATTCCCTGACCATTTCCCTGTTGGCCAACCCATTTTAGTTAACTCAAACTTAAAAAGTGTTAGAACATACTGTCACTGACAAACTCTGTTTTACCCTGTAGGTACGTGGACGTCCTGGTTGGGAATGTGAAGAAGGGGCCCTTTGACGAGATGGAAAAGGCACAGCTCAGACAATTGGTGGAGAAATATGGACGTAGGAACAGTTATAGAAAGCTGACTCGCACAGAAACTATATCAAAATAATCCATCGTCTTGATAATAATCGTCTAACGGTTCATTTTGTCCTTTTTTATAGGTAAATGGTCTAAGATAGCTGCCGAGATTCCCAACAGAATTGACTGCCAGGTCCTTCAACAGTGGAGGAGAATGACCGGGTACAAGGTCAGTGTTGACTATGTAGCGTTCATGTCTCTCTCAACTCAATCTGTGCCACTGGACACAGTTAATTCTTCTCTTGTTTTTGTAAACAGCCCAGAGAGAGGGACAAAAGTAAAAGAGCATTGCAGCGAAGGAGAAAGATCGCGGCTGTGAGGAGCATCAAGAGTAAGCTGATGAGGCGAGACGATGATGAGCACTCAAGCTCCGACGAGGAGGAGAACGTCGAGATTGAGTTTATGGACAGTGACGACGAGAAGCAACAGAAGTTCATTGAACCGCACTGGTCTGATCAGGAAAGTGACATTATCAAAGACTACACCCAACCAGACATGGAGCAATGGATCCCCGTGCTAGAGAAGGAGTTTGAAGGGCTGGGGAAGGTGAGGAGCATGATGGTTGAAAGGCCCAGCAAGAACACAACGCAAGAGCAGGCAACGACGGACAGCCAGGATGCGGCACGCAAGGTCATAGTGGTACGTTCCACTATCCTGGACCGCTTCGGCAAGCCTGCTGCCACTGTCATCGGACAAAACCCCCCAATCCTAGCAAAGAAGGTACCAGCATTTGTTTATTTCTAAACAATCATGTGTTGCACCATTATGTGTTTACCTTAAGCACATTTTCAACACCTGTCCCTATTGTAATTTTGTTCCTAAATAGCACTCATCATAACGCATACTGTGGACCTGCATCGGTAACCATAAATATTTACTTAATCAGTGTATCACAGAACAGGATCATTTAAGATAGGCAGTTAACGTTAATCAGCGGTTTGGAGTTTGGCATCAATTACACCGTGCTCATTTTGAAGTGGGTGTCACTGTTTATGACCTGAAATATGATGATGATTTTAGAATATGTTGGAAAGTTAGCAAGCTAACCCATTGAGCCGGCTTTGTGACATAAAGTAGCATGTGACGTTCTCTGTATGTGTTCCTTCTAAAGGATTACAACAGTGACCTGGCCATGCTGAAGGTGTGCTACGGAGAGGTGAAAAACCTGATCGCTTGGAAGAAAACCAATGCCAGAAAACATGTAAGTCGCCAGGTGACACTCTCCTTGTGTTGAAACAGGCATTTCAATTGCTTTTAAAAAATCCAAAACAAAGTTGTTTCCAGTGGGTACATTTTTATTAATTTGTCTGTATACATTATAATAAAAATATGTATTATTATTATTATTATTATTATTATTATTACAATCCATCAATGCATCTGACCGTTTCATACAAATACGTAGATATAAACTGTTGAATCAAGGTTAGAAGGGAGTGAACAAAATATGTTGTCATAGTTGTGTGCTCAACGCTTTAGTTGCATGGCCCATCCAGCTCAATCTATGACACAGATTGAGCTTTGTTAATACAGAGGTCTTCTCCTTGTGAAGTTTGTGATTACAGGTCTTCTGTTTTCTATCCCATGCATTTGTCTCTGCAGAAAAACAGTGGACCTATCAGCGGTGACCAGGGGACAGCCCACAAGTCCTCAAGACAAAAGGAGTCCTCTGCCAACAGTGAAACCTGCGTCACTCTCAACTATTCCCTTCAGTTGGCAGTCACTCCCTGGGTGGGCAATGTGCTTATGCCCCCACCACCCTCTTCAAACAAGCGCCGTGAAGGTACTTTACATGATGTCAAGGCAATAAGTCACAACTTCTCTCTCACTTGTAGAAAACGACAATTTGCATTTTGGTGGTTTCATAATGGTTCTTTCAGGACTGAACCGATGACTTGATCCTATGATCTCTTGTTGTTTTTTAGCGGACATGGTGCGAGAGAGAGCAGAGAGCATTGGACTCACCAATAGCCCAGTGTTCTTGTTCTTTCTGCAGGTAGGGAATGAACCCACAAATATAACACTTTCTATGAATGGACACAATTATGTCATTTCATATTATGCCAGTCAGGTTTTACTTAAGGATGCAAGCTCCTAGGCCAGCGTTTCCCAAACCAGGGGTCGAGATTGCCTGATTTGAAAATGGATATAAATAAAATAATAAATCAATAAAATTGTGCTTGGTTCATAGAACCGGGGCTATGTCAGTGGTTGTGGTTGTAATAAACGGGGGGGGGGGGTTGTTATGTTTTCTTCCTACAAATGTGGCTCTATCTTTTGAACCGTTTAAGCTACAAAATATTATGACCTCAACATTGAAAGACTTTCAGGAACACATTCACTGAGTGTACAAAACATTAAGGACACCTGCTCTATCCATGATATAGACTGACCATGTGGAAACTGATCCCTTATAGATGTCACTTGTTAAATCCACTTCAATCAGTGTAGATGAAGGAGCGAAGATAGGTTAAAGAAGGATTTTTAATCCTTGAAACAATTGTTGACATGGATTGTGTATGTGCGCCATTCGACACCTTGTAGAGTCCATGCCCCGACAAATTGAGGCTGTTCTGAGGGCAAAAAAAGAAGGGGGGTGGGGTGCAATTCAAATATTAGGAAGGTGTCCTTAGTGTTTTTTTGTACACAGTGTATATTTACCCACAAGCCAAGCAGGACTCATTAGGACAGAGTGAACAGACCAGGCACTAACTCGGACTGGGGGGAAAAATAACATCAATGATGTTCTTTTCTACACAAAAGATCATTATAAATTCTTGCCTGATGATCGTCTGTAATTCCCAATACCTTTCTGATGCATTTCAGTCATTTAAACCATACTACCTTCGTATTGAAATACTGTACTGTCAAAAGTAGTGTCAGACTGATTTGTAATAGACTGAATAGAATTCAAAAGTAAACTTTGGCTGTTGATTACATTCACTTTTTTATATTCAAATGGTGTCGTGGGCCAAAAAGGTTTGCGATCCCCTGATGTAGGCCTATGCAGATATTCTGGCCAGTATAGTAACATACACTACCGTTCAACAGTTTGGGGTCGCTTAGAAATGTCCTTGTTTTTGAGAAAGACGCCTCACAAGTCTTCAACTGGCAGCTTCATTAAATAGTACCCGCAAAACACCAGTCTCAATGTCAACAGTGAAGAGGCTACTCCGGGATGCCAGCCTTCTCCCAACCATCCAGGAACAGTTTGGTGACGAACAATTCCTTTTCCAGCATGATGGAGCACCTTGCCATAAGGCAAAAGTGATAACCAAGTGTTTCTCGGCGAACTAAACATCTATTTTGGGTCCATGGCCAGGACACTCCCCAGACCTTAATCCCATTAAGAATTTGTGGTCAATCCTCAAGAGGCGGGTGGACAAACAGAAACCCACAAATTCTGACAAACTCCAAGCATTGATTATGCAAGAATGGGCTGCCATCAGTCATAATGTGGCCCAGAAGTTAATTGACAGCATGCCAGGGTGGATTGCAGATGTCTTGAAAAAGAGGGGTCAACACTGCAAATATTGACTCTTTGCATCAACTTAAAAACATTTGACACTTTGAAATGCTTGTAATTATACTCCAGTATTCCATAGTAACATCTGACAAAAATATCTAAAGACACTGAAGCAGCAAACTTTGGAAATTCATATTTGTGTCATTCTCAAAACTTTTGGCCATGAGTGTACACTGTATTTCTAATCAATTTGATGTTATTTTAATGGACAAAAAATGTGCTTTTCTCTCAAAAACGAGGATATTTCTTCGTGACCCCAAACTTTTGAAAGGTAGTGTACAGGAAAGATTTTCTTTTTTTCTTTATTGGCATATCAAGAGCACATGACTAGTTATTATGGTACACAATTAATGCGTCATAACATCAGCCCAGAATATCTGAAAAAGGTTAACTGATTATAATACCATATTTTGACGCCGTTGTCAGCGATCCTGATAGTATGACCAATATATAATGCATTGCTCATTTTCTAATGTTTTGATCTGAAACAGGTCCTCCGTTTAGATGCAGAAGGCTGTAAGCAGATCATTAAAATGCGTAACAACCAAGTGAGTATAATTTAATATAAACAAAAAGTTCTCCTACTTTACAACCTTCATACGGTTTTAAATTTTTGCATCTAAAGTCATTTCTACTTATAATCAATTTGAACAGGGCTTATTGTAACAATTGTGACATCAATTTATCTGTTTCAGGCTGTACACCTGGAAAACAAATCTTGGGAAGCGAAACAGGGTAACATTATATTTGTATATGGCCTTGAATATGTCATACCCTGTGAAAGTGACGGTCACTTCCGCTGTACTTCCGTATCGTTTACCATGCTGTTTTGAATTGGCTTCGTGATTGTGTAATGAAATACATGTTAACGCTGTCAGTTATAAAATAGTGTGTGTTTGTAGAGGAACTTACTTCTACAAGATGCCTTTTATGAAGTTATGTGCTTGAAGACCAGTGCGCTACGTCTTTGGGCATTGAAGACCATTAAAACAGTATTTTTTTTTAACTACAGTGCTGAGGGGCAGTCACTTCCTGGTTACTTTCAGTGTATTTATACCACCCAAAATAACTTATACATTAGCTAAGAGACTCAGTACTCAGATCAGTGATGGTCAACTGCACAGTATTTTTAAATTTGTTTTAAATACATCTATTCATCGATATTACATTTGATGTGAGTTTAATGTAAATACCTGTTTTATTTACTTTTTCTAGCTTCATTGAAAACCCAAACGCAACGCCATGGTCCCAGAACAGTGGCCAGTATGCTAAACCAGAAGGGAAACGAGCAGCAGAAGAGGAAGCAGAACAGTCAACTTGTGATGATGATCCCTCAGACCTTTGTCATTGCACCGCCTGTAGTACAGTCCATCCCACATCCTGCGGTCCCCTCCACTCCAACTTCCAGACAACAACTCATGCCTTCCGCACTTACCCAACTCAGACCCTCTACCCCCAGCCGACCTATACTCTCCACACATGGTCAACCTGTACTCTCTACCCCCAGCCTACCCATACCCTCCACACCTGGTCAACTTATACCCTCGACCCCCAACCGACCTATACTCCCTGCTCCCCTTTCCATCCAATCCTCAACTACAATAGACCGGGTGAATGAGGAGGCTAATAAGAATCATTCAGGGAAAAAACGCAATCGTAAACCTACTGAGAAAGCACAGGCCCTCAAGGATGCTGCGATTGCTAAAAAGTCAGTGGAAGAGTCACCCAAACGCAAGAAAGCCCGTACCAAAGAGAGTCTAGTTGTCCAGCCTTCTAACGTGGTTATGTCCCCTCCACAAACTGCTTGGGTCCTGACACCCATTGGACTTGTGCCAATTAGGGGCATTGGCATCCAGATGACACCTCAGAATCTACCACGAAATGCTCTTGCACCTGCTTGTCCATCTCCTATTATTATCAACCAGCAAGTCCCTCTAACACTAAATGCTGCTGCAACACAAGCCTCTCCCAATATGACCTGTGTCTTCCCATCTCCCTCTACCCCTAAAGACCCATCTGCCCTCATGCTATCTCCTGCCTCATCTGTAGCACAGGGAACTGCCTCCCCATCTGTAAACTCTCTCTCCACCTCCATTACCATCACAAGCAACACTGCTCTAAGAATGACCAACCCAGTAAAACGCATGAGAATAACTAACCCAGTCATGCAGGCTGTGGCAACCACTTGTCCTCAGCTCAATGCCGTTTCACCTGTTCCCATGAACACGGTCATCTCGGCTCCCATCAGACCGCAGACTGGCCCTCCACAGGCTTTAGTCCTCAACGTCCCTCCAGGCTCCCTTCCAGCCTCATTCCCACAGGGAGCCCTCCGAATCGTGCAGCTTAACCACCCTAAAAGTGTCCCTCCACCCCGCAATCCGGAGCTAATGCAGTTTGATCCCAACCTGATGTTCATGGAGGACCCGGCACAAGTGAGAGAGTGGTTGAGCGGCAAGCGAGGCGTTGCGCTTCCGGATTTGGGCGTCACTCTGCCCTACTTACCCCCTTTTGTCAGCAGTCTTAATACCCTATCAGGTCTCCTGAAATGTAAAAAGACATTGGCAGTTCGTGCAATGCAGCTCCTACCCCCAGAGGAGAAAGAGAACCAGGAAGAACAGCAACAGGTAGCTGCAGTGCGGAGCTTTGTGGCAGAGCGCTTCAGCCATAACCCAGGCTACCTGCTCCTGAAGGCTCGCTTCTTGTCCTGTTTCACCATGCCTGCTCTTTTGGCTACTATCAATCCGGTGAAACTCTCCAAGTCCCCCACCCCGGACCACGGTGATGTGGAGGAGGAACCTTTCAGGAACCGTCCAGTGGAACAGACGGATACCGGGTATGAACAGCCAACAACACTCCAGGTGAGTTCAGTCTCAAACCATGTGTTCGTAAACACTGCCATGCCGTCCTCCTCTCACTGAACCGCTGCGCTTGTGTTATGCTCTTTTCTCAGGCCCCTCTGCTAAGCACAGACGGAAAAGGACCTCCTGCCACCTCCTTCTCTGGAATCACCACAAGAAATAAAAGTCGCTACCTCAACACGGCCACAGAGTAAATGGAGTCGTTTTGGAGTGACGTGTGGTCTTACGGGTTAACCAGGTTTTGTGTTTGAAAGTTCTTGCCAATTTTGTGATGTTACTGGAATTGATAGAAGATGGCAGTGGATAGCTGTATTCTATGTCACTCAGTACAGAATAGTTCAGACTAATTTTAAGCTGTCGAATTTGCACTAAACCAGTGGTCACCAACCTGTTCTGAGTCAAGGTCACTGAGTCCAAATGCAAGCCCATCTACCGCTCATATTTTAAATAAACGTGACTTAAGAAATGTAAGCCTACGCAACATTAGCCAGTTAAAAACAGATCTGTAGCCATGAAGTTAGTGCAGTAGGCTATACGCCCAAATACATTATCACTGCATATTTGTTCTGCTTGAATTTCCCTGGCAATGTTCTTCTCAGACCATTTTGAAAATAAATAAATATATATAAAACACACATTTGCTATATAATCACACTGGTAATAGATCATTTGTTTGTGAGGCACAGCTGAGTGAGCAAAATTTGCAGTTATTTTTTTACTGGACTGATGGCCTGCATCCGATGGTCAATCTGAGGAGAAGGAGCAGCTCTTGAGGCTTCCTCTCACCCGACTCGCCATCCCTCCGCTCACCTGCCCTCTGCTGAGAAAAGGGACACAGTCTTCCAGCTGATGGCAAAAGTCAAGTTGCACTGCATTATTTCTGCCTCGTGCACAAATTAATGTTACTCATATGACCAGAGAAAGTGAAATATTCCTCAATATTAAAGACAAGCAGCTAATAATAACACAAGCTTATCGGAATGCTTTTCTATACTCGTTCATTGCAGCTGCAGTGCTGATTGTGGGGAGATTGGAAGTAGGGGGAATGTGCATTCTATGATGGCTTATAAAAGTGTTGACAGGGCTGAATAACTTGAACATGAACTTATAAAAACGGCAGCTCTTTGCTGTACTCGTTGAGTCTCTAGTCATGGTTTTTAAATCTGACCGTACCGTACTTTGCTGTGAGTTCAAGGCTTCTTTACAGTCTAAGGCACAAGGACACTGCAGACATGGTCAGAGCTATGATTGGTCAGTGGCAGGCCTATCGGTCCACTTGATTTGCTCTACCTTCAGACACATGAAATTGTTAAAAATGGGAACACAGTCTTCCCTGTGCTAGGGCTGCTGAATCAAGTGCACCTACTGTCAACAGTGGGGGGAAAAAACAAATAACATGGCTTAGTTAACAATCGACCTGTTGGTGACCACTGCACTAAACTAATGGTTCATATTTGTACTTGTTTTTGATCATAATTGCATTTTTTTCTTATATTGTGAAAAGAGAAAGTTATGTTGACCTGTACATATTTTGTAATAAATCATTCTGCTTGTTTAAAAATAAATGTCTGGATGGATCTTCAGAGCACTTGGCTCAGGTTGACCGTCAATGTATTTGCAGATCACAGTCCATTTACCCATTTTGGTCCATAATATACTGAACAAAAATAAACGCAACATGCAAAAAGGTCAAAGTTCATATAAGGAAATGGTGTAAATTTACATTTATTAGGCTCTAATCTATGTATTTCACATAACTTTCAAAGAAAGTAGGGGCGTGGATCAGAAAACCAGTCAGTATCTGGTGTGACCACCATTTGCCTCATGCAGCGTGACACATCTCCTTCGCATAGAGTTGATTGTGGAATGTCCCACTCCTCTACAATTGCTATGCCAAATTGCTGGATATTGGCGGGAACTGAAACACGCGGTCGTACACGTCGATCTAGAGCATCTCAAACATGCTGAGTTTGTCTGAGTATGGAGGCCATGGAAAAACTAGGACATTTTCAGCTTCCCGGAATTGTGTATAGATCCTTACGACATGGGGCCGTGCATTGTCGTGAAACACGAGGTGATGGCGGCGGATGGATGTGCCCATACTATAACCCCACCGCCACCATGGGGCAACCTGTTGAAAACGTTATCAGCAAACCACTAGCCCACGCGGCGCAATACACATGGTCTGCGGTTGTGAGGCCTGTTGGACTTAATGGCAAATTCTCTAAAATGACGTTGGAGGCGGATTGTTGTTGAGAAATTAACATTCGATTCTCTGGCAACAGCTCTGGTGGACATTCCTGCAGTCAGCATGCCAATTGCACACACCTTCAAAACTTGAAACATCTATGGCATTGTGTGACAAAACTGCACATTTTAGTGTGGCCTTTTATTGTCCCCAGCACAAGGTGCACTTGTGTAATGATCATGCGATTTAATCAGCTTCTTGATATGCCACACCTGTCAGGTGGATGGATTATCTTGGCAAAGCAGATATGCACGCTAACAGGGATTTAAACACAATATTTGGCAGAAATAAGCTTTTTGAATGTATGGAACATATCTGGGATCTTTTATTTCAGCTCATGAAACATGGGCCAACACTTTACATGTTGCATTCATATTTTTGTTCAGTGTTGTACAAGTCTGCAAAAAAGACTTTCATTAAGCAATAAGGCCCGAACAGGTGTGGTGTGTATATATATGACCAATATACCACGGATAAGTCCTGTTCCTGGGCACAATGCAACCCAAAGTACCTGGATTCAGCCCTTATCCATGGTACTGTAGACAGGTGTGCACCTTTACAAATCATGTCCAATCAATTGAATTTACCACAGGTGGACTCCAATCAAGTTGTAGAAACATCTCAAAGATGATCAATGAAAATAGGATGCACCAAAGATACATTTCCAGTTTCATAGCAAAGGGTCTGAACACTCAGACTGGAAATGTGTCTCCGGTGCATCCTGTTTCCATTGATCAAACAGGTTGTTAGACATTTTTTTCAACAAAAATACCTTATTTACAATGGAAATGTATCTCAGGTGCATCCTATTTCCATTGATCATCTCTGAGATGTTTCTACAACTTGATTGGAGTCCACTTGTGGTAAATTCAATTGATTGGGCAGGTACTTTGCGTTGCTGAGGATTTTTCAAATGTAAAACATTTTAGAATAAGGCTGTAACGTAACAAAATTTGGAAAAGTTAAGGGGTCTGAACACTTTCTGAATGCACTGAACATTGGCCATGTACCACAATCCCCCCCCCCCCAAGGTGCCTTATTGCTATTATAAACTGGTTACCATTGTAATTAGACCAGTAAATAGTAATTGTTTGCCACACCCATTATATGGTCTGAAATAATACGGCATTCAGCCAATCTACATTCAGGGCTCAAATCACCTGATTTATAACACTCATTATAATCTGGCAGGTTGGTTTAATTGTGGTCAAAGTTTGGCCAGAAATGTCCTCAAAGGGGCACACCTCTGCCTGTGAACAATTTATTTTATTTTATCCAGGATGCAAAAGTTTATTAGCCCAAAACTAACAATTGTGCGGTTTCATGAGCTAATAGTGATGCAAAATTTCCCAAAAATCCTGGCTGAAATATTCCCAGGATAAGGAGGGAATAAGCAGGAAATCTGACATTCTCTATTCAGGATTTCTGAGAAAACCTGGGAATTTTGTAATCCTAGTTAATAAATGTATTAATATTATATTGTGTGTGTGTATATAAACTAGACAATACTTAATGAGGAACTTGTTTTGAATATCATTTGCATTGAAGAAAATCCATGTTTTTACCTTAACTTCCAAAACTAGTGTAATTAAGTCGTTTTATCACCAGAACTGATTTAGCAACAAACAAGATGGAAGAAAAGGATTGAGGGAGTCAAGTCAGCCATTGCCTCAAAGTCATTAAAGAAGAGAGTGAGTAACTGCAGATGTCCGTATTATTTTCACTATTAAACATTTTCTTGAAGAGTTTGTCTCAGCACAAATACTTTTGAAATGGGGGAAATGGAAAAACTGAAATAACTCCTACAAATAAAGGAACTTGACTCTTGCATCATAAAACATCAGTTCCACATAACAGTTCCACATTTGGATTGTAGCCACTTTAACAACTAGAGTTCGCTCCAAGTTGATAAACCCTCAGTGAAGGAGTTATTAGACCAGCAGGGACCCACAGACAATTGGGACTGACAGTCAGAGTGTGTCAGATATGGAGGATGATGAGTGCTGGGTCCAGCTGGAGGAATACAGACTGCTGCTGACAAAGACCATTGAGCCGTCGCAAATTACTCCCTACCTGCGGCAGTGCAAGGTGCTAAGCTGTGATGATGAGGAGCAGATATTCAATGACCCCAATCTGGTCGTCCGCCGACGCAAAGTAGGTAAGGCACTCTCTTCTATTTCAGGTTATTGAGAAAACGGTCAAGTGTTCCACTTTTTACTTTGAACTACAAGAATTAAGTTGCATTCCAGGTCATCCTTATTGCAATTGCACTGCGCATCTCAAAAGATTGCTATATATATCAATTCAGCCATTGAGAGATGTGATAATCTGCTAAATAACGATGACCTGAAATGAATGTCCATACCTTACTTTTAAACCTCAGATTCATGCTCACAGGTGCACTATTGGATATTCTTCAAAGAACTGGACACAAAGGCTATGTGGCATTCCTCGAGAGTTTGGAGCTGGACTATCCTCGACTGTATCACAAAATTACTGGCAAAGAACCTGCCCGGGTCTTCTCCATACTAGTTGGTGAGTAGCTATGAACCATCTTTCTGTAGAATAGTTGTGTTTCCCATTCAAGCTTTTATGCATTTTTTAAAGTTACGAGTTAAATGTATTGCTAAGATCCTTCAATGTGCCAATGTCTGACTGTGACAATGGATTTGTCCATAATATAACATAACAAGAGGTTGGTGGCGCCTTAATTGGGGAGGACGGACTCGTGGTAGTGGCTGGAGCAGAATGGTATCAAACACATCATACGCATGGTTTCCATGGTTTCCATGTGTTTGATGACATTCCATTTACTCCTTTCCAGCCATTATTATGAGCCGTTCTCCCTTCAGCAGCCTCCACTGCATAACATACTCTCTCTGACATCATAGACACGGTGGGTGAGTCAGGACTGACTCAGTTCTTGATGAATGAGGTCACGCGTCTGCAGAAGGGACTGCAGGAGGAACGCCGGCGCAGACAAGAGGCCGCTGCGGCTGCAGCCACGCAGGAGGACACTGTCCGCCAGCACCAGGTTAGGGAGAGGGAGCTGCGGAAGCAGCAGGAGCGTGTACATCGTATGCGGGAAGAGAAGGACCGGCTGTGGGAGGAGGTACGCCACCTGAAGGACGAGAACTACAGCCTGATGCACGATGTTACCAAGCTGAGCGAAGAGAAGAACAGTGCCCTCATGTCCAACCGTGATCTGCAGCTGGAGGTGAGATAGGGAGGGGGGGGGGGGGGGGTTACAGCTCTGGCAAACCCAAACACAACAACTTATAAAAAGACCTCTGCAGTCATACATGTTGACACATTTTGTTAGAGGACAGCGCACACTCAATCAGCAACAGAGAATACAGCTTCTATGGGATTTTTATTGATCAATAGATAGAGAAGCTGAAGCACTGCCTGATGAACGCGGAGAGCGACTCGAAAATCAGAACTGTGAAACTGAAGAACGCCATGGAGCATAGACCCAGCCAGGACAGGATGTTGCAGCTCCAGAGACACAATCATCTGCTCGCAGCGCGCATCCAGGAACTGGAGGCGTCTGCTCAGGTACGTTTGATCCCTCCTCAGTCAGTTTCAGTGATCATTTCTCAACAAATGTTTGGATATGCAGTGAAATAAAAAGGACAATGCGCCGTTTTGTGCACCGCAAGAAAAATGTATTTGCAAATAAAGTACATGTGATTTTTCAGATGCACAAGTGTTCCCTTTTCGCACTTCTGAGCCAAGTCGTGCTGAGCTGAGCAGAGCTGTACTGTGCTGGCTTGGTTACACATCCACTATACTTTGAGGGAACTCTGCTGAAAAGGACAAAATGAAAAGAAAATATCTGAATCTGCACAGTGTGATTCAGGCCGGTACAGTAGTGTGGTAAAAGTATTGTCTTGAGTAGTGTGACAGGATTCATCTATGTTCCAACAGGGGACAGCTCCAGCCCCCTTGGATCAAGAGAGGCTGAGCGCTGAAAGTCTGGAGGACTACAAGCAGCACTCTCAGGCTCAGCACCAGGAGCTGGTCAACAACATCTACACTCTGCGTAAAGATCTGCACGATGCTGAGGCACTGCGGGATAGGGTATACATCACAGCCTGATATTTTCCACAACAATGAGCACTGTTTAGGGTTAGTTGTAGAGAAGACTACTGATTATATTAGCATCTTTAAAATATAAGTTATTCAACTGATTTTTCAACGCAGGTGCAAAATGTATATCACAAATCACGTTATTTCCTCGGAATGCTGATCCTCAGCATCTGAATTCATAAATGTCCTTATTTTTTTGTCATCTGCCCGGCTTGTTCCTCATTCATTGGAATAGCTGTGTTAAATTGTGCAAGTTGGGTTTTCCCGTGATGGAGCAAGCTCTGTTGTTCCAATTGTAACAAGTAGGTTCGATTTATTCTTGCAGTACTTGGAGGCGAACGAGGTTCTCGACTTGAAATGCACGACATTGAAGAAGGATGCCAAAATGTATCGTGACCGAATGGAGGGTATCCTGAAACAGATGGATGAGGTTATCAGGGAGAGAGACAAGGTGAACATGGTTGTGATTCTCGGACCGTGTCATATGAGGACTTCACTGACTTGGTGGCAAATCCTAACTTCCCCTTTCACTTTGTCTCCCATTGGCATCAATGCAAGACTAAGTGAACATTCAAGTGACGGTTAAGATTTGTCCCATGCCTCCCAGGTGGCGCTGTACTGCAGCGCCAGCTGTGCCACCAGAGACTCTGGGTTCGCGCCCAGGCTCTGTCGTAACCAGCGGCGACTGGGAGGTCTGTGGGGCGACGCACAATTGGCCTAGCGTCGTCCGGGTAAGGGATTGTTTGGCCGGTAGGGATATCCTTGTCTCATCGCACACCAGCGACTCCTGTGGCGGGCCGGGCGCAGTGCACGCTAACCAAGGTTGCCAGGTGCACGGTGTTTCCTCCGACACATTGGTGCGGCTGGCTTCCGGGTTGGATGCGCGCTGTGTTAAGAAGCAGTGTGGCTTGGTTGGGTTGTGTATCGGAGGACGCATGACGCATGACTTTCGACCTTCGTCTCTCCCGAGCCCGTACGGGAGTTGTACTGATGAGACAAGATAATAGCTACTAAACAATTGGGGAGAAAAGGGGGTAAAAAAAAATAAATAAAAAAGATTTGTCCCATAGTGCTTATTTTAATTTGATCCGGAAAGGAGTTTACTTCTATTTTGATCAAAATGAAAGAATTGAACTATCTGTGTTGGTTGTGATCAGATGTTTATCCAACCGCACTTGCCATCTGTTTCATATAAACCGCTACAGTAAAGCAAACCAAAGCCCCTGTTTTGTCTTTCATCTATTGTTGCGGTAGGCCATCGCCTCACGAGAGGAGTACCACCAGGAGAATTGCCGGGGCCTCCAGGAGAAGGACCAGTACCGGAAACAGATTCGGGAGCTGGGTGAGCGCTGTGATGAGCTGCAGGTCCAGTTGTTCCGGACAGAGGGAGAGGTTATTGCGCTACAGACCAGGCTTCACAGACACACCTGCTCCCAACATGATGTGAGAATGGGTTCCACCAAACCGCTTCCATTCAGATCTGTTTTAATTCAAAACATAGAATGTTACTGGATTCACTGAATTGCAAGCTTCTCAGATTCTCTCTTCGTTTAGTTGTTTCCATAAAAAGTTTTTGGGAAAGGATAGCCTCGGTTAGCATTTTGATTTTGGAAACATATTTACATGAAATAACGTCTTTCGATCTCAGACGTCAGACTTTGAGGATGGTTCCTTGCAGAGACTAAATGTAATGCGCTGATTTATAACAATGTGGCATTATTACTTTTGAACTCTGTTTTCCTGTCTCTGCAACCCACTTTAGATTGAGTGTGTTTTTCCCCCTGTGTGTTCTCTGCCACAGAAAAGCCAGACCAGTGAGGAAGACTGCAAAGATAAATTAACCAAAGGCAAGAAATCTATGACAAGTGACAAATAACCATCACAGCACAAAAAAAGATCTTCAACAACAGTCTAGTTCTAGTTATTGTGCTCTGGCTAATCATGACCTTAGCGAAAGATGTGCTTTTTTTGAAATCCTAGCATTCTATGTTAGCTATTTTTTTAAATATATATTTTTTTATCACAGCTAGTAGCGTGGAGCTGCAAAGTCCGACATCAGGGGAGTATGATGTGTGCATTGCTTCGCAAGACCACCAGTTGTGTGCAGGAGGGCCCAGGGAGGAGAATATCTCAGCAGTAAGTACCTTCAATTGTTTATCTGTTGACGAGTTGAGGACTTGACCACTTATCAGTAGTCGTGCCAACTGAACTCACTTCTCTCCATCTGGATGGAACACATGTCAAATGTTGTTTCAGTTTAAAAGGAAACCGATGTGAAGTTAATGTGTATTGTAAATGTATTTTTCTTCGTGCCAGGAAAGAGCTCCATCAGTGGATGAGGTCTTAGGTTGTAGCAAGCCCAGATCGAGGTGTAACATCTACTACAGAAGGTTGGCAAGTTCATATGTTTTAGAGAACATTTGTTTGAAATCTGTATTTTGTCATAGTCTCCATAGGGGTTATCCGTGGGAGTGATTTTGGTATGGCGAAGAGGCTTGTTTTATGCTGCTTGTTTTTTAGAATTTTTAAAATAATAATTGAATTCTTCAACAACAGGAAACGTGTCCTTAGGTCAAAGCCCACATGGAAGGAACACACACCTTGTCACCTGGACAACAGCAGTGGAAGTGACAACACTGACACGGATGGGATGTGACTGAGAGAGGGGGAACAGAGGAGGGGCTGGGTGACATGGCAAGGACCTTGAGACACAGGCTAGTTTACATTCTTAAACAAAACATGTTTCATTATTAAATCAATTGAAATAATCATTTTGTTGATATCATGAATATGTTTAATCGTTATATTTTTCCAATAATATTTGTATATTTTGAACCGTGATTGCATGATGAATGTGTTTCTGTATTCAAGTTATTTGTACGAGAGACGGTATCAACACCTTCCTCTGATGTCTTTGCTTGTATCTCTTCGTGCAAAAGCAGAGGAAAGTGGGGATAATGAATGGCAAAGAAAAGTAAAGATACAATTTGTGTAGAAATCTTTGATAAAGGCACACTTGCACTTTGTCCACAAAATGCAGACACTGTTTGGAATTTATGGACACAAGAAGTTACAATCTTTGCATTTTGTGTCACGGAATAAAATGTTTTCACAAAATGTTACATGTTGCAAATGGATAACTTGGAGCAGGGATGAGCAACTTTGATGGGGGTAGGGGCTGAACTCACCATGAGGGGCTGCAGTGGCTCGTGGGTCTGCGAACCCACATCCATACCCACACATATGCAGTCAGAGCTGGCACTAGCCATTTAGGGGCCCAAATAATTTTGTTGCCCAATCCATTTTAGTGGTTCATTTCCTGCAATTCTACAGTCGTGGCCAAAAGTTTTGAGAATGACAAATATTAATTTTCACAAAGTCTACTGCCTGAGTTTGTATGATGGCAATTTGCATTTACTCCAGAATGTTATGAAGAATGATCAGATGAATTACAATTAATTGCAAAGTCCCTCTTTGCCATGCAAATTAACTGAATCCCCCAAAAACATTTCCACTGCATTTTAGCCCTGACACAAAAGGACCAGCTGACATGTCAGTGATTCTCTCGTTAACACAGGTGTGAGTGTTGATGAGGACAAGGCTGGAGATCACTCTGTCATGCTGATTGAGTTCAAATAACAGACTGGGAGCTTCAAAAGGAGGGTGGTGCTTGAAATCATTGTTCTTCCTCTGTCAGCCATGGTTACCTGCAAGGAAACACATGCCGTCATCATTGCTTTGTCAAGAAGGGCAGCAAAGAAGCCACTTCTCTCCAGGAAAAACATCAGGGACAGACTGATATTCTGCAAAAGGTACAGGGATTGGACTGCTGAGGACTGGGGTAAAGTCATTTTCTCTGATGAATCCCCTTTCCGATTGTTTGGGGCATCCGGAAAAAAAGCTTGTCCGGAGAAGACAAGGTGAGCGCTACCATCAGTCCTATGTCATGCCAACAGTGAAGCGTACTGAGACCATTCATGTGTGGGGTTTCTTCTCAGTCAAGGGAGTGGGCTCACTCACAAAGTCACAGCCTAAGAACATTTTCACAAAGTCTGCTGCCTGAGTTAGTATGATGGCAATTTGCATTTACTCCAGAATGTTTATTGCAATTAATTGAGTGGCCCAGTCAAAGCCCGGACTTGAACCCGATCGAACATCTTTGGAGTGACCTGAAAATAGCTGTGCAACGACGCTCCCCATGCAACCTGACAGAGCTTGAGAGGATTTGCAGAGAGAAACTTTCCAGCTACAGTTATGCCAAGCCTGTAGTGTCATACCCACAAAGACTCGAGGCTGTAATCACTGCCAACGATGCTTCAACAAAGTACTAAGTAAAGGTACTGAATACTTATGTAAATATGATATTTCAGTTTTTTATTTTTAATAGATTTGCAAAAATGTCTAAAAAGCTGTTTTTGCTCTTTCATTATGGGCTATTTTGTGTAGATTGACGAGGGGAATTTTTTGTCATCCATTTTAGAATAAGGCGTAACAAAATGTGAAAAAAGTCAAGGGGTCTGAATACTTTCCGAAAACACTGTATATACAGAATACTATATGGTGTCATTATTAAAAATGTGTTTAACCTTTTATTTAACTAGGCAAGTCAGTTAACAACAAATTCTTATTTACAATGACGGCCTACCCTGGACAAACCCTAACCTGGACACGGCTGGACCGATTGTGCGCCTCCCTATGGGACTCTCAATCACGGCCGATTATGATACCGCCTGGAATCGAACCAGGGTCTGTATTGACGCCTCTAGCACTGAGATCCACTGCCTCACATACTGACCACACCGCTCGCGTCGTGTGTGCGAGCGTTGCAAAATAAAGTTAAACATACATGTTGTTAAGTTATTACACCCACACTGTTCGCGCATGCCAACGAGCGTCTGCGTTGTCAAGGGCTAAAATAGAAGTCCGTTCTATTTGTGACACTGATCGCGATGCAAGTCCTGCCTTTCCCATCTCCTCATTGGTTTATAGAAGCTAATACCCACGCGCCATCTCCTCATCTCCTCATTGGTTACATGGGTGATTGAAAGACGAACTGAGGTCGGTCGTGGTCAAGGTAATACTATTAGATGCCAATCGCCATATAAAGTCCAGAGAAGAAAAATCCTGAAAGGAGGAGTGATGACTAGAAACGATTCGGTTGGCTCTTTTATGTGTGGATTAATTGTCCGAGTAGAGGACCTTGTGCATTTCAGGTAAAATAACAACTCAATGTTTATATCCCAGGACAAATTAGCTAGCAACAGCAAGCTAGCTAAATAAGACAAATTGGCCAGCAACTGCAAGCTAGCTAGCTATATTGCCATAATTGTTTAATGCTTTTCGACCTGTCTCCAAATTAATATAATTGGTTCAGAGTTTGTTTCGATATTTCACTACAGAAAATCTGCTAACCAAACAACAGTGCAGGGCATGCTCACTGAATTATAAGGCAACTACACTCAAAAATCGAAGTTTCTTCGATTTTTCACAGACCTCAAAAGTCATCCCATGATATGGTTTCACAGACCTCAAAAGTCATCCCTTGATGTGGTTTAAGCATTTTTCTATAGAGAAAAGTGTGAAAAAATTTGATAACCCAGAACAAAATGGGGGACATCTGAAACCTGGAAAAATGAAGAAAATTGAATTTGGGAAGAAAACATAATAAGGCAACAAAGAAAAGGATGTTTTTTGCTGTGCCTGACTGCACTTTAGAATGTGTGTCATCTTGCAGGACAACATTTTGGGGCAAGTTGAGGGCCAATATTGAATATGCACCCAAGAGTGAAGAGAGGTTGGGCCATCCTAGAAATGTTTTAGTGACATGCAATATAATATATACAATTTAGTAGACACTTTTATCCAAAGCATTTTTACTTATGCCTGGGAATCGGACCCAATATCCTGGCAATGCAATGAAAGATGGTTAGAGCGTTGGACTAATGGTTAGAGCGTTGGCCTAATAACCGAAAAGGTTGCAAGTTCGAATCCCCTAGCTGACAAGGTACAAATCTGTCGTTCTGCCCCTGAACAGGCAGTTAACCCACTGTTCCTAGGCCGTCATTGAAAATAAGAATTTGTTCTTAATTGACTTGCCTAGTTAAACAAAGGTAAAATTGAAATTAAATTATAAATGCTTTGTGAAGCATCAATTTAGTATTATTTATATGGCCTTTATTAAGAGGTGCTTATGCCATCCTTTATAAAGCACAGGTTTAAGTTATATTTGACATAGTGGGTTGTCACATGTGACATTGGTAGATATGTCACACAGTTATGCCAGATTTATGAACCTTTTATAAACCATGACATATGGTTATAGATTTATAACACATTTATGTAGTGTTTATGAAGGCTTTATGAGCTGCATGTCATTTAAAGTGGGATATTACCTTAATTAAACATCCTGTGTGGTGTGCTTATTCTTTTACCAGGTACAGCAGGAATATCTATCAATGGCGTGCACATCTTTTTGCGATGAATTACACTGTTCACTCAAAACAACACAGTATAAATAGCACTCACTTTGTGATTAGGGACTGCAAAAACTACCAACACAAATCTAGGGTTGCTACCCATGCCGTCTGGTCGTTCATTCTATCGGTTCGGTTGCCAGAGATGCGACCCATTCGCTGTCTTTTTTGTTGTTGCTAAATCTATGGACGTTTTATTGTAAAACATGATGACTTGCATTTAATAAAAAGCATTAGCACTGTATTTAAAGTCTAATAGATGGCTATTCGCTTGTGTGTTCTAAAAGTCAATCTAACAACTTCTTAAACTATTGCAAGTTAGTGCCTGTCATATGTGTTCCCCTGAATTCCCCCTTCCCTAATTAGTTAGCCTACTATTTCATATAAAATACAGCCAAAATATTAACTGGCATCAGTAGGCTTAATCTGTGCCATTGTGTGTGTCTTTCTCTGTTTTCTCCAGGGACGCAGCTTTCACTTGGGACATTCTGAAATTGCATTTTTGTCCCCCATAGTTTTATTATTATAATGTGATACAAACCAAGGCAGCGGTGTGCTTTAGTTTCTCTAACCATGTAGTCAACTGTCCCTCGGGTTGTTTGAAGTTACTCAGCCACCTCAGTGAGCTTGGATCAGTTCTCAGTAGAAATATCCTCTCCAGCAAAAAGTGTGGAGAGGAAGAAATGCTACCACAGCAAGAAGCTCCTTCTTGGTAGTTCAATACTTCCTCTTCTGTTTTGACAGTGCCCGACTAGCATATGCTACTACTCTCTATGCCTGTATCACATGCCTCAGTATCTATTATGAAATCTAGATTTGGGTCCGGAAAGCAAGGATGGGGGATGTGGTAAGCTTAGACTTTAAGTGATTTAAAGCCCCTTCACACGCTGCTTTCCACTCAAAAATGTTCCCCTTATCTGTCAATCTGTACAACGGCCCCCCGCCATGGCTGCAAAATCTGGTGTGAACCACCTGTATTATGACGCCAGGCCTAAAAAGCTTCTTGCCTCTGTGAGTGACTCGACGCTAGGCCATGACCTGACTGTCTCTGTTTTCATGGGGTCAGTGGACCCTCCCTCAGCCCGAGATGATGTGTCCCAGGTAGCTCACCTGCGACCTGAACAAACGGCACTTAGATGGCTTCACCTGAAGTCCCGCCTGCTCCAATCCGCTGAAAACCTCGTCTAAACACTTCACATGCTCTAGGAATGTACGGCCAAACACTATGATGTCGTCTAAGTACACCAAACATGTTGTGTAACTTCTGTAACCTAGCGTTTTATAGTGTCTAATACATGCATTACCATTAATTGAAAGGTTGGTTATCCTCCCACAATGCACGGAAGAAATGTCAAGCTATCAGTGGCGATTTTAGCATGTAAATCTTGGTGGGGCCAAAAAAATACAGAATATGATTATGCATGCCAGCAAAGCCACAACACAAAAAAATACATTTAATTGCACTATAACGGTGCCCACAAACTGTGCCCACAAACTGCTAGAGCCTACATAAAGTCCCAGCAGCATCCCCAACACCTTACCACTGTTACACCTGGCTTTCTGTGGAGCCTTGTCTGGCAGCGAAACATATAATTCAGCCTCATTTTACTGCCTTTAAAAAAAACATAGCTGATATGGCTGACTTATTTAAACAAATGTGGTTTCTAATGACAATTGAATGTACAAACTATGGCATAAGGGAACGACGAGCGGATAAGAGGCAATCCGTAATTTTGATAAGACGTTAATGAGCGAGCTAGGACGGACGTATCCTCGGCCGTTCTAACAGTATTCTCCCTGTACACTGTCATAACTCTTCCGTGACGATCTGAAGGATCAGGTTACAGTGGGTCCATTCTACAGCGTGCTCTCTCTCTTTTGTACAGGGGGCAGAGCGGGAAGTCTGTTGTTTTATGGGCGGTCGTAAAAGACGCTGCCTCTATGCTCTGTAGTGTTCGAGATTGGAAGGTAAACTGTGGAACACAGAGAGACCATTGGACATCAAAAGTTTGAATAATTAAACAGTATTTCTATTATTGAGAATGTGGGAGTGGTCCGTGGACACTTAAAGGGACAGTCATGTCGAGTGTGTTTCATTTGGCGATCTCATGAAGGACAGGAAACACACATTACAACATCTCTGGTTGTGTCCACTTCTCAATTATGGGGTTTACATCTAAATGCTATGAAAAGTATATGATTACATGTGAAACTATTTGTGAAAAGATTAAATGTGATGTGCCTTCTAAATGAGAGTATGGATTTTCATATAAAGTTTAACAAGTCAGTGACCACGCCCCCGTGAGTACAGACATTTTCATCGAAAGCCCCCTTTAAAAACCACTCGTGACAAAATTGACATTTTATGCCAAAGAGACCCACGGTAAGCCCGACATCTTAAATGGTTAAATAGATCAGAAACCATGAAGCGTTGAAATGGCTAAGGAATCGACAAACTAAAGAACAATTATTCAGACTGCAGCTGTTTAAATACTTTAGTCTGGTAAATGCAGTCGATCTAAGAACATTTACAAATGGTATTCTGAAGTATCCATTATAACAACTAAAACCATGAAAGACATTAGGACTTAAGGGGAACGCAACCAGAGACTCTCTGATGAACTACTATCCAGCAGACGGACCTGCGACCACAGAGAGGGACAACAAAGTTTATGGCCGATGAGCACCGATGCGTTTTATCTATAATTTCTCTTCATTATTTCTCATCATATGACAAGGATTGAAAAGGATTTGCCAGTAGATTGTCGACATGATTATGATTGCTAGCTAAGATTTTGAAAGTAAGATGTTGATATGATCAGTTCAATCAAAGCTACTGTACATATAACGTGATTTGACATCATTTTATCTGTGGCCAATGACCTTGAGCCTTCTTGGATGGGCACTTCTAATGTATCTCTATGTCAATACCCAAAGGACTCAAATTCTCACGGTCACCCCTTAGACTTCGTGGTGACATTGTTTCCCCATGACTGACAGAACACTGAGCCAATCACGGTGCAACCCTGTATTTTCTGCTGGCTTGCCCCACCACCACAGAAAGTACTGAGCTAGGCTGAAACACCTTCATTTTGAGGCTGCCTTACTCAAGAAAATAAGAGACATGTTTGTATGCGGCTTTATTTACTCAATGATATATATATTTTTTAACATTGTTTGCAAACTGATATGTGACACCTATTAATGCCAAAATAACATGCAAAACAGGCAAGCCCCCCCATTTTTAAAAAACCAGGCCGCCAGGTGCACGGTGTTTCCTCCGACACATTGGTGTGGCTGGCTTCCGGGTTGGATGCGCTGTGTTAAGAAGCAGTGCGGCTTGGTTGAGTTGTGTTTCGGAGGACGCATGGCTTTCGACCTTCGTCTCTCCCGAGCCCGTACGGGTGTTGTAGCGATGAGACAAGATAGTAACTACTAACAATCGGATACCACGAAATTGGGGAGAAAATAGGGGGTATATATATATATATTTTAAACAAAAATAAAATCACTCCCTGTACCTGCTCATCTCCAGCGTCAGTTCTTACACCAAAGTTATTTTATATAACATTTCACAGTCTTTTTGTTGTTGTTCTTAATTATACATATTCATCATTGTCATGTCTAAATGTCCACATATACCTTGATGATACTCAGAAACATGTATTTAACATGACTTTTGAAATTATCTTAAGAACAATATAAGGTGCACATGTGAAAAATCATTAATATCAATTAGAATTTAATACACCTTTGCCTCAAAAATATGTACCGTGACAGCAATGACTAAGCATTGTGGTAATAACTGAGTGTGGTGGAAATTACATTTATATAAAACTGATTAAAAATATCTTTAAACATTTTGTCACAGTTGACATGTTTAATTTGATTAAAGATCTAGAACAGACCATTTGTTCCTATTCATCCCAAAGGTGTTCGATGGGGTTGAGGTCAGGGCTCTCTATGCAGGCCAGTCAACAACTTCCACACCTGTAACGTATACGCTGGGAGTTGGAATGCAAGTGCAGGTGGTGAGTTTAATCCTAAACAGACCAATACAACAAACATGAGTAGTGTGTAGACGTAAAACACATAGTTCCATTCCCCAGGCAGTATTGACTAAGGGAGTGACAGATATAGGGGAGGTAATCAGTGAAGTGATGGAGTACAGGTGTGCCTAATGATGAATGCCAGGACCGGTGGTTAGTAAACCTGCGATGTCAAAAGCTGGAGGGGAGGAGTGAGAGTAGATGTGATAACACCGATCTCAACAAACCATTTCTGTATGGACCTCGCTTTTTGCACAGGGGCATTGTCATGTTGAAACAGAAAAGGGCCTTCCTCAAACTGTTGCCACAAAGTTGGAAGCACAGAATCATCTAGAATGTCATTATATGCTGTAGTGTGAAGCTTTCCCTTCACTGGAACTAAGGGGCCTAGCCTGAACCATGAAAAGCAGCCCCAGACCATTATTCCTCCTCCACCAAACTTTATAGTTGGCACTATGCATTGCGGCAGGTAGGGTTCTCCTGTCATCCGCCAAACCCAGATTCGTCGGTCGGACTGCCAGATGGTGAAGCGTGATTCATCACTCCAGAGAATGCGTTACCACTACTCCAGAGTCCAATGGCGGCTAGCTTTACACCACTCATTGTGCATGGTGATTTTATGCTTGTGTTCGGCCATGGAAACCCATTTCATAAAGCTCCCGACTTACAGTTATTTACCTGACGTTGCTTCCAGGGGCAGTTTGGAACTCGGTAGTGAGTGTTACAACGTAGGACAGACAATTTTTTTCAGGTCTTAAGGTAAGTAAAAATGTATGAACTAGTACATTTTGTCATTAACCATCACATTCTGCCTTTACATCACAGCTCATTATGTGGTGGTAATGACATCTGGTGGGAATAATATTTTAACAGTATTTGGTCATAAATAGCAGGGATTCTAGCGTGCCAACTCCAGTTGAAGGGCTAGCATACAATGTATCCTAAAATACACATAATTAAAACATAATTTCAAAAATCTAAAATTATAGCCTATTTGCCAATCACATACAATAAAAATATGATGTTCTCAAGTCATATTTACCTTTATATTTCTATAATGTCCTGGCATCAAAATTGGAATTCCCCTCATGACATCCATGTGCTCCACTGTCACTATTCATTCCATGGTAACCAAGTAAAAAAACTTGAAAAAAGATTATCGTGTAATTTACTATTATTCTGACATTTCACATTCTTAAAATAAACTGGTGATCCTAACTGACCTAAGGCAGGGAATTGTTACTAGGATTAAATGTCAGGAATTATAAATGTATTTGGCTAAGGTGTATGTAAAACTTCCGACTTCAACTGTATATATATATATATTATTTTTTATTACATCCCCCACCACTTCTAAAACCGAAGTTGCGCCCCTGATTTTCTCCCTACCTCGACTGCACCGTTTTCTACAGCAGCTGCTGATCTGTCGGTGCTAAGCCTAGCATCATTTCTTCAGCACAGTCACATCACTTGGACCAGCAGAACCAGAACTTTTACCAAAGGAGTTGGTTAATTTCACACACTTAGCAGCATTGGTATCAAGATCCTTTGTTTTTGTCTCTAACCATTTTGGTACCACCTTTTCAGTTTTTTTACGATCCTTGATCTGGGTTGACTGATGACATTGAGGCAATGCAGGTCTGTTTGCTGATGCGTGTTTGAATGTGAATGTGAATTTTTGCACAACCTCAGCCAATCAGAAAACGGGACCGGCCGTTGTCCACTGATCAGGCAAACGTTGAAATATACAATGAACTCGAAAGTATTGGGACAGTCACATTTTTTTTCTCTCTTTGAAATGATAGACTGCGGTCAAAATGCTGACTCAGCTTTAATCTGAGTGTATTTTCATCCATATCTTGTGAACGGTTTAGAAATGACAGCCATTTGTGTACAAAGTCCCCCCCCCCAATTTATATGACCAAAAGTATTGGGACAAAATTCACTTGTGTATTAATTAAAGTAGTCAAAAGTTAAGAATTTGTTCCCATATTTATAGCACGCAATGATTACATCAAGCTTTTGACTACACATTTGTTGGTTGTATTTAAATGTGAATAATAAGTGAGAAAGTTACAGATGCACAAATAGCATACCCCCCCCCCCAAAAAAAATGCTAACCTCCCATGTCTGCTTCTAACTTTCTCCCTATTGTATTCATTGGATTATGATGATGGGTTAAAAGCATGTCTTGGGGGTATGATATTTGTGCTTCTAACTTTCTCCCTCATTGTTATTCCCGATTCATTCAGGATTATCCGTAATGATGGTATGATATAAAATGCTAACCTCCCCTGTTATTGTAATGGTGAGAGGTTAGCATGTCTTGGTGGTATGATATAAAATGCTAACCTCCCCTGTTATTGTAATGGTGAGAGGTTAGCGTGTCTTGGGGGTATGATATTTGTGCGTCTAACTTTCTCCCTCATTGTTATTCCCGATTCATTCAGGATGATCCGTAATGATGGTATCATCCACATTAATTAGTGTTTAGAAACACTTCTTATTTACAATAAAAAGGCCTCCAATGACACAATTCATTATTTACCTTTCAATAATCGGAAACAACCACAACAAACAGCAAATGCATCCAACACATTTGTAGAGTGACTACATCAAGCTTGTTGATTGTGTGCTTTAAATATGGGACCAAATACTTGACTTCTTACAAATTTGTCCCAATACTGTTGGTCCCATAAAATGGGGAGACTATGTACAAAAGGGGCTGCAATTTCTAAACAGTTCACCCGATATGGATGAAAATACCCTTCAATTATAGCTGACAGTCTGCGCTAACCACAGTCATTGTATCATTTCAAATTCAAAGTGCTGGGGTAACAGAGCCCAAACAACAAAACATTTGTCACTGTGACAATACTTTCGGATCGGTACATAATGACAAAAGAGAAAAAAATGTTTTTGGGAATAGATTTTTTGTTGTTGTCAATTTTGACCAGCCAACACAACAAAATGATGGTTGGGCACATCTGCCAGTTGCCAGAATTGCCTGATGGCCAGTCTGCCCACCCATGATAATTGCTGACCAACTTCTAAATCACATGAACCTTTTGACATTAGAGATTTCCTGGGAAGCCTTCCAATCCAATGTCTCAAGGATGTACAAGCTACTCTGGACAACATGTGCCGCTCAGCAATCTTTTCAAGAATGAAGCTTCAGAATTTCTTCAGTTGATTTCCCCTATTGTGTGACAAGTCAGGGTGTCACATTTAGTTAGGGATACATTACAGTATTGATATGTTTGGGTTTATCTGTAGTACCTTGATACATCCAAGATGCAATAAGGCTCTTATCACTGTTATAACTCTCATCTGTCAATGAGTAAATTGGTGAGCAAATGCACGTTCTATACTGTTTCTTACTATTCTTACTATTATACTGTTCTGTTCTTGTACAGCGTTTTACATTTCTATGTTTCCTCAGATTGTATGCACATTGATTCAATGATTCAGCTCTGTAACTGAAACCCAAGGAGTAGTCACATTACTTGATTTTGTTTTGACCGAGATTAATTATTTCAGTGTTGCATATTTGTGCTGAGTGTTGCAACAGGGAGCAAAATTGGTATGGCATTTCCCCCTTAGGCGAAGGATGTGAAACATTGTTGAAGGAGAAATTTCAGTCGAATTTAGGTTTCTGGATAAAATCCAAACAATGCTCACAAATACACAGGTTCAGATGAAAACAGAGGTACATTAATATATCTGGTCAGCCTGAATCTCATGATGGTTCTCTTGCATGCCCCTCTTGCCATTGCTCATATCTTAATTTGCACCCACAGATCAAAATGTGCCTGTCTACAGGCAACAAAGAGCAACATGCACAAGAGAAACCAACAGCCTCCTGACGAGTTAAAAAGTATAGTAGATATTTGTGCCAGAAGCAATCCAGAAAAGGTTATAAACTCAATCCACATGAAGTTCATTCATTTCCCCTCTCGTAGACAGCGACGACAGATTATATTTTCACTTTTACATGATCTATACTCGCCCAATTGGGGGCACAATGACATTACCTTGAATGCTTTTTGGTAAGTCTGTTGCAGTGGATTTAAACACTCTCTTCTATATAAACATACAGACAGACAGACCTGAACAACTTACCCAAAAATAATGAGATATTTTTGAGTGCCGCCACTTCACACTTTTTTTGTTTCTTGCTTTTATGGGTTTTATGCAGCAAACAAACTTTTGAGAGAGAGATGGACCTCTTTTGATTACTGGTGAGACCTACATATTGTATGATAAATGGACTGTAGTCGATTTTACTATGTTGATCATTTGTTTTTAGGGTTGCATTGACGATGACTGAAGTTCAGCTGGGGTTCAATGCAGCGGGTTTTGTTTGCAGGACCCTTCCATGGCAGTCTCTAGGGGTCTTTCGCAGTAGCAGCGTGTCCCAAGTCCCGCAAACAGGACAAGACGGGCAGACCGGCCACAGACAGTCTGCTTCAGCCTAGCCGCATGTGGGTGCCCTTCATGAATGACGTGGCTGTGCGGGTCATCAGGGGATTGCTGAGGTCAGTGAGAAACTCTGATAATGCAATCCATAACTCTGTTTATATGGCCATAGATAATCTTGTTCATACATTATCCATTATATGATATTAGTTGTCAGAACTCCCTGGTCAAAGAGGAGATTTATTCTGTAGAAGTCCAACAATAATGACTAACCTTTAACTTGATAAATGGAGTAAAAAGTAGAACTGATATTCTCTGATTCCTCAGGTTAAGCAAGCCTAAAATTGCTCAGACCCATTCAGTCAACAGACAGGTGCTCACCGGCAGTCAGTTACCAGTCGTGTTGTCTTACAATAATTTCATCCACTTCAGAAGAAAACAGAATTCAATCTAGCCTATTAGGACCAGTGCTGTAAAGTACTTAAGTAAAAACACTTTAGTACTACTTAAGTTGTTTTTTTGGGGGGGGGTATCTGTACTTTACTTTAGTGTTTCTATTTTTGACAACTTTTACTTCACTACATTCCTAAAGAAAATATTGTACTTTTACTTGACAACTCAAAGTACTCATTACATTTGGGAATGCTTAGCACGACAGGGTGAAATTCACACACTTATCAAGATAACATGTGGTCATTCCTACTGCCTATGGTCTGGCGGACTCACGAAATACAAAGACCTTATTTACAAGATTCATGAGGGTTGAAGTGTGCCCCTGGCTATCCATACATTTTAAAATTAAGAAAAGGGTGCCGTCTGCTTTGCTTAATATAAGTAATTTGAAATTATTTATACTTTTACTTTTGATACTTAAGTATATTTAAAACCAAATACTTTTAGACTTTTACTCAAATACTATTTTACTGGGTGACTTTCACCTTTACTTGAGTAACTTTCTATTAAAGGTATCTATACTTTTACTCAAGTATGACAATTGTGTACTTTTTCCACCACTGATCAGGACTCGCCTGGTGCTCAGTCTCTGAGCCATTTTGCGGTTTGTTCTTAGCTAAGCTAACATACCATGTGATCTGTCTGGCTCCCAGGCTAGCCAAGAACAAATGCAAGAAAATCTTGTGCTGGCTCCAGTAAGATGTAGTGTTTTGTCTGTCTGTGCTCTCTGTACTTAAATTGTAATTTCCTATTGGGAAAAAGTCAGAGAAGAGCCCATCTGCTGAATCTGTCAGTGCGCAAAGGTCAGAGGACACCTTTTATTATCTTTATCAGTGGCGCACAATCACGCAGACATCACTTGTAGTAACAGTAGAGTTACTGCATAGCTTATGAATAGATTAGTACTGCTTTGAAGTTTTCCAAACCCACTCGCTTTGACAAGAGATTCCAGCGGTTTGGTCCCAAACCAGAGGAGCAGGGTGTGAGTACCCCCTTATAGAACCCTTAACAGCACAAAAAACAGCCTTACTGAGATCAATGATTTGCCTATCAATACTGATTTCAATTCTCTGTGAAGCCAACTTTAGCATGTTTTATTGATTTCCAGAAAGCTTTTGATTGTTTAAATAGGGATATTTTAGCCTGTAGTTTGTTAAAGACACTTCTCTTACTTTTCTTTGATATGAAATTTGATCACCCAATCCAGTCTCTTTACAAAGTACCAATTGCTTGAGTGCGTGTTAATGAATATCGTATAGATTGGTTTCCGACACCCTCGGGTGTAAAACAAGGACACCTTATCACCGACTTTGTTTGCTTTGTTTATGAATGATCTGGCAAAATCATTTAAACAGTTAAATATTGGCGTAAAATAGGATGACGAAATAAGTATCTAAGTATCATTTTATATGCGGATTATATTATTTTGATGGTATAAACTGAACAAGATCTGCAGAACATGTTATCATGTGCTGTCAATTGGTGTAAAAGATGGAGACACATCATCAACTAGACAAGAACACAGATAATGCATTTTTAGAAAACCAGCTACTAAGAGAAGTGGTTTTCAGTTTTGTTTTGGTGAAGACATTCTTGAGTTTACTAGCAAATATAAAACTGGGGGTATTTTTATTGAACATATTACCGTTCTATACTGAAAATCTGCCCTGGCCGACTCAGCAAGTAGAGCTCTTGAAGGAGTTATAAGGGAAAACAAAAACACTCAAAGATATTGGTTTTGCTACGTATTCCAAACTTTATCAGACGTGCATGTCCTGTTCTGGACGATTCAGCAGGAGTGTGGGGTACTAAGAGGTATTTTAAAGACGAACATGTCCATAACGGAGCAGTACGTTACTTTTTAGGTGTCCACAAGTTTGCACTTATAATTGCAATAACTGGGGATATGGGCTGGGAGCCTGTGAGGTGAGATGGAAGGCATGTCTGGTGAGACTTTGGAATAGACTGTTGGAAATGCCAACTGACAGAATAGCTAGTCAAGTTTTGACGGGGAGCCTGGACAACTGAAATGTCCTACTTTTTTCAAGAGTCTGACTGAACTTAATCCCATAAGGGATGAGTTGCCAATTGGTGATTTGACACAAAAATAATATTTCTTTCATTCCCTCTGACTGCAAGATAAGTTCTGTCATTCTTTCAGGACTGCCTTCCAAAGTTTGATATCCAGCATTCTGTGGAAGACCAATGGTATTCTTCTCCTGGTTCCTGAGGTAACAGCTTCTTATTTCTGATCTGCAGTTAAACCCAATATTGTGATGTGCCATTTGATCATATATTATTTGTAGTAAAGTCTAATATTCACAATTTTCAAAATCTTTCCAAAGTAATTGCCAGTAACACTAGTTTGAATGTGTGTGATGAGCAGGAGTTCTATAAGTTATATCACAAGGCCTCAGTACCTCCCAGAAAACATTTGAACAATGTGCAGATGAGATGAACAAAAGGCTGCTCAGCTACCAAAGCCAAGCTCAGGACTACCACAACTGTCAGCAAGGTTAGCATGAACTTTTGTAGCACTTTGTCAAGTTTGACTTTTTCAATGCATTTCCATTGATGGGTAACGGTTGAGGCATATTTTGTATTTTGAGGCACATTTTCTTCTCATTATCTGTCCCTTCCTCTCTGTCCTGTTCTTTGACTTTGGAAATAATTCCAACAGCAGCTGAATGACTTGAGTGTCTTTCCAAAGGTGCCAGAGGTGCTCATCTCTAACCTGGGAGAACAACACCCTTCAACAGCAAGGCATCACTTTGCAGGAGAGTGAGGCGAGAAAGTCACTGGGCCCTATTTGAATACTTTACTATGCACACGCCCTTCTGTCTTTTCTAGAGCAAACCACTGATCTGATAAGCTAAGATTGCTTTCACCAATGGAGTGGAAACCATGTCTTCATCTATCCACTCATATATCACCCCTTATCTCAAGGGAGTAACGATGCATTATAAAGTTATTCGAACAGGTCCAGTGAAAGCACACTGCCAAGCCTAATGCTGGTAGGACTAGGTGGGAGTCAGTCACGCTAGTAAATTTCCTTGTGTGCAAGGAACCATCCCGCTTTTGAGAGAGAGCTGTTGGCCTTGAATCATGCTGAAGACTAGAGACGATGAGAGCTGTGAGGGCATTTTGAAGTAAAAACCTTACTAATGCTTGTGTACTAAAACATCTGTCTTTAAGCCTAGGTATTGGGTTTGAGTGTCACATGAACTCATATAGGACAGAAAAGTGTGTGTGTGCGTGCAGTAATAGAGGCCTGTTCTGACTGTTTGTGTGTGAAGAATGACCCCGTGATATCTGGGCGCTCAGCCAAGAGCTGACAGAAACTAACTGGTTCCTCGTCGCTTAACTGGAGGGAAGTGTTATATTCTGCACACCAGTGATAGAGCTGTTTGGAGCCTGTTTCTGGGCGAAAAATTCATGTTTTGTGTGTGTGACCAGTACGACCATACATCATCTGGGCTGATAGTCAAAGGCGCTTTCTTGCCAAACTTGGGGGAACCGTTGAGCCTCTGTTAGAGGAAGTATGACATCCTGTCATTCTGGCCCCTGTTGTCCTCACTCAGTTGTGACAGACTGAGGCAACCTTTTCACCCAGTTGTCTCCCCTCACACACACAGGGTCACGAGTAGTTTGACTATATCGCAAAACACCAGTCTCAATGTCAACAGTGACGAGGCTACTTTGGGATGCTGGCCTTCTAGGCAGAGATGGGATGCTGGCCTTCTAGGCAGATGGGATGCTGGCCTTCTAGGCAGAGATGCAAAGAAAAACCCATATCTCAGACTGGACAAAAAATAATAATAATTAAGATGGGCAAAATGACACTGGACAAAGGAACTCTGCCTACAAGACCAGCATCCCGGAGTCACCTCTTCACTGTTGACGTTGAGACTGGCGTTTTGCGGGTACTATTTAATGAAGGACTTGTGAAGCGTCTGTTTTATCAAACTAGACACTCTAATGTACTTGTCCTCTTGCTCAGTTGTGCACCGGGGCCTCCCACTCTTTCTGTTCTGGTTAGAGCCCGTTTAAGCTGTTCTGTGAAGGGAGTAGTACACAGTGTTGTACGAGAGCTTCAGATTCTTGGCAATTTCCAGCATGGAATAGCCTTCATTTCTCAGAACAAGAATAGACTGACGAGTTTCAGAAAAGTCTTTGTTTCTGGCCATTTTGAGCCTGTAATCGAACCCACAAACACTGATGCTCCAGCTACTCAACTAGTCTAAAGAAGGCCAGTTTTATTGCTTCTTTAATCAGAACAGTTTTCAGCTGTGCTAACAATTGCAAAATGGTTTTCTAATGATGAGTTAGCCTTTCAAAATGATAAACTTGGATTTGCTAAAACAAAGTGCCATTGAAACACAGGAAAGATGGTTGCTGATAATGGGCCTCTCTAGGTTTTCCTTTAAAAATCTGCCGTTTCCAGCTGCAATAGTTATTTACAATATAAACTATGTCTACACTATATTTCTGATCAATTTGATATTTTAAATGGACACATTTGCTTTTTCAAAAACAAGGACATTTCTAAGTGACCCAAAACTGTTGAACGGTTGTGTGTGTGGATATGTAAATATGTGTTTAATAATTTGCGTACAGGGAGGGAGTCGGGACCAGGAAATCTGGTCTCAATGCAGACAGTGGACCGATCAGAGACACATTAATACCAATAGCTATGCCCACGTATTAATCAGGACAAAGGATGCATAGCACCAGGTACTGTATAAACGGGGATAGAGGCTGACTGTAATTCATGTTGGTTTGGGGCCCACAGCACTATTAGCAGCGGTACAGGGAGGAGCTGGCCCGGGCTGTGCAGGAGAGCCAGGCCCAGACGAGGGAGGGACAGTGCTGGAGATACTTACTGAACATTCTGACCCAGCACCAAGACACCTTTTTTTTCTGCAGCAATAGACTAGATTAAAATGAGATTTCAAAGACAGATTCATGGTTTGCATTTTCCATTCTCTTGCTGCTACGACGGGATTGAGAATACTGCTTCGGCAAAATTGTGTGTGTGACTAATAGATGTTATGGTTGGCTCTATAACAATGTTCAATACAGACAGCGTAGATTTGTTTCTGCCCGCGATTCAATCCGATCACGGGTTGTAGGCTATACTTTAACAGTAAAATGCTGTACATAAAATCTGACCTTAAAACTATTGTCTGCTGTCCAGCGTGCTGAGCTACGGACATAATCCCGGGCTAATTCTTTACAATGAATGCAACGTTGTGGTTTATTCATTTTTAAAAATTTCAATTGTTATGCAGCCTTAAATTCCACATAGAGAAACTGTTTTTAAAAAAGTGGTTCATCACAGTGACATTTTTGGGTAAACATTCCCTTTTGATCTGTAAATGATACTGAAAAATACATGTAAACATTTCATGGTTTTCACATTGACCGGAGCTGTAGCTGAAGTGAGAGATTTTAAATAGGTCCCTCAAAGATTTAAACCGTTTCTGGACCCAAAGTTCTCTGATCCCATGTAGATGCACTCACTAATAAAATTAAAGTAATGCACTCTACAAAACATGTTTTTAAAAAGGCCTTCCTTTGGAACGGTTCCCTTAGGCGCTACCTGCCCTGAGCAAATGTACGGCTTCGCCTCTCCCCAGTCAGCGGGGGTGTACGGTTAAGACTTAACGTCTGCGAAACAAGATGTCCCAACTGTCCCTCCAGCGCAATGAAGCCAGCTGCTCAGCGCTCAGTTCTGGCTGACCATAGGTGAGAGGACTGAAGGTCCGAAAGGACAGATATACTGAGGACAACCCCGCCAATACGACTCCATGAAGAGCACGCCGGAGAGAAGCACACCTAGAGAGGAGGAGAATGGAACGATTATGACCGGTCATGAGAAAGGCAACCGCGTGACCTGATTCAATCCACAACCCGAGACGAGTCATTGGTGCCCACCTCAACATGTGTGTGTGCAGGTGCTCCAAAACCACAGGGATCAGCAGGATCTGGAAGGTGAGAGCTGGCAGGTAGTGATACAGGAACAGCGTCTTCTCCATCATGAAGAAGGGCAGGTAGTTGACGGCCCAGCCACCAGCACACACTACTCCTGCCTGAAGCAGCTGGCACCAGGTGGCTGGACAACAAAGTCAAACATTACATGACTGCTTTTTGCCATGCCACTTTGCATCATGTCAGCGTTTACATATCGTATGTCCGAAAGGCGAGTGTACCTTCCGGAATGTCTTCAATTTTCCGCCGCCTCCTTAATAGGTACGATAGGAAAAGAATGACGTACACCGCAAGGGCGAGGTTTGCCAGGGTCCAAGTGACAAAGTTCCCAATCAGGTGGATCTGGGCCTGAAACAGAGGGTCAAGGCTCATCAAGCTAACACGTGGTTGCGCCATTCCATTTCAATGTAAAAATTCATTAATACACACAACTGTTCAAATCTTGGCTGGAGTACAGTAGAGATATTGCAATATAAAACACAGCACACTTGAGTGAATGACTGACAAAAGGTTGAAGCAAACCTACATTGCTTGCAGGGTGGAGCCAGTACGCAATGTTGGTATTCATAGTGATCCATTCTAGAGGTGAAGAGCTGTACTTGTGTTCAGAATCCTCATGCTTCACCGTCAGCATCTTCCACTGTCAGACCAACACAAAAGGAGAGAACGTGAAGTCCACCAATGAAACAGCCTAAAAAGGAATCACGTGCTCATAGATATGCCATCCTATTCTTACCTGTAGCTCCAGGAATTTTGCAATGAAGGTGAGGTTGCGGTTGATGTCAATGTGTGTGGGGGAGTGTAGCTCCAGCTCTCTCTCCCTCTGCTCCAGACCTAAAAAATAAAAGGCATTCTCTCATCATAACACCCATAACACAGTAACAATTACACAAAGTGTAGCGATTCGGTTAAGAAGCCTGATGAATGAGTTGAATAAATGTGATATGAAGGTTGTAATGAATGACACAGCAAACACTCAAAATATGTTATGACTGGTTTCATAAAGGTTTTATGAATGCCTCATGTATAGCTCCTGTAAGTAAAGTGTTACTGAACGTAGATGATGATGTGTTAGGAAAGCTTACTTCTGCCGTAGCGGTGCTCCTCTACATTCCACACACCGCTGGGCTGGTAGCCCTTGTAGATCTTATCCCCCACCACTTCCAGCTGCCTGTAGCCCCACTCTGGAAGGGAGGAACCGCTCAGCTGCACGTCGACAACATCAGAAAGAGGATGTTAAAACAGATAAAACAGTAAAGACAAACAGTTTGAGAAATCCCCCGGGCTCCCTGAGCGTACCTTGAGCACAGCCGAGGTGTTGATGTGAATCAAACGTACTTCAGAGAGAATAGTCTTCCAGACATCTTGTTCCGCCTCCCTGTTCGCAATGTCCTACAGAACAGAGTTAAGAACAATGTCAGTATATACTGTATATGTACACTCAGTGGCCAATTTATATAGTTAAAAAAATTATTGGATTTGGAAAATTCAGCCACACCCATTGTTGACAGGTGTATAAAAATCAGGCACACGACCATGCAATCCCTGTAGCCAAACATTGGCAGTAGAATGCCCATACTGAAGAGCTCAGTGACTTTGAACGTGGCAGTCATAGGATGCCACTTTCCAACAAGTCAGTGCCTTCTGCCCTGTTAGAGCTAGAGCTGCCCCAGTCAACTCTATGTGCTGTTACTGTGAAGTGGAAACGTCTAGGAGCAACAACGGCTGAGCCACAAAATGGTAGGCCACGCAAGCTCCCAGAATGGGTCCGCCTAGTGCTGACTCACGTAGCGTGTAAAAATCATCTGTCCTCGGTTGTAACACTCACTACAGAGTCCCAAACTGCCTCTGGAAGCAATGTCAGCACAATAACTGTTCGTCGAGAGCTTTATGAAATGGGTTTCCATGGCTGAGCAGCCACACACAGGAGCCTAAAGTCACCATGCGCAATGCCAAGCGTCGGCTGGAGTGGGGTGTTAAGCTCGTCGCCATTGGACTCTGGAGCGGTGGAAACACCTTCTCTGGCGGGATGAATCATCCGTTACCATCTGGCAGTCCAAAGGACGAATCTGGGTTTGGCGGATGCCAGGAGAACGTTACCTGCCCCAATGCATAGTGCCAACTTTAAAGTTTGGTGGAGGAGGAATACTTGACTGGGGCTGTTTTTCATGGTTCAGGCTAGGCCCCTTAGTTCCAGTGAAGGGAAAGCTTAACACTACAGCATACAATGACATTCTAAAAGATTCTGTGCTTCCCCAAACTGTTGCCAAAGTTGGAAGGCCCATTCCTGTTTCAGCATGACAATGCCCGTGTACAAAGCGAGGTCCATACAGAACTGGCTTGTCGAGATCATTGTGGAAGAACTTAACTGGCCTGCACTGAGCCCTGACCTCAACCCCATCGAACACCTTTGGGATTAATTGGCATGCTGACTGAGAGCCAGGCCTAATCGCGCGACCTCACAAATACTCGTGACGGAATGGAAGCAACTCCCTGCAGTAATGTTCCAACATCTAGTGGAATGCCTTCCAAATATAGTAAAGGCTGTTATAGCAGCAAAGTGGCACCAACTCCATATTAATGCCCATGATTTTGGAATGAATGATGTTCAACGAGCAGGTTCACATACTTTTGCTCATGTAGTGAATATACATATACAGTTGAAGTCGGAAGTTTACATACACCTTAGCTAAATACATTTACTCAGTTTCACAATTCCTGACATTTAATCCTAGTAAAAAAATCCCTGTATTAGGTCAGTTAAGAGCACCACTTTATTTGAAGAATGTGAAATGTCAGAATAATAGTAGTTGAGAGAATTATTTATTTCAGATTTTACTTTCATCACATTCCCAGTGAGTTAGAAGTTTACATACACTCAACAAGTAGTTGGTAGCATTGCCTTTAAAATTGTTTAACTTGGGTCAAACGTTTTGGGTAGCCTTCCACAAGTTTCCCACAATAAGTTGGGTGAATTTTGGCCCATCCCTCCTGACAGAGCTGGTGTAACTGAATCAGGTTTGTCGGCATCCTTGCTCACACTTTTTCAGTTCTGTCCACAACATTTCTATGGGATTGAGGTCAGGGCTTTGTGATGGCCACTCCAATACCTTGACTTTGTTGTCCTTCAGCCATTTTGCCACAACTTTGGAAGTATGCTTTGGGTCATTACCCATTTGCGACCAAGCATTAACTTCCCGACTGATGTCTTGAGATGTTGCTTCATTATAGCCACATCATTTTCCATCCTCATGATGCCATCTATTTTATGAAGTGCACATGATGAAACTGGCACTCATGAGAACTGCCACAGGAAGAGGATAAGTTCATTAGAGCTACCAGCCTCAGAAATTGCAGCACGTAACAGACGCATCTCAACATCAACTGTTCAGAGGAGACTGCCAATAAGAAGAGACTTGCATGGGCCAAGAAACACGAGCAATGGACATTAGACCAGTGAAAATCTGTCCTTTGGTCTGATAATCCAAATTTGAGATTTTTGGTTCCAATCGCTGTGTCTTTGTGAGACGCAGAGTAGTTGAACAGATGACTTCGGCACGTGTGGTTCCCACTGTGATGCATGGAGGTGGTGTGATGGTGCTTTGCTGATGACACTGTCGTTGATTTATTTAGAATTCAAGGCACACTTAACCAGATTGGCTACCACGGGATTCTGAAGCGATACACCATCCCATCTGGTTTGTGCTTAGTGGGACTATTATTTGTTTTTCAACGGGACAATGAACCCACATATCTCCAGGCTGTGTAAGGGCTATTTGTTCAAGAAGGAGAGTAATTGAGTGCCGCATCAGATGACCTGGCCTCCTCAATCACCCGGCTGCAATCCAATTATAGTAAGTATAGCTGAGAGTTTTCAGCTATACTATTCGTGGCTGTTTATTTACCACCACAGATATCTGCTGGCACTAAGACTGCACTCAGTCAGCTGTATAAGGAAATAAGCAAACAGGAAACCACTCATCCAGAGGTGGAGCTCCTAGTGGCCGGAGACTTTAATGTAGGGAAACTTAAATCAGTTCTACCAAATTTCCATCAACATGTTAAATGTGCAACCAGAGGGGAAAAAAAATTCTAGATCACCTGTACTCCACACACAGATGCATACAAAGCTCTCCCTCACCCTACATTTGGTAAATCCGACCACAACTCTATCCTCCTGATACCTGCTTACAAGCCAAAATGAAAGCAGGAAGCACCAGTGACTCGGTCTATAAAAGACGTGTTCAGATGAAGCAGATGCTAAACTACAGGACTGTTTTGCTATCACAGACTGGAACATGTTCCTGGATTCTTCCGATGGCATTGAGGAGTACACCACATCAGTCACTGGCTTTATCAATAGGTACGCCGAGGACATTATCCCCATAGTGACTGTGCGTACATACCCCAACCAGAAGCCATGGATTACAGGCAACATTCGCACAGAGCTAAAAGGGTAGAGCTGCCGCTTTCAAGCTGCGGGACTCTAACCCGGAAGCTTACAAGAAATCCTGCTATGCCCCATGACGAACCATCAAACAGGCAAAGCGTCAATACAGGGCTAAGATTGAATCATACTACACAGTCTCCGACGCTCGTCTTATGTGGCAGGGCTTGCAAACTATTACAGACTACAAAGGGAAGCACAGCCATGAGCTGCCCAGTGACATGAGCCTACCAGACTAGCTAAATCACTTCTATGCAAGAAACACTGATGTATGCATGAGCATCAGCTGTTCCAGACGACTATGCGAACACGTTCTCCGTAGCCAACGTGAGTAAGACCTTTAAACAGTTCAACATACACAAGGCTGCGGGGCCAGACAGATTACCAGAATAGTCCCTGTGCCCAAGAACACAAAGGCAACCTGCCTAAATGACTACAGACCCGTAGCACTCAAGTCCATAGCCATGAAGTGCTTTGAAAGGCTGGTAACGGCTCACATCAACACCATTATCCCAGAAACCCTAGACCCACTTCAATTTGCATACTGGACAAAAGGAACACTCATGTGAGAATGATATTCATTGACAACAGCTCAGCAGTCAACACCACAGTACCCTCAGAGCTCATCACTAAGCTAAGGATCCTGGGACTAAACACCTCCCTCTGTAACTGGATCCTGGACTTCCTGTCAGGCCGCCCCCAGGTGGTGAGGGTAGGTAGCAACACATCTACCACGCTGATCCTCAACACTGGAGCTCCCCAGGGGTGGGTGATCAGTCGCCTCCTGTACTCCCTGTTCACCCACGACTGCATGGCCAGGCACGACTCCAACACCATCATTAAGTTAGCAGACGACACAACAGTGCTAGGCCTGATCACCGACAACGACGAGACAGCCTATAGGGAGAAGGTCAGAGACCTGGCCGTATGGTGCCAGAATAACAACCTATCCCTCAATGTAGCCAAGACTAAGGAGAGGATTGTGGACTACAGGAAAAGGAGGACCGAGCACGCCCCTATTCTCATTGATGGGGATTTAGTGGAGCAGGTTGAGAGCTTCAAGTTCCTTGGTGTCCACATAAAAAAACGAACTAGAATGATCCAAACACACCAAGACAGTTGTGAAGAGGGCACAACAAAGTTTATTCCCCCTCCTTCTGTAGCTCAGTTGGTAGAGCATGGCGCTTGTAACGCCAGGGTAGTGGGTTCGATCCCCGGGACCACCCATACGTAGAATGTATGCACACATGACTGTAAGTCGCTTTGGATAAAAGCGTCTGCTAAATGGCATATATTATTATTTTATATATAAAATAATTTGGCATGGGTCCTAAGATCCTCAAAAGATTCTACAGCTGCAACAGAGAGCATCCTGACTGGTTGCATCACTGCCTGGTACGGCAATTGCTCGGCCTCCGACCGCAAGGCACTACAGAGGGTAGTGCGTACGGCCCAGTATATCACTGGGGCTAAGCTGCCTGCCATCCAGGACCTCTACACCAGGCGGTGTCAGAGGAAGGCCCTAAAAATGGTCAAAGACCCCAGCCACCCCAGTCATATTCTGTTCTCTCTACTACCGCATGGCAAGTGGTACCGGAGTGCCAAGTCTAGGACAAAAAGGCTTCTCAACAGTTTTTACCCCCAAGCCATAAGACTCCTGAACAGGTAACCAATTGGTTACCTGGACTATTTGCATTGTGTGCCTCCCCCAACCCCTCTTTTACACTGCTGCTACTCTCTGTGTAGCTTATATGCATAGTCATTTTAACTATACATTCATGTACATACTACCTCAATTGGGCCGACCAACCAGTGCTCCCGCACATTGGCTAAACGGGCTATCTGCATTGTGTTCCGCCAACCCCTTTTATGCTACTCTATGTTCATCATAAAAACATAGTCACTTTAACCATATCCACATACTACCTCAAAATCAGCCTGACTACTGTTGTTTTATTTCTTTACTTACCCATTGTTCACCTAATACCTTTTTTGCACTATTGGTTAGAGCCTGTAAGTAAGCATTTCACTGTAAGGTGAATACACCTGTTGTATTCGGCAAACGTGAAAAATAAACTTTGATTTGAGATTGTTTGGGATGAGTTGGACCGCAGAGTGAAGGAAAAACAGCCAACAAGTACTCAGCATGTGGGAACTCCTTCAAGACTGTTGGAAAAGCATTCCAGGTGAAGCTGGTTGAGAGAATTGGATTGCGTCCTACCTGACAGGTCGCTCCTACCAGGTGGCGTGGCGAGAATCTGTCTCCTCACCACGCGCTCTCACCACTGGTGTCCCCCAGGGCTCTGTTCTAGGCCCTCTCCTATTCTCGCTATACACCAAGTCACTTGGCTCTGTCATAACCTCACATGGTCTCTCCTATCATTGCTATGCAGACGACACACAACTAATCTTCTCCTTTCCCCCTTCTGATGACCAGGTGGCGAATCGCATCTCTGCATGTCTGGCAGACAGATCAGTGTGGATGACTGATCACCACCTCAAGCTGAACTTCGGCAAGACGGAGCTGCTCTTCCTCCCGGGGAAGGACTGCCCGTTCCATGATCTCGCCATCACGGTTGACAACTCCATTGTGTCCTCCTCCCAGAGCGTTAAGAACCTTGGCGTGATCCTGGACAACACCCTGTCGTTCTCAACTAACATCAAGGCGGTGGCCCGTTCCTGTAGGTTCATGCTCTAAAACATCCGCAGAGTACGACCCTGCCTCACACAGGAAGCGGCGCAGGTCCTAATCCAGGCACTTGTCATCTCCCGTCTGGATTACTGCAACTCGCTGTTGGCTGGGCTCCCTGCCTGTGCCATTAAACCCCTACAACTCATCCAGAACGCCGCAGCCCGTCTGGTGTTCAACCTTCCTAAGTTCTCTCACGTCACCCCGCTCCTCCGCTCTCTCCACTGGCTTCCAGTTGAAGCTCGCATCCGCTACAAGACCATGGTGCTTGCCTACGGAGCTGTGAGGGGAACGGCACCTCAGTACCTCCAGGCTCTGATCAGGCCCTACACCCAAACAAGGGCACTGCGTTCATCCACCTCTGGCCTGCTCGCCTCCCTACCACTGAGGAAGTACAGTTCCCGCTCAGCCCAGTCAAAACTGTTCGCTGCTCTGGCCCCCCCAATGGTGGAACAAACTCCCTCACGACGCCAGGACAGCGGAGTCAATCACCACCTTCCGGAGACACCTGAAACCCCACCTCTTTAAGGAATACCTAGGATAGGATAAGTAATCCTTCTCACCCCCCTCCCCCCTTTAAGATTTAGATGCACTATTGTAAAGTGACTGTTCTACTGGATGTCATAAGGTGAATGCACCAATTTGTAAGTCGCTCTGGATAAGAGCGTCTGCTAAACGACTTAAATGTAAATGTAGAATGCCAAGAGTGTGCAAAGCTGTCAAAGCAAATGGTGGCTACTTTGAACAATCTAAAATATATATTTTGATTTGTTTAACACTTCTTTGGTTACTAAATGATTCCATGTGGTATTTCATAGTTGTCATGTCTTATTATTCTACAATGTAGAAAACAGTAAAAAATAAAAATCCTTGTATATAACTAGGCAAGTCAGTTAAATAACAAATTCTTATTTTCAATGTAGGCCTAGGAACAGTGGGTTAACTGCCTTGTTCAGGAGCAGAACAACATATTTTCACCTTGTCAACTCAGGGATTCAATCTTGTAACATTTTGGTTACTAGTCCAACGCTCTAACTACTAGGCTACCTGCCGCCCCAGAGGTGTCTATGAGTAGATGTGTCCAAACTTGACACACACGCGAATTGGTTCCAGTATCTCAGAAACAGGTGGCTTCCTGGGCTTTTCACGCACAACAGTGTCTAGGGTTTATCGAGAATGTCAGCGGCAGTCCTGTGGGTGAAAACAACGACTTCATCAGCAAGATGGAGAATGGCAAGAATCGCGCAAGCTAACAGACGGGCCACAAACAAGCAAATAACTGCGCTGTTCAACAGTGGTGTGCAGAACAGCACCTCAGAACGCATAACTCGTCGTTCCTTGTTACGGATGGGCGGCTCCAGTGGGCACGCCATCACCAACACTGGACAATTGAGGAGTGGGAAAAAGTTGCCTGGTCCGACGAATCCCGGTTCCTGTTGCATCATTCTGATGGCTGTCAGGATTTGGCATAAGCAGCACAAGTCCACGGCCCCATCCTGTCTGGTGTCGGTGGTGTAATGTTTTTTGAACACATTAGGTCCCTTGATACCAATTGAGCAACATTTCCATGCCCTGAAGAATTCAGGCTGTTCTGGAGGTAAAGAAATGGTCCAACCCGGTACTAGATATGTGTAACTAATAATGTGTAAGTCTTTTGTGGACATTGGAAAGAATCACAAAACAATGATCATAAAATGAGTGTATAAGTCATTGTGATTAAATACATGTCAAACAAAAAAGGTGCAGTATGAGGTGGTGGGAGGGGTGTGTGTGTGTGTGTGTGTGTGTGTGTGCACGTATGTCTCACCACTTTCCAGAGATTCTGGGCTGGCATTGACACATTGAAGTCAATGTAGCCAGACACCTCCTGTGCGTGAGGACTCATGGGAGCTGCAACGTCGTGCCTGAAAGACCATAAATAATACTAATGATGAGGTTAGGCAGTAGCTAAGCACAGTAACATGACTAATATATTGGTTACAGATAAATTGACTGGGGCGCAGACGGAAAAGGCGGTGTGCAGAACCGTGGCTATACAGTACGTGTTGAGGAGGCGGGAGGTCATGCCGTGAAGAAGCTGGACAACGTCACCATGGCGAACAGGGCGGGGAGGGCTGCTCACAACAAGGTCTTGTCTGGAAGAGAATCAGATAAACAACATGGCAACCGTTTAGTGGATAAACACTGCACCACAATGTGGGGGTGTTCTAGGCATCCAAATTAAAGCTGGCCTGCACAAACCTGCCTGGATCTTTGATTATCCACCAATTGTTGACATCTTTGAATGGATAACAGGTCACTTGCTGCTGGTGAGAGCTACCACGCCCATTTTCATACCTTCAGAGCACCAAAAAAATAAGAAACTGGTCATGCTGCAAGAACACAAATGCACTACATACTAGTGTTGTGTCACGTGCATGGTCCAGATCTGATAAAATAATGGAGAACCAGAAACACCCCCTCACCTGATGGGATAGTTTGCCTTATGGGAGTGTAGCCAGCAGGGTATGGGTTTACTGGAGACACTGCGGAGGGTCACCTGAGAGCCATAAGCCACCTCTAGAGGCTGACCTTGAGTGATCCTGGCCAATCCTCCCTGAATACAGCCAAACACACTAGATATAACCCCAAATGACATGCAGCAGAGCAGCGCCACTACCCAATGTCAAGTCTTATAAAAACACTTCATAAATCCAATAGATAATTCTGGTGGGTTGCTTGCCATCTCAAATGAGTCTCAGAGAGAGGGAGGGATGCTGACCTCTAGGCTGGCCTGGAAGGCACTGCTCATCATCTGGTCGTGTGGGCCACTGCGGTAGAGCAGATTCAAATGCACATAGAAGAAGCCCAGGTAGAGCAGTAGGGGTAGGACCACGAGGGCCAGGAAGCGGGTCACTACCTGCATCAGCACCACACCCTGCACGGTTGGGAGACACTTCAAACTTTAGCAGTATGCTACTGTGAAGTCAAGCTGTCCATTTGAATTAATGGATATATTCAGAAACAAAAAAACAAACCTAATGAACTCACATTGCTCAGTGCTCTGTCCCCAATAAGCTGCCACGTGTGCACGGCCGCCAAGCCCAGCAGCAGAAAGTAGGTGAACAGGCCCATGTACTTTACTCTGATGAATGAGAGAAGCAGACCGTTTAGACATGCATGCAAACAAACCCAAACCTTTATGGAGTTAGACCTAAAGAGGTAAAACACCCACAATCACAAACATGACCATGGGATGATTGTGAAAAACTGTTTAAACTTCAGTTTTTAATACATTCATTTCCATCCAATTAGTTTTAAAATGTGGCTGATTGAACTAACCCCACAGCACAGGCACATGTGACTCCAGTCAGCACCAGCCACGCCAATCTGACTGGTGAGCTAAAAAGGACAAAGAGAAACATTAGCTGGCTCGGACACAGGCTGAGAGCACGCCGAGCGGACACTACACATCAACCAAAATCAAGGAGTGGGGTACATTTCTGCTATGTACCCCACTTGTACTGTGTGTGTTAAGATGTGTTGGTGATCATGGAATGACAATCCCTTCCTAGTAGGTACAGAGGAATTGCAACACTCACCCGCTTTGTGCATTGTGAAATCTGAGGTAGGATACGACAGCGAGCAGAAGGAAGAAGATAAGCACAGATTCCAGCAGCATGAAGCGGGACTGAACAATCAAGGAATTCTCTGTTTCACAAAAACACATAGTTCATCTTACTACACTCAATGGAGATGGCAAACAATGAGCAACAATCGAGTCAAAAATCTAATATACAAATCCAAATTTGACTGTATAGGAGGAAGTACAGGACAACATTACCCATGAGGAAGAGCAATGCAGCCCCCAGCGCTGTGAGGTGCGAGTACCCGAGTTCCACAACCAGAAGGTAACACAGGGGTACACACAGTGACCCGGCCAGGGCCGGTATCAGTCTTAAACTCCATACAGGTACATTACTGGAGTACTCTGCAATGAATCGTAAGAAACAACTTGATTAAACAACTTAAGAAAAGCACATACATCCAGATGTTGGGAATTAGATCTAAAGATGCATTGGCAATGTAGTAATGAGATTTCCTACCTGCTCCAATCCTGTTCCAGATAAAGTTACCATCAAATCCACCAAGATAAGCTGTATAAATGAGAGAAACAACAATGAGCATTACTCTAAGTCTGTTATTCCCAAACTGGGTTAAGCAACAAAAAAAAGGTGATTCACATTTTCAAACAGCCCATTTAGATTTTCCAACAGGGCTACACATTTGGATGATGTTTCTCTCTCGCCTGAGTAGCCTTGTTTCACTGCCCCAAAAAATTAGATTAAACCATCTAGCGTTCATAGAAATAACACAATGTCAATTACAGGTAAGCCTAGTCAAATAATTAACATCCAGTCACATTAACAGTCCGTATGTAGCTGCTGCTCATTCCGTTTGTTCAACGGAAAAACAACAGATACCATTAATAAGAAGGGGCTAGAAGAGTCTTATATGGTGAGCTACCGAGTGTCTAGGACACATACTATTGTAGAGGTCTTCATTCTTTCTGCTGCCGCGGATATGGCTGGGACAATGCTGGGGAAAAAGGGCCAAAAAAACTATACAGACAATGCCTTCATCAAACACTGTTTCACAACACACCAGTGACATGGCAAGAGAGGTTCTGAAATGTTTACTGCTTTGCATACAAGCCAGTGAATTCTATAAGTTACAGCTGGAGGAGTCAACAATTGTGGCAGGCCTGGCACAGCTCCCGGTGTATGTCCGTTACGTTTATGGGATGTCAATTAAGGAAGACATCCTCTTCTGTAAACCACTGGAAAACAGGACAGGATATTTTTAAAGTACTGGACAGCTTTGTGCCATTAAATGGACTTTGGTGGTCAAGATGTGTTGGTATCTGTACTGATGGCGCAAAAGCCATGGCAGAGAGACATAGTGGAGTGGTAATGTACGTGCAAGCAGTTGCTCCCGACGCCACTTGGGTACACTGCACGGACGACATAAACAACTGGATTCGTTATCCCTTTCATACCCTGCAACAAGCGATTCTGTGAAAATTAAATTCAGAAGCCACTGCCAGATTTCTTGATAGGACTATACTCACGAGTACCCTGCCTTGGCAAATTGCACTGTTAAGACACTGATGACCTTTGCAACCACGTACTTATGTGAGAGTGTATTCTCGGCCCTCACTAGCATGCCAACTATACAAAGCAAATCAAATCAAATTTTATTTGTCACATACACATGGTTAGCAGATGTTAATGCGAGTGTAGCGAAATGCTTGTGCTTCTAGTTCCGACAATGCAGTGATAACCAACAAGTAATCTAACTAACAATTCCAAAACTACTGTCTTATACACAGTGTAAGGGGATAAGGAACATGTACATAAGGATATATGAATGAGTGATGGTACAGAGCAGCATACAGTAGATGGTATCGAGTACAGTATATACATATGAGATGAGTGTGTAGACAAAGTAAACAAAGTGGCATAGTTAAAGTGGCTAGTGATACATGTGTTACATAAGGATGCAGTCGATGTTGTAGAGTACAGTATATACATATGCATATGAGATGAATAATGTAGGGTAAGTAACATTATATAAGGTAGCATTGTTTAAAGTGGCTAGTGATATATTTACATCATTTCCCATCAATTCCCATTATTAAAATGGCTGGAGTTGGGTCAGTGTCAATGACAGTGTGTTGGCAGCAGCCACTCAATGTTAGTGGTGACTATTTAACAGTCTGATGGCCTTGAGATAGAAGCTGTTTTTCAGTCTCTCGGTCCCAGCTTTGATGCACCTGTACTGACCTCGCCTTCTGGATGATAGCGGGGTGAACAGGCAGTGGTTCGGGTGGTTGATGTCCTTGATGATCTTTATGGCCTTCCTGTAACAACGGGTGGTGTAGGGGGGTGTTCCCTCTGCTGTTTCCTGAAGTCCACAATCATCTCCTTAGTTTTGTTGACGTTGAGTGTGAGGTTATTTTCCTGACACCACACTCCAAGGGCCCTCACCTCCTCCCTGTAGGCCGTCTCGTCGTTGTTGGTAATCAAGCCTACCACTGTTGTGTCGTCCGCAAACTTGATGATTGAGTTGGAGGCGTGCGTGGCCACGCAGTCGTGGGTGAACAGGGAGTACAGGAGAGGGCTCAGAACGCACCCTTGTGGGGCCCCCGTGTTGAGGATCAGCGGGGAGGAGATGTTGTTGCCTACCCTCACCACCTGGGGGCGGCCCGTCAGGAAGTCCAGTACCCAGTTGCACAGGGCGGGGTCGAGACCCAGGGTCTCGAGCTTGATGACGAGCTTGGAGGGTACTATGGTGTTGAATGCCGAGCTGTAGTCGATGAACAGCATTCTCACATAGGTATTCCTCTTGTCCAGGTGGGTTAGGGCAGTGTGCAGTGTGGTTGAGATTGCATCGTCTGTGGACCTATTTGGGCGGTAAGCAAATTGGAGTGGGTCTAGGGTGTCAGGTAGGGTGGAGGTGATATGGTCCTTGACTAGTCTCTCAAAGCACTTCATGATGACGGAAGTGAGTGCTACGGGGCGGTAGCACTCACTTCCACACACAGGCTGTGTGTGGAAAATGATTTAAGACTGAGAACCTTTAAAGCACACCTTTCTAATTAACCTGTGGTGAGTTATTCACAATTTGATGAAGAAATAAGGTTTTATACATAAAATAAGGTTTTATATATATTATTATTATTGTGTCCTGGTCCTATAAGAGATCTTTGCCACTTCCCACATGCCGGGTTGTGACAAAAACTCACTGTGTGAGTGGCAGGCTTACCATGATGGCAGAAAACAACATTTAAGAGTGCGCTGACCCTGGTGCTAGAGGGGATACGCAGATGGAGGTTGAATGGGTACAGGACTAAACCATTTTTGGGAACCGCTGTTTTAAGTGAAGGGATTAAAGGTTAATCACAAAATTAATTTCCATGTAAATGCTAAATAGAATACACTATATATAAAAAAGTATGTGGACCTTCAGATTAGTGTGTGGACCTTCAGATTAGTGGATTTGTATTTTTCAGCCACATCCATTGTTGACAGGTGTATAAAATTGAGCACAGAGCCATGCAACCTCCATAGACAAGCATTGGTAGTAGAATTGCCTTACTGAAGAGCTCAGTGACTTTCAATGTGGTACAGTCTTCGATGCCACCTTTCCAACAAGTCAGTTGTTCAAATTTCTGCCCTGCTACAGCTGCCACGGTCAACTGTAAGTACTGTTATTGTTAAGTGGAAACACCTAGGAGCAACAACGGCTGAGCCACAAAGTGGTAGGCCACACAACTCACAGAACGGGACCGCCGAGTGCTGAAGCACGTAGCGTGTAAAAACAGTCTGTCCTCCTTTGTAACACTCACTACCGAGTTCCAAACTACCTCTGGAAGCAACATCAGCACATGAACTGTTCGTCGGGAGCTTTATGAAATGGGTTTCCATGGCCGAGCAGTCACGCACAAGCCTAAGATCACCATGCGCAATGCCAAGCGTCCGCTGGAGTGTTGTAAAACTCACCACCATTGGACTCTGGAGCAGTGGAAACGTGTTCTCTGGAGCAATGAATCACGATTCACCATTTGGCAGTCCGACGGAAAAATCTGGGTTTGGTGGATGCCAGGAGAACGTTACCTGCCCTAATGCATAGTGCCAACAGTAAAGTTTGGTGGAGGATGAATAATGGTCTGGGCTGTTTTTCATGGTTCAGGCTAAGCCCCTTAGTTCCAGTGAAGGGAAATCTTAACGCTACAGCAAATAATGACATTCTAGACAATTCTGTGCTTCCAACTTTGTGGCAACAGTTTGGGGAAGGCCCTTTCCTGTTTCAGCATGACAATGCCCCCGTGCACAAAGCAAGGTCCATACAGAAATGGTTTGTCAAGATTAGTGTGGAAGAACAGAGCCATGACCTCAATCTTTGGGATGAATTGTAACGCCGACTGAGAGCAAGGCCTAATCGCACATCATCAGTGCCTGACCTCTCTAATGCTCTTGTACCTGAATGGAAGCAAGTGCCCACAGCAATGTTCAAACTAGATGTGGAAAGCCTTCTCAGAAGATTGGAGCCTGTTATAGGAGGGGGGGTCCCATGCCCATGATTTTGAAATAAGATGTTCCACGAGCAGGTGTCCATACAAAACTTTTGGCCATGTAGTGTATGTTGTAAGGGTTCAGTACTTACCTCCAAATGCTAGAATCATGTGACCAAGAGGTGGACCACTCTCATCAATAAAGAAGACCTGCTTTGTGTAGAGAGATACAAACTGTCCATAGTACACCTCATCAAACCTGCAAAACATCAAAGGGGGTGTCAGGGCAAACTACTGTCTTGCTAAATATTTAAATAAACAATATCTTATTAAAAGAAACTATATTGGCCTTATCTACCAAGGGCAGTCCAGTAGCTGTGACAGTTAGGGGACAGTGTAGTATGGGCTACTGTTGTTTAATGTGGGCCCTTCAACGCCAGGATTTGTAGACTTTTGTTCCAGTACAGTTCTAGACACACAGATCGAGCCACTGAATAGTTGAATAGTTGAATCAATCAGGTTTGTTCTGTGTTTCACACTGGGTTGGAACAAAAGCCTGCACACCCTATTGGATCCGGACCAGGAGTGAATTACATAGAGGTTGGATATACAGTAGCTACTTACACTACAGCTTTAGGGAAGTTAATTCCATACAGTCTGGACAAAAGTCCAAGGGCTGTCACCACCACCAAAACCAAATTGATTTCGGCTCTGATCACAATAGGCAACTTGATAGACGTCAGCATGGCTCCTGTGTGCCCAGTTGTCAGCATTAACTACAAGGATTAAATCATAACCAATGACAAAATCAGACAATTGTTCCCACATTACAATCTACTTAGCTAGTTAACACTCGAATAAAAGACGAGACTAGAGACTGAGTGGATCCATGATGCTTGCATGGCCAAGTGTCTGTACAAAATGTAGCCAGCTACTGCTTGCTAACATATGGAGCAAAGAACATCACCTATAGGCAAATAGGCTACTCATTGAATTACATACCGAACAATTTAGGATATCTTGGCTACCTCTGTTGTAAACACATAATTCAGACTGATTCCATGTGTTTTCCCCTAACTAGCTAAACTAATTATAGCTAGCTAACCGAATGGCTAACCTTTACGCACCTCATTCCATCCACTCTTAGCAAGCTAACCTTAGCCTTTAATCTTCTAGCAAAATTTGAGGTCGCGAATGTATATTATTAACTAGCTAGGTACAATGGCCATACAACTACCTTTAATTTGGCACTGTTTCGGAATGTCTCAACATTTCGATGCCAGCACCGCTTTCCATCAGTGAGACCATCAATCGGTAATCGACTCGAGGGCCTGCTGCAGTGGAGACGATGGCCGCGTTCAGACGTTGCATGCATCAACCAATGCTTGCGTGTTACCTCATCGCCTGTGTCTATAATTAATACCGCGTTCAAACAGTGTTACATCTTTTTTGGCAACGTATTCAAGTAAGGAATCTGTGGCAAGATATCAGTAGGTTTATAATTGAACACATTTCTGACGAGTTTACACTATTGTGGAGAGATATACTGCTTGAAATCTTTACTTACGATATAAATAAGTTGAAACAATTTTATGGAATTCATTAAATTATTATTTTGGCCAAATGTCATATTCACAAATGTAAATTTACAAACAAAACACCACGTTTTATTACCTTACAAAAATACATGTAACTATATTTTAAGACAATTAAATACCCAATTTTTTAAAATAAAAAAAACATTAAAAAAACAAAATAATGCCGCGTTCAAAACAACTGGGAACACCTCCATAGTCTCATTACACTCCAGTTTGGAATTCCGAGATGGATGACCGTTCAAAACGATTTTCCCAGTCTGAGCTGTTTTTTTTGTTAGAGTTCCCAGTTGTAATGAACTCGGTAATAGGGGAACCGCATGTTTATTTAATTTAACATGTCCCAGATTGTGCGGGGTAGTTACATATGTTGGCCCTTTGTCCCGCAACCAAACACTCAAGACGCTTTCAGTCAGACTTCATATTGATGAGAATTTACATTCCAACCTATTTATTTTGCAATCACGTTGCGCTTATGACAACTATGCAACTCAGTGGCCAGTAGTGATGGGTCGTTCGCGAAAGAGTCGCCTCTAAATTGAACGTTGGGAGCCGGCTCGCATATCAGAAGAGCCTAATCTATTTATACAAATATTTTAATATATGAATATTCAATTTTTTTAATTAATAGAATTAACTAATTCAACGAACGAAAAATAAAATAATATAGGTCTAAATGCTCAAATGTACACTCTGGATAAGAGCGTCTGCTAAATGACTTAAATGTAATGTAATGTAAATGTATATATCACTAGCCACTTTAAACAATGCTACCTTATATAATGTTACTTACCCTACATTATTCATCTCATATGCATATGTATATACTGTACTCTACATCATCGACTGCATCCTTATGTAATACATGTATCACTAGCCACTTTAACTATGCCACTTTGTTTACTTTGTCTACACACTCATCTCATATGTACATTTACATTTAAGTCATTTAGCAGACGCTCTTATCCAGAGCGACTTACTGTATGCTGCTCTGTACCATCACTCATTCATATATCCTTATGTACATATTCCTTATCCCCTTACACTGTGTATAAGACAGTAGTTTTGGAATTGTTAGTTAGATTACTTGTTGGTTATCACTGCATTGTCGGAACTAGAAGCACAAGCATTTCGCTACACTCACATTAACATCTGCTAACCATGTGTATGTGACAAATAAAATTAGATTTGATTTGATTTTGATTTGATATTCGTTCTGACTGTCTGCTCAGACTAACAGCCTCACCTGTTGTTCTTGTCAATCAGACACGCAGTGTCAACCAATGAACCAAAGATGCGTGAGGGAGGGCTGAGCCAACTCCCTCACAGTCACACACTTTGCATCCGAGGAGAGAGAGGTAGGATAGCCGTGAAAACAACAGCAACGCAGTCTCTCTTCTATGTACCAGTTTATGGCAAAGTCTATGTTCGTAGCAAAACAAGGCCAAATTGATATTGCATTGGCTAAAAGGATTGCCACCAATTTCCAGCCGTGGAGGACAGAGGTTTTAGAAATTATAGCAATAGTCTATATGTATAAAATTTCAAGTAGGAAAACCCTTTTAAAATCACTTATTCCACAACTGTAGACTGAGAGCACACAGGCTTAAGTGCGGGAAAGAGTCCAAAAAGCTACTGCAGTTTGCCTTATTACTGACTGCTGGACATCAAGCCCTCAGCCCTCAGCAGTCCAATCCCTGTACCTTTTGCGGAATATCAGACTGTCCCTGATGTTTTTCCTGGAGAGAAGAGGCTTCTTTGCTGCCCTTCTTGACACCAGGCATCCTCCAAAAGTCTTCGCCTCACTGTGCGTGCAGATGCACTCACACTTGCTGCCATTCCTGAACAAGCGCTGTACTGGTGGTGCCCCGATCCCGCAGCTGAACCCTTCATCACAACAATTGAACCGCTTTCCTTGAAATTCTTGATGATCCGATAAAGAGTTGATTTAGGTGCAATCTTACTGGCAGCAATATCCTTGCCTGTGAAGCCGTTTTTGTGCAAAGCAATGATGACGGCACATGTTTCCTTGCAGGTAACCATGGCTGACAGAGGAAGAACAATGATTCCAAACACCACCCTCCTATTGAAGCTTTCAGTTTGTTATTCGAACTCAATCAGCATGACAGAGTGATCTCCAGCCTTGTCCTCATCAACACTCACACCTGTGATAACAAGAGAATCTCTGACATGATGTCAGCTGGTCCTTTTGTGGCAGGGCTAAAATGCAGTGGATTTTTTGGGGGGGGGATTCAGTTAATTTGCATGGCAAAGAGGGACTTTGAAATTAATTGCAATTCATCTGATCACTCTTCATAACATTCTGGAGTATATACAAATTGCCATCATACAAACTGAGGCAGCAGACTTTGTTAAAATTAATGTGTCATTCTCAAAACTTTAGGCCACGACTGTACAGTATATATATTTTTCACTTTAGTTTATTTAGTAAATATTTTCTTAACTCTATTTCTTGAACTGCATTGTTTGTTAAGGGCTTGTAAGTAAGCATTTCAAGGTAAGGTCTGCAACTGTTGTATTCAGGCGCATGTGACAAATCAAATTTGATTTGTTCAAGTAGGCTATCCATCCCCATTTTTAAAGATCGCCCTACATCCGACTACCAAAGACACGCTCCAGGCCTGCGTAAGGACAGTGCAATGGAACGGGATAAATGAATTACATCATCATGCTTCTGACCCGATCCTATTTAAAACAAGTTGTTCTGTTTTTATTAGAATTATATAATACATTGTTTTAGACCTTATCAAACCCTAGTGGATTTAATCTTAATTATTGACTGTTTGGCATGTCCATGTTCAGAACGCAATTTACAGCAGGCCTAGCCGCTATATCAGTGTGAATGTTATAGCCTGTTTAACAATGCATTTCTATATTGAAGCAATGCAATTAGAACAAATGTGAACTGCAAACATTTAACATATTTAGCAAATATGGGGCAGACTATATAACGAACTAGGCTATAAACTGAATAACATTCAAAGTGAAGTTGATGACAACATAATACATAAAATACCATAAATACACAACTTGAAGCAACCACATATTTAGCCATGGAGCACGTTCTGATTGGTCAAGCCTTGACAAAGCAACAACTTATTTATTCATCGAAACCCAGCCCTTTCGCGCCACCGCCAGCTACTGCACCCATAATTCCAGTTGTGAAAATAGCAACAATATTGGACACCTCGAATCGCTAAAGCTACTGCCAGCTCTAGAGGGTGCAATCAATTCAAGACTCAAAAAGCTCACTTCAATGAAGTGAGTAGAAAAATGGTCCAATGTAGCAGAACATATTATTTCCCCGATGTTCCGACTGAGCTTCTGACTGTCATATTTAAGGCCGATTAGAAATACAGTACCAGTCAAAAGTTGGGACACACCTACTCATTCCAGGGGTTTTCTTTATTTTTTATATTTTTACATGGTAGAATAATAGTTAAGACATCAAAACTATGAAATAACACATATGGAATTATGTAGTAACCAAAAAAAAGTGTTAAACAAATCAAAATATATTTTATATTTGAGATTCTTCAAAGTAGCTACCCTTTGCCTTGATGACAGCTTTGCACACCCTTGGCATTCTCTCAAGCAGCTTCAGCTTAGTCACCTGGAATGCATTTCAATTAACAGGTGTGCCTTGTTAAAAGTTCATTTGTGGAATTTATTTCCTTCTTAATGTGTTTGAGCCAATCAGTTGTGTTGTGACAAGGTAAGGGTGGTATAGAGAAGACAGCCCTATTTGGTAAAAGACCAAGTCCATATTATGGCAAGAACAGCTCAAAACAGCAAAGAGAAACGACAGTCCATCAGTATTCTCCTTGGACAAATAGCCCTGACACAGCCTGGAGGTGTGTTGGGTCAATATCCCGTTGAAAAACAAAATGATAGTTCCACTAAGTGCAACCCAGATGGGATGACGTATCCCTGCAGAATGCTGTGGTAGCCATGCTGGTTAAGAAGACATGAAGGTCAGTCAATCGGGACAATTTCAAGAACTTTTAAAGTTTCTTCAAGTGCAGTCGCAAAAACCATCAAATGCTATGATGAAACTGGCTCTCTCATAAGCAGAGGATAAGTTCATTAGTTAATTGCACCTCAGACTGCAGCCCAAATAAATGCTTCACAGAGTTCAAGTAAGACATCTCAACACCAACTTTTCAGAGGAGACTGCGTGAATCAGGCATTCATGGTTGAATTTCTGCAAAGAAACCACTACTAAAAGGACACCAATAAGGAGAAGAGACTTGCTTAGGCCAAGAAACACAAGCAATGGACAGATCGGTGGAAATCTGTCCTTTGGTCTGATAATTCCAAATTTGAGATGTTTGGTTCCAACCGCTGTCTTTGTGAGATGCAGAGTAGGTGAATGGATGATCTCTGCATACGTGGTTCCCACTGTGCAGATTGGAGGTGTGATGGTGCTTTGCTGGTGACAACGTCTGTGATTTATTTAGAATTCAAGGCATATTTAACCAGCATGGCTACCACAGCATTCTGCAGCGATACATCATCCCATCTGGTTTGGGCTTAGTGGGACTATCATTAGTTGTCAACAGGACAATGACCCAACATACCTCCAGGCTGTGTAAGGGCTATTTGACCAAGAAGGAGAGTGATGGATTGCTGCATCAGAAGACATGGCCTCCACAATCCCCTGTCCTCAACTCAATTGAGATGGTTTGGGATGAGTTGGACCGTAGAGCGAAGGAAAAGCAGCCAAGACTGTTGGAAAAGTATTGATGATGATGCTGGTTGAGAGAATGCCAAGAGTGTGCAAAGCTGTCATTAAGGCAAAGGGTGGCTACTTTGAATAATCTCATATATATTTTGATTTGTTTAACACTTTTTTGGTTACTACATGATTCCATATGTGTTATTTCATAGTTTTGACATTCACTATTATTCTACAATGAGAAAATAGTCAAGTAAAGAAACTCTTGAATGAGTTGACTGGGACTGTATGTTTTTTTCATAAGGAAAACCTCCATTGACCTTCCATTCATTCTATGCTTACTTGATAACATGCAAGTGCAGACTGCATGGTATGACTGTGGCAGGGAGAATAAATAATACCAACAGAGCATGAAGATATACTGCAGGTTTTATTTATTTGCACAGGGATTTGTGTGGTCTGGTAGGGTTGATTACGTCAAGGGATAATGGTGCTAATGTGCCATCTTGTAATTGCGATATACACTGAAGAAAAATATCAAATGCAACATGAAACAATTTCAAAAAGATTTTACAGAGTTACAGTTTAAATAAGGAAAGCAGACAAACAAAATAGGTAGGGGCGTTGATCAGAAAACCAGTTAATAATACTTGGTGTGCAGCGAGGCACATCTCCTTTGCATAGTGTTGATCAGGCTGTTGCTTGTGGCCTGTGGAATGTTGTCCCACTCAATGGCTGTGCGAAGTTACTGGATATTGGCGGGAACTGGAAAACATTGTCATAAACAGATCCAGAGCATCTCAAACGTGCTCAATGGGTGACATATCTGGTGAGTATCCAGGCCATGGAAGAACTGGGACATTTTCAGCTTTAAGGAATTGTGAACAGATCCTTGTGACATGGGGCCAGTGCATAATCATGCTGAAACATGAGGTGATGGCAGATGATGAAAGGCACCACAATGGGTCTCAGGGTCTTGTCACGGTATCTCTATGCATTGAAATTGCCATTGATAAAATGCAATTGTGTTCCTTGTCCGTAGCTTATACCTGCCCATACCATAACCCCACCGCCACCATGGGGCACTCTGTTCACAACCGCTCGCCCACACAACGCCATCTGCCCGGTACAGTTGAAACGGGGATGCATCCATGAAGAGCACGCTTCTCCAACATGCTAGTGGCCATTGAAGGTGAGCATTTGTCTACTGAAATTGGTTATGACGCCAAACTGCAGTCAGGACAAGACCCTGGTGAGGATGACGAGCACACAGGTGAGCTTCCCTGGGACAGTTTATGGTTGTGCAAACCTACAGTTTCATCAGCTGTCTACTGGTTGGTCTCAGATGATCCCGCAGGTGAAGAAGCTGGATGTGGAGGTCCTGGGCTGACGAGGCTGCACATGGTCTGCGGTTGTGAGTCCGGTTGGAAGTACTGCCAAATTCTCTAAAACAACATTGTGGCTTGTGGTAGAGAAATGGATATTAAATTCTGGCAACAGCTCTGGTGGACATTCCTGCAGTCAGTATGCCAATTGCACGCTCCCTCAATCTTTAACCATCTGTGGTGACAAAACTGTACATTTTAGAGTGGCCTTTTATTGTCCCTAACACAAGGTATACCTGTGTAATGATCATACTGTTTAATCAGCTCTTGATTTACCACACATATCAGGTAGATGGATCATCTTGGCAAAGGAGAAATGCTCACTAAAAGGTATGTAAACAAATGTGTGCACAAAATTTGAGAGAAATAAGCTTTTTGTGCGTATGGAAAATTTCTGGGATCTTTTATTTCAGCTCATGAAACCAACACTTTACATGTTGCGTTTATATTTTTGTTCTGTATAAAAGGCCTTCATTCACCATCCAGATTAAACAGTAGAGGGATGGTGACCAGGTCCACTTCTGATTGCTGTAATGTTTCTAATGTTCACTGCTATGACACATACATCACATCACTTTTTTTGTTCATTTCATTTTTAAGTGCAAGTACAGTGGAGTCTGGAATTATTGGATCCCTTGATAAAGATATGCAAAAAAGACTGTAAAAATGCAAAAATAAATATGATTTTATACTAATACAATTTTTCAGAGAAAGATTGTTTAAAATAAATAAAATAAATAAAAAAAGGATAAAATGTATTGGATCCCGTTTCCAATTCTCCAGCAACCCTCCCCTAGCCAGGATAACGACAAAGCCTTTTTCTAAAATGTTTTATGAGATTGGAGAACACATTCGGAGGGATCTTAGATTATTCCTCCATACAGAATGTTTCCAGGTGCTTGATATCCTTCATCTGTGCTTATAGACTGTCCCCTTCAATTCAAGCCACAGGTTTTCAATGAGGTTCAAAATGTTGATTTTATGGTCAATTAAAAAATCATCCAAAAAGAAATGGTTAACATATGCTTTGGGGTTATTGTTTTGCTGGAAGATTCACCCGTGGAAAAGTTTCAGCCTTCTGGCAGAGGCAACCAGGTTTTTTGGCTAAAATGTCCTGGTACTTGGTAAAGTTAATGACGCCGTTGACCTTAACAAGGGCGTCGGGACTAGTGGAAGCAAAATAGCCCCGTGTCATTTAAAAATACACCACCATATCTTACAGTAGGGATGAGTTTTTTTTCTTCTGCATATGCATTGCTCTTTTGAAGGCCAAACCCAAGGAGCTCTATTTTCGTGTCCTATGACCATAGCACTGGCTCCAATCCAAGTGCCAATGCCGTTTAGCAAACTCCTGGCGCTGCTATGGTCAGATGACATGAAAATAGAGCTCATTGGCCATGCACATCAATGGTGAGTTTGGCTTTCAAAAGAAAAATGCATAGGCACTACTGTAAAATATGGTGGTAGATATTTGATATTATGGGGCTATTATGCTTCCACTGGTCCTGGAGCCCTTGTTAAAGGTCAATGGCATTACCAAGTACCAGGACAATTTATACACAATATATTTATTTACAATATAGTTCAGCATTTGTATTGTTTATTTTATACAGTCTTCTTTGCTCATCTTTATCAAGGGATCCAATAATTCCGGACCTCAGTGTATATGAACTTCATGTATCACTTCTCCGCATTTCTGAAGTATAATTTTCACATCCTTTTAAAGAACAAAACAAAAACTGCATTGCATCAGTCAGACAGTATCAGACATACAACACATCCTTGAAAAAAAACCATGTTTTTTTAACGACAAAATTATGTCTTATGTGTACCAGTAATATATATTTTTCCACCAGTCTAGAAGCAGACCCAGGTGATTTGAGTGTCTTTGCTCAAAGTTCTGCACCACCCATAGCAGTTCAGGCGATACAGCGTCACAGTTTGTGGCAGCAAAAAAAGGGGTCTGGAGTCCCGTATAAAAAAAGTCTAAACTGAGTGACATTGGGCAGTGTTTCCCATGGCCCACATCAGTATGATAAGGTTTTAGTCAGGGCAATGCCTTGGGTTGTGAGAGGAAAGCCCCTAGCGTATCCTGTAATGCTTGGACCATACCCATAATATGGCATCAGGTGGATGAGGTTGGTGTCAACGGTGAACATGAGCAATCTTTTTGCGAGCCTTCCAACACTGCACAGTGTCTCTCTCACTGGCTTTACTCACACACAGACAGAGAATCCCAAGTCTGAGAGGTCCAGTAAAAAACATAAAATCATCCAGTCTTTTAGCTGCCTTCACAGTTCTACTTGTTTGTAGTCTCCTGTAATTCCATGATTTTGTAAAATGACCAAAAGGTCCAATACAGCGGGACAAGTTCCTATGTCTTCTCTTCGCGCTCTGTTTTGCGCCGCGTAATGTTCCGAGGTTTGATCTTTAGAGACAGCTCCCACAGAGCCTCCTCTGCCAGGTGGTCGCTGAAGTCATTGAAAAAGGAGACGATGTCGTCGTTGTGTTTCAGATCATAATGCCTGGGAGAGAGGGAAAACACCATCTAAACATTGCAAAGGTGGGAAAAGTCAAAGGAAAATATCATAAAATTCCAAAACATTTTTCAGGGGAGAAAGAAAAGTGCATTGAACATAAATCTGTATGACAGCAACGGACAGATTGGCCACCAGACCTGGGCAGAAAATAGTTATATTTTGTAGTTTATTTGAAAATATCAACTTTTCAAATACTTAAGGTAGTCACATATAGTTTATATAAAGTTTCAACTATTTTCTTGGATTTTCAAATAAATACAGGTCTCAGAAAACTAAATATTTGAAGGTATTTGTATATAAATATATTTATTTGATGGCTGACAAATATTTGATGAACAACAAAATACTACAAGTTAGTTGAATTAGTCTAAATATATGATCATAAGCACATTGTTTGAGGGCTCTTAGATATGAATCTTAATATAGCCTATAGACTAGAATTAAAATAATCTCAACGATAAGAGTAGATCACCTTTGCAGCTTCAAAATTACTAACAAATATATTTTCATAAAGAGTGATACATAAGTAGCACTTGTTATCAAGTTATAATGCATGTGTAGTAACTCTGTGATTATTACAAATTATTACAATAGCAACATTGTTATTCAAATTTTTTTTTTGCTAAGCATCCAACTTGCTGTTTGCAAATGGCTTTTAATTATAAAATGAATTGCTGCTTTCAACCTTGTCAGTGGCGTGTTCAAAGAGTCATGCAGTAGTTGAGCGTCACAACTTATTTATACTTATCTGTATAAAATAGAATTAGTCAATTGGTTTGACTTGATTACGTACACATTGGGCAATGGACATTCAGGAGAATGGACATTCAGAAAATGTATTGTGTAGATTGAAATATGACTGTCAGATAAACTGGAATAGTTTAGGAGATTGTGCCCTCTATTAATTCTATTTCTTTCTTCTTAGTGATAGGGGGCAGTATTTTCACATCCTGTAAAGTAAACTGCCCAAAGTAAACTGCCTGTACCTCAGGTCCAGAAGCTAGGATATGCATATAATTGGTAGATTTGGATAGAACACACGCTAACGTTTCCAAAACCGATAAAATAACGGTTAAATAACTGATTTGGCAGGCAAAACCCAGAGGTCAAACCATCCAAGGGGGATTTTTTTTTATAGGTCATAGTATTTCCCATTGGTTTTCTATTGAAAACCATATTTAATAGGAACCTGGTTGCAGTTCCTATGGCTTCCACTAGATGTCAACAGTCTTTAGAAATTGGTTGATGTTTTTCTTTTGAGAAATTAAGTACGGTTCTTCTTTGTAAGTGTCACTCCAGATGGATTCTACATTTTGGGGATATAAAGAAGGACATTATCAAACAAAAGGACCATTTGTGATGTTTCTGGGACATTTTGGTGTGCCAACAGAAGAAGATCTTCAAAGGTAAGGCATTTATTATATCGTTATTTCTGACTTTTGTGTAGCCACCTGCCTGGTTGAAAATGATTCTCATGTGTTGGTATGCAGGGTGCTGTCCTCAGATAATCGCATGGTCTGCTTTCGCTGTAAAGCCTTTTTGAAATCTGACACTGCGGCTGGATTAACAAGAAGTTACGCTTTATTTTGATGTATTACACTTATATTTTCATGAATCTCAAATATTGATATTTCTGTAGTTTGAATTTGGCGCTCTGCAATTTCACTGGATGTTGTCAAATTGATCCCGCTAATGGGATTGGCTCGGGAAGGGATCACTAACAGGTTAACATGCCATCCAGATACAGCCATGTCATTAGTTGAAAGCAGCCAATCCAACAGTTTCAGAAAAGTAGTCACTTCCTGAGATCTGTTTTCAAATAGTTTTGAAAAGTAGTTACTTCCTGAGATCTGTATACAAATAGTTTGAAAATGTAATACTTTTTTGGGATCTGTATTCAAATAGTTGTAGTCACCTCCAAAGTAAATATTTGTTCTCCTGGAAAAAAGTATTACTTTCCACAAGGAATAGTTCAAAATAGAGTTCTCCCAGATCTGTTGGCCACTATATACATACACTTGCTGGAAGCGCCTCATGCTGTCCAGGATATTGAACTGCTGCCAGCGCTTTGAGAAGTTGACCTTCCCGTTGATGAGGTCGGGGTTGCCCAGATGGACAAAGGTTAAGTCCTGGAGGATAAGTCCCCTATGTGTCGTGTGGGAAATAACCAAAAGAAGAAACAGTCAGTACAATAAAGACGAGAAATACACAGTAAGCAATACATATCGGAGACGTGCAAATACATTTGTGTCACAACAAAGTGCATACACCTTGCAACCCAGCAGTTTGACTTACAGATATGGTATACATGGGGGCTCCACGTCGGCCAGTGCCGCTCGGTAGGCCCGGAACGACGAGGAGCTGTCTATCAACGTGCAGTATTCCTCTAGGCCCTGTAAACAGAACAGAACAGTGACAGCCATGTTAACCTCAAACACAACACATGTAGAGATTTCATCTAAGAATAAAGTGCTGCGAAGGAAAGATGAACAATTAACCAAAGGTTTCAGAGCAATCTTTGGACATCTATTAGACAACACAGTCCAACTCGCCTCGGAGGTCGTTTTCTGCCATTCCAGTCTTCGGATGGGAGCCGAATCCAAGGCAGATAATATTGCCAAATACGAGTTGAAATTATTTAGCTTCCGTAAGTGCTGCAAGACAGTGAAGGGAAACCACCTTAAAACGCACTTGAGAATTTGTTGCTTTTTTCAACAAACCCTCCCCAATACCACTGTTTGCCCATTCTTAAGTATCCACATTTCAAACAGGTATACCTTCATTATTTTGATGAATTTAAGGAGGAGCTTTTCTCGGTCCTGGGCTTTCTCCTGCAGAATGATTATGGAGCGTACCCTGAGGGAGACACGAAGGAGGAGAGATGCATCAGTTTGTCATCACGTTCTCCAGACCTGGCTGCTTTCCTCTCGGAGAGGGCAGTGAAGTGCTGCAGGGACGAAGAGAAGCACTGTGGTGACTAAGTTCAGATTTGGGGCTCAGGCTTACCAGTAGGACATGTTGTTAAAGTGCTCTGTGAATTGTGTGAGGTTAGGACTCTTTTCCTCGTTCTGCTCCTTAGCCCAAAGCAACACCTCAGGGATCTGTGTAGAGGGAGACAGAGTGACGCGAATAAGGACTTTTTAGAGAGGGGCAGCAAATGCAAGAGGAGAAGGACATGCTTGGATGAGTTACCTCAATTTTGTAGAAGAGCTCCGCGTCCAGGAGAGTTAGCTGGTCAGCAATCTCGTGACTGCGGAAATCATGCAGGGTCCCCGGTCTAAAGACGACAACGAAAAAAGTAAATATGGCCAGAGTTCGAACTAGACACTGTGATACATTGATGTTCAGAAAGCAACAAAGAATTCTGTTACTGTTGCGGCGCCGAACATTTCTAAATGGTAACTTTCTCGGAAACAATACAAAATGCAAGGTTTTAGCGGTCACAGTATTCTCCTTCGCTAATTGTGGGCGGGCAGGTGGGCCTACCTGGCAGCGACACCTCGCGCGGCCAGTGGTTTAAGGGAGTTGGTGTAGCGCAGCAGCTTCCTCTGCTCCACCTTGTCCAGGATGTTCTTGCGGAGCACGCGGGCCAGGCTCAGCTCACCGTTACACACCAGCCTGAACACCAGGTCCATCAGCTGCTTCAGGATGTCCTCCGTCATCTCCACCAAACTGACACACACACAGTTCCAAAGCCGAGAGAACGGAGGGATGAGAGAGGGGTATGAGAGCGGTGGGTGAAGAAAAAAAAGACAGGAAAAAGACACGAGGCGTTTAATTGAAAATGAATCATGACCAGTTAAGCCCCCCCGCCTTTTCGCAAAAGGAAATGCGAATAAGAATCAGGACATGAAAATGGTCTTTGCAGAGTATAGGTTTTTGATAGACAGTTTTCTAGTCAAATGACAGCCCAGGGAACTCACCATAGCTCGTCCACCACACGGACCAGAACGAAGAAGGTGTTTTTGCTGACTCTCTTCTTGAAGGTGTCTGGGCTGTGACTAAATCTGGTGTATGTGTGGAGGAGTTAAGCAAAACAAACAGTCTCCAATCTTACAGTATTCAGTGTTTACGTCTATCATAAGGATTTTGCTTCCCATTCCCTATTGTCTCAACCAAGCAGGCTTTGTTGAAGGAAGCTCTCTCTGTCCACATTAGTCAAGGGCAAGCCACCAAAAATCGGTTTCTTTTCTACGTAGATCATTTCATGAATATGAACGATGTGGTTCAAAACATGTCAAAGTTGCACATTTATTTGTTCATCCTTGCATAAGGTCAAGCAACACGTTACAGGTCCATCACTGATCCAGGTGAACCCTCTAAATTAGAACATGTGTTTTAAGCATGTACAGTATAAGATGTTTTAGCAGCTGTATTTAGCATAACAAGGGCCATCATTGCTATTGACTGCTAGCTAAACTAAAGACCGCACAACGTTTGCTAGGTAACACAGCTCTCAAAACATTCAAGGTCCTGACAGCTACATAAAGCGCTGTTCTGGCATCGGAGAAAACTCTATTTAGCACCTTTGAACAGCTTCTTATCTCATATTATTTCGGAATTTCTCCAGTCCAGTACACAAGTTGCTTTCTGCAAGCATGAACAACGGAACATGTGTAACAATTGTAACCAAGCTGTAACATGGCAACCTCAAATGAGGGGAAATGACCCAAAATGTGCTGATTTCAAAAAACTGTACCTTTTATTTATAATATGTAATTAACGTGCAACTTTTACAAGTTTTAACACACAGTGTTCATATTCATAAAATGATCTACGTTTCCTGGGCCACAGAATACTTTTCTCTGAAGCCTTTTTTGGTGGGTGACCCTTGTGACTACATGTGAGATGTGAAGCATGGAAAGGATATCTGTAGTGCAGCTTTTTGATGAGGTCCTCGGGGGTTATAAATGTTCTGTACGTCGTCAGGAAAGCCTCACAGTACAAGACAAGATCTGGAAAAGAAGACCCCACAGGAGATCACTAAATATCCTCTCGTTTGTCAAGAGCTCCCATCTGAGGGAAGGAACGTCTGGGTCTATTAGGGAAAAAGACGTATTACTGACAGTAACACATTCAACCTCGGATAAGTCATCACAAAATAAACATTTTAAAAAACTACTTTGTTTTATATGCAAAACATTGGCATACAGAAGCCACGACATATAGTGCTGTTGAGTCCAGTAATTATGAGGTATTGAAGTAGGAGTGTGGGGAGAGACCCGCCCTACTGAGTGAACACAGACCACATGTACTAGTCTCCTCTGGGGGATGTGTGTGTCTGTCTGTGTGTGTGTTTGTGCGCTACGGAGGTCATACATACACACCTTTGCGGTCCGTTTCTGTGGCGTGGACTAATAAAATATCCCCCGATCCGGCTCGGACATCTGGACCGTCGTCGCTCTGGTATCACACGGACAGATGAAAAAGTTGTACGGGGAGAAAGGATTAGCCTAAGCGTTGACTTCGTGATGAGTCCCAGTGTAGCGCTACGAGTAACTATCCTGATTAAACCGTACCGACAATATGGAAAAAATATGTTTCGAAAAGCCAGACTTGTTAGCCGTGAGAGGGTTATCTATAAGGAGATATGCGCTACTAAAGCCGGTCTGACCTTGCCATGCCAACTCTAGCTTTTCGCCGATAATCACATACTTATCTACTGTGAGATTGTAACATTGAGTTACAGAGTCATAGGGTAGCAGAGGACAGGCTCCCTGTAAGCAGCTTTGGGGTGGAGGCTTATTTAGTATTATGAGTATCCTTCTTGTAGATTCCTATGAAGTATCTCATAGAAAGAGGCCTTCCCTGTGATTATAAACAGATTGAGCTCAAAGAGCCTCGAGGTCAAACGGACTGACCCGCAATAGTAGAAACTAAGAAGCACGTTTACCTCCTGCTTTAGTGTTATCCGAGACATGATCTCCATGTGATCGATGAGGGAAAGTTCATCCGTCTCCTCGCTACTCGGCCCTTCTTCTGAGGACTTTTGCCTTCGGCTGAGAGAGAGAGAGAGAAAAAGAGATTATAGCGAAAAGGTGGAGGGGGTAGAGGGTGATTTAAGATATCAAAATCATTATAGGTTCACTTGTTAAATCGTCAAATCCTTCCTATTGTCAATCGAGAGTAGGAACAATGGAGAATGATGAACTAACCGAAGGCACAGTCCGTCATGGCATGGGCACTTACCTGTCATTGCACGTGTCCTCGCACAGTGGGTTCTCTGAGGCAGTGTCCTCCAGTGAGTCATCTATGGCGGATGAGTCCTGACAATGACACACAACTTAGTTAGGACAGGGACAGGTCTCGCACCAAATCCAGCAGCCTAAGTTCATGTTCATTAGGGCACGCAATGGAAAACATTTGGAAATGGTTCTGAAGTGGAAAACTAAAAATGTGAGATTCTTATTGGACATTTCTATCCCTGTTTCAGTACATGTTCTTTTGTTTGGTGCCTAATGAACATGACCCCGAGGTCATGTTAAAAGGTGAAAAATGCCTTTTTAGTTAAGGTCGATGTGATCGTACGTTACGCTGTTTAAGCAACTTAGTATTCAGTGAGTTGTTCAGTCAGGATTGAGTAAAACAGGCAAATGGTAGTTCACACACACACTATCATTATCAAATGCTGTATGCATACATGCATAACTCCAGCCTTACTTCTCTAGCGCAAGTGTAACAGTAAATATACAGATAAGAGAAATGGTTTGAATCGTTTTTTTCTCCACCTTTTATTTTTCTGATCGGGGATTATAGAAACACATCAAATGTTAGTTTTTTTGGGGGTGTACTGTAGGCTTACCCTGGCATGACGTTTTGATAACTGTAAATCTCTCTAGGACAAGGTGACTTTTATCAATATATTCACCTGTATTTACTCCCCAAAAATGAAATGCTAAGAGAGATTGACATGGTTACCAGAACGTCACGCCAGGGTAAGCCTACATGAAACACAGCCCTTATTTTAAGTGTTTCTTAAATTCCCTATCGGAAAAACGATTGGTGGAAAAAAAATTGGAACCATTTCCTAGTTTGACTGCTAGGTTTTACGGGTATTATGACACCTCCACTGTGGGGCTCTATGCAGCAACTTCAGAAAGCATTCACAGCCCTAGACCTTTTCCAAATTTAGTTGTGTTACAAAGTGGGATTAAAATGGGTTTAAATTGCATTTGTTTGTCAATGATCTACACAAAATACTCTAATGGCAAAGTGGAAGAAACATTTTTTTTTACAAATGTTAGAATTTATGAAAAATAAAAACACTAATATATCTTTGTTGGATAAGTATTCAACCCCGAGTCAATACATTAGAATAGCTCCATTCTGTTTATTTTTATCCTGAAAAGCTCCCCAGTCCTTAACAATTACAAGCTTACTCATAACATGATGCAGCTACCTCTATGCTTGACAATATGGAGTGGTATTCAGTAATGTGTTGTATTGGATTTGCCCTAAACATAACACTTTGTATTCAGGTCAAAAAGTGAATTACTTTGCCACATTTTTGCAGTATTACTTTTAGTGTCTTGTTGTAAACTTGTTGAAGTATTTTTTCTTCAATGTTGTTGATCCATCCTCAGTTCTCCTATTACAGCCATTAAACTCTTAACTGTTTTAAAGTCACAATTGGCCTCATGGTGAAATCCCTGAGCGGTTTCCTTCCTCTCTGGTAACGGAGTTAGGAAGGACTCCTGTATTGTTGGAGTGACGGTCGTATTGTTGGAGTGACGGTCTATTGATACACCATCCAAAGTGTAACTTAACCATGATCAAACGGATATTCAATATAGGTTTTTATTTTTTAACCCCTCTAACAATAGGTGCCCTTCTTTGCGAGGAATTGGAAAACTTCCCTGGTCTTTGTGCTTTAATCTGTGTTTGAAATTCACTGCTCGACTGAAGGAAATTACAGATAATTGTGTGTTTGGGGTACAGAGATTCAAAATCATGTTAAACACCATTATTGCACACAGTGAGTCCATGCAACTTACACTATATATACAAAAGTATGTGGACACCCCTCAAATTCTGTTATTTCAGCCACACTCATTGCTGACAGGGGTTCATTATCCAGCCCATAGCCATGGAATCTACATAGACAAAACAGTTGCAGTAGAATGGCCTTACTGAAGAGCTCAGTGATAGGATGCCACCTTTACAACAAAGTTAATTCTGCCTTGCTGGAGCTGAGAGCTAGAGCTTTCCCGGTCAACTGTAAGTGCTGTTATTGTGAAGTGGAAACGTCAACGACATCTCAGTCACAAAATGATAGGCCACACAAGCTCACAGAACGGGACAGCTGAAGCCCGTAGCGCGTAAAAATCATCTGTCCTCGGTTGCAACACAAGCCTAAAATCACCATGCATAATGTCAAGTGTCGGTTGGAGTGGTGTAAAGCTCGCCCCCAATGGACTCTGGAGCAGTGGAGACGCGTTCTCTGGAGGGATGAATCAAATCACATTTCACCATCTGGCAATCCAATGGACGAATCTGGGTTTGGCGGATGCCAGGAGAACGTTACCTGCCCGAATGCATAGTGCTAACTGTAGTTTTTTGGAAACGTTTGATGGTCTGGGGCTGTTTCATGGCTCAGGCTAGACCCCTTAGTTCCAGTGAAGGGAAATCTTAATGCTACAGCATACAGGGACATTCTAGACAATTATGTGCTTCCAACTTTGTGGCAACAGTTTGTGGAAGGCCTTTTCCCGTTTCCACTGTGCAGAGGTCCATACATAAATGGTTTGTCGAGATCGGTGTGGAACTTGACTGACCTGCACAAAGTCCTGACCTCAACCCCATCGAACACCTTTGGGACGAATTAGAACGCAGACTGCGAGCCAGGCCTAATCGCCCAACATCAGTGCCCGACCTCACTAATGCTCTTGTGGCTGAATGGAAACAAGTCCCAGCACCAATGTTCCAACATCTAGTAGAAAGCCTTCCCAGAAGAGTAGAGGCTGTTATAGGGGGACCAACTCCATATTAACGGCCATGATGTTCGACGAGCAGGTGTCCACATACTTTTGGTCATGTTGTGTATTATGAGAACATTTTTACTCCGGAATGTATTTAGTCTTGCCATAACAATAAGGGGTTGAATACTTACTGACTCAAGACATTGCAGCTTTTCTTTTTGAATGACTTAATGAATTTCCAAACATTTGGAAAAAACATGATTCCACTCTGACATTATGGGGAATTGTGTTTAGGCCAGTGACGAAATCTGAATTTAATACATTTTAAATTCACGCTGTAACACAACAAAATGTGGAAAAAGTCAAGGGGTGTGAATCATTTCTGAAGGCCCTGTACATACACCCATCTCCACCCCAAAAGCAGATGCGCTAATAGGCCAGTGTTTTTTTTTAATGTGGGGAGAACTGAGTGATAATGATTTAAGAAATAAACTGGGCGATTAGTCATTTTATTGGATTATATCATCCCTGATAAAAGGCCCGATGGAAGAAGTGAAGCACAGGGACTAAACACAAAGCCATTAATGCTTCCAGTTGAAATTAGTTACTACGATCTGGACCTGACCCAACGGTCGGAGACAACCACCGGTGGCTTTATCGGCCAAATGTCAAGTATGAGAACGTGGTAAAATGTCTCACTGTGACTTGGAGACAAACCCTCATTCAGACAATGACAGGAGGTGACTTTGGAGTCCTTTGAGGTTATAGTAGGACATGGGGACAGTCCAGTGGCAGGGGGGTTTGGAAAAGGAGGACAACCCATGGTAATGTACAGACAAGTCAGCGAAGCAGGGCATGCCAAGCGGTCGAAGAGACGGTGAACCCTGAGAAGTCAGGTCGAGTTCAAAATGGGGTTAGATTGTGAGGTCCGCTGTCAGTCATGGTGCACTGTGTTTGTGAAAGCACCCCGCTCTCTCCGCTCTCTTCTTTTTCTCATGCCGCCTCTCTCTGCTAAGGCTACGCTACTTACTCGGCGGGAGAGCGGCCCGTCTCCTTTGGCTTGGCTGGATGAGTACAGATTGACGTACTCTCCCTCCCCGACTTCCTCATTAGCGCTTTCACTCTACGGAGGAAAAAGGAGGACAGCAAAAGAGAATGACAGATGCCAGGAAAAAGCAAATGTGTAAAAACAAAAAAAGAAAAAAAAGAAGTATACTGCGAATGAGAAAGCTGTTCGCAGTAAGCCGGTTAAAACAAACAAGTAGCTATATCATCTCAAGTGAAACCACTAAGAACCAACTGTTCCAATCACCACAGCATACATAGGCTACAGCCTGTTTTTTTAACTTAAGGCTGGGCCTATTTTCAAGGATAAGAACATCACAGTCCTGACATTGAAACAATGTTTAGAACCTACTCCAGATCTGCCCCCCCCCCCAAATTGAACGCTTCATAGACAATCCCATTGTCAAACACTTGTCACAACACACAGCTAGGGCTCACCAAAGAGGTTTGACGAGTGTCAGAGAAAGAAGAGTCAGTGGGAAGGCAGACTGCAAGAGAGCCACCAGAGCTGTCCAGTGAGCCGTTGGCCACCAGCACAGGGTCAGGGCCGCCAGTGCCCGGGGCAGCTAGGTCCATGCTCTGCGATTGGTGGACAATGGGAGAGTGGGAAGAGACAGATGAGAGGAGATATGGAATGGAAGACTGGCAGAGAGGCGCAAAGTCCTGAGAATAGGACCTGAGAATTGTCTTATGCTGAGTGAGCGAGGGCGAGAAAAGAGGGAAAGAGAAAGAGAGATTAAGTTCAAACCTACCTAGATGTTTTAAAGAGTAAAAATGCAAAGAAATAAATAAATAATTGAAGTAAGAAGCATTGGCCTTCCTGCCATCAGAAAACAATATGACTGTAGGCTATATTGTTTATTTGACTGGTTAGTCAGTGGCTAGAATTCCTATTCCAACTCAAGTCTCTTCAAAATGACATTTTCACAAAATGTGCTTGTGGTAATAAGTCTGTTGTAATATCTGTTGAATATCCCATGCATATGGGTTTAATTGCAACAGGGATAAACCGTTCTTCAGCAAGACCAAGTCAATCATCCTCATCATTGCTCCAAAATTACATCATTAGGCAGAAAATAATAGTGAACATGCATTTTGATAGGCTTGTATACTTTAATAATCCCGGATGGGATTCAAGAGCCAGATTTAAAAGGAATGACATCGGTTGATTCAAATAACTGCAATACTCATATTGGTCTGTATCATCTTTGATCTGTATCCTTTGCATGTGCCACATTTCACAAACGCTGGATGAAAAAACACATGTTAAAGTGCACCCTTTCTCTCTGACGATTGTCATTAGGAGTGTGTAAACATAGAGAGGTCTGGCAGAGAGTGAAGAATGAAAGTTGGTTTGTCAGTGTGTGCGCATGTTGTTGCCCCAGATACTCCCTTATTAGTAGCCGAACACGCCGTGTACAACGGCTAATAAATGAACTCGCTGGATTATTAGTTCTAAAGCCGGAGCGGAGCCTGAAGCGGAGCAGACCAGGGTTCAACTAGTATTGGTTTTTCTGCACTCGATCCAGGTTGCCTGGGAGCAGTGGGACAAGTGGAGTACACCACAAGCTGCAAAAAAAAAAAAACGCCCATCTGGCTCTCCAAGGGGGCACAGAGCCAGATCATGTAGAGAGAGAGTCTCTACACTAAACAGGCTCAATGAAGCTTCCCCTTTCTTTTTTATTTAGCCCCGACTTGCCTGGTTAAATAAAGTTCAAATATAGAAAGTTCTAGAAATAAAAAAACTATTTGAAGCCAAGTCTGCTGTAGAGAGTGAGCAGATGTAGAGAGACAGACAGGCCCATTGAGGGTCACTCACCATGGGGGTGGTCAGGGAGGACTGGCGGCTCAGGAAGGAGTTAGAGACGGACATGCTGAGCGCAGACCCCACCTCCTCCACTACCGCAGCCTGCGACTGCTGGAGGTGGCAGGAGAGAGAGGATGAGGACGAGGAAGAGGGAGACGCAGAGTGGGAGGCCTGGAAGAGGGGGGGGGGTGTCGTAGGGGAAGAAAGTAGAGAGGGAGAGAGCGAGAGAGAGGAGCAGAGATAAAAGTGCAGTGGGAGATGTTAGTCAGCGGAAGAAGATGTAGGTTTAGGCAGATAGTTAAGCACACAATAGAAGCAGCAGGAAAGAAGAGGCTTGATGGACTAAAATAATGTTACAGCAGACAAAGGGTTAAAGTAGAGAGTCACACTAGTCCTAAGCGTTCTCTAATATTCTACGGTTACCTCGGTATTACGAATCGCTCTGATGGAGAGTGGGCTTTCCAGAAAGACAAAAAGGAATGAGATTTGATGAGTGCAATGGAAAATAAGCAACAACATAAGACGGAAGAGATTGGACAGTAAATCAAATGCAAAATTTGAACACAACGTCGTGGCAAAAGGGAAAACGTAGAAACGTTCTCCATCTCATACATGACAATTGCAGTGAGTTAGGGAGGGAATGGACATTTCAGACCCGAGACCACATGTAGCTGACAGTGAGCAACACCACATGCTTTACCAGAGTGAGCTAGGCCTGAATGAGATTCATCGACCACACAATTTTCAAACTCGGCTGGGTACTCGACAGCAATTTAAAATACTTTAGCTCGGATTCCATATCCTATATGTTGTGTACCTAATTTACAAACTAATTACTGATGCAGTTCGAGCTATGCCTACATACTGTGCAAAGCAGGTGACTGGCCTAAACGTATGTAACTAGTTACTTTCTCAGCTTTGGACCAGTGGTAGGTGGACTTTCTGCTCAGGGAAGAAGTCTATTCATTCCAGGAATCAGAAAGTACACCCAGTGGACATGACTTATCAACAGCCAGCTCAGAAACAACTTTTTGATTACATGAAACACAAAACACCCTTTCCTCGCCCTCCCTACATTTATAGCTTCAAACCAATCCTTGTTTTCTTTCCGTGCTCCAGAGAGAATTCTGCGATGTGACTCGTCTTAATCTACACCCAATATGTACTCGGATGCAGTAATCCCCAAGACCAAACAACAGAACGTGCAGAAATGTTTCTCACATTTTGATCTGCTTTAGATATAGCGTGTAAAAAATATTTGTAAATCGTGGATAAATCTTGAGCACGGATTTCCTCATTTATATCAATTACTTTGTCTGGTTACGGAGATAACAACATTCAATTGAACTACTACAGCCTTGCAGAGGTCTCAAACAATCACAACAATAGCAAAAGTGATGAAATCAATGGCAAGCCTTGTGGTGGGATTTAAGATGGGACGTCGTGGAGGGTGTTGAACTAGTCTGTACAAAAGGCCAATCGTCTTATGCCACCGGGTACTTTCCCCCCTCTTCCTGTGACAGAAATTGTAGCAATTTAAAATCTACCATAGAACTGGATTGTAAATCTGATGCTGAAAAAGCATTTAAATTGATTTTTATGTATAGAAGTAGTGTTGGGAGATGTGTTACCACTACCAAGGGCTCTGCAGCATCGCCTGCCATTTGGATGTTCAGGACTTTCAATTCACCCTGCTTTTCTTCCTCCATTATGTATGCATGGGATAAAACATTATGGACTCACTCGCCACTCAATCTTACAGACTTGGAACAATATATCATGAGAAAATGAGTTACTTTAAATGTATATGCATTGGGCCAAAAGGCATAGTAAGCGATGGATGTGCATGTACAGGGTGGGCTGCTGTACAATACGCTGTGCTACTGGTGGGTGTGAGGCCTCGGTGTGGGCGTCAGTGTGTGAGGTGGAGCTGTTGGGCTGTAACTCACCAGCTGCCTCTGTTTGGGTGGCAGTGCCGGGGGTGGGAGAGGCTCGTGAACAGAGTCATTGCTGCTATACGAGTCATTGAAGCTGTAGACTTCCTGGAAGCGCTTGTTGCGTTGCTCGTAGATGCTCTCGCTCTGCGGTGTCTGGTAGAAGAGTGAGGGCTGGGGCTCCGAGTAGTCCTCCACAAACTGCATGTACTTCAGTACTGTGGGGGCAAGATGTGTGCACACACAAAAGAACAAAACAAATCATGACAAAACGTTAGCAGATGACAATGACAGTATTTTTTAATCTACATGTCAAATGGTTTAAAACTGAGAATTTCTCTCTATCCCGTAAATTCTAACATTGGAAATTGAAAGTCGAATGAAGAATGTTCATTAAGTGAATTCAAACCAGCTCCACTTAAAAACAAGAAAAACATATTTTGGGGGAAATGAGGGCAGTCCCCGACCCCCAAAAAATCTTGGTCGACCGAGAGGCGTCCTGTTCTTTCGACCAATAGATTTTCAACATTCTGACCACTTATTTACATTTACATTACATTTAAGTCATTTAGCAGACGCTCTTATCCAGAGCGACTTAATATTTTTCCATACACAGACAAACAAACCCTATGTGTTTGAATAAAATCAACTACATATGCATAGAGCTTGTCTGATGCTTTAGGCACACTGTTTTATTAAATAATTAAGACACAAAAAATTACCCAAGAAAGACCATGTTGGTCACACTGTGTTAAAAAAAATGACAGCAAGGGCCTGTGTGACTGGTGCATGTTGTCTCACTCACCTGCCTTTCCCTATTCCCTCAACCCTTGCTCTCTTTATATGTCACCAATAGGGCCTGACCTATAGCCTATCATAATTAGATCAATAAATTGTTTAACAAATTCTGAACACAGTAACACCTGACAGCAAAATGGGAGGAATGCGGAGGAAATGCGGAGGAAGTGAAAAAGAAACTTGAAATGGGTGAATGTTTACTGGTTGCTCAGGAGGGAAAGGGAAGTCAGATCAATGAAAGACATATTACTTAGTTGTGGAAACTACAGGAGATTCAGAAAAATGAGGGTATAGGAGCGACAGCTGCGGCATTATACGTGCGACAAACAGGTGCTGTTGGATTACAATATCATTTTTCTGCCTGTTTGGAACAGTGTAAACAACACTAATTTAAAGTAATAGACTTTAACAAAAATATTTTTGTAAAGCCTTTATTACAGCAGACAAATCTGTGAAATTGCAGTTCCTATGACTTCCACTAGATGTCAACAGTCTTTAGAAAATGTTTCAGACTTGTATTCAGAAAAATGAGGGAGTAAGAGTCGGAATGAGTGGACACTGCCATTTCAGAGCTTTTTCATGCGTGCGACCGAGAGAGTGCCTTTCTTGTTTACCTTTTATATTGACAACGTTATTGTCCGGTTGAAATGTTATCGATTATTTAGGCTAAAAACAATTTGAGGATTTATTATAAACATCGTTTGACATGTTTCTTTGAACTTTACGGATACAATTAGGATTTTTTGGTCTGCCTGTTTTGACTGCGTTTGAGCCTGTGGATTACTGAAGAAAATGCACAAACAGGTTTTTGGATATAAAGAGACTATCGAACAAAATAAATATTTATTGAGTAAATTAATGTCTTCTGAGTGCAACCATATGAAGGTCATCAAAGGTAAGGGATTAATTTTATCTCTATTTCTGACTTGTGGAACTCTTCTACTTGGCTGGTTACGGTTTGTAATGATTTGTCTGCTGGGCTGTTCTCAAATAATCGTAAGGTATGCTTTCGCCATAAAGCATTTTAAAAATCTGACACAGTGGTTGGATTCACAAGAAGTTAATCTTTAAACCTATGTAAAAATATATTTTGTTTTCTGAATTTTTATAATGAGTATTTCTGTATTGGAATTTGGCACTCTGCAATCTCACTGGATGTTGGCCACATACCCTAGAGAGGGTAAACACTCAAAAAGGCAACGGAAGCTAGATCTGCCTTATTTCTGTAGACATACAGTGCCTTTCGGAAAGTATACAGCCCTTTACTTTTTCCAGTTTGTTACGTTAAAGCCTTTTTCTAAAATGGGTTAAATACAACAACAAAAAACCCTCAGCAATCTACACGCAATACCTCAATGACAAAACGAAAAAGGTGATTTACATTTTTTTTTTTACGTTTGCACATTTCTTAAAAATTAAAAACAAAAAGAGCTAATTTACATAAGTATTTAGACCCTCCTGTTCATATTGATCATGCTCGAGATGATCTACAACTTGATTGGAGTCAACCTGTGGTAAATTCAATTGATTGGACATGATTTGGAAAGGCACACACCTGTCTATTTATTTTACCTTTAACGAGGCATGTCTATTTAAGGTCCCACAGTTGACTGTGCATGCCAGAGCAAAAACCAAGCAATGAGGTCGAAGGAATTGTCTATAGAGCTCTAAGACAGCATTGTGTCGAGGCACAGATCTGGGGAAGGGTACCAAAAAATGCCTGCATCATTGAAGGTCCCCAAGAACACAGTGTCCTTCATCATTCTTAAATGGAAGAAGTTTGGAACCGCAAAGACATTTCCTAGAGCTGGCCACTTGGCCAAACTGAGCAATCATGGGAGAAGGGCCTTGGTCAGGGAGGTGATCAAGAACATGATGGTCACTCTGACAGAGCTCTGGAGTTCCTCTGTGGAGATGGGAGAACCTTCTAGAAGGAAAACCATCTCTGCAGCACTCCATCAATCAGGCCTTTATGGTAGAGTGGCCAGACAGAAGCCACTCTTCAGTAAAAGGCACATGACAGCCCACTTGGAGTTTGCCAAAAGGCACCCAGAGACTCTCAGACCACGAGAAAGAATATTCTCTGGTCTGATGAAACCAAGAATGAACTATTTGGCCTGAATGCCAAGCATAACATTTGGAAGAAACCTGCATGGTGGCAGAATCTTGCTGTGGGGATATTTTTCAGTGGCAGGGACTGGGAGACCAGTCAGGATCGAGGCAAAGATGAACAGAGCAAAGTACAGAGAGATCCTTGGTGAAAACCTGCTCCAGAGCTCTCTCAGACCAGGAGAAACAATATTCTCTGGTCTGAATGAATTCTTTGGCCTGAGTGGCAAGTGTCACTTCTGGAGGTAACCTGGCACCATCCCTACGGTGAAGCATTGTGGTGGTGGCAGCATCATGCTGTGGGGATGTTTTTCAGCGGCAGGGACTAGTCCAGACCGAGGGAAAGCTGAACAGAGCAAAGTACAGAAAGATCCTTGGTGAAAACTTGCTCCAGAGCACTCAGGACCTCAGACTGGGGCGAAGGTTCACCTTCCAACAGGACAACAACCCTAAGCACACAGCCAAGACAATGCAGGAGTGGCTTCGGGACAAGTCTCTGAATGTCCTTGAGTGGCCCAGCCAGAGCCCAGACATCTCTGGAGAAACCTGAGAATAGCTGTGCGCAACACTCCCCATCCAACCTGACAGAACTTGAGAGAATCTGCAGAGAAGAATGGGAAACACCCCCCAAATACAGAGGTGCCATACTGAATCACTGCAAAAGGTGCTTCAAAAAAGGCTCTGAAGAGTTATGTACATTTCAGATTTCAGATTTTTTTGTATAAATTAGCAACAATTTCTAAAAACCTGTTTTTGCTTTGTCATTACAGGGTAATGTCTGTAAATAGAAGAGGGGAAAAAACAATTTAATCAATTTTAGAATACGGCTGTAACGTAACAGTCAACTAAATGGGGTTAGCTCTAGCAGAAACCCTGACCATTTAGTTATTAGAATAGTGCTCAGCTGTTGGAAATCTAAATAAACAGGGGAATCACAAGTGCAGCACAATCATGCTGGTCCTGGCTGTAAGCTCTTTATATAGTGACGCTCCATATGGGGAATGGGCTGATTATCATAATGGCCATCCCACCCCTCAACACCTCCGCTGAGAGGGTCAATCAGAACATGCTCATTTTCTGCACGGCCAGGAGAGTCCACTCCTCTACTCACCCACACAATCCATCAACAAATGTATTATTCCATGTGAGCTCAAAGGGCTGACATCGGTGATTCCCTCCAGGTCTGTGTGTGTGTGGTGTGTGTGTGCGCACACACAGATGGCAGGAGTCTCAGATGTGGACTCATCCACACACATGCACAGAGCCCGAGGGCCAGCCTGCAGCACAAACATGAAGAGCATAGAACTCCCAACTGATCTCCATTCAGCAACATGTCCTGTCCAACATGGCTGACCCATTGTGATGGTCTAGCTAGCAGCATGTCCTGTCCAACATGGCTGACCCATTATGATGGTCTAGCTAGCAGCAGCAGCATGTCCTGTCCAACATGGCTGACCCATTGTGATGGTCTAGCTAGCAGCAGCAGCATGTCCTGTCCAACATGGCTGACCCATTGTGATGGTCTAGCTAGCAGCAGCAGCATGTCCTGTCCAACATGGCTGACCCATTGTGATGGTCTAGCTAGCAGCAGCAGCATGTCCTGTCCAACATGGCTGACCCATTGTGATGGTCTAGCTAGCAGCATGTCCTGTCCAACATGGCTGACCCATTGTGATGGTCTAGCTAGCAGCATGTCCTGTCCAACATGGCTGACCCATTATGATGGTCTAGCTAGCAGCAGACGGAGGGTTGAGAGCAAGGTGGAACAACCAAATCCTACTGGAACATAAGTATGGCAGAAATGCCAGGGATTACAAACATGTATCAGACAGACACACCAGGCGAATAAGGTCCCTAGTCTGAACCCAGCCACACCTTATATGTTACAGAGAGAGAGAAAATATATATACATTTTGTTTAATACTATGGTTTTATCATTCCATTACAGCAGGAGGCACGCATGTGTATTTCAGACTTAACTAAGGGACCCAGTCCGGTGTATTTGGGGCTACACCCTGGGTTTCTTAATTCTGGTATCAGCAGAGTGTGTGTAATACTTGCTATGTCCTCCCCTTGGCGTCAGATACTCACTGTGGCGGCTCTTCTTCTCGGGGAGTGGGGGTGGACTCTGGGGGACGTCTGCCATCTCGCTGGCACAGAACTCAGACACAAACCCATCGCCGGAGTGGCACAGGGTCATGGGCGACACGCCAGGCGTGAACAGGGGAAAGGGGGGCACAGGCGGCATGTCCTCCTCCATGAGGTTGTCATACTGGGACGGGTGACGCTCGAAGGAGACACGCCAGGAGGAGCCCGAGTAGGAGCCGTCGGAGATGCCCGAGCTGGCCCCGCTGCGGCGCTTCTTTTCTGGCAGGGCGGGGGGCGGCAATGCCGGAGTCATGCGGGAGTAGAGGGGGGACGTGGAGGAGCCCTGGAGGGACGGCTGGGGGGAGGGGTAGGCAGGGGTGAAGTGGGGTTGGGCCAGTGGTGGGCCGGGGCCAGGGCACGGAGAAGGGGAGGAGGACTCGCTGTGGGATTCGGGCAGGGGGCTGAGGCACCCCCCCACCGGCAGGGGAGGCATCTGTTCCAGGCTGGACAGGTCCTGGTGCAGGAAGTCGTAGTCCGGGTCGTAGTGGTCTGTGGTGTCTGTGGTGAGAGAGAAAAGACAGGGAGGGACAGGCGAGTCACTGTTTAAGAGCACTGAAAACAAACCTCACTGTCACTTCGGCATAAAAAGCACATTTCTCTACAAACCCCACTCTAAACAACAAGAACACAACTAAGGCATTGGCGAAAACCAAATTCATTGGAGGGAGAGTTAGGATTTCACGAAAGGTTTTGAGGTGCGAGCACCGTGTGTGAAATTGATCCGTGGCACATGTCAGTTGATCACAATGGAGAAGGCACACCACGGCTCGCTTCTCCTTCATCTGAGAAAAGCACCACCGGATGACTTGGTGCAACGTTGGTATCCCCAACCCTCACTGCTTGTCCCTGGTTCCACAATGTGACAGCCATGGTTTTACAGCTTAAGACTTTGAGGCTGCGCCTCAATAGCGTCACCTCTCATCGTCTCTGGACGGCTAAAACTAGGCACATTCTCAGCGGCCATCCACCATATTGCTTTCCCCTCTGCTATCCTATGTTTTCAGACCAGTGCAGATGAAGGAGAGGAGGCAGTTTAAAGACTATTGAGATGCAGTCTCTGTGTCTGGTCTCTTTGCTCACAGGATGGTAGTCACAGGTAGTGAGCCTCGCTCTGTGCTGCTGGAGGCGGTAGGAACAGGAAGCCCCCTGCCTGCATGCATCTATTTGGTTCACGCATCTGCAGCAGCTCGTTTCCACTGTCGTAGTGGTCTGTGAGCCACATTACGACAACCTGTGGTGACCCTGTGGCGACCGAGGTAAACACACACCGTATCAAAAAGAGACAGGCCTCTCATGCTGGGCTCATGGTGGCTCCTCTCTAACCATCTGTGAAGTGCGTTTGTTGTTTCGTGTGTCCGTGTATGTGTTTCATGTGTGTGTGTGTGTGTCAGACTCTCACCCAGAGTCTCACAGCTGGTGTTGCGTGAGCACTGTCCACTGTCCACTGTCCAGGATAGCTGCTCGTCCGACTTGCTCAGCTTGCCCATGCTGTTGCAGGGCGACAGGCGCGGCGACTCCCCTCCGTACGAATGGCTGCCCCCTGAGAAGCGCCGCTGCAACGCATCCACCTCGTACTCCTGTCGACCAGAGCGGGAACAGAACAGTTATTAGCCACGGCGTTTGTCAAGACGTTTGTCAGAGCATTTGGTCAAAAGACACAATGGCACAAAATAAGTTAACAGTGCAACAAAGCTACTCTACCTGCTTGTGGAGGCTGGTGCCCATGGGAAGACCGGAGCCACTGGTGGCGTGGCTCATGGGGGCCACCACTGCCACCCGAGTGGGGGAGGGCGCCGACTGGCGCTTCTTTGGAGGGAGAGCTGGAGGACTAGAGGGGGAAGAGAAGGGGGCATCATTTCAATATGAGGCAGTGTGCAACATTCCCACTGTCCAGTATCCAATAGCCAAGCATGCAGCTCGAGCCACAGTACAATGACTGATCCACTTCTTCTGTGTGTATGTACTGCATGTATGGTGAAGGGAGGTGGGGAAAAGACTGCACTGGAGTGGAGGGGGGGGTTGAGAGACAGGAGGACAATAGCTGACACACTCCGAGAGCCTTCTGTAGTAGCAGCACAATGGAAAAGTGTGTCCTGCATGTGTCACTGCCTGGCTGCTTTCCCCCCTCCGCAAACATATAGCGGTGGGGAGAGCAGCAGCTACTGAACTGTTTCCACACCGCAGTGTACACAGATGGCCCAATGACAAGAGGGCATGTGGAGAATGCAGGCAGGCAGCTGTGGTGGTGAGGAGGTGGAAAATGAGGAGGATATCCTATCTGTCAGTAAGGCACGGGTCAATGACAGCCCCCAGGAAAGTGGATAAAAATAAATTATGTCACAAAAAAATAAAATCTGCAGTGTGGCGCTGCGTAAGACACAGAGACTGGTGCAGAGCACCTTCTGCTGGCAAGGTGAAATTCAGAGAATTAGTGTTTGTATGATCGGAACACAAGGAAAGGCAGAGAGCCTTTTGTATTTAGGGAAAGGGGGATACCTAGTCAGTTGTTCAACAAAGCATTCAACTGAAATGTGTCTCCCGCATTTAACCCAACCCCAAATGTATAAGCGTCTGGATGTGCTGCTGTGTGTGGTAGGCTCTAGAATCTAATGTGGTCCCTTTCCATCCGTTGTCGTGTCTCTCTGGCTGTGAGCTCACCAGCCTCTGCCGAGCCCAGTTTCTCAGAAAATAAATTTGCCTCAGAAACAGTGCTGCACAAGCGGAAGTTTAATTTCTGACACCTCTCTTCACTACACCCTTCAAAGACCATAAAGCCTTCTAAAGAATTAAGACTATTTATAGCCCAGTTACCCAGCTACCACTCTTGCTTTCTTGTAAAGACATGAGCGACAAGCACGTTGGCCTGTAATCAAAGCGCATCAAACGTTATGAGCGGTAAACAGTGCCTTCAGAAAGTATTCACACCCCTTGACTTTTTCCACATTTTGTTGTGTTACAGCCTGAATTTAAAATGCATTACATTGAGATTTTGTGTCACTGGCCTATCATGTAAAAGTGGAATTATGTTTTTAGAATTTTTTACAAATAAAAAATGAAAATCTGAAATATCTTGAGTCAATAAGTATTCAACCCCTTTGTTATGGCAAACCTAAATTACTTCAGGATTAAAAATGTGCCTTACAAGTCACATAATAAATTGCATGGACTAACTGTGTGATATAATGCTGTTTAATATGATTTCTTTCTGAATACACCACATATGTACCCCCCCCACACACACAATTATCTGGAAAGTCCTTCAGTCAAACAGATTCAACCACAAAGACCAGGGTTGTTTTCAGATACCTCACAAATTAGGGCACTTAATGGATGACAAAAAAAAGAAGCAGACATTAAATATCATTTTGAGCATGGTAAAGTTATTATTTACATTTGTGGATGGTGTATCAACAGACCCAGTCATTACAAAGATACAGGCGTCCTTCCTAATTCAGTTGCTGGAGAGGAAGGAAACCACTCAGGGATTTCACCATGAGGCCAATGGTGACTTTAAGACAGTTATAAAGTTTAATGGCTGTGACAGGAGACAACTGAGGATGGATCAACAACAGTGTAGTTACTCCACAACACTAACCTAAATGACAGAGTGAAAAGAATAAAGCCTGTCCAGAATAAATATATTCCAAAACATGCAACCTGTTTGCAATAAGGAACTAAAGTAATACTGGACAAGCATTATGTTTGGGGCAAATCCAGCACATCACCGAATACCACTCTTCATATTTTCAAACATGGCGGTGGCTGCATCATGTTATGGATATGCTTGTCATTGGCAAGAACTAGGGAGTTTTTTAGGATAAGAAGAAAAGGCATAGAACTAAGCACATGCTAGGTCCTGAAGGAAAACCTGGTTCAGTCTGCTTTCCAACAGACACTGGGAGACAAAATCCACCTTTCAGCAGGACAATAACCTAAAACACAAGGCGAATTATAGGCTGGAGTTACTTATTAAGATGACATTGAATGTTCCTGACCTATTTACAATTAACTTAAATCGGCTTGAACAGTTTTATTTAACTAGGCAAGTCAGTTAAGAACAAATTCTTATTTACAATGACGGCCTACCCCAACGACACCGGGCCAAATTGTGCGCCGCCCTATGGGACTCCCAATCATGGCCGGATGTGATATAGTCTGGATTGGAACAAGGGACTGTATTGACGCGTCTTGCACTGAGAAGCAGTGTCTTAGACCGCTGCTCCACTCAGGAGCCCATTTATGGCAAGACTAGAAAATGGCTGTCTAACAATGATCAACAACCAACTACACAGAGCTTGAAGAATAAATTAAAAAAATGGGCAAATATGGTACAATCCAAGTTTGCGAATCCCTTAGAGCAGGGCTCTCCAACACTGTTCCTGGAGAGCTACAGTCCTGTTGGTTTTCACTCCAACCTAATCTAGCACACCTGACTAATAATTAGCTGATTGATAAGCTGAACCAGGTTAGTTACAACTATGGTTGGAGTGAAAACCTACAGGAAGGTAGCTCTCCAGGAACAGGGTTGGAGAGCCCAGTCTTAGAGACTTACCCCAAAAAAGACTCACAGCTGTAATTGTTGCCTAAAGGGAATCCAACATGACTCCGGGGGTTGAATACTTATCTAAACATATTAGTGTTTTATTTTACATTTAAAAAAGTTAGCATTTTTCTTCATATTTGACAGAGTATTTTGTGTAGATCGTAAAATAAAAAATAACAACCCAATTTTAAATCCCACTTTGTAACACAACAACATTTGGAAAAAGTCAAGGGGTGTAAATACTTCCTGAAGGCACTGAACATTCTTTTGTGATGTTGGTGGAGGCTACAAGAGAGCTGTGTGCTCAGCTCTCTGCAGGCCTAACGAGTATACAGATGGAGACCTGAGTCAGTGTCTAAACAGTGAATGGTGACGTGGCTAGAACTCTGCATTCACTTCAGTTCAGACTTGACTCTGACTTGTGCTGTGACATCAAATGTTCTGAGAGTTATCAATGACTGAACGAAAAGGTAGTTATTATCACAAACTGCTCTTAGGAAGGGTTAAACCCCCCCAACACAAATTCCCTTGGTGGCAAAGGTCTGGATGAATAGTAATTTATCGGCGTAGTAACAACCCCCACCTCACGACCCGTGTAACCTCATACTGATGCACCACCCAATTTCAAAATGGCACCTTATGCATTCTATTACAACTTTCAAGAGTAAGTTCTAAGGCCAACGGAGTTCATAAAAATACAAAATAAAGGACTTTCAACTTACTCACCCCACCGACCCAGGCGCACCCCACAGTTTTGGATCCACTGAACTACTGTTTGTTAGAGCTATGAAAGGGACACCATCTCTATGAAATGAGCTCTTACTTGTGTTCAGCCATCTTTACGCCAGGGAGAGGGGGTTTCGGAGGGGCCACCTCCTCTGCTTCCTCCTCGGTGGGTTCAGTCAAAACTTCCGTAGATTGGGTTGTGGCTGAACTCTTGTCCAGACTCTCCTTCTCTTTGGCAGGTGGCTCTGCAGCGCTGTGGGTATACGAGTTGTATACAGGTGTTGTTCACATTGTGTACAATTTCCTCACAGTGTAAGACGTGTTCAGTACAGGTTAAAGTGGAGGAGTGTGATTGATATCCTCTGTGGCTCACTCTCACCTCTCAGTCAGGGCGGCCGGTGGCACTGGTTTGACAGGAGACGTAGGGGAGGGATGCTCCTGTTTCTCGATGGTCAGTTTCACCAGCTCCTGTGGACAATCACCGTGTGCAGTTATTAAATGTGAGCCAACTTCAACCCCTTTCAACATCTCTTCCCCAAAGAGTAACAAGTACTCGACTAGCTACCGTTTCCCCAAAAAACATAACATGCATTAATTGTTACCATTCATTTGTGACATCGCATATTTCATGTTCGTTCGTTTTTTTTGGTATGCCAACTTTACCTTAACACCGTCGAGCACTGCCTTGATCACAGTGGTGACGGTAACGATGGTTTCTTTATCTTCCAGGTTGACCCCCTCCAGCATAACTTGGTCAGACCAGCGAATGAGATTGCCCAGACTCTGGTACACACGGTTAAGACAAGATGACACCGCTGAACTGGGAACAACCAAGAGGAAAGATTAGGCTAACAGACGGTTGAAGGTTTCTTACGATTGCAACCCTACAAAACAAATAAAATCGTCAACCTTAAATGACATTTGGCTGCACCTCGTCTCATGTCAACTGAAGCCTCGTCTTAAAACACACAATGGAAGAGCTCCAGATATACATCCTCGTGGGCCAGACTCACCTGTGTTGGATCCTTGGTTCCACTTGGACTAAAGGCAGGATGGCCTCTAGGACCTTACTGGCAGAGCCTGGTAACATCTCCAGCACCTTCTTGTCCACCGCCATCTTGTCAATGATCGTCTTGAAGTAACGCAAGGCACTGACCACGTCTTTCTCATGCTCCTCTAACCGACTCAAACCCTACAAAAGCAAGCCAACATGAGAGCAATCTTGAACATGGTGGTGCATCTTGGTTACGTGATTATTGCATAATGTGAGGCTTTTTCGCTCTGCAGTCACAGTCTCATTCGCTGTTCTTGTAGGATATAAATGAACAACTAATTGCCCTTATGAGATGGACAAAGCAAAAGCTTGCGGCCTATGTAGAGGGAGAAACAGACATTTAACCAACCTTGTTAGCAGGTTTCTCCGCAGTCTTGACGCTATGTTCTAAAGGTGGCTTACTGACTTTCTTCGAGGGTGTCCTTTTGATTTTGGGAGAGTGGAACTTGTCCATAAGCTTCATGGTGAAGGAAGACAAATGGGAGCGTTGGGAGTCTGAGGAGGGAGGGAAAGCGAGAGGGAGAATTAAGAGAATAACCTTTCATTATCTACAGAGAGTGTGAATTGAGAGAACCCTTGTTAGAAATTCACTTTCGGATACCTCACACATACGGAAGTTTCATCTAATGTTACATGATTTCAGACTTAAACACAACCTCTCACAATTGCTCAGATATAAGAAATAAGCAAGCAAAAATGTGTTGTCAGAGTGAGATAATAGAAAACTCATGAACACTAATTAGTCTAAACCGCATTATACGAATGAGAGCCTTGTAGATCTGTCTTCATTTAAAAAACCATGTACTGTTCTTCAACTGTATGAAAATAATGGTTACCCACAAAACCTGAAATTAATTGTAGGCAAAATTGACCGTTTTTCCAGGTCAACTGCATCAAAAGGCCCAAATGAACTCCTTTAGCAACTCGTACAGACCCAGGCGCTGGGACACACTAGGCAGGTTTCCATTGACCCAGGTTTATTCAACAAAAGCAATGTTGCAACAACATTGCGACATGGGTAATGCAAACAGCAACTTCAGGAGAGATGTTATCGGTTCAACAGGGGTGCATTTTTCTTTGTCAGACTTTCTATATTATGACAAATGATTAACAGTTTAAAAAAAATAATAATTAGGATCGCCCAAAAATGCGGTGATGTCATCATGTAACTATTAGGGCCAGGACAATACCAGTATCACTATACCCGTTTAGTATCATGGCAAGGAAACAAAACACGAAGAGGATGTAACTTTTTTTTTAGGAAAACAGCCCTGGAAACAAATATCATTATGGTGTCATCCAGAGTTACATTTATTTTCCAAGCATTAGCACTGAATATTTTACATCCAGCAGGTTTTTAAAAGGACCAAAGAGTTTGGACTGCTTCGTATTTCCATTTTTGCCATTAAAAAAAATATTGCAGTACTGGTATCGTCAGACTTAGTAATTATAAAGCTCCACTCCAAAATGTATTCTAAATGCCTACGGATTGATATATATATATATTTTTTAAACTATAAAAAATAAATATTTCAAATTAATTGGTTGCATGCACATATTTAGCAGATATTATCGCAGGTGTAGCAAAAATACTTACGTTCCTAGCGCAGTAATACCTGACAATATCAAACAATACACACAAATCCCCAAAATGTAAAGAAAGGACTTAAGAAACATTGAAATATTAGAACGAGCAATGCCAGAGTCGAGAATATAAATCTACAATGCATTCAGAAAGTATTCAGACCCCATGACTTTTAACACAATTTGTTAAGTTACGGCTTTATTCTAAAATTGATTAAAACGCCCCCCCCCCCCCCTCCCCCTTCAAGGGCTTTTCTTTATTTCTACATTGTAGAATAATAGTGAAGACATCAAAACTATGAAATAACACATATGGAATCATGTAGTACCCCCCCCCAAAAAGTGTTAAAATACTCAAAAATATATTTTAGATTCTTCAAAGCAGCCACTCTTTGCCTTGACAGCTTTGCACACTCTTGGCATTCTCTCAACCAGCTTCACCTGGAATGCTTTTCCAACAGTCTTGAAGGAGTTTCCACATATGCTGAGCACTTGTTGGCTGCTTTTCCTTCACTCTGCAGTCCAAGTCATCCCAAACATCTCATTTGAGTTGAGGTCTGGTGATTGTGGAGGCCAAGTCATCTGAATGCAGCACTCCATTACTCTCCTTCTTGGTCAAATAGCCCATACACAGCCTGGAGTTATGTTAGGTCATTGTCCTGTTTAAAAACAAAATAATAGTCTCACTAAGAGCAAACCAGATGGGATGGCGTATGGCTGCAGAATGTTGTGGTAGCCATGCTGGTTAAGTGTACATTGAATTCTAAATAAAATACTGACAGTGTCACTAGTAAAGCACACCCACACCACCTCCAACATGCTTCACGGTGGGAAACACACATGCAGAGATCATCAGTTCACCTACTCTGCGTCAGACCAAAGGACAGGATTTCCACCGGTCTAATGTCCAGTGCTTGTGTTTCTTGGATGAAGCAATTGTCTTCTTAATTGGTGTCCTTTAGTAGTGGTTCCTTCAACCATGAAGGCCAGATTCACGCAGTTTCCTGTGAACAGTTGGTGTTGAGATGTGTCTGTTACTTGAACTCTGAAGCATTTATTTGGGCTGCAATCTAAGGTGCAGTTAACTCTAATAAACATCCTCTGCAGCAGAGGTAACTCTGGGTCTTCCTTTCCTGTGGCGGTCCTCATGAGAGCCAGTATCATAGCGACTGCACTTGAAGAAACTTTTCAAGTTCTTGAAATGTTTCGGATTGACTGACATTCATGTCTTAAAGTAACGATGGACTGTCGTTTCTCATTGCTTATTTGAGCTGTTCTTGCCATAATTTGGACTTGATATTTTACCAAATAGGGCTATCTTCTGTATACCACCTCTACCTTGTCACAACACAACTGATTGGCTTAAGGAAAGAAATTCCATAAATTAACTTAACAAGGCATACCTGTTAATTGAAAAGCATTCCAGGTGACTACCTCATGAAGATTTGAGAGAATTCCAAGAGTGTGCAAAGCTGGCTACTTTGAAGAACTTCAAATAAAATGTATTTTGATTTGTTTAACACATTTTGGATTACTACATGATTCCATAGGTGTTATTTCATAGTTTTGATGTCTTCACTATTACTCTATAATGTAGAAAATAGTAAACTAAAGAAAAACCCTTGAATGAGTAGGTGTGTCCAAACTTTTTGACTGGCACTGTAAGTATTGCTCCGTTCACCTTTGCCTCGACCTGAATAGTCTCCCAGTCCCTGCATCACGCTCCCATAACCCACAGCATGATGCTACCACCACCATTCTTCACCATAGGGAGGGTGACAGGTTTCTTCTAGATGTGATGCTTGGCATTCAGGCCAAAGAGTTCAATCTTGGTTTCATCAGACCAGAGAATCTTGTTTCTCATGGTCTGAGAGACCTTCAGGTGCCTTTTGGCAAACTCCAAGCAGGCTGGCATGTTCGTTTTACTGAGGAGTGGCTTACATCTGGCCACTGTACCATGAAAGGTGGAGTGCTGCAGAGATGTTGTCCTTATTGAAAGTTCTCCCATCTCCACAGAGGAACTCTAGAGCTCTGTCAGAGTGACCATTGGGTTCTTGGCCACCTCCCTGACCAAGGCCCTTCTCCCCGGATTGTTCAGTTTGGCCAGGCTACCAGCTCTTGGTGGTTCCAAACTTCTTCCATTTAAGAATGATGGAACCACTGTGTTCTTGGGGTCCTTCAATGCTGCAGCAGAAATGTTTTGGTACCCTTCCCCAGATCTGTGCATCGATACAATCCTGTATCGGGGCTCTACGGACAATTCCTTCGACCTCATGGCTTGGTATTTTCTCTGACATGCATTGTCAACTGTGGGACCTTATATAGAAAGGTGTGTGCATTTCCATATCATCTCCAATCAATTGAATTTACCACAGGTGGACTCCAATCAAGTTGTAGAAACATCTCAAAGATGATTAATGAAAACAGAATGCACCGGAGCTCAATTTCAAGTCTCATAGCAAAGGGTCTGAATACTTATGTAAATAAAGTATTTCAGTATTTTTTGTTAATTTCTAAAAATCTGTCTTTGCTTTATCATTATGGGGTAATGTGTGTATATTGCTGACACTTCTTTTTATTTAATACATTTTCGAATAAGGCTGTAACGTAACAAAATGTAGAAAAGTCAAGAATCTGAAATAAAATAAAAACATTCAACATATTAATATTTCAACACGTTTTTGATTTATCTTATTTTTAGACATGGACTGTAACAATATACTCTTCAAACATGTCACATTTCCAGAATAGGCTCTGGTAGTTTTGATACTATTTCCCTTTAAAACCAGACTATTTAATTAAACAGAAATAAAATATTGTTTGACTACAGACTAAATTGATCAGAGGGACTTAAGTTTCAAGTTAAGGTCACATGCACAAGTACGGTGAAATGCCTTTCTTTGCAAGCTCTAACCCCAACAATGCAGTAATCAATAACCAAACTAAAAACTAAAAATAACAAGGTAGAACAAAAACACACGAGATATAAAAAGAAGAACACAATAACATAAGTAAGCACACTATGTACAGGGTCAGTTCCAGCACCATATTTACAATGTGCAGGGATACTGGATCAATAGAGGTAGATATGCATAGGGGTAAGGTAACTAGGCATCAGGATATATGATAAACAGAGTAGCAGAAGCACATATGATGATTGTATGTGGGTGTGTATGTGTGTGTGTGTGTATATATAGAATTAATATAAAATGTACGTTAATATTATGCATCTGTGAGCAAATCATGGAATGAGTGTTTGTATGCGTGTTGGAGTATCAGTGTGCATAGTGTGAGTATACAGAAATATGAATAAAATACAAAGGTCAACTCTGATAGTCCGTGTAGCCATTTAGTTAGCTATTTAGTTAGCTATTTAGCAGTCTTATGGCATGGGGATAGAAGCTGTTCAGGAGACTGTTGGTGTCAGACTTGATGCACCGGTAACGGCTTAACGTGCGGAAGCAGAGAGCACAGTCTATGGCTTGGGTGGTTGGAGTCTAACTATTTTCCGGGCCTTTATTTAACAACGCCTGACACAGAGGTTCTGGATGGCAGGGAGCTCGGCCTCAGTGATGTACTGGGATGTCTGCACCAGCCTCTGTAGTGCCATTCGATCAAGGGCGGTGCGATTGCAATAGCAAGCAGCGATGCAGCCAGTCAAGATGCTCTCAACGGTACAGCTGTCGCGCCTTCACGGACTGTGTCCGTGTGTGTGGAACTTTTTAAATTATTTGTGATTTGACTTTCTTGCATGCTCTAACCCCAACAATGCAGTAATCAATAACAATGTAATACTAAAAATAACAAGGTAGAAACAAAAACACACAAGATATAAAAAGAAGAACAAAGCCAAGGAACTTGAAGCTCTCGACCCGCTCCACTGCAGCCCCATCAAAGTGGATTGGGGTGTGCTCTCCCCCGTTTCCTATAGTCCAAAATCAGTTCCTTGATCTTGGTTACGTTGAGCTTGTTGTTCCAGCCCCACACTGCCAGGTCACTGACCTCCGCCCTGTAGGCTGTCTCATCATCACAGGTGATCAGGCCAACCACCATTGTGTCGTCAGCAAACTTGATGATGATGTTGGGGTCGTGCATGGCCACGCAGTCGTTGGTGAACAGGGAGTACAGGAGGTGACTAAGCACACACCCCTGTGGGGCCCCCGTGTTAGGGGTCAGCGTGGCGGAGGTGATGTTGCCTACCCTCACCACCTGGGGTTGGTCCGTAAGGAAGTCCAGGATCTAGTTGCAGAGGGAGGTGTTCAGTCCCAGGGTCCAAAGCTTGGTGATGCGCTTGGGGAGGATAATGGTGTAGAACGCTGAGCTATCTGTACTCAATGAACAAATATACTCACATAAGTAGGTGAGGGCAGTGTGGAGTGCAATTGAGATGGTGTCATCTATGGTTCTGTTGGGGGGAATGTAAATTGAGGTGTCTGGGATGTTAGAGTTGCTGTGTGCCATAACCAGCCTCTCAAAGCACTTCATGATTACAGATGTGAGTGCTACGGGGCGGTAGTCATTGGAGCATGAAGCCGTATAATGATTGGGAACAGGAATGACGGTGGCCATCTTGAACTACAGTGGAGCAAAAAAGTCAGCCACCAATTGTGCAAGTTCTCCCACTTAAAAAGATGAGGCCTGTAAATTTCATCATAGGTAGACTTCAACTATGACAGACAAAATGAGGGAAGAAAATACCCAAAAATCACATTTTTAATGAATGTATTTGCAAATTATGGTGGAAAATAAGTATTTGGTCACGTACAAACAAGCAAGATTTCTGGCTCTCACAGACCGGTAACTTCTTCTTTAAGAGGTTCCTCTGTCCTCCACTCGTTACCTGTATTAATGGCACCTGTTTGAACTTGTTATCAGTATAAAAGACACCTGTCCACAACCTCAAACAGTCACACTCCAAACTCCACTATGGCCAAGACCAAAGAGCTGTCAAAGGACACCAGAAACAAAATTGAAGACCTGCACCAGGCTGGGAAGACTGAATCTGCAATAGGTAAGCAGCTTGGTTTGAAGAAATCAACTGTGGGAGCAATTATTAGGAAATGGAAGACATACAAGACCACTGATAATCTCCCTCGATCTGGGGCTCCACGCAAGATCTCACCCCGTGAGGTCAAAATGATCACAAGAACGGTGAGCAAAAATCCCAGGACCACACAGGGGGACCTAGTGAATGACCTGCAGAGAGCTGGGACCAAAGTAACAGAGCCTACCATCAGCAAGGGCATTGAAGATGAAACGTGGCTGGGTCTTTCAGCATGACAATGATCCCAAACACACCGCGCGGGCGACGAAGGAGTGGCTTCGTAAGAAGCATTTCAAGGTCCTGGAGTGGCCTAGCCAGTCTCCAGATCTCAACCCCATATAAAATCTTTGGAGGGAGTTGAAAGTCCATGTTGCCTAGCAACAGACCCAAAACATTACTGCTCTAGAGGAGATCTGCATGGAGGAATGGGCCAAAATGCCAGCAACAGTGTGTGAAAACCTTGTCAAGCGTGTTCTGTAAGTCTTCACTTCTGTCATTGCCAATAAAGGGTATATAACAAAGTATTGAGATAAACTTTTGTTATTGACCAAATACTTTTTTTTGCCCCACTGTATGTGGGGATTACAGACTGGGACAAGGAGAGGTTGATTGTCACTGGGTGTGTTGTCTCCGGCTAATTTCATATACACTTGTCACGTAGCAATATAAAAACTAGGCATATGCATTTTATGATTCCCTTTTCCTGTGCAGTGCTTCCCAATGTGCAGTGGTTTCCACTAAAGCTCTATTAGTTCCACCTCAGTGCAGACCGTGTGGAGAGATGCTCACCACACACTGCAACAGTCTTCCCCTGGAGACGCCCGTGGCAACAGCTTGACTGCTCAACTCAGTCTTGCCTGAGCAGCAGTGGCCTTACATACACCGGAGTCCGGACACGTGTCCAATGGTAGCCAGGCATCATGCGTTAAGGACAACATAGTGAACCTTGCAAATGGACACTGGGACCCCAAAACAAATCAATGAAATACATTGGTGTCATATGATTTCTGAATCTAGCACTGCATTCAGTGATAAAGAGTATTCATCCTCAGTATTCAGGACACAAGAGTGGGTGTGAATATAGGCTACTCCCAGTCCCACTAAAATAACTTTACTAAATGCTGAGTGATTTCAGTTTTTAAATAACTAGTTGACCACATCGGTTCAATTAGTACATTTCAATTCCATTTAGTTCAGACGTTTTTCTGTCCTTCAACATGCTGTTTGTGCCATTTCTCTAGAGAGATCTCTTCTGGGACATGTCCAACTCATAATAGTTAAGTGCAGAAAACGTGATAATGAACTACAATGACCAGAATCCATTGTGCCTACAGCTGCCTGTTCTCATTGGTTCTTGCCAGGCAAGCCTGGAGGCCGGCAGACACGGAGAGGAAGGGTGATAGAGACATGAAAATGTATTTTTATTTAACTAGGCAAGTCAATCTTATTTACAAAGATAGCCTACCAAGGGGCAAAAAGGTCTCAGGGGCTGGGATTCAAAATAGGTGTGTTGGGTCAATGTCCTGTTGAAAAACAAATGATATTCCCACTAAGTGCAACCCAGATGGGATGACGTATCCCTGCAGAATGCTGTGGTAGCCATGCTGGTTAAGTGTGCCTTGAATTATAAATAAAATCACAGATAGTGTCACCAACAAAGCACCCCCCAAACCATCAGACCTCCACCGCCATGCTTCACGGTGGGAACCACACATGCAGAGGTCATCCATTCACCTTTTCTATGTCTTAAAGACACGCCGGTTTGAACCAAAAATCACACATTTGGACTCAGACCAAAGGACATATTTCCACCGGTCTAATTATATCCATTGCTTGTGTTTCTAGGCCCAAGAGTTCAAGTAACATACACATCTAAATATCTAAACTGGGTCTTCCTTTCCTGTAGTGGTCCTCATGAGAGGCAGTTTTATCATAGCGCTTGATGGTTTTTGCGACTGCACTTAAATAAACTTTAAAAGTTCGTAACATTTTCCAGATTAACTGACCTTCATGTCTTCAAGTAATGATGGACTGTCATTTCTCTTTGATTATTTGAGCTGTTCTTGCCATAAAATGGACTTGGTCTTTTACAAAATAGGGCTATCTTCTATATAACACTCCTACCTTGTTACAACACAACTGATTATCTCAAACGCATTAAGGAGGAAAGAAATTACACAAATGAACTTTTAACAAGGCATACCTGTTAATTGAAATTGCATTCCAGGTGACAACCTCATAAAGCTGGTTTAGAGAATGCCAAGGGTGTGCAAAGCTGTAATCAAGGCAAAGGGTGGCTACTTTGAAGAATCTAACATATAAAACATATTTTAACACTTTTTTGGTTACTACATGATTCCATGTGTTATTTCATATGTTGATGTCTTTACTATTATTCTACAATGTAGAAAATTGTAAAAACCTGGAATGAGTAGGTGTCCAAACTTTTCACTGGTACTGTGTGTGTGTGTGGCTAAATATTTTATTTAGGTAATATGAATAAATTATGGTTAGAGCCTAATAAGTGATAGTAATGGGCAGTCACTACAATCAAATGTTTAATTCTGTATTGTTACCGCATTGAACCTACATAATGTAGGTATATAATTTTTGAAAACATAAACCAACCTGAAACCAAACCAACCTGAAAAAGCACAAATCACTCAGCACTAAAGTGTACACTATTATTTCAGTCAAGACTTTCAAACGATACATCTTTTAAAAAAAGGCTTATACACCTGGCCTAAACATTGACTTGCTCAGTGAATTAAGTGGTGTAGACAGGTTGAAGAAAAACAAAAAAGCCATCGTTTGGAGCTCGTATCTAGGCTACACCCAGCATTGCTGACGGCACGGCACACCCAGTGATCAAATAATACAGAGGCCATTACAAAGAGTGGTAAGAAACACCTCAATAGACCAAGTCATTAAACAGCAAGCAGGGCACAAAAACAATGGCGAACGTGCATAAAGATGGCACAATTCAGATATGACGTCATTGTTTTAACACTGTATACAAAGTTTTTATACTTTGGCGCGCGATATGGTTCAATGTGCCAATAAATCAGTACAATCTACTTTAGGTTGTTCACATTTCTGGTGTCTTGAAGCTAAAATTGGGATAGTGTATACTTTGCTAATGAGCATACAAGAACATAGTAAATGGAGAGCAATGTACAATACGGTGAACTTAGCAAAACAAGGAATTAGCACCTCCGCTATTGAGCAGTGCTCAAGTTGATAAAAATGTGTAGTCTACATCGATCATGTGCGACAGAATTAATCCATCTAGGCCTAGACATTGAACAATAAATGAGGCTGTGTGTGTGTGTGTGTGTGTGTGTGTGTGTGTGTGTGTGTGTGTGTGTGTGTGTGTGTGTGTGTGTGTGTGTGTGTGTGTGTGTGTGTGTGTGTGTGTGTGTGTGTGTGTGTGTGTGTGTGTGTGTGTGTGTGTGTGTGTGTGTTCTGACGGCACTCCTTGCCGGAAGCTGGCTGTTGCCGCTCAATAGGATGTTAACAGCTGGCTACTGTGGATGACAGGCTATTTCCTGCTGTTCTGCAAGCTATGACAGGTCACTTTTCTCTCAGGTCAACATGCACACCGACTATTAAACCAAAAGATAAACTAAATGGCTGAGGCATCGGTCTCCAACATCGTGTGAGGGCTGAACCATTTGCCTTCCTGTACTAGATACATTCAGACAACAGCCTACATAGCCCGTTTTAGAGTCAGGGTTCTCCTCACTACTTCCTATTACATTTCAAATCTAATTGAACTGAAACACCGTACTACTGGGAGTTAACTCTTTTGAAAATAAGGCATGATTGCCATGCATCCATTTGCAACAGCCAGTCCAGCTAGCTTGAGAAGAAAAGTAACATAAGCAAGAGGGTACAGTAAACTCGCCTGTTTACTCGGTCTCTGTGTGAGGGTGGAAATCACTTCACCGAGAGGGAGGTTTCTCCACAATGGTTGTAAACAAAGGAGAGGCCAGAACAGCCATGACTGAGGCAGTGTTCTCACCATGTTAGTAGGTCTCAGCCTCTCCACATTTAAATAAACCCCGAAACAACCACAGAAGTAGGTCACGCATAAAAACGTATCTGGTCTCTCAACCAAGAAAAACTGCAGAGAACAACTGAAGATGAAGGTTAATTTTAGAGATGCAGCCACAACAAAAAGACATTGCATCTATAGCTCTCTCCCCATGGGAGGAAGTGTCTGCCTAAAATACACCTACTGCTAGTATTAAGCAACATCACTTCAAGAGAGAGCACATACAATGAAATGTAGGGCCTCAGACTGTGTTCAATACGGATCTGTCAGCTCTGGAAAGATTTTGTCTGCAAAACATAAACATACTTAAAGTAACTGAGTGAAAATATCACATATGCTGTGAACTCACACCCAAATAATGTTGCTGACTTATTTGTGGCCAAAGCATAAATTGGGTGGGGGAAACACTTCATACGTGTATCTCAAACAGACGGCTTTAAAAATGCTTGTCATTTCCTCATGAAGTATGATATGAGCTGGCCAATCAGCGTTCTACTCGCATGCATATTTTTAAATAACCAGCATACACTCACACCATTTTGTTGTTGGTGTAAGCCTAACACCATTATAAAACAGAAAACCTGCTTTCTAACATACTTAATTACCATTTTTTGTAAGGAAAACTATTTAACTCATATTGTAAGTAATTATAGGTCATATTTAATAGAAATCTGGAAACGATTAACCATTACTTTAAAATAAAACACAGTAAAGTGTATGACTGGGCGATAAAGCCAAAATATCACTACGATATTTTTTACATTTCAGACGGTCTGATTGTATTTTATGTTTTTGAATAATAAAAGTTCAACAATTTGCTTTATGAGTAGTGCATGACCCTCGGGCGGCAACACACATTCTAAGTGATTTCAATGGGTCTTTCTCCATTATGATCGTTTTATACTGTTCAATTAAAACTTCAACCCCCCCCCCAAAGTATACATTTTCATTAATTTCTGCCTTTCCTGCACTCATTTGAGATCATTTCCACACTGCCACGTAGGGCTGCACGATATGGGCAAACAAATGTAGGTCATATTTGAATACAGCGTTTGACATGACAATTAAAGAAATGCCAGGGAGGAGTTCTTTTCAAACAAAGTGTTGGTCAGTGTTTCCTAGGGGACCCTATAATTTTTTAATAGATTAAACGTTCTCTTAGTTACTTAATGTACCTAACATATTCATGCTTTGCCTATTCCTCTTTGATTTAGAAGGTACTGTTGCACAAACAACATGATCATTTAGGCATATACCATCACTGGTATCTGGCTGTACAGCTAGCTACATTTGCTCTGACTCAATACATTTATTAGCTAGCTAGCCAGCTATTTAGCATTAGCGGATAACATGAACTAGCGATTAGTATTAATGCGAACACGATTTAAAAAGACAAACTAGATGTTTGCGGATGTAAGAAACAAACAGTGTAATTATAGAGCGCTTGTGGATTTATATTAAGCAAAGTGGAAATAACATTGTTGTCGTCAACATTGTTGCAAGACCATGCAGACTGAACTGGGAGCGGGGCTAGGTCTGTGTGCAAAGCGGCGTGGAGAGAGACAACTCAAGTAGTGAAGTAAACTATTAAAATGGACGTTACACACAGTGTATCACACCTAACAAGCCAAACAGTGAAATACCGTTATAGAAGGTAAAAACCCAAACCAGTCCGTGCATCAATACTGGTACATAGTAAAATACGGTATACTGCTCAGCCCTAGTTTCAATTTGTAAGTCGCTCTGGATAAGAGCGTCTGCTAAATGACTTAAATGTAATGTACAGTAAATCTAATTCCCCCCAACTTTGTAGCCTAGCTGATGTGGAATCACTAGCTAGTTAGCAGTGCGCTAGTAGCATCCCTTGTGCAAGTGACACCACTCCCCCTGAGACTTGAAGTAGGCTAGTTGTTTCCCTTGCTCCACAAAGAGATATGGCTTTTGTGGAGTGATAGGTAATGCTGCTTCATGACTGCAAAGTGTTGCTGTGCAGAAGATCACTGGTCCCTGGAAGCTCCAAACGGGCTCTGCATAGCCAACACTAATTTTTCCTGAAACACTAGTAGTAGAGCATTTCCATCTAAAAGGACCCACGAGCATCAACATGTGAAGTTCATAAGAACATATCAAATTGGAGGGTTAAATGATAGCTAAGTGTCTATATTTTGGGGAAATGAAGGCAGACACATTTCAGCTTCCTACTTCGCAACAAAGCATCCTTCACTCATGCTTTCTAATAAACTCAGTCACCGTATCAGTATATTCGTCAATGTTATTCTCGGGAGCTACCCGGAACATATCCCAGTCCGCGTGATCAAAACAATAATGAAGCATGGATTCTGATTGATTAGACCAGCATTGAATAGTCCTTAGAATGGGTACTTCCTGTTAAGAGTTTCTGCCTATAGGAAGGGAGGAACAAAATGGAGTCATGGTCAGAGAGGACCTTGTAGGCATCCCGGAAGTTGGAGTAGCAGTGGTTGAAGTGTTTTAGCACCGTAAGTACTACAGTGGATGTGTTGATAGAACTTCGGCAGCCTTTTTCTCAAATTTGCTTTGTTAAAATCTCCAGCTACAATAAACACGGCCTCAGGATGTGGTTTCCAGTTTGCATAAAGTCCAGTGAAGTTCTTTGAGGGCCATTGTGGTATACACGGCATATACACGGCAGTTACTATAACTGAAGAGAATTCTCTAGTTAGCTAATTCGACCAGCATTTGATTGTGGGGTATTCTAGGTTGGGTAAACAAAAGGACTTGAGTTCCTTTATGTTATCACAATCACACCATGAGTCATTAATCATGAAACATACACCCTCGTCCTTCTTCTTCCTGGAGAGATATGTATTATTGTTTGCACGATGAACTGAGAACCCAGCTGGCTGGATGGACGCAGACAGTATATCCCGAGAGAGCCATGTGTCCGTGAAACAGAGTATGTTACAATCCCTGATGTCTCTCTGGAAAGAAATCCTTGGCCTGAGCTCGTCCACTTTATTATCAATAGACTGAACGTTAGCGAGGAATATACTCGGAAGCGGTGGGTGGTACACGCCTCCTACATCGGAAGACCTCTCCAAGTACCTCTTCTCCGATGCCGGTGTTTTGGGTTGGCCTCTGAATCAGTTCAATTGCCCTGGGGGGTTCGAACAAAGGATCCGCTTCGGGAAAGCCATATTCCTGGTTGTAATGCTGGTATTGCTGGTGAGGTACCGCCGCTCTGATACACAAAAGTTCTTCCCAGCTGTATGTAATTGCACAAAACAATTTCTGGGCTAATAAAAGTACGAATAATACATAAAAAAGCAAAATACTGCAAAGTCTCCTAAGAGCTAGAAGCACGGCAGCCCTATCCGTCAGCGCCATTGTCACCCAGGTTCAGTGTATAATAAAATCAGCTGTCAAGTTCTGCTTGAATGCAGAGGATGATGTCTTGTTTCTTTGCGTTTACGTCTTGCTCCAGGATACTGGGATGATGTTGGTGTAAATGTGTCAACATATTTGAGGTGTTGGCGGCTGCATATGCTATTCTCGTTGAGCATGGTGACATACGGTTAACATTGTATCCACAACTCTCTGTTCATCGCCGTTGTAATCTACTGGGAAGCCAAAATGATGGAGGATACTCCAATTCTGGTTTATTGACCGTCACACAGAACTAGTTCCCAGCTGTGCCTCACAAAAGGACGTTTGAAATGCACCAATTCAAATTTTGATTACAATGTGCACCCTAATTGTTTTCATGGAATAGCCTGGAAATAGATTTACTCAAAGGGCGTAGGCATAACCTAGCCTAGTGTTTTTATTTTGTAAATATATATATTTTTTAATGTATTCATTCAGGTTCACAGAGCGGACCAAACCGGTTCGAATATGTTACACGGTCCTCCCTTCCACTGGCATACTGTTCTTTAGCTAATAACATTTTTCTTTGTCTTTCTGTTGTCTGGTTGTCAAACCAAGAGTGTTAAAACAGTCCGAGTCTGGACAACGCCTCCCCCTCTGTCCATCTCTCCCTCTGCCTCGCTTTCTCTCCAGTTAATGTTACTTCTCCCAGTTCTTACTGACACCTACCCATGAGCCCCCTCAGTTCTTACTGACACCTACCCATGAGCCCCCTCTTGTTCCATTTATTGTAACCAGCATCCTCACCCACTGAGCACCGACCAACACTAGATATCCATGAACGTTGAAAAGTAGTTCAAATTTGGTCAGTCCACCCTGGCCTTGGATGTTAATGTCCAAAGATGGGATCAGATTTAGTCCGGTCCATCATAGATGTGTGTTTCACAAGTTTGGACAGTAGAGTATAATACAGTATATTGTACTATACTCTACCATACGCTACTGGACTGTACAAACCGCTACCTTACTCTGCTCTTCTTTGCTGTGCATTAGATTCATAATAATGCATTTCTGTGTAGTACAGATCAGGGACCCATGATATAATTCAGTTATCATAATTCCGTCACCGGGTGTAAATCCACTTCCCTTGCTGTAGTTCAATAAACCAAATATTTGTTTTCCCAATCTCAAGGTGCTATGTCGTAGTTGACAAGCCATACTTTCTACAGACTTCTTTGAATCTTAATTTGGAACAGATACACGACGCACACAAAGAATGTGGACACCCATTCAAATGAATGGATTTGGCTATTTCAGCCACACCCGTTGCTGACAGGTGTATGAAAATCGAGCACACAGCCACGCAACCTCCATAGGACAACATTGGTAGTAGAATGGCCTTACTGAAGAGCTGTCACTTTCAACATGGCACAGCATACAATGACATTCTAGACGATTCTGTGCTTCCAACTTTGTGGCTACAGTTTGGGGAAGGCCCTTTCGTACTTCAGCATGACAATGCTCCTGTTCACAAAGCGAGGTCCATAGAGAAATGATGTGTCAAGATTGGTGTGGAATTTGACTGGCCTGCACAGTTCCCTGACCTCAACCTCATTGAACACCTTTGGGGTTAATTGGAACGGCGACTGCGTGCCAGGCCTAATCCCCCAACATCAGTGCCCGACCTCACCAATGCTCGTCGCTGAATGGAAGCCTTCCCAGAAGAGTGGAGGGTGTTGTGGCGGCAAAGAGGGGACCAACTCCATATTAATGCCCATGATTTGGGAATGAGATTTTTTTTCCCCAGACGAGCAGGTGTCCACATACTTTTGGTAAGTAGTATATTTAACAGAGTTATTGGAAAATGTGGCCACATAAAAATCTGTGGGAGATTTTACAGTAATTATATCAAAGTATGCATCTGCACAGTTCTTTCACCAACTTAGTTTTTGTACATTTTTTAGCAGAAATTGTTAAAAGTAATCCTTGTGCATAGAGTTGTATGGTTTGTTAAACTTTGAAATCCTGTTTTTTTTGTTTTTTGGTATACATTTGGTATACATTTTAGAGTGGAAAAAAACTAGGAACGCGTGATTCCGTTACTGTGAAATGTTCCAGTAGTACACACAGTAGCAAATACAATAGCATCTTGTAGGGTAGCCAGCAGATCCGACCCGCTTGCTTACAGCTGCACTGGGGTTGGACAGGCTTCTTGGGTAGATTACGGAAACGCGGAGCCAGCGCAAGATATGGCTCAGAAAAAAACATACATCAATCCAGGGATGAGACAATGCTAGCTACCATTAATCCTCATGCTAGCTGGGGCGGCAGCGTAGCCTAGTGGTTAGAGTGTTGGACTAGTAACCGAAAGGTTGCGAGTTCAAACCCCCGAGCCGACAAGGTACAAATCTGTCGTTCTGCCCCTGAACAGTTAACCCACTGTTCCCAGGCCGTCATTGAAAATAAGAACGTGTTCTTAACTGACTTGTTAAATTAAAAAAATATATTAAAAAAAACAGCTAGCAGTAGCCACAGCAGCCATTATGGAATGTCATTGAACAACAAAGAAACTGAATGGCCCACACTGCCATTCCAAAAATGGCTATTGTGGCTTCTGCTACCTAGCATGAGGATTAATGGCCATTTCTCATTCCTGGATAAAGGTGTGTTTTCCGAACCATATCTTGGGACGCTTCCGGGGGGGGGGGGGGGGCTGTCCGACCTTAGTGGAGCTCTAAGCATGTGGGTCGGATCTGCTGGCTACTTGTAGGGGAGAAAAGACACGTGCTGCTCCACTTGCTTGCACTAGCCTAAACCTTTTCCCATGGCTCATGAGTTACAACCGCCATTGGGCAAAAACTGGTCCCACAGTTGACTTTGCACCTCAGAGCAAAAACCATAACATGAGGTCAAAGGAATTGTCCATAGAGCTCCCAGACAGAATTGTGTCAAGGCACAGATCTGGGGAAGGGTACCAAAAAAATGTCTGCAGCATTGAAGGTCCCCAAGAATACAGTGGCCTCCATCATTCTTAAACGGGAGAAGTTTGGAACCACCTAGCTGACCGCCTGGACAAACTGAGCAATCAGGGGAGAAGGGCCTTGGTCAGGGAGGTGACCAAGAACCTGATGGTTACTCTGACAGAGCTCCAGAGTTCCTTTGTGGAGATGGGAGAACCTTCCAGATGGACAACCATCTCTGCAGCACTCCACCAATCAGAGTAGCCAGACGGAAGCATTAAAAGAAGGCACATAACAGCCCGCTTGGAGTTTTCCAAAAGGCACCTAAAGAACTCTCTGACCATGAGAAAAAAGATTCTTTGGTCTGATAAAACCAAGGTTGAACTCTTTGGCCTGAATGCCAAGCTTCACGCCTGGAGGAAACCTGGCACCATCCCTACTGTGAAGCATTGTGGTGGCAGTATCATGCTGTGGGGGAGTTTTTCAGCAGCAGGGACTGGGAGACTAGTCAGGATAGAGGGAAAAATTAACAGAGCAAAGTACAGAGAGATCCTTGATGAAAACATTCTCCAAAGCTGGGGCCAATGTTCACCTAACAGGACAACAACCCTAAGCACACAGCCAAGACAATGCAGGAGTGACCTAGGGACAAGTCTCTGAATGCCCTTGAGTGACCTTTTATTTATTTAACTAGGCAAGTCAGTTAAGAACAAATTCTTATTTTCAATGACGGCCTAGGAACAGTGGGTTAACTGCATGTTCAGGGGCAGAACGACAGATTTGTACCTTGTCAGCTCGGGGGTTTGAACTTGCAACCTTCCGGTTACTAGTCCAACACTAACCACTAGGCTACCCTGCCGCCCCAAAGCCCGGACCTAGCCAAAGCCCGGACTTGAACCCGATCGAACAACTCTGGAAAAACCAGAAAATAGCTGTCCTATTCAAACCTGACAGTGCTTGAGAGGATCTGCAGATAAGAATGGGATAAACTCCCCAAATACAGGTGTGCCAAGCTTATATCATCATATCCAAGACGACACAAGGCTGTAATCACTGGCAAAGGTGCTTCAAAGTACTGAGTAAAGGGTCTGAATACTTATGTGAATGATATTTCAAAAATATTTCCATACATGTGAAAAAATGTCTAATAACCTGTTTTTTTTGTCATTATGAGGTATTGAGTGTAGATTGAGGGTTAAAAAAAACAAATCAATTTTAGAATAAGGCTATAACTTAACAAATATGGGGAAAAGTCAAGGGGTCTGAATACTTTTCGAATACACTCGGGTATGAGTAATAAACATACCAAATTCATTCCAAGGTTGCAAAAAAGATAGGTTGGCTTGACTCCCGTCCATAGCAGTCTCAACTAGCTCTCCAGTGACAACTCACAAAATACATAGAACACATACATGGTACAAGTGGCAACAGATGGGGACACTTGACTGAAGAGGAAGAGACTCTCCAGTCAAAGGAGCTTTTCAGTGTTCCGTGATATAGAGAACTAGCCATGACTCATAATAGTTCGAGAACCCAAGCTAAGGGGGAAACTCAAACACAGTGAATTAAACAAAGTACTTGTCGTTCTCCTCGAATAGCTAGTGCCTGATTAGTAAAGTCAGTGCTACTGAGGTACTGTAATATTACCAACCCAGATTAGTACGTTACCATTATTGCCTATAAAAAACATAGTCATGAAAAAAAAAACACTTAAGGTTACTGTACTAACGTTAGTCTACTAATTTACAGTACCTAGCTAGACCCCACCACGTACCCTAGAATGAATGACGACTACTGTCACTGTGCATCTTAAAAGTAAAATGGATTAGCAAACTAGGTTAGGATGTAGCGAAAGTATTTAGCTACTTAACGATAGTTTAGTACCGTTACGGTCAAGACAACATTCTATTCGGGCTACAGCTGACTGTACTGTAGCTACCTACAGTAGCTTGTCATATTCCATAACGTTAAATTCGTCACCGTCTTTTCAGGGAAAAAAGGCAGCTAACGTTAGCTAGCTAACTTGACTAATATAACCCGAATATAGCTAGCTATATTGCAACATTGTAGCTAGCTAGAACACACGTTATGAAAATCGCTAGCTAACGTGTCAGTTATCTAGCTACCTAATGTTTTCAATTCTAATTACGTTAGCTAGCTAGCCTAGCATGTAGATAGAACATCTATCCAATTCTAGCGTACTCTAGCTAGAAATCAAATATTATCTGGCTCGCTAACTAATAACAACTCGCTAGGTAGTCAAACACTGATTGAATGTTTAGCAAATATTGACTATGTAGTAGATAGCCTGCTAGCTCCTGTTACGGCAAAAATGTGGACGTTTGGTGTTAGAATCGGCCTTTGATCCACAGCTAGACCAAACCACACTGGCTGGCCGCATTTCTGGCTACAAGACGAGGCAGACAAACCCCAGACTAACAGCTAGCTACCGTTAGCTATTTATCTACCTAGTCCAGTCTAGACGAGCTTACCTTGCTTACTCTCTATTTTCCCCGACATTTCGAAGCAGAGACGGTAACGTTAAACAAATTAAAATCAGTGAGGTATGTTGTCCGTTTATTCTCTTTTAATCCCACATCCTTTAGCCAAAGCACTTTTTTAGCTCGGACCGTTCCGACGCAAATACAACAGCCAGCCAGACCCCGATGATGATGATGATGATGATGATAGGCAGACTAGCAGCAGACAACTCGGCTCTGTATCACAATCAACACCTCCCTCTTGCGGCTGGAATTGAGAAATGTGAGCGCACCGTACGGAAAGATGTGCCTTCAGGTGATGGATTTAGCTAGACTAATCAGATTCAAGAGAGAGAGGGACAGACGTTATTGACTCTCTTTTTTACTTATACATGGTTCAGTATAGGAAATAAGAGAGAAAATAAAAATAGTACATATTATGGTTTTAGTGGAGTATGCAGCTCATATTATTCCAAATTGAAATCAAAAACAGTAGCTAATTGCAGTGGTATGTATTCATGGATGCCAAGGGTTGCCAGGCCTCCCCAAAAACAAAAAAATACATGTATAAAATCATTTATCTTTGGTCTCTGTGTTTTCATAAGTTTCCTTCAATTTGCATGAGGCTGAATGTATCTCACTGGAAAAAGCATCAAACCAAGCGAAACAACGCTCCTCTGTTTCTGTATGTGTAGACCATCTATCTGATGCTGTCTGGTCATAAACAGTATGGTATTGTCGCCGCCAATAGCATTGAATGCAAGGGAAGCCAGTGAGCATTTGGCCTCCCTTGAGAAAAAAGTATAAAGTAATAGCCAATCAGCATTGAGCTAAAATGATTCAGTCAACTGTGTAAAGGAACGGTAGTTTGGATTAGGCTTCACTCCATCACATCGCATCAAGAGGAATATGTCATTGACAGAAACAACTTCAATTGTTGCATCTTGTTGTATTGTCCTACGGTGGCTAACTAGCAAGCTAAAATGGTCTGTTTCCTAAATTAGCCATGAATGGAGATAGGGATTTGGACTTGTGGTTTTACTTATCTCCGTACTGGCCAATGATTATAATGGCGATTCTGATCCAACCATAAATTCATACTTTCTGCCCCTGGACAGAGAGGATGTAGAAGTCTAATGTTAACTAGCTAACATTGTCCATGAAATGAAGTTAGGCTTGCAATCGAGCATTTTAGCCAGGTAGCCTAGGACAACAAAAAATAAAAGTGTGTACTGTCATGTTTTGTCTTAGATTGTCTTGTCATTATGCTTTCCCTTCTGTTCGTTTCCCCCTGCTGGTCTTATTAGGTTCGTTCCCTTTTTCTATCCCTCTCTCTCCCCCTCCCTCTCTCTCCTCTCTCTATCGTTCCGTTCCTGCTCCCAGCTGTTCCTATTCCCCTAATCATCATTTAGTCTTCCCACACCTGTTCCTTATCTTTTCCCCTGATTAGAGTCCCTATTTCTTCCCTTGTTTTCCGTTCCTGTCCTGTCGGATCCTTGTCTATTGTTCACCGTGCTGTGTCTATGTATTGCCCTGTCGTGTCGTGTTTCCCTCAGATGCTGCGTGGAGAGCAGGTGTCTGAGTCTGCTAGGTTCAAGTGCCTTCCCGAGGCAACCTGCAGTTCTTGATCAAGTCTCCAGTCTGTTCTCGTCATTACGAGTAGTATTATGCCTTTTGTTTGTAAAGTAACTTTACTGGATTAAAAACTCTGTTTTCGCCAAGTCGCTTTTGGGTCCTCATTCACCTGCATAACAGAAGGATCCGACCAAGGAATGGACCCAGCGACTACAGATGCTCGTAACACTGCCGTCGAGATCCAAGGAGCCATGCTCGGCAGACACGAGCAGGAATTGTCTGCTGCTCGCCATGCCGTGGAGAACCTGGCCGCTCAGGTTTCCGACCTCTCTGGACAGTTCCAGAGTCTTCGTCTCGTGCCACCTGTTACTTCCTGGCCTGCCGAGCCTCCGGAACCTAGGGTTAATAACCCACCTTGCTACTCCGGGCAGCCCACGGAGTGCCGCTCCTTTCTCACCCAGTGTGATATTGTGTTCTCTCTCCAACCCAACACATACTCTAGCGAGAGAGCTCGGGTTGCTCACGTCATTTCACTCCTTACTGGCCGGGCTCGAGAGTGGGGCACAGCTATCTGGGAGGCAAGGGCTGATTGTTCTAACAAGTACCAGAACTTTAAAGAGGAGATGATTCGGGTTTTTGACCGTTCAGTTTTTGGTAGGGAGGCTTCTAGGGCCCTGGCTTCCCTATGCCAAGGTGATCGATCCATAACGGATTACTCTATAGAGTTTCGCACTCTTGCTGCCTCTAGTGACTGGAACGAGCCGGCGCTGCTCGCTCGTTTTCTGGAGGGACTCCACGCAGTGGTCAAGGATGAGATTCTCTCTCGGGAGGTTCCTTCCAGTGTGGACTCTTTGATTGCTCTCGCCATCCGCATAGAACGACGGGTAGATCTTCGTCACCAAGCTCGTGGAAGAGAGCTCGCGTCAACGGTGTTTCCCTGCTCCGCATCGCAACCATCTCCCTCCTCTGGCTCAGAGACTGAGCCCATGCAGCTGGGAGGTATTCGCATCTCGACCAAGGAGAGGGAACGGAGGATCACCAACCGCCTGTGCCTCTATTGCAGATTTGATGGACATTTTGTCAATTCATGTCCAGTAAAGGCCAGAGCTCATCAGTAAGCGGAGGGCTACTGGTGAGCGCTACTACTCAGGTCTCTTCATCTAGATCCTGTACTACTATGTCGGTCCATCTACGCTGGACCGGTTCGGGTGCTACATGCAGTGCCTTGATTGACTCTGGGGCTGAGGGTTGTTTCATGGACGAAGCATGGGCTCGGAAACATGACATTCCTTTCAGACAGTTAGACAAGCCTACGCCCATGTTTGCCTTAGATGGTAGTCATCTTCCCAGTATCAGATTTGAGACACTACCTTTAACTCTCACAGTATCTGGTAACCACAGTGAGACTATTTCTTTTTTGATTTTTCGTTCACCTTTTACACCTGTTGTTTTGGGTCATCCCTGGCTAGTATGTCATAATCCTTCTATTAATTGGTCTAGTAATTCTATCCTATCCTGGAACGTTTCTTGTCATGTGAAGTGTTTAATGTCTGCCATCCCTCCCATTTCTTCTGTCCCCACTTCTCAGGAGGAACCTGGCGATTTGACAGGAGTGCCGGAGGAATATCATGATCTGCGCACGGTCTTCAGTCGGTCCCGAGCCAACTCCCTTCCTCCTCACCGGTCGTATGATTGTAGTATTGATCTCCTTCCGGGGACCACTCCTCCTCGGGGTAGACTATACTCTCTGTCGGCTCCCGAACGTAAGGCTCTCGAGGATTATTTATCTGTGTCTCTTGACGCCGGTATGTCTCCTGTGTCAAGCCCTTTCTTCGCACCCCCGTTCGTCTTCCCTCCCCCCCTCCCGTCCTTGTCGAGAGCGCACCTATTTACAAGGTACGTAAGATCATGGACATGCGTTCTCGGGGACGGGGTCACCAATACTTAGTGGATTGGGAGGGTTACGGTCCTGAGGAGAGGAGTTGGGTTCCGTCTCGGGACGTGCTGGACCGTTCACTTATTGATGATTTCCTCCGTTGCCGCCAGGATTACTCCTCGAGTGCGCCAGGAGGCGCTCGGTGAGTGGGGGGGTACTGTCATGTTTTGTCTTAGATTGTCTTGTCATTATGCTTTCCCTTCTGTTCGTTTCCCCTGCTGGTCTTATTAGGTTCGTTCCCTTTTTCTATCCCTCTCTCTCCCCCTCCCTCTCTCTCCTCTCTCTATCGTTCCGTTCCTGCTCCCAGCTGTTCCTATTCCCCTAATCATCATTTAGTCTTCCCACACCTGTTCCTTATCTTTTCCCCTGATTAGAGTCCCTATTTCTTCCCTTGTTTTCCGTTCCTGTCCTGTCGGATCCTTGTCTATTGTTCACCGTGCTGTGTCTATGTATTGCCCTGTCGTGTCGTGTTTCCCTCAGATGCTGCGTGGAGAGCAGGTGTCTGAGTCTGCTAGGTTCAAGTGCCTTCCCGAGGCAACCTGCAGTTCTTGATCAAGTCTCCAGTCTGTTCTCGTCATTACGAGTAGTATTATGCCTTTTGTTTGTAAAGTAACTTTACTGGATTAAAAACTCTGTTTTCGCCAAGTCGCTTTTGGGTCCTCATTCACCTGCATAACATGTACTGTATGACAGTCATAGACCATTTAATCAACATAATATATGTCACTTCGCAGATGCTTTTATCCAAAGCAACTTACAGTCATATGGGCATACATTTTACATATGGGTGGCTCCGGGAATCAAATACGCTACCCTGGCATTCATTACAAACACCATGCTCTACCAACACACACACACAAATCAGAACCATGGACAGCCGCATCATATTTAGCTTACGTTGATTGGACTAAATTGTTTTTGGTATCTTTTAGTTGTAACTGTATTAGACTAAGCATAGGTGATTTGATGCTGTTGAAGTGTTGTAGTTAAAATTGTGTTGGAATATTGGATGCAGCTCCTGTTTTCTTTGCGACTTGCTGTAACTCTTTAGTAGTCTGAAAATGTCGGAACCAGTAACTTGCATGACTGTTGGTCATGTAACTGTTTGTTACATGCAATATGCTTCGTGGACTTCATCGGACAGACATTGCACTCCGGTTTTGTAGTGAAACAAAGGTGTATATCAAGGTTGCAAGGCATATGAACTAACAGGTTATAGAGCAAACAAAGCAATTGTCACAATAGTGATTTTACCCATGTACCGCTACTGGCTAGATGTTGCAGTGGACCCCTTGCCTCCTTAATGAAGTATGTAGTGAACATACACTGAGTTTACAAAACATGATCTTCCCATGACATGTAGTAGATTGACCAGGTGAATCCCTTATTGAATCCCTTATTGATGTCACCTGTTAAATCCACTTCAATCATTGTCGATGAAGGGTAGGAGACAGGATAAATAATTATTTTTTAAGCCTTGAGACACGGATTATGAATGCGCAAGACAAACGGGCAAAAGGGGGTTAAACTCTAATGTCTTGTACACTCAGTGTAGAGCAGCAGAAGTATTCTGTTTGAGTTGTCAGGCAAGTCGACCCTAATCGATAAAATGACAAATTACTAAATATTAATTGATATTTAAGAGACAAGAGCAATTAGTGTTAAAATCTGGGTTATGTCCTGCTCTTCAATGATCATTTCAATTGATGATATTGTTGTGACCTTTGTACAACAGCTAGCAACCTTGTCCAATGGTTCAGACCTCTTGGTGTAATGGTTAAGGTGTTGGGCTGACAGCAGCAGTAACAAACTCAAGGCCGGAGCTATCCCTAAACTTGCTACATTGGTGTCTGAAGTGGCATGGCACCCTGGTGAAGCCATCGAGAGTGTGAGGGTCTCAAGAGTGTGGGATGCACTCTCCAAAGGAAGGGGTAGAGCAGCGACCTTGGTACAAAACCTAGCAACCTCATCAAGAGGTTATGACCTCTTGGGTTAACTGACAGCCACAGGGACATATGAAGTAAAAAATTAACAACGGATTAAGATGAATTCAACTGCGGCCAAAGTTGGATTAATAATACATTTGGATTAATAAAGTATTGTATTGTATTTGCGCTCCTACCTGTGCTGCTGCTTTTTAGCAGCATTAAACTATGAGAAAATGAACTCCATTGTAACCCCATTATTCTTTATCATCAAATTCCTACAGGCCCTACAGAAGAGGTGACTAATAAGTATAGAAATCTGTTTTGTGAAATTTTTGTGATAAAAAAAGCTTTAAAAAATCACGGGGCATATTATTAACTGAAATGCGCTGACCAACTGGCAAGTGTCTTCACTGACATTTTCAACCTCTCCCTGTCTGAGTTTGTAATACCAACATGTTTCAAGCAGACCGCCATAGTCCCTGTGCTCAAGAACACTAAGGTAACCTGCCTAAATTACTACCAACCCGTAGCACTCACGTCTGTAGCCATGAAATGCTTTGAAAGGCTGGTCATGGCTCACATCAACACCATTTTCCCAGAAACCCTAGACCCACTCCAATTTGCATACCACACCAACAGATCTACAGATGATGCAATCTGTAATGCACTCCACACTGCTCTTTCACACCTGGACAATAGGAACACCTATGTGAGAATGATATTCATTGACTACAGCTCAGCGTTCAACACCATAGTGCCCTCAAAGCTCATCACTAAGCTAAGGACCCTGGGACTTAACACCTCCCTCTGCAACTGGATCCTGGACTTCCTGACGGGCCTCCACCAGGTGGTAAGGGTAGGTAGCAACACATCCGCCACGCTGATCCTCAACACGGGGGCCCCTCAGGGGTGTGTGCTCAGTCCCATCCTGTACTCCCGGTTCACTCAAGACTGCACGGCCAGGCACGACTCCAACACCATACTTAAGTTTGTTGATGACAACAGTGGAAGGCCTGATCACAGACAACGATGAGACAGCATATAGGGAGAATGTCAGAGACCTGACCGTGTGGTGCAAGGACAACAACGTCTCCCTCAACGCAATCAAGACAAAGGAGATGATTGTGGACTACAGGAAAAGGAGAACCGAGCATGCCCCCATTCTCATTGATGGGGCTGTAGTGGAGCAGGTTGAGAGCTTCAAGTTCTTTGGCGTCCACATCACCAACAAACTAACATGGTCAAAGCACACCAAGACAGTAGTGAAGAGGGCACAACAGAACCTATTCCCCCTCAGGAGACTGAAAAGATTCGGCATGGGTCCTCAGATTTTCAAAAGCTTTTACAGCTTCCCTATCGAGACAGGTTGCATCACTGCCTGGTATGGCAACTGCTCGGCATCCAACCTCAAAGCACTACAGAGGGTAGTGCATACGGCCCAGTACATCACCGAGGCCAAGCTTCCTGCCATCCAGGACCTCTATACCAGGTGGTGTCAGAGGAAGGCCCTAAAAATGATCAAAGACTCCAGCCACCCGAGTCATAGAGTGTTCTCTCTGCTACCGCACGGCAAGCGGTACCGGAGTGCCAAGTCTAGGTCCAAGAGGTTCCTAAATAGCTTGTACCCCCAAGCCATAAGACTCCTGAACAGCTAATCAAATGGCTACGCAGACTATTTTCATTGCCCCCCCCTCTACCTACATAACTCTACCTACATGTACATATTACTATCAGGAATCAAGGTAAGACCCAGATGCAGACTGTCGAAGTTACACTGTTTATTGTGGTAACAGGGGCAGGCAAAGACAGGTCAAGGCAGGCAGGGGTCGAAAAGCCAGGGTACGGCAAAGGTACAGGACGGCAGGTGGACTCAGGGTCAGGCGGGCGGGTACAGGGTCAAGACAGGCAAAGGTAAAAAAAAAAAAAAACAGGAGGACGAGGAAAGAGAAGCTGGGAAACGATAGGAGCTGACAGGACACAACACTGGCTAGCTTGAACGAATAAGGCGAACTGGCAACAAACAGACAGAGAACACAGGTATAAAAACACAGGGGAATAATAGGGAAGATGGGCGAAACCTGGAGGGGGTGGAGACAAGCACAAGGACAGGTGAAACAGATCAGGCCGTTACCTCAATTACCTCGACACCTGTATATAGCCCCGCTATTGTTATTTACTGCTGCTCTTTAATTATTTGTTATTCTTATCTCTTAATTTTATTTTTGATTTACATTTCCATAGGTATTTTCTTAAAACTGCATTGCTGGTTAAGGGCTTGTAAGTAAAGCATTTCACTGTAGTGTCTACAGCTGTTCAGCGCATGTGACAAATAACATTTGTTTTGATTTGATTTCAAATGAAGTCAGCAGAAAATCTGACAGATTGTGCCTTTCACTAAAGTTCATTCTTGAAGAGACTTCAGGATGGTTGGGCAGGGATGCACTAATATAATAATAATAATAATAATAATATATGCCATTTAGCAGACGCTTTTATCCAAAGCGACTTACAGTCATGTGTGCATACATTCTACGTATGGGTGGTCCCGGGGGATCGAACCCACTAGCATGGCTGACGCAACCCAAGTGCCTCACAATGCAGGGAGAGCTGTGACCACACTGGTCTGGAAAGGAGGCTGTTTCTAAATGCAATATTCACTGAGAAATTGTGCGACGAGTTTGATTGGTTTCTCAAATGTTTTTTTTTTCCCTTTTGGGGGTTGAGACCTCTCATTGTTTGGATTTGAAAATACGACCATTGTAATGGAAGGGAGTGGCGCTCGGGGGCTGAGTGTGGCTATGTATGTTGGTGTTTGAGTGAGAAAGATACAGAAGAGAATCAACTAAGTAAAAGCACAGCCTCTTCATCATCAACGCATTGTGCCAACATCAAAGAGCCATTCCAGACTCTGAAGTCAGGAGGACTTCAAGAGTTAGGTGTTAGCTAGACTACCTCGGCTCAGGGAAACATACAGTTGAAGTCGGAGGTTTACATACACCTTAGCCAAATACATTTAAACTCAGTTTCACATTTCCTGACATTTAATAGTGGTAAAAATTCCCTGTTTTAGGTCAAGTAGGATCACCAGATCCTAGAATGTGAAATGTCAGAATAATAATAGTGGAGAGAATTATTTATTTCAGCTTTTATTTCTTTCATCACATTTCCAGTGGGTAAGAAGTTTACATACACTCAATTAGTATTTGGTAGCATTGCCTTTAAATTGTTTAACTTGGGTCAAACGTTTCAGGTAGCCTTCCTCAAGCTTCCCACAATAAGTTGGGTGAATTTTGGCCCATTCCTCCTAACAGAGCTGCTGTAACTGAATCAGGTTTGTAGGCCTCCTTGCTCACACACGCTTTTCAGTTCTGTCCACAAATGTTCTATAGTATTGAGGTCAGGGCTTGGTGATGGCCACTCCAATACCTTGACATTATTGTCCTTAAGCCATTTTGCCACAACATTGGAAGTATGGTTGGGGTCATTGTCCATTTGGAAGACCCATTTGCGACCAAGCTTTAACTTCCTGACTGATGCCTTGAGATGTTGCTTCAATATATCCACATACTTTTCCATCCTCATGAAGCCATCTATTTTGTGAAGTGCACCAGTCCCTCCTGCAGAAAAGAACCCCCACAACATGATGCTGCCACCCCAGTGCTTCACGGTTGGGATGGTGTTCTTCGACTTGCAAGCCTCCCCCTTTTTCATCCGAACATAACGATGGTCATTATGGCAAACAGTTCTATTTTTGTTTCATCAGACCAGAGGACATTTCTCCAAAAAGTACGATCTTTGTCCCCATGTGCAGTTACAAACCGTAGTCTGGCTATTTTATGGCGGTTTTGGAGTAGTGGCTTCTTCCTTGCTGAGCGGCCTTTCAGGTTATTTCCTCTAATTTTCCCATGATGTCAAGCAAAGAGGCACTGAGTTTGAAGGTAGGCCTTGAAATACATCCACATGTACACCTCCAATTGACTCAAATTATGTCAATTAGCCTATCAGAAGCTTCTAAAGCCATGACATCATTTTCTGGAATTTTCCAAGCTGTTTATTGGCACAGTCAACTTAGTGTATGTAAACTTCTGACTTCAACTGTATGTACTGTATCTTTTATGCCCATTTGAAGTTATCTCCAAAAGCAACTCTACCACAACCTATTAATATTCCTTTTGTTATAGCCATCTGGTTTATTGGTGGCCACTAGATGGCCATCTATCTCTATTATCTTTCATCAACTAGTTGCTCAACAAGGTGATTGATTTGATGCTTAGGAGCAGGTGAGTTTTCACTTCAAGATTGACATTCTCTTTAAGTGAACCCTTGTCAAGAAAAGCAGCATATAAATGCACAATGCCTTTAAAGCCCTTAGATTGTACTCCATTATGTACATCTTAAAATGTGACCAATAATAACTTATTGGTCATTTATCATGCATTGACTTGACAAAATATTTTCTCTTTTAATTATGTGACTCTTACTGTTCATTATTGTAGTAAATATACACTACCTCAGTAGGCTTGAAAGGCTAAGGGTGACGTAACAGTTTTAATTGATTGATGAGGACATTTCCTTTTTCAATAATTAATATTACAATACTTATGTAAACTCTGCTGCTTCTGGTTATGAGTAGTCTAGCCTTCCCATTGGTTTATCTTATATTTCTGTTGTAATGATTACAACTATACTGAACAGAAATATAAATGCAACATGCAGCAATTACAGTTCATAGAAGGAAATCTTTAAATAGATAAATTAGGCCCGAATCTATGGATTTCACATGAATGGGCAGGGGTGTAGCCATGGGTGGGCCTGGGTGGGCATAGGTCCACCCACTGGAGAGCCAGGCCCAGCCAATCAGAATGAGTTTTCCCCACAAAAGGGCTTTATTACAGACATAAATACTCCCCAGACCCTCCTCAGATGATCCCGCAGGTGAAGAAGCTGGATGTGGAGGTCCTGGGCTGGCATGGTAACACGTGTCTGCGGTTGTGAGGCCGGTTGGACGTACTGCCAAATTGTCTAAAACAACATTGGCCATGGCTTATGGTAGAGAAAAGAACATTCAATTCTCTGGCAACAACTCTGTTGGACATTCCTGCACTCAGCATGCCAATTGCACGCTCCTTCAAAACTTTAGACATCTGTGGCATTGTGTTGTGTGACAAAACTGCACATTTTAGAGTGGCATTTTATTGTCCCCAGCACAAATCAAATCAAATCAAATTTATTTATATAGCCCTTCGTACATCAGCTGATATCTCAAAGTGCTGTACAGAAACCCAGCCTAAAACCCCAAACAGCAAACAATGCAGGTGTAAAAGCACGGTGGCTAGGAAAAACTCAAGGTGCTGTAATGATCATGCTGTTTAAACAGTTTCTTGATATGTCACACCTGTCCAGTGGATTAATTATCTTGGCAAAAGAGAAATGCTCACTAAGAGGGATGTAAACAAATTTGTGCACAACAGTTGAGAGAAAAAAACTTTTTGTGTATATGGAACATTTCTGTGTTCTTTTATATCAGCACATGAAACATGGGACCAACACTTTACATTTTGTGTATATATTTTTGTTCACTATACATTTTGGTAGATGGGTTGTGAACAGCATTCCTACATACTGCAGAGAAGGCTAGTTTAAATGTATTGATCTGTTTTAGAGGGAGGTACTGTATCTGCCATAGGGTGTAGTTGCTAATTAGGCCCAACCGCTGGCAATGAGTTACTGGACGGGGTAAAACACAAAACCTAAAGACCCACACATCAAAGTGGGTTTGCCGTGTCTCCATATCCACCTCATCAGTAAAACTACAGCAACAGTTTTGAAATTTTAGCACACTAGTATCACAATTTGTTTAGGAGCCCAGGAGGTTGCCTAAGATATAAGTAATTCATTATTCATCTCAATTATTTTTTTTTCAGTTGCAGTTTTGTCTGCTGTTCTACTTTTTTCTTTCCCATATTTTTTAAATGAAAAGTCCCCTGGTTACCATTAAGTTTATGGGCAATTAGTTAACAGCAAAAAAAGGCACACAAAAAGCCATACCCAGCACTAAGCGAGTGGTCTAATTCATTAACAGTTTCTCTATTAGCTCTGTGAAGGATAAACACTATCATACCCTCTTCATCATCCCCTGTGAACAAATACAGTCAGCATCAGGCACTCAGTATCTGTTGTATGTGTTCAGCTGAAAATCAAATAGTACTATACTCAGTCTATGCACTTCTCACTGCCTCAGTGTGTGAGAGAGAGAGAGAGAGAGAGAGAGGGGGGGCATGTTTAATGTAAACCCAACCTGCTACGCCGTGGTGTGTGTATCAACGGTGTCTTTGCACACTCCTTTCACCTCAAGACATAATAACAGAAACACTGTCAGCCATTCCCATATGAATGACATGATGATAAGGTCATGCATCTTCATGTTACCTATACATTGACACATTACCCGCCAATATCCTCTGCCATACCACATGAATAATCTCAGTTGGATCATTTAGGCTGGGATTACTATATTCAAGTTGTTTCAGTAGGACACTCTTAGGGTGTTTTCACATATAGTCCTCTTTAAAATAACTGATCTCAGTCCTCTTTAATTAAAGAGAACTCTGGGGTAAAAAGGCAAAATAACCCAGTTCTCTTTGTTTTCACACCACCCTTGCCTTTGAACGAGGACTCGACTCTTTTGCCAGTTTACTTCATCTATTTTGTGATCCGAGTCCTCCTTGAATTCACGTTGCTATTTTTGTAAAAGAACCAAGATCTTTTTCCAACATTCACTCAATGCACTCTGGGTTTTTACAAAGTGCAGGACAAGCCATTCCATTAGAACATGTTATCAGACAGCTAGATACTGTACCTACAGTACTTACATTTTGAACTAGAATAGATTTGGTACCTTATGTTGTGATTCTCACCAAATATGTTGTTTTCTTCTCACACTATTCAAACACCTCAATCTATTAAACAGCATATGAAGCTCTCTTAGCCAATAAACCACATTATGAAAAGACACAATCTGAATTGAAAACTCCACACATATTTTGGAATTTCTGTGCATCCTTGGCAAACGCTACACAATATCCAAAAACAGCACAACTTTTTTGCTCCGAACCTGCACATCATCATCTTCTCTCATTTGTAGCACCAATGTGAGGGGTTATGGCATAGGAAACGGTGTTATAGTAGTCTAGTATGTGGTGCGGGAATAACGACAAGTGAAACCGGGGAGCTTTGTGTTCATATTGCCCTAAAAAAGGGAACTGGACTGCTGAATTGAAGCGAACTGAACTCAGACCACCTCTTGAGATGGTCTCAGTTTGGGGGCTCTATTCCGGGGTCTGAGTTCCATTAAGCGTACCTCACTGAGTTAGAAAAAATTGTCTGAAAGGAGCTATCGAGATCCTAAAAGTGTTCTTCGGCTGTCCCAGTAGGAGAACCCTTTGAAGAAACCCTTTTGGGCTCAATGTAGGACCCTTTCCAAAAGGGTTCTATGTGGAACCAAAAATGGTTATCCCTGGAACCAAAAAGGGTTCTCCTATGGGGAGAGCCAAAGGAACCTTTTGGAACCCTTTTTTCTAAGAGTGTAGTTGTTCAATGGAAAAGTGACATTAGCTGTGCTACTGCAAGAGGTTTGAAAAAGATGCCCGCTCTTCCATCCTCGGCAAAGGTCACTACCAACACACTGCAGTGGGACTATGGCTGTCGAAGTACATAGACAGCTGGGACAAACCACTCATCCATCACGAGCTGCCACACACCCCAATAACAGGGGAATTAAGAACAAGTCCAGAGATCAATACATTATTGAGGAGGCAGCATGCAGATTAGTGATGAAAATCAATGAGTATCCCCCACCTCTCTCTCATTCTCTGCCTCACTCTCGCTTACCCGTCTCTCTTTCTGCTCCTCTTCCCCTTTTCTCTGTCTCTTCGTCTCTCTCTCATTCTCTATTTCCCTGTCTCTCGTGCTCTCACCCCACACACACAATGCACATGGTGATTGCTGACAAATTTTGCTTAAAAAAATCTGTAAAATGTAAAACCACACCCAGGCCTGAGAGCTGCATCGTTCTCATCTATTATCAATACAGGCCTTGACAAGTGTTCCATAAAAGTGAAGAGGGAGGAAGAAGGCATCTCCTCCCAGGCACCTGTTAGCGTTCACAGTCACATTGTTATATTCCAGGTGATAGGCCTTGTGATTGAATAAATACTTCATGATGGTGATCTCTGGTCTCTGAGCTGCTATCCCCTCCACATCTTTGATCTCTGGTCTCTGAGCGGATATCCCCTCCACATCTCTGATCTCTGGTCTCTGAGCTGCTATCCCCTCCACATCTTTGATCTCTGGTCTCTGAGCGGCTATCCCCTCCACATCTCTGATCTCTGGTCTCTGAGCGGATATCCCCTCCACATCTCTGATCTCTGGTCTCTGAGCTGCTATCCCCTCCACATCTCTGATCTCTGGTCTCTGAGCTGATATCCCCTCTACATCTTTGATCTCTGGTCTCTGAGCGGATATCCCCTCCACATCTCTGATCTCTGGTCTCTGAGCTGCTATCCCCTCCACATCTTTGATCTCTGGTCTCTGAGCTGCTATCCCCTCCACATCATTGATCTCTGGTCTCTGAGCTGCTATCCCCTCTACATCTTTGATCTCTGGTCTCTGAGCGGATATCCCCTCCACATCTCTGATCTCTGGTCTCTGAGCTGCTATCCCCTCCACATCTTTGATCTCTGGTCTCTGAGCGGATATCCCCTCCACATCTTTGATCTCTGGTCTCTGAGCTGCTATCCCCTCCACATCTCTGATCTCTGGTCTCTGAGCTGCTATCCCCTCCACATCTCTGATCTCTGGTCTCTGAGCGGATATCCCCTCCACATCTTTGATCTCTGGTCTCTGAGCTAGCTATCCCCTCCACATCTCTGATCTCTGGTCTCTGAGCTGCTATCCCCTCCACATCTCTGATCTCTGGTCTCTGAGCGGATATCCCCTCCACATCTTTGATCTCTGGTCTCTGAGCTGCTATCCCCTCTACATCTCTGGTCTCTGAGCTGCTACCCCCCCCCCAACACACATGCACACGCACACACACACACACACCTTTTACATTGTGCATTGTATAACGGTGCAGTGAATTTGACATGGTTTTGATTCTTCAGGTTGCTGGTCCATTCCCGAAACAATTATCTGCCTATTGCCTACCCTCACGTTGGTGCTTCCATCTGTATGCACTTTGACTGTGTACCCTTGAGGAAAGGCAGTCTGTCCTGGAACAAGAAGAACACATCACTCATTACTGTAGTCTGCAGGGAAGGACGTGCAGCGGTTGTCTCTCCGTGACCTTGTCCAAGCAAACAGTAGAGGCCGCGGTTCTAAACAGGCTTACGCCCCCCGAGGTAAAGGAAAAGATAAAAGACAGTGTGCTTAAACAGTGATTAAATAGTGTTCGATAGGCAAAGTGGAGCAGGTCCTGTTAGCGATACAGGAGAAAGATGGAAGCAGTGTGACAGGGACATGGGAGTAGCACTTCTGCAATTCAGGGTGAGCCATGTGGAGCTGGAGTGTGGCGTGGTGTTCAAAGGCAGCTCTTTCATTTTGTGGGGGGCTCCTGATAAATTGATCATAACGAAGGCCTTTGAGGGAGGCCCCATTAGAGATCCATTATTTATCCATGTCCATATTACAAGCAGAATGTATCCCTACACTTAAAAAAAACATGCCTTACATCACACATTATTTGGATTGTTGTACTGTCATAGTAGAGCAGACTTATTTTAAGAATGAAGAACTTGATGAGACATGATCTGGTGAATGGTGAGGGATGTCTACAGTGCAGTAGAGGCAGCAGGTGATTTAAAAAGTAGTGGAGGACGATGGAGACACTTATGCAACAAGGGATAAAGGAGCTATTTAGAGGCTGAAAAGCCATGGGTTTATATGCTTGGTCAATTTTCTCAACAGTAATACAATATAATAACAAGTTAACAAACTAGTTATGATAACATACTTATGAATGGAGAGATACTACGAGTGTAGGCTACTTGCAGTAACAACCAGCCATACCTGGCTGATAAAGTATACACTCAAAGTCATAGAATTGTATGAATTGATTCATTTCAAGATGACTGAAAGCTTGTGTGGACGATTCACCTTATTTCTTATTTTAGCACTTTGATTATTTCTTAAACGTTTCCTTGAGGATAATTAGAAATTGCTTGGGAATATTTCACAATAATATTTAGAACGTCCCAAACTACCTTTGGTAGTATATGGCAGTACTGATGTTGAAAATATATTGTGTGAGGTATCTTTTAAAGAAAAACAGCTTGAAAGATATTCAAATAGATTTCCCTTCAAAAGGAATTTTTATTCCTACCTCATTGGAATGCATGGTGCGATGCACTGTATTTTCTCTCTGCGTACATATTTAGTGGGAATATGACAGCTAGCACATTGCTCCCAAACTAATGAGAAAAGCCGGGATAAATATTCACACATTTAAAAAAATATGATGAAGCATTTTCCTCCAAACGAATTTAGATGCATATGTTCTTACATAAACTCAAATCAACTGGGTGGTATCAGAAATTAGCAGTGTTGACATTTATTTCATCGCTCTAGTTTAAATGGTTTCATACCCCAAGGTATTGAATTGATAATGATCCAAAGTTATAAACTTTTCCTTAATGCTTAATGATGTGCGAACCTTCAGGACATCGAAACTTTCATGGCAATCTTGCTCCTCTTTGAACAGAGGTCAATCCATGTGTTTTGTGAACAGGCACATTCAGTGGGCTACTTTATGGCACGTTGCTACTATTCTGGTCATGCAGTTCCCCCACTTTTGGTATGGGGCCTTCAAACAGCAGAGAAATCTCAAATCAAACACATTTAGGCATCATTAAAGAACGGCTCCTGGAGTGATCTGCTCATCTCTAATGAAGGTTAGACTTTCATGCAAATGAAAGAAGCTATGCTCCTGTTAGAAGAGCTAGATCAGAAATAAATCGCACCAACGAGACACCATAAGTTCCCTGCTCTGAGTTCAAATTGCAGAATGCAACATTGTAAAAACACATCTTTATAATTGGCTGTCCATCTGTTGTTCAGTAAATAACCGCCTCTTATAAACGACTCTGTTTTATAAATATGAAAATCACAGTATTACAACCATGTTGAATTATAATTTACCACTACATCCAAACAAGTGTCATGTGATTGTGCTTCATATTAGATTGGTTTCAGAAACAGCAAGCATTCTTAAGAAGACATTGATTGACTGAAATTGTGTCTGCATCACAAAACCAAATGCATATAAAAATGAATACTGCAGGAGAACTTCTGGTTCCGGTGACATGCATTGAAACGCGTGGCTTTCTCGTGGCTCTCTTTGGTTAAATAGCTATGAAACAGACTTCAAATAATTGTCAACATATAACACCACATGAATGTGTGTGACATTCACTGTATTACAAGGAACAACTAGCAGATCTATTTTTCTCCAGCAGCTAGCATAATCTGTCCGTTCACAATTGACCCGTGGGAGGCCTCTCAACACCCGACAACAGAAAGAGTTGGCCGCTACTACCCAAGAGATTGTTTGTGAGGAAATTACCTTAAAATCCAACGCATTACTTGAAATGTGCACAGGCTTTATGATGGGGGAAAAAAGCATATGGTTCTTAAACACTAAAAGAGATTGTCAGCAGATGTGGTTTTCAAAACAGCAGAGTTACATTTAAAAAATAAATAAAATCTAATTGAATATATAGAGAGGGACTTGGTTGGAGAGGCCTATGCTGCCACCTACTGTACCAACAGCAAAGGTGTAGGAATCCTGATAAATAAGAATAAACCCTTTCACCTTATATCCAAGCACAAAGACCAAGAAGGCCATTTATTAAGAAAGCCACCTTACAATTCAAAAATGGTGAAAAGTACACATTAATTGCATTGCATGTCCTACCAGGGGTAAATCTGGTGTTTTCAGATAGAATTCAAGCTATATTAGATCAAATACAAACAGGAACTGTAATCTTGGCAGTTGACCTAAATCATACATTCGAATAGATTGACAAACGCAGCAATTAAAAAGGCAAATTAAAAGGAACTGTCACACACTGATCTGTTTCACTTATCTTTGTGCTTGTCTCCACCCCCCTCCAGGCATTACCCATCTTCCCCATTATCCCCAATGTATTTATACCTGTGTTCTCTGTTTGTCTGTTGCCAGTTTGTTTGGTTCGTCAAGCCTACCAGCATTTTCCACTTTCACCTGTCTTTTCTAGTTCTAGACTTCTAGTTTTCCCATTTTTTTTTACAATTTCTGCCTGCCCTGACCTTGAGCCTGCCTGCCGTTCTGTACCTCATGGGCTCTGATCTGGATTACTGACCTCTGCCTACCCTTGACTTGTCGTGTTGCCTGCCCCCTGTTCTTGTAATAAACGTTTGTTACTTCGATACTGTCTGCACCTGGGTCTTCTCCTGAAACTTGATAGGAACCTCTAAAGAGGCTGAAAGATTTTCATCTCTACAAATAGTCTACAGGATGCCTACAAAAGACAAAACAATGTCTCTCAAAGTAAGAAAAGCTATTAAAGAGTTGACAACATTTTTATTTGCAAAAATACACTCAACAATTTATTGGGTTAAAAAATCCATGACATAGTGATATCGGATCATTCTCCGGTATCATGCTTAATTACAACAACAGAAAATACACTTAGTGTCATGTTTGTCATTTATTATCATGTCTTGTCCCTGTGCTCCCCATGCTATTCGTTTCCCTCTGCTGGTCTTATTTGGTTCTTTCCCTCCTTCTATCCCTCTCTCTCCCCCTCCCTCTCTCACTCTCTCGCTCTCTCTTCTCTCTATCGTTCCGTTCCTGCTCCCAGCTGTTCCTATTCCCCTAATCATCATTTAGTCTTCCCACACCTGTTCCCGATCCTTTCCCCTGATTAGAGTCCCTATTTATTCCTTTGTGATCCGTTCCTGTCCCGTCGGTTCCTTGTATTGTATTCACCATGCTGTGATTGCGTTTCGCCCTGTCCTGTCGTGTTTTTGCTGTGATTGTGTATCGCCCTGTCCTGTCGTGTTTTTTTGCCTTCATCAGATGCTGCGTGTGAGCAGGTGTCTCTGTCGACTACGGCCTGCGCCTACCCGAAGCGACCTGCAGTCTGTGGCCGCTTCTCCAGTTATTTCCCCTCTACAAGTCTAGAGGATTTCTGTTATTCCCTGTTTGGACTTAAATAAACTCTGTTTCTGTTAAGTCGCTTTTGGGTCCTCTTTCACCTGCATGACAGAAGGAACCGACCAAGGAATGGACCCAGCGACTACAGACGCTCGTTACACTGCCGTCAGGATCCAAGGAGCCATGCTCGGCAGACACGAGCAGGAATTGTCTGCTGCTCGCCATGCCGTGGAGAACCTGGCCGCTCAGGTTTCCGACCTCTCTGGACAGTTCCAGAGTCTACGTCTCGTGCCACCTGTTACTTCCTGGCCTGCCGAGCCTCCAGAACCTAGGGTTAATAACCCACCTTGCTACTCCGGGCAGCCCACTGAGTGTCGCTCCTTTCTCACGCAGTGTGAGATTGTGTTCTCTCTCCAACCCAACACATACTCTAGAGAGAGAGCTCGGGTTGCTTACGTCATTTCACTCCTTACTGGCCGGGCTCGAGAATGGGGCACAGCTATCTGGGAGGCAAGGGCTGATTGCTCTAACAAATTCCAGAACTTTAAAGAGGAGATGATTCGGGTTTTTGACCGTTCAGTTTTTGGTAGGGAGGCTTCTAGGGCCCTGGCTTCCTTATGCCAAGGTGAACGGTCCATAACGGATTATTCTATTGAGTTTCGCACTCTTGCTGCCTCTAGTGAGTGGAACGAGCCGGCGCTGCTCGCTCGTTTTCTGGAGGGACTCCACGCAGTGGTTAAGGATGAGATTCTCTCCCGGGAGGTTCCATCAGATGTGGATTCTTTGATTGCTCTCGCCATCCGCATAGAACGACGGGTAGATCTTCGTCACCGGGCTCGTGGAAGAGAGCTCGCATCAAACATCGCAACCATCTCCCTCCTCTGGCTTTGAGACTGAGCCCATGCAGCTGGGAGGGATTCGCATCTCGAATAAGGAGAGGGAATGGAGGATCACCAACCGCCTGTGCCTCTATTGCGGAGTTGCTGGACATTTTGTTAATTCATGTCCAGTAGGAGGCCAGAGCCCATCAGTAAGCGGAGGGCTACTGGTGAGCGCTACTACTCAGGTCCCTTCATCTAGATCTTGTACTACTATGTCGGTCCATCTACGCTGGACCGGTTCGGGTGCTACATGCAGTGCTTTGATTGACTCTGGGGCTGAGGGTTGTTTCATGGACGAAGCATGGGCTCGGAAACATAACATTCCTTTCAGACCGTTAGACAGGCCTACGCCCATGTTTGCCTTAGATGGTAGTCATCTTCCCAGTATCAAATTTGAGACACTACCTTTAACTCTCACAGTATCTGGTAACCACAGTGAGACTATTTCTTTTTGATTTTCCGTTCACCGTTTACACCTGTTGTTTTGGGTCATCCCTGGCTTGTATGTCATAATCCTTCTATTAATTGGTCTAGTAATTCTATCCTATCCTGGAACGTTTCTTGTCATGTGAAGTGTTTAATGTCTGCCATCCCTCCCGTTTCTTCTGTCCCTACTTCTCAGGAGGAACCTGGCGATTTGACAGGAGTGCCGGAGGAATATCATGATCTGCGCACGGTCTTCAGTCGGTCCCGAGCCAACTCCCTTCCTCCTCACCGGTCGTATGATTGTAGTATTGATCTCCTTCCGGGGACCACTCCTCCTCGAGGTAGACTATACTCTCTGTCGGCTCCCGAACGTAAGGCTCTCGAGGATTATTTGTCTGTGTCTCTTGACGCCGGTACCATAGTGCCTTCTTCTTCTCCGGCCGGGGCGGGGTTCTTTTTGTTAAAAAGAAGGACGGTACTCTGCGCCCCTGCGTGGATTATCGAGGGCTGAATGACATAACGGTTAAGAATCGTTATCCGCTTCCCCTTATGTCATCAGCCTTCGAGATTCTGCAGGGAGCCAGGTGCTTTACTAAGTTGGACCTTCGTAACGCTTACCATCTCGTGCGCATCAGAGAGGGGGACGAGTGGAAAACGGCGTTTAACACTCCGTTAGGCATTTTGAGTACCGGGTTCTGCCGTTCGGTCTCGCCAATGCGCCAGCTGTTTTTCAGGCATTAGTTAATGATGTTCTGAGAGACATGCTGAACATTTTTGTTTTTGTCTATCTTGACGATATCCTGATTTTTTCTCCGTCACTCGAGATTCATGTTCAGCACGTTCGACGTGTTCTACAGCGCCTTTTAGAGAATTGTCTCTACGTAAAGGCTGAGAAGTGCTCTTTCATGTCTCCTCCGTTACTTTTCTCGGTTCCGTTATTTCCGCTGAAGGCATTCAGATGGATTCCGCTAAGGTCCAAGCTGTCAGTGATTGGCCCGTTCCAAGGTCACGTGTCGAGTTGCAGCGCTTTTTTCTAATTTCTATCGGCGTTTCATTCGTAATTTCGGTCAAGTTGCTGCCCCTCTCACAGCTCTTACTTCTGTCAAGACGTGTTTTAAGTGGTCCGGTTCCGCCCAGGGAGCTTTTGATCTTCTAAAAGAACGTTTTACGTCCGCTCCTATCCTCGTTACTCCTGACGTCACTAGACAATTCATTGTCGAGGTTGACGCTTCAGAGGTAGGCGTGGGAGCCATCCTATCCCAGCGCTTCCAGTCTGACGATAAGGTTCATCCTTGCGCTTATTTTTCTCATCGCCTGTCGCCATCTGAGCGCAACTATGATGTGGGTAACCGTGAACTGCTCGCCATCCGCTTAGCCCTAGGCGAATGGCGACAGTGGTTGGAGGGGGCGACCGTTCCTTTTGTCGTTTGGACAGACCATAAGAACCTTGAGTACATCCGTTCTGCCAAACGACTTAATGCCCGTCAAGCTCGTTGGGCGTTGTTTTTCGCTCGTTTCGAGTTTGTGATTTCTTACCGTCCGGGTAGCAAGAACACCAAGCCTGATGCCTTATCCCGTCTGTTTAGTTCTTCTGTGGCTTCTACTGATCCCGAGGGATTCTTCCTTATGGGCGTGTTGTCGGGTTAACAGTCTGGGGAATTGAAAGACAGGTTAAGCAAGCACTCACGCACACTGCGTCGCCGCGCGCTTGTCCTAGTAACCTCCTTTTCGTTCCTGTTTCCACTCGTCTGGCTGTTCTTCAGTGGGCTCACTCTGCCAAGTTAGCTGGTCATCCCGGTGTTCGAGGCACTCTTGCGTCTATTCGCCAGCGCTTTTGGTGGCCGACTCAGGAGCGTGACACGCGCCGTTTCGTGGCTGCTTGTTCGGACTGCGCGCAGACTAAGTCGGGTAACTCTCCTCCTGCCGGTCGTCTCAGACCGCTCCCCATTCCTTCTCGACCATGGTCTCACATTGCCTTAGACTTCATTACCGGTCTGCCTTTGTCTGCGGGGAAGACTGTGATTCTGACGGTTGTCGATAGGTTCTCTAAGGCGGCACATTTCATTCCCCTCGCTAAACTTCCTTCCGCTAAGGAGACGGCACAAATCATTATTGAGAATGTATTCAGAATTCATGGCCTCCCGTTAGACGCCGTTTCAGACAGAGGCCCGCAATTCACGTCACAGTTTTGGAGGGAGTTCTGTCGTTTGATTGGTGCGTCCGTCAGTCTCTCTTCCGGGTTTCATCCCCAGTCTAACGGTCAAGCAGAGAGGGCCAATCAGACGATTGGTCGCATACTACGCAGCCTTTCTTTCAGAAACCCTGCGTCTTGGGCAGAACAGCTCCCTGGGCAGAATACGCTCACAATTCGCTTCCTTCGTCTGCTACCGGGTTATCTCCGTTTCAGAGTAGTCTGGGTTACCAGCCTCCTCTGTTCTCATCCCAGCTTGCCGAGTCCAGCGTTCCCTCCGCTCAAGCGTTTGTCCAACGTTGTGAGCGCACCTGGAGGAGGGTGAGGTCTGCACTTTGCCGTTACAGGGCACAGACGGTGAGAGCCGCCAATAAACGCAGGATTAAGAGTCCAAGGTATTGTTGCGGCCAGAGAGTGTGGCTTTCCACTCGCAACCTTCCTCTTACGACAGCTTCTCGTAAGTTGACTCCGCGGTTTTGCTTCTTCCGCGACATCTTCGTCTTCCCGTCCATCCTGTCTTCCATGTCTCCTGTGTTAAGCCCTTTCTTCGCACCCCGTTCGTCTTCCCTCCCCCTCCCGTCCTTGTCGAGAGCGCACCTATTTACAAGGTACATAAGATCATGGACATGCGTTCTCGGGGACGGGGTCACCAATACCTAGTGGATTGGGAGGGTTACGGTCCTGAGGAGAGGAGTTGGGTTCCGTCTCGGGACGTGCTGGACCGTTCACTCATCGATGATTTCCTCCGTTGCCGCCAGGATTCCTCCTCGAGTGCGCCAGGAGGCGCTCGGTGAGTGGGGGGTACTGTCATGTTTGTCATTTATTATCATGTCTTGTCCCTGTGCTCCCCATGCTATTCGTTTCCCTCTGCTGGTCTTATTTGGTTCTTTCCCTCCTTCTATCCCTCTCTCTCCCCCTCCCTCTCTCACTCTCTCGCTCTCTCTTCTCTCTATCGTTCCGTTCCTGCTCCCAGCTGTTCCTATTCCCCTAATCATCATTTAGTCTTCCCACACCTGTTCCCGATCCTTTCCCCTGATTAGAGTCCCTATTTATTCCTTTGTGATCCGTTCCTGTCCCGTCGGTTCCTTGTATTGTATTCACCATGCTGTGATTGCGTTTCGCCCTGTCCTGTCGTGTTTTTGCTGTGATTGTGTATCGCCCTGTCCTGTCGTGTTTTTTTGCCTTCATCAGATGCTGCGTGTGAGCAGGTGTCTCTGTCGACTACGGCCTGCGCCTACCCGAAGCGACCTGCAGTCTGTGGCCGCTTCTCCAGTTATTTCCCCTCTACAAGTCTAGAGGATTTCTGTTATTCCCTGTTTGGACTTAAATAAACTCTGTTTCTGTTAAGTCGCTTTTGGGTCCTCTTTCACCTGCATGACACTTAGCTACAGAATATGGAGAATGAACAGAGAGCATCTTCAAGATGCCAAATGTATTAAATATGTAAATTAAAAAATAAAATTAAAATTAAAATGTAGACATTGAGGATAGAGAAAAGCCGACCCCTGATTTAATTTGATTTTAAGGCGTGCATTAGGGGAATGATAATCTCACACTTTGCAAATGTTAAATCTGAGTTAGAAATAAATATTTCACAAAAATATATCACTATCTTAGAAAAAGGCAACAAAAAATGTTAAGGTAAAGAAGAACATTTTATTTCTAAACTTAAGCAGGAATATGATTTTTTACTTTTGAAGAGAACCAACAACTACAGGTTAAACTGAAATAAACTACACGACTTAATGACAAATGACCTGGTAAGCATCTCTCAGCCTTCACAAAACGAATACACGCCAAACCAGTTATAATCTTAAAAGATACCAATGCATTGATTAGAAACAACAACGGGATTAATGATCATTTTAAAAGCTTCTATGAAAATCTATATAAATCTGAATTAAACAACAGTGGGACTGATCCTACAGCCTTCTTAAACCCAACAACCCTGAAGCAATTATCAGCAGACAAAAATATAATCACAAAATAAATATCAGACAGGAACGGACAGCTTTCCCACAGAATTCTATTGAACATTTTGGGACAAAGTAACGCCCCTATTTACACAAAAGACAGCCCACAGGTCACTCAATTCAGTGCTTCCTAGTTCCATGTATCAAACAGTTATTTCAGGTATATTAAAACCAGGAAAACCTGGAGAGTCACCTGCTGATTACAGACCCATACGTTTAATAAATTGCAACAATAAAATAATAACATAGCTCATAAGCAATAGAATAGCAAAAGTTTTACCAGACTTGATAAATATCAAACGGGGTTTATTAAAAATAAACACTTACAGACACATACAAGAACATGTTTCAGTTTAATAGAACACGCAAATAAAAAATAAAAAGATTTATAAATAATGTCTGTTGATGCTGAAAATACCAAGGCACAAGGCGAGACCCAAATGCAGACAAGCAGGAGAACGGGAAGACTGCTGGTTGACTTGGAAACATACAAGGCAAACTGGCACAGAGGGACAGGAAACACAGGGATAAAAAAACTGGGGAAAATAAGTGACACCTGGAGGGGTGGAGACAATCACAAGGACAGGTGAAACAGATCAGGGCGTGACAGAAAATACTTTCAACCATCTTTCTATTAAAAACTTTGGAAGCTTTAAACATTCCAGCTGAAATAATACATTTTAATAAAGACACTATATATACATCCTAAAGCAAATATATACACAAATAATACATTATTAGATTGAATTGCTTTAGAAAGGGGCACAAGACTGGGATGTCCTCTCTCCCCCGACCTGTTTGCACTGGCAATTGAACTGCTTGCAAAAAGAATTAGACAGGACCCAAACATCACAGCTATAAGTATTGGTAAACATGAATATAAACAAAACTTATTTACAGCTGATCTCCTGATATACCTGAACAATACTGAAAACTCAGTGCCCCCCCTGTTAAAAATATTTTCAGAATAGTTGTGGAAAAATACCGTAATGACAATAGGAAAAAGAATAACTCATGATATACAGCAATCCTTTACGTGGACTTAGGATGCTTAATAAGTGACAACAAACAACAAATATACTGTATTAAAATATCAAATCAAATCAGGTCAACTTTTATTTGTCACATGCACCGAATACAACAAGTGTAGACTTTACTGTGAAATGCTTACTAACAAGCCCTTAACCAACAGTGCAGTTCAGGAAGAAATAAATATTTACCAAGTAGACTAAAATAAAAGTAACACAATAAGAATAACAATAACAAGGCTATATACATGGTGCACAGGTACGGAGTCAGTGTGCGGGGGTACAGGCTAGTTGAGGTAATCTGTACATGTAGGTGGGGGCAAAGTGACTATGCATAGGTGACAAACAAACAGCGAGTGTAGAAAAGGGGGGGGTCAATGTAAATAGTCCGGTGGAAATTTTATGATTTGTTCAGCAGTCTTATGGCTTGGGGGTAGAAGCTGTTGAGGAGCCTTTTGGTCCTAGACTTGGCCGCTACCGCTTGCAGTGCGGTAGCAGAGAAAACAGTCTATAGACTGGGATGTCCTTTCTCCCCCCTCCTGTTTGCACTGGCAAACCCTCCTGGGTGACTGGAGTCTCTGACAATTTTATGGGCCTTCCTCTGACACCGCCTAGTATATAGATCCTGGATGTCAGGAAGCTTGGACCCAGTGATGTACTGGGACGTACGCACTACCCTCTGTAGCGCCTTACGGTCAGATGTCGAGCAGTTACCATACCAGGCGGTGATGCAACTGGTCAGGATGCTCGCAATGGTGCAGCTGTAGAACCTTTTGAGGATCTGGGGACCCATGCCAAATCCCAAGTTTCCTGAGGGGGAAAAGGTGTTGTCGTGCCCTCTTCAACACTGTCATTCTCTTAAATTCAATATGTGGGTCACAGGACCAGAAACTGGTGTTAAAGAGGCAACCCAACTTCCTTCATGAGCAATCTTTTCTATTAACTATTTGGGCAAAAGTAGCTGGGTCCCATGCTGACATATCTAGGCGCAACTATCACGTTGCAGGTAAGACCCAGATGCAGACAGTGTTGAAGTAACAAAAGTTTATTACTAGTACAGGGGCAGGCAAAACGAAAAGGCAAGGGCAGGCAGAGCAGTATCGCACAAAGTCCAGTGTCCGCCGGGCGCCCGGGTGGCAGTCAAGCCTGGAGGAGTGGGCCCACTCCAGGACCGAGGACTGGATCTTGTCAGGACCGAATGTCCGGTTATCTGGGACCCAGATATATTTAGCCTACTTTTTAAAAATGTCTTCATTCACTACCCACCCTAACTCATCAAGTCCGCTAACTAAACTGTAAAGGTCTGAAAATGGTCTGGAAATGGTTGCTTATTTTATGTTTTACTTTATTTTTGATTAGCTTAAAGACCTAAAAAATATGCTGCTTTATAAGAGACTCCAAGTGTAAGGCCGCCACTTGTCATTATGCTGCAACCCTGCAGGGTGTCCTGGGGGCTATAGAAGGGGGTGGGGGGGAGTTAAGGAAGGGGGGAAAGGAAAGGGGTGACTGTGTCATGTTTTGTCATTGGTTATCATGTCTTGTCTCTGTGCTTCCCTTCTATTCGTTTCCCTCTGCTGGTCTTATTAGGTTCTTTCCCTCTTTCTATCCCTCTCTTCCCCTCCCTCTCTCCCTCTCTCGCTCTCTCTCCCTATCGTTCCGTTCCTGCTCCCAGCTGTTCCTCATTCTTCTACTACCTCATTTACTCTTTTCACACCTGTCCCCTATTTTGCCCTCTGATTAGAGCCACTATTTCTCCCTCTGTTTTCCGCTTCTGTCCTTGTCGGATCCTTGTATGATGTTCGCTGTTCTGTGTCCTTGTCTCGCCCTGTCGTGTTTTACCTTCTTCAGATGCTGCGTGTGAGCAGGTGTCTTAGTCTGCTACGGTCGGTGCCTTCCCGAAGCAACCTGCAGTCTACGGTCGAGTCTCCAGTCAGTCCTCGCTACTGACGAGTGGATTTCAGTTTTCCTGTTTTGTTTTCTCCTTGATATATCCAGGATTATTACTTTTGTCATATACTGGAATAAAGACTCTGTTTTCGTTAAGTCGCTTTTGGGTCCTCATTCACCAGCATAACAGACTGGTTTATAGGGAAGGTTTTCTGGGTGTGGAATGACCAATGGGTGGGTTTCCTTGTGGGTCCTGCTTTTTGCTACACATCCATGGGCTCATCAACAAATCAAATCAAAATAAAATTGTATTTATCACATACACGTGTTTAGCAGATGTTTTGTGGGTGTAGCAAAATGCTTGTGCTTCTAGCTCCAACAGTGCAGTAATATTTAAGAAGTAATATCTAACAATACACACCAAAGTATAGGAATGGAATTAAGAATATATAAATATTTGGATGAGAAATGTCAGAGCGGCATAGACTAAGATACAGTAGAATAGGATAGAATACAGTTTATACATATGGGATGAGTAATGCAAAATATGTCAACATTATTAAAGTGACTAGTGTTCCATTAAGAGATCTTCTGTTGAATCTGACAATTAATCTTAATGGTTGTACAGTCGTCTCAAATAAAACTGTGAAGGACCCTGGCGTTACTCTGGACCCTGATCTCTCTTTTGAAGAACATCTACGTAACATTGCAAAAATCAGAAACTTTCTGTCCAAAAATGATGCAGAAAAATTAATCCATGCTTTTGTTACTTCTAGGTTAGAGCACTAAATAAACTTCAGTTGGTGCTAAATACGGCTGCTAGAATCCTGACTAGAACCAAAATATTTGATCATATTACTCCAGTGCTAGCCTCTCTACACTGGCTTCCTGTCAAAGCAAGGGCTGATTTCAAGGTTTTACTGCTAACCTACAAAGCATTACATGGGCTTGCTCCTACCTATCTCTCTGATTTGGTCCTGCCGTACATACCTACACGTACGCTACGGTCACAAGACGCAGGCCTCCTAATTGTCCCTAGAATTTCTAAGCAAACAGCTGGAGGCAGGGCTTTCTCCTATAGAGCTCCATTTTTATGGAACGGTCTGCCTACCCATGTCAGAGACGCAAACTCGGTCTCAACCTTTAAGTCTTTACTGAAGACTCATCTCTTCAGTCTGGCCCAGGAGTGGGAAGGTGAACGGAAAGGCTCTGGAGCAACGAACCGCCCTTGCTGTCTCTGCCTGGCCGGTTCCCCTCTTTCCACTGGGATTCTCTGCCTCTAACCCTATTACAGGGGCTGAGTCACTGGCTTATTGGGGCTCTCTCATGCCATCCCTGGAAGGGGTGCGCCCCCCCTTGGGTTGTGCCATGGCGGAGATCTTTGTGGGCTATACTCAGCCTTGTCTCAGGATGGTAATTTGGTGGTTGAAGATGTCCCTCTAGTGGTGTGGGGGCTGTGCTTTGGCAAAGTGGGTGGGGTTATATCCTTCCTGTTTGGCCCTGTCCGGGGGTGTCCTCGGATGGGGCCACAGTGTCTCCTGACCCCTCCTGTCTCAGCCTCCAGTATTTATGCTGCAGTAGTTTATGTGTCGGGGGGCTAGGGTCGGTTTGTTATATCTGGAGTACTTCTCCTGTCCTATTCGGTGTCCTGTGTGAATCTATGTGTGCGTTCTCTAATTCTCTCCTTCTCTCTTTCTTTCTCTCTCTCGGAGGACCTGAGCCATAGGACCATGCCCCAGGACTACCTGACATGATGACTCCTTGCTGTCCCCAGTCCACCTGGCCGTGCTGCTGCTCCAGTTTCAACTGACCTGAGCCCTAGGACCATGCCCCGGACTACCTGACATGATGACTCCTTGCTGTCCGCAGTCCACCTGCCTGTGCTGCTGCTCCAGTTTCAAATGTTCTGCCTTATTATTATTCGACCATGCTGGTCATTTATGAACATTTTAACATCTTGGCCATGTTCTGTTATAATCTCCACCCAGCACAGCCAGAATAGGACTGGCCACCCCACATATGCTCTGTCTAATTCTCTCTTTCTTTCTCTCTCTCGGAGGACCTGAGCCCTACGACCATGCCCCTGGACTACCTGACATGATGACTCCTTGCTGTCTCCAGTCCACCTGACCGTGCTGCTACTCCAGTTTCAACTGTTCTGCCTTATTATTATACGACCATGCTGGTCATTTATGAGCATTTGAACATCTTGGCCATGTTCTGTTATAATCTCCACCTGGCACAGCCAGAAGAGGACTGGCCACCCCACATAGCCTGGTTCCTCTCTAGGTTTCTTCCTAGGTTTTGGCCTTTCTAGGGAGTTTTTCCTAGCCACTGTGCTTGTACACCTGCATTGCTTGCTGTTTGGGGTTTTAGGCTGGGTTTCTGTACAGCACTTTGAGATATCAGCTGATGTACGAAGGGCTAAATAAATCAATTTGATTTGATTTGATTAATAAAGTGGCTAATGATTTCAAGTCTATGTACATAGGGCAGCAGCCACTAATGTGCTCGTGGTGGCTATTTAACAGTCTCTCGGTCCCATTTTTGACACATCTGTACTGACCTCGCCTTCTGGATGATAGCGGGGGGACAGGCAGTGGCTCGGGTGGTTGTTGTCCTTAATGATCTTTTTGGCCTTCCTGTGACATCGGGGGCTGTAGGTGTCCTGGAGGACAGGTAGTTTGCCCCCTGTGATGCGTTGTGCAGACCGCACCACCCTCTGCAGAGCCTTGCGTTTGCGGATGGTGTAGTTGCCGTACAAGGCTGTGACACAGCCCGACAGGATGCTCTCCATTGTGCATCTGTAAATGTTTGTCAGGGTTTTAGGTGCCAAACCATCTTTTTTCAGCCTCCTGAGGTTGAAGAGGCGCTGTTGCGCCTTCTTCACCACACTGTCTGTATGGGTGGGCCATTTCAGTTTGTCTGTGATGTGTACGCCGAGGAACTTGAAGCTATCCGCCGTCTCCACTGCGGTAACGTTGATGTGGATAGGGGGGTGCTCCCTCTGCTGTCCACTGAAGTCCACGATCAGCTCCTTTGTTTTGTTGACGTTAGGTGAGAGGTTGTTTTCCTGGCACCACACTCCCAGGGCCCTCACCTCCTCCCTGTAGGCTTTCTCGTCATTGTTGGTAATTAGGCCTACTACTGCTGGGTCGTCTGCAAACTTGATGATTGAGTTTGAGGTGTGCATAGTTGTGGGGCCCCAGTGTTGAGGATCAGCAAAGTGAAGGTGTGGTTTCCTACCTTCGCCCTCTGGGGGCGGCCCGTCAGGAAGTCCAGGACCGAGTTACACAGGGCGGGGTTCAGACCCAGGGCCTCAAGCTTAATGATGATCTAGGAGGGTGCTATGGTGTTGAATACTGAGCTGTAGTCAATGAACAGCATTCTTACATAGGTATTTATCTTATCCAGATGGGATAGGGCAGTGAGCAGTGTGATGGCGATTGCATTGTCTGTGGATGCATGCTAAATGCATGCTCTTCAAACTAAATATATGCTCTTCAACCGATCGCTGCATGCACCTGCCCGCCCGTCCAGCTCTGGACGGTTCTGACTTAGAATATGTGGACAACTACAAATACCTAGGTGTCTGGTTAAACTGTAAACTCTCCTTCCAGACATCCATCAAACATCTCCAATACAAGTTAAATCTAGAATTGGCTTCCTATTTTGCAACAAAGCATCCTTCACCCATGCTGCCAAACATACCCTCGTAAAACTGACCATCCTACCGATCCTTCGACTTCGGCGATGTAATTTACAAAATAGCCTCCAATACCCTACTCAATAAATTGGATGAAGTCTATCACAGTGCCATCCGTTTTGTCACCAAAGCCCCATATGCTACCCACCACTGCGACCTGTATGCTCTCATTGGCTGGCCCTCGCTTCATACTCGTCGCCAAACCCACTGGCTCCAGGTCATCTACAAGACCCTGCTAGGTAAAGTCCCCCCTTTTCTCAGCTCGCTGGTCACCATAGCAGCACCCACCTGTAGCACACGCTCCAGCAGGTATATCTCTCTGGTCACCCCCAAAACCAATTCTTCCTTTGGCCGTCTCTCCTTCCAGTTCTCTGCTGCCAATGACTGGAACAAACTACAAAAATCTCTGAAACTGGAAACACTTATCTCCCTCACGAGCTATAAGCACCAGCTGTCAGAGCAACTCACAGATTACTGCACCTGTACATAGCCCATCTATAATTTAGCCCAAACAACTACCTCTTCCCCTACTTTATTTATTTATTTATTTTGCTCCTTTGCACCCCATTATTTTTATTTCTACTTTGCACATTCTTCCATGGCAAATCTACCATTCCAGTGTTTTACTTGCTATATTGTATTTACTTCTCCAACCTAGCCTTTTTTGCCTTTACCTCCCTTATCTCACCTCATTTGCTCACATCGTATATAGACTTGTTTATACTGTATTATTGACTGTATGTTTGTTTTACTCCATGTGTAACTCTGTGTTGTTATATGTGTCGAACTGCTTTGCTTTATCTTCGTCAGGTCGCAATTGTAAATTAGAACTTGTTCTCAACTTGCCTACCTGGTTAAATAAAGGTGAAATAAAAATAAATATAATTGTCTATGGATCTATTGGGGCGGTAAGCAAATTGATGTGGGTCTATGGTGCCAGGTAAGGTAGAGGTGAAATGATCCTTGACTAGTCTCTCAAAGCACTCCATGACAACAGAAGTGAGTGCTACGGGGCAATTTAGTTCATTTAGTTCAGTTACCTTTACATTAGGAACAATGGTGGACATCTAGAAGCATGTGGGGACAACAGAATGGATAGGGAGAGATTGAATTTGTCCATAAACACTCCGATCAGCTGGTTTGCGCATGCTCTGAGGACGCGGCTAGGGATGCCGTCTGGGCCAGCAGCCTTGTGAGGTTTAACATGGTTAAATATCTTACTCATGTCGGCCACAGAGAAGGAGATTCCACTGTCCTTGGTAGTGAAAGCGGACAAAGAAGGTGTTAAGCTTGTCTGAAAGCAAGACGTCGGTGTCTGCGATGTGGCTGGTTTTTACTTTGTAGTCCGTGAAAACAATGTTGATTGTTTGAGTTTCTGCCTATAGTAAGCAAAATTGAGTCGTGATCAGATTTGCACAAAAGGAATGCTGGGGAGGGCCTTGTAGTAGCATTGGTCGAGTATTTTAGCAGCGCGAGATCTACAGTCAATGTGTTGCTACAACTTCTGTAATGTTTTCCTCAAATTTGCTTCATTAAAATCCCCATCTACAATAAATGCGGCCTCAGGATATATGGTTTCCAGTTTGCATAAAGTCCAGGGAAGTTCTTTGAGGGCCATCGTGGTATCGGCTTGAGGGGGAATATACACGGCTGTGACTATAACTGAAGAGAATTCTCTTGGGAGGTAATACGGTCAGCATTTTATTGAGGTATTCTAGGTCGGGTGAACAAAAATACTTGAATTCCTGTATGTTATCACAATCACATCATGAGTAAACACACACCCCCGTCTTTCTTCTTCCCAGAGAGATATTTATTCCTGTTTGTGCAATGAACTAAGAACCCAACTGGCTGAATGGACTCAGACATTATATCCAGAGAGAGCCGTGTTTCCATGAAACAGAGTATGTTAAATCCCTGATGACAGGAAATCCTTACCCTGAGCTCATCAACTTTATTATCCAGAGACTGAACATTAGCGAGTAATATACTTGGAAGCGGTAGGTGGTGTGCGCGCCTCCTCAGTCGGACTAAAATGCAGCGCCGAGTACCTCTTTTCTGCTAGCTGAATTTTGGAACAGCCTCTGGGATCAGTTCAATTGCACTGCAAGGTACAAACAAAGGATCCGGTTCGAGAAAGTCATATTCCTGGTCGTAATGCTGGTGAGTTGCCGCTGCTCTGATATACAAAAGTTATTCTCGGCTGTTGTAATAACACAAATAATTTGGCCCGTGGGCCGCCAGATTGGGTACCAAGGCCAAAATGTTCCTATCAAACGTTCCGGCTGTCTTGATATCCTAGCAAGAAACTATATTGATAGCAATGCTCCAAAAAACACACCTGCTCCAAAAGGATGCACATAGAATGCAGAACCATTTGTGGTTGCTTTTTCATCAGCCCCAAGCAAAGCTAAAGATGTATTCATAATGATACATAAAAACTCAAAATCACCATCTTGGATAAAGGCAAAGAACAAAAAGGCGGAATCCCTTTCCTTTCATGTATACAAAATGGAAAGAAAATTAAATTCATATGATCCTACATTTTTTGACTGTCTGAACAGTATATTGTTAGAATTAACTGAATTCCAACTGGTTATTAGGACAGGTATGAATGCCATTTTGGACATGCAAGACAAATCTAGTAAGACCAACTACAGTCCACATGCAACAAGGCTCTCCAACATACACTTTCTGATGACAACCTCATTGATGCTGTCACGTCTACTCCCCCTCTCCGGTGCTCAACGTCACCAGTTTACTCATTAGTACGCACACCTGCCACCATCGTTATGCACACCTGTGCCTCCTGAAACTCACCTGGACTCCATCACCTTCCTGATTACCTCCCCTATATATGTCACTCTCTTTGGATCTTTTCCAAGCATTATTGTTCCTGTGCTTCCCGACTCCTAGCGTAAACGTTACAGAATAACGCCTCACCAAAGGGAAGCAACAGGGGTTTTATTTTTTTGCTAGAGACGTCGGCTCCAAATGTAACTGTCGAAGCAACAGGGGATGCCTCAGCTGGCTCGTCATGCCTCAGCTGACTCGACTGGTTCACGAGCCTCGGTTGGCTCTACAGGTGCCTTCGCCTCAGCAGAAGTGACTGGCCCACTCCTGGTCCCCAGGACCGTCCCTCTGGTTGGCGTCCTGTGGCTGGAGGCCCGCGTCAGGGAGGGGGTACCCCTCTCCGGTTGGTCAGGGTCATCCTGCTGCTGGAGATGCTCGTCAGGGAAGGGTGGTACCGTCATGTCTACTCCCCCGCTGGCGCTAAACGTCGCCAGTTTACTCATTTTTACGCACGCCTGCCACCATCGTTACGCGCACCTGCTCTGCATGAGACTCACCTGGATTCCATCACCTTCCGGATTACCTCTCCTATATCTGTCACTCTCTTTGGATCTTTTCCGAGGCGCTATTTCTTGTTTTCCATGTTTCAATTATTGGTGAAGCAGGCCCACCTCTTGGTGTTAATTTTACATACCAATTTCACTATTATAAAATCCTATTCGATCAATATGATAATTTCTCTATGAATTTCTTACTTTTGTTTTTCTTTTGAGTGTCAGCCCACGGGTAGATGTTATATGAAATGATAATATGAATTTAAATGAATATTGTATCTGTAAACCCCCCCAGCAAAAAAAAATCTGAATACCGCATAGTAATACCGGTAAGCAAGTCTTTATGATCAAAATTAATGTGATAATAGGTTGTCACATCTTACTTAATGATGCTGACAGATTTAATCATTTTGATTTGTTTCGAAATTTATACATCTTCATTTCTAGTCATTGTAAAATGTATGTGAGTAAATATGCTTTTTTTGACAAATCAACGAAGTACAACGTTTTAGTGAACATCCTCTCTGGTCAGAGAAACTAACAGTAATACAGCGAAAAAGTAATAGAATTTGATAATGAGCCTCAAATAAACATTGAATGCATTATTCATTTTGAGTAAAGGTTATACATGATCTTGCTCAATGAATACGATTTCATCAAGTTAAATTATTGAATTCCATGAACTCTATCAGACCTTTTAGTGTCCCATCATATCCATCCCATTAGGATAAGAGGGGGCAGAGTAGGGCAGAGCAGTTTCGCCATGTCCATTGAAACTGTACACATTAAGATGTTTGACGTCTCTAGCGTCATACGCCACATTTGAAGGGGTAGTGATGGCCAAATTCAACCTTTTGAATATATACATAAAACAAAGAATATATTCAACATTTTTAGTGTACAAGTGGATACATCTGAGGGGTGTGTTGCTGTGGCCCTCAGTTTTAACAGGCACCATGCCCCTGTGAGGACAAGTCTATGTGCTATGGCTCAGGGACTGCACCTGTGGAGCTCATTCCCAGTCCACCCACCATCTGTGGATGTGATCTGAGGGTTTATATGTGGCAGGTTCAATGTGAGCTGAGCTCCACCTGTCCATGTCTTTGTATAGGAGAACCAGCTGACTCAGCAGATGTTCCCTGAATGTGTTTGAAGAGTCCAGCACCCACTTGCCCTGCGAGACACAGATGGTCTTGGGGATACAGATTAGTCCGTAATGTGGACCGAGTGGCCCTCTCCCCAGCTATGATTTCATCCAACAGGGCCACACGACTTTCATTTAAAGAGAGAAAGGACGCGCCAGGTACAGTTGCCTGGCAGCCAGCGCCGGTTATTGCTTGGTTGTTTTTATTTGGGATCTTTCTCCAAGATTAATTCCTCGCCTCCCACTTCCTGCCTGTCAGTTCGGGGATTAAAGCCATTCTTTCTAACAGATCTGTGCTCTCTGGTATCAGGCCGTGGTGTGGAAAACAAGATTGAGTAACACTATTCTTCTGAGTTTTCAAAAAGTACGAATGTATTGCCCTGAAACTATCAATGTGTGTCTGAGAGTAATGCACTTGGCAAACCCAAAAGCCCTGAGAAGAAATGTTTAAAGCCATAGTTTGTAATTTATGCAGCATTTAAAAAATATATATAATATATCCCTTGATTTAGCATGTTATCTAATGCCATGGTAAATTTACCACATGAAAACTGGTCAATGAAACCCACTTGAAATGAAGAATATTTGCAAGTATAATGTATCTTGGATTATCTGATATGAATTCCACTGTCTATATTTGATTTGATTTATTAGCATCCTCATTAGCTGACGCCAATGGCGACAGCTAGTCTTACTGAGGTCCGACACGTAACGGAACGTATTAAAATTAGTTATTTTGTTGGAATGGGAACAGAGATACAGGCCCGGCACTAGAGGGTGGGTAACTGGGAGGTTTTGAACCTGGGGCCAGCCTCACAGTTTCTCACAGCACTGCTAGCTTCCTGGGCTACAGCAGGCTGCCAGCTGCAGCATGCATTGATTGGCTTATAAAGCAGAATGTATTAGCCGGCTCTCATTAGCATCCCGCTAGTGATGACCAATACCTACTGAGCCCCATTACGATCTGACTCCAATGGATTAACATGCACAAAAATTCTGCCAGGGACAGAAAATCAGTTAACACTTGTCAGAGAGCCCAAAATCAATACAATTCGCATCATTAACCCCTTATGGACCCCGTAGAAGCACTTTCAAGCTGCAACTCTGATACAAACATCTATTTTCATATTTGCATTTAATTACACTATCAATCAGTCTTCTGACCTCAGTGACCTTCTGCTAATCTACAATCCAGAATTCAAGATGCGTTTACCACCGGGGGCTGTAGCTGCCCTGACTGTGCTGCCTTTAATGCTCTGCCACTCCGGATATTGATACTGTAGCTGAATTCACTTTAGAGGCTTTGATCAGTCACAAAATGCCTGTTCCCAGAAGGAAGAGAATGGGGGAATAATGTATTGCACATTGATTGTAGTACTTTGTTGATGCTATTCTAGTTTCCTTGTTTGTTTAGTCGGAACTAGAAGGAACAACACATATACTGAACAAAAATGCAACATGCAACAATTTCAACGATTTTACTGAGCTACAGTTCATATAAGGAAACCAGTCAACTAAAATAAATTCATTAGGCCCTAATCTATGGATTTCACATGACTGGGCAAGGGTGCAGCCATAGGTGGGCCTGGGAGGGCATAGGCCCACTCACTTGGGAACCAGGCCTCCCCACTGGGGAGCAAGGCCCAGCCAATCAAAATATGTTTTTCCCCAAGGGCTTTATTACAGACATAAATACTCCTCAGTTTCATCAGGTGTCCGGGTGGCTGGTCTCAGATGACCCAGCAGGTGAAGAAGTCGGATTTGGAGGTGCTGGGCTAGGCTGGCGTGGTTACATATGGTCTGCGCTTGTGAGGATGGTTGGACGTACTGGCAAATTCTTTAAAATGACATTTGAGGTGGCTTATGGTTCATTGACTACAGCTCAGCATTCAACACCAAAGTACCCTCCAAGCTCATCATAAAGCTGGAGGGCCTGGGTCTCAACCCCATCCTGTGCAATTGGGTCCTGGACTTTCCAACGGGCCGCCCCCAGGTGGGGAAGGTAGGAAAAAACATTCCCACTTTGCTGACCCTCAACACTGGGGCCCCACAAGGGTGCGTGCTCAGCCCCCTCCTGTACACCTGTTTACCCACGACTGCATGGCCATGCACGCCTCCAATTCAATCATCAAGTTTGCAGGTGACACAACAGTAGTGGGCTTGATTACCAACAATGACGAGACAGCCTACAGGGAAGAGGTGAGGGAACATGAAGTGTGGTGTCAGGAAAACAACCTCTCACTCAATGTCAACAAAACAAAGGAGATGATCGTGGACTTCAGGAAACAGCAGAGGGACCAGCCCCTTATCCACATCGAAGGGACAGCAGTGGCCAAAGTGGAAAGTTTCAAGTTCCGGCGTACACATCACAGACGAACTGAAATGGTCCACCCACACAGACAGTGTGGTGAAGAAGGCGCAACAGCACCTCTTCAATCTCAGGAGGCTGAAGAAATTTGGCTTGCCACCCAAAACCCTGACAAACTTTTACAGATGCCCAATGGGCTGTATCACAGCCTGGTAGGCAACTGCACCTCTCTCAACCGCAAGGCTCTCCAGAGGGTGGTGTGGTCTGCACAACGCATCACTGGGGGAAAACTACCTACCCTCCAGGACACCTACAGCACCCGATGTCGCAGCAAGGCCAAAAAGATCAACATGGACATCAACCACCCGAGCCACTGCCTGTTCACACCGCTATCATCCAGAAGGCGAGGTTAGTACAGCTGCATCAATGCCTTCAGACTGCTAAACAGCCATCACTAACTCAGACAGGCTACTGCCTACATTAAGACCCAATCACTGACCACTTTAATAAATGGATCACTCATCACTCTATACAACAACACTCTAAATAATGGCACTTCAATAATGTTTACATATCTTACATTACTCATATCACATGTACAGTATATACTGTATTTTATACCATCTATTGCTCCTTGCCTATGCCGCTTGGCGATCGCTCATCCATATACTTACATGTACATATTCTCATTCACCCCTTTAAATTTGTGTGTATTAGGTAGTTGTTGGGGAATTGTTCGATTACTTGTTAGATATTACCACACCGTTGGAACTAGAAGCACAAGCATTTCGCAACACTCACATTAACATCTGCTAACCATGTGTATGTGACAAATAACATTTGATTTGGTTTGATGGTAGATAAACAAACATTCAATTATCTGGCAACACCTCTGGTGGATATTCCTGCAGGCAGGCAGCATGCCAATTGCACTCTCCCTCAAAACTTGAGACATCTGTGGCATTGTGTTGTGTGACAAAACGGCCCGTTTTAGAGTGGTCTTTTATTGTCCCCAGCACAAGGTGCACCTGTGTAAAGTTCATGCTGTTGAATCAGCTTGATATGTGACACCTGTCAGGTGGATGGATTATCTTGGCAAAGGAGAAACACTGACTAACAGGGATGTAAATACATTTATGCACAAAATTTGAGAGAAATATGTTTTTTTTTTGTGCATAGAACATTTCAATTCATGAAGCATTAGACCAACGCTTTACAGTACATGTTGCGTTTATATTTTCGTTCAGTATTGTATTAAATTATCACAATAGGGCCCCGAATTTCATTCCTCCAAATCTGTAAGCCTTTGTGTATTTGCCTTAATTTACTGAACTGATGACGACTCTAAGAAAACTCAATTATCAATGAATTAGAAGACTGGTGCACACTAAACATTTCTCGGAATAAAGCATTATTCTCTGGAGCAATTTCAATTCTGTTAAATATCACATTAAAGCACTGCCACCAAATAAAGAAACGGACATTAAAATGCTGTAATTCAGCATTATGAAAAGCTCAAGCACTTATTTATAACAGTACATTTGCATAGATATAATAAAATGACATCATTGAATGAACAATGCCCTGGAGTTGATATTTCATTGGATGACTATCATGAATATTTTAATATGTGTGGTTCATCAAGGTAGTACATCTCTTAGTGTTTATTGCAAACTTGTTCTGTGATAATCCTGTCTAATCATATCATTGTGCTTTACTTTTCTCACTCTCAGCCCTCCAAGTTAATCATAGGCATAACATTTACACTGTTTTCCAGGGAGTCCTGGGTCCCATAGACTCAATAAAAACATACACATCACGTAAAAGTCAACGTGATTGTAAGGCCACCACCCGATTGGCTGCTGCAAACTTCTGGGTTCGATTTGATCACAGTCTGCCTTTCTCCCTAATACTGTGCATCTTGTACTTGACTTTTGTCAATGTATGTTTCACCATATGTTATGGAATGGGATACAATTCTACAGTATTTCTGTCCAGGAGCCAGTAGAGCATCTGATTTAGAGAGCTTTCAGGGCTGTTGTGTCACCACCTCTGGTGCTTGGCTATTCCCCGGCCAAAAGCACGATTCCCCCGAAATTGTCATTCAGTAGCACGAAAGCCAACTGAGAGCCAGTGATATGTACTGCTTGCTTATGTTCCTCAATCTGGCGTACCAGGATTTTGAATGCCCTACAAATGTGTCGCTGTATCTTTCTATTTAAACATGGTGATACACAATCATTACGGTGGTGTGGTTCGGGCAGGTTCACGGTTCGAAACGTGATCATTCCGCGACCAGAGAGAGGGAAGGAATCAGGTGTGATGATGCGAGCCCGGAGTACTGTTGATAACACAGTGCTTAGTTGGGGGATCTGGTGGCGATGCTGAGGAACAGATGGGACGTGGATGTGGCCTCTGCTGAGGCCGATCCCGGTGTACGCACCTCCTACATACGCCTAGGGCTGTGTGAACGGAGCCCGTCCAAAAAACTCCTGGCACCAAGAGGAACTCATCACCATCTGTCTCCCGGGACAACAACCGACCTCCCTTAAGCAGAACTTCTCCTTCTATCTTCCACCACCCGTCTCTCTCTACTCAGTAATGCAGGCAGAATGGGAGACCACGGGAAAAACGCCTCCACTGTAATTAAGAAATGTCAGGGTGTCTGTTCAATAGGTTTATGACAACCTTTAACATAGGCTTAGCCTTTCTTTTATTATGCTGTCAGTTTCCATTTTCATGACGAAGGAGAACTTTATTCAACAAGGAGGGAAAGCGCCTTGTCGGTATGTCCACTGCTTTTTCTTACTTAATAACACACATTTCAATCGACGTGTATTTGGATGGTGAATCCTTGGATTGTAAGGAGAATTGAGTAGTCTTAACTTCCAGTGTGGGGACTGAAATCTGTGCAGGCCCCAATCTGTCTAACTTTGCATCAACCCAGTGTCATACAGCACCGATGCCAGCTACACACCTCAAGCCCTGCTCTGGTTCTTCTTTCTGACTCACAGTGGTTCGAGGGCAGGGCAACACCAGCACTTGTTATCAATAATAAGCAGTGTTTGGGAGCAGTAATTAGGTGTTCCGAAGGGAACATGTCTGAGATGGGGGGGCCTGGGGGTAACGAGATGGGCTGGGGGTGGGTGAGATAATGATGACACAGTCCTTGGGAGGAGTAGGAGGCGGGCACAGCAGGTGGGGTGGGGGCATACAGGAGGGGGAAAGAGTGGGAAGGGCTAAAACGAGGAGGAAATGCAGTCCAAGTGTCTATCCATTATGACGTTTACAATTCCCTCACTGGAATAAAAATATTGGGCAGGTAATTTTGCTACCATGTCTATGTCAATAATGGAAACACTTGAGTAAATGAAGGATACAAAGTACATTGAAAACAGTTGCTTCAACACAGGTTTGGTTCCCGAATTAATTAAGTAATTAACATCCCATCATGCTTAGGGTCATGTATAAAAATATTGGGCAGGCCATTATTTTGGCAAACATGTCTACGCACCCATAGGATAACAATGCCCCCATCCACAGGGCACGAGTGGACACTGAATGGTTTGATTAAAACGATGTAAACCATATGCCATAGCCGTCTCAGTCACCAGATCTCAACCCAATTGAACGCTTATGGTGAGATTCTGGAGCGGCGCCTGAGGCAGCGTTTTCCACCGCCATCAACAAAACATCAAATGATGGAGTTACTCGCGGAGTCAATCACCACCTTCCGGAGACACCTGAAACCCCACCTCTTTAAGGAATACCTAGGATAGGATAAAGTAATCCTTCTCACCCCCCCCCCCCCTTAAAAGATTTAGATGCACTATTGTAAAGTGGCTGCTCCACTGGATGTCATAAGGTGAACGCACCAATTTGTAAGTCGCTCTGGATAAGAGCGTCTGCTAAATGACTTAAATGTAAATGTAAACAATGGTGTCGCATCCCTCTAATAGAGTTCCAGACACTTGTAGAATCTATGCCGAGATGCATTGAAGCTGTTCTGGCTCGTGGAGGCCCAACATCCTATTAAGACACTTTATGTTGGGGTTCCTTTATTTTGGCAGTTAACTGTATATATTTAGCTTTAGGTACCACTACAGGTACCACTACAGGTACCACTACAGGTACCACCATCTATGAAAACACGTACTTCTCCGCTAAGGTTTATTTTTTTCCACTATGGCGGGTGGGATGAAGAGAGTCTGTTTCCCAAACACTGAGTAAAGTTATATCTATGTTGCTAATCACTTTAGGTCATTCTGTTGAATGACGACACAAACTAATCATACTATTTGGTTATTTGAGTGGAAGTGAAACAGTTCTAAATGAAAAGTTTCTGGGGAACTGGGAACCTAGGTAAAACATTGGAAATTAATTGTTAGCTTTTAGAGTTCTCTCATTACAAAGAGGGGCAGAAGTCAGAATGGGGGCAGGTAAACATCCTGAATAATTCATTTGTTTGAATACTCCGGTTGGGAGCAGATTGTGACATGGGATTTGCAGAAATAACACACACAAATTCATCATAAGCAAAGAGTTAAGACAAAATAAACACAATATTCCTCTGTGCAGTTTAGCGGAATAGAACATAACGCTAAGAAATTATTGTTGTTACTTTCAGTTTTTTTTAACAGAGTTACCAAAAGAGTTCAGATTCACTGGAAAAGTATTCTTCTGGTGTTCAATCAGACAAGTCAGATTGCAACGCCAGTTAGTGCAAACTATCATAATACACTGTACCATTTTATGTTTCCATGATTCATTATTAGGAGTGAGTCTGTTATCCAAAAGTAAAATGACATTCACAAGCCCGTGTCTTTCAACTGTAGCTACCCAGCGTGCCAGACTCTGGTCTAATGGTAACGTTGGGATTTTATCCCCAGGTCCTCCGCTTGCCACTTTTCTCTGTGCATCACACTCATCTCTCCATCTAGTTCTGGTCTTTCTTAAAAGGACCAGTGCAATCAACACTATGAGGTTGGAATAATCATTTAAAATTGTGAAAATGCCCTTTCGGTTTAAGAGCTGTTTGAAAACACTGCCTGAAATTTCTGCCTGTTTTGGTGGGATGGAGATTTGGCCTGCCTGGTGACATCACCAGTATAGAAATAACACACATAGAATATATCTACCGTTCTTAGACTTGCTTTCAATGAGAATGAAAAAAGTGACATATTTCAACTTTAATAGACTAATAAGAAAGAGTTCCAAACTGCTCTGCCAATAACGGTGGTTTTTCCCTCCCAACTTAGACCTCTCCCAGACAGTCCTATCAAAATTATTGCTTGAAAAATTGCTCTTTGCGAAGAAGCAATTTGTATTTGTTTTTTGGCGATTTTTATGGAATACAATTACAGTAAGCTACTTCATTGTTACCCAAATGGATATTTATCATGATGAATAGCCCCTGGCTCAAAACAGAAATAACATCAACAACATGCATGCCAGTCTTTCCTGGTTGGGTTCACAAGAGATTAACTGCTTCTCTTCTAGTTTTTATGATATATTCATATTACTGTGATGAAAATTCCAGATTGTCTGTATAATCAAATAACATTCAGCTCAGACACCCATACATACCCCACAAGACATGCCACCAGGGGACTCTGGAAAAACGAAATCACGTTAATGCATTTTCATACAAAGTCATGATCGTGTTGAACTCCCATCTCCAATTACTCAAGCATCAATTCATGGAACAGTGGGGAATGTGAGGGGACACACAAACACAATATTTCTTAGTTGTATTATTTGTATATGGTTGTATTTTAAACGTGTGTGACTGTCTTTGTCTATCAGTGTTTTGTTGCTGGTCATGTTTTGTGTTTTTTTTGTAAACCCTAGGAAGAGCAGCTGCTGCTTCTACAGAAGCTAATGGGGATCCAAATAAACACAACTTATAGCAACCACACATTTAGACGTGGAGCACGTTATGATTGGCCAGTAAGGGGTCAAGCCTCGACACATTTACAACTTGTTCATTAATCATTACCCAGCCCTGGTTGTGAAAATATCCTAAACATTTTGGACACAACCACAAACCTATAGTGCTACGATTTACCATTGCTTTAGGTCTGTTATAGAGCCTATTGAGTACTAGGTGTACTTGACTGATGTCATTGACAGAATCAAATATTTTACATTCACTAAGATTGTGACTAAACGTGCACCCCGTGCAGACTACAAGTTGAATGTGTAAGAATGCTAAGATAATTGAGAGAGATAATAAGAACAAGTGGGCTACACTGGGCTTGACTGTACACGCGACTAGAGGGAATGAATCAGCTGGGCTTTCTTTAGCCACCGGCCCTGGTACATTTCTCTTTTCCCCACATCGCCCTACTCTGCCAATCAATCACACTATTACACTCTGATGAAGGCTCTGTGGCTACTTCACACAGCAAATCAATTGGAGGGAAGGGGTGTTTGGAGCTTCTCTGAATGGAGCATTGACTAATTCCTGTGGATGGATGGACAGAACAGGCAGACGGACACATACCCACGGTCCTGTCCTGCTGTCCTATGGAGGTGATGGATACTAACAGTACACTTTTATCACCATTATTCATATTCGGCTTAATCTGACTAGCTCTTCCAGTGGTTGATTCTACAAAGTAACATAAACAAAATCAATAATTCAGAGCTGGAAAGCCAGAAGGGAACCTGTACAGAAGAGACACAGCATGATGTCCCTATTGTGCTGGAAAGGTTACTATACAAAAGGCCCATTCCAATTTCATGCTTCATGCAATCTGAACCACTCTTGTAAAATCATATGGTTTTCCCTCAAAAGTGTGCAACTAAGTTTTTAGTTAGGAGCGAATCTTGTATGCGGTGTATCCGTGACTTAAAATACCTTGGTTCAGAATGTCAGTATTGCGTGTAGTCAAAGAAATGTACACTGCATTTGACTGTATGCTCTTTGACAATGAGCCAAGGATCCTTGACAAAAACTGCTGTTCAGAGTCACAAAGAGTCCCACGAATGATGAAATGCATGGGTAATGTCTATCTAAAAGTTGATGAACAAGACTAGAGATGTTCAAAAGTATTCATATTTGGTTGTGTTATGAATTGGGAAAACCATTTTCTCCCATCCCGCAAAAGCTTAAAATAAGATGACACTGATGGCTACTATTAAACAGAAATGTTGTACTTTATTTAGACAATGGTTATCAAAAAAGAGCACAGATTTTGAAAGTGTAAAGTAATTCTACAAAATGAGCAATTCCCTTCACTTGCCTTTTTAACTCCCACCTCACAAAAAAGCATTTTTCCTCCACATATCCAGCATGGTTCATGAAATATTAAACTCCTGTACAAAAGGGATACAACACAATGCCAAACAAACTGCACAATATTTGGGCCATACATGTGTTCGCTCTAACTTTGCTGAAAAATAACTTATTTTATTATTATTTGGAGAAGTTCTGGTTGTGCAGAACCTAAATAAAAAAAGGTTACGCACAACGAGGGGGCTGGAGCAGGAGCACTGAACAATTTATTATATGGCAAACATTTGGACAGCTGTGAGTTTGGGTTAAAGTGTGAGATTGGGTTAAACGTGAGTAGACGCATTAATGACATCATCCTACACATTGGGAGGACAACAACAACATTCTAATCAAACCACCGGGACTGCCACTACTGCCTCAGCCCTATGTGTCAATGAGGGAGGAAGAGCCAATAGTGGCAGTCTTGGCATGTTTGATTAGATCCCTTCTCCCTCCCATTCCAACCCAGTTGGCATCCTGATGCCCATTTAACCAGGAGGAGGACTATAAGGCAGTTACATACAGTCCATAAACAACAGTGCTGATTCCTACATGAACAACAGAGGTTGAAGAGCAGGTGAAGTCTTATTAGATGGGGTGTCAGCACAGTTTCCAATTGAACTCCCCCCCCCCAGCTGATTCCTCATTGCCTACACGTGTCGTGGAAGGCCTCCAGGGTACGAAAGTCTCTCCAGGTCGGGGGAAGGCCCTCCTGCAGAAACTTCCCACAACGCTGACACGGGGTCTGGAACAGCTTGATGTAGCTTCTTAGCCAGGTCTGACAAGGAGAAAAGAAAAGAGAAATTCAGGCAGGAAGACAGTGATATATTTCTCAGAAGGACTCACCAATAGACTGATTCTAGTAAAACATAAAATGTTGGGCTATTTTGATGAACATATGAGCTGACATGGTGAGAGAGAGAGAGATAGAGAGCGAGGAGGACAGAGACACAGAGCACCAATGTGGGGATTGTGGTCGATCCACCCAGGGGTGTGAGTGGAGTCTCTCCACATCCTCGGGCCCCCTTCTCTCTCCCAGCCCATCAGTCGGCCTCAGCCAGCAACACTGCCAGACCTCCCTCACACAGTCACACACCTGTCAAACCTATTCACTGGCACCATCCATCTGCAGGATTAAAAACCTGCTCCTCGATTCATCACCGGCCAGCGTAATGATCACCACCCTCATTGGGCGGCATGAGAAAAGACCCATTACAACAATCTCATGTTAGCGCTGCGACGAGAACACTACGGTTAAAGGTAAGTAGAGAGTAATGCATTTGCAAAGCCTATGGAATAGCAACTGCAAAACAGGTGCAAAGAAGCCATATTTGTGTTGTTGCTTAGAGGCTACTTAAGACGGGACCGAGGCCAACTGTTCCTTTAAACAGGATTGATTGCAGACATTGTGCTAATGTCTTTCTAGACAGAGTCAAGTTGTAAACGAGGACAGGCTTGTAATGGAGGCGCCCGGGTGTTGCCCTTGAAGCCGAGCCGTTGATCTGTCTGATTGGACCCAGCCACCACACCCCGGCCAGATCAGAATAGGTCTCCAACACCGGAGTGGCTAATTAATCTCCCTCACCTCAGCACTAAGAGCACAGGTCTGCAGAGTGGACAGTTGGGCTATTTAAAAACATCAAGTAGGGCGGGCACAATTACTGCATAACTGGTGGTTATGGATGAAGACTGCCATGAAAATAAAATACCTGTCATTCTTTTCGTGTGGAACAAACAGATGACTGAAGACAGGATAGCCAGGCATTAGTGCGGTTGAGTCTGTTCTGCAGTAACATGAAGTTTTTACAACATGATGAAACTTTAGCAAGGTGTTGTAGCAAACCAGTCTTTGGTTGCCTAGCAAAGCCCCCCTCCCTGCAGCAGCACATGCTGTTAGGAGCGGGGCAGAGAAGGAAATGTGTGAATTTTTTAAATGTTATTATATATATAGTTGAAGTTGGAAGTTTACATACACCTTAGCCAAATACATTTCAACTCAGTTTTTCACAATTCCTGACATTTAATCCTAGTAAAAATTCCCTGTTTTAGGTTAGGATCACCAATTTATTTTAAGAATGTGAAATGTCAGAATAATAGCAGAGAGAATGATTTATTTCAGCTTTTATTTCTTTCATCACATTCCCAGTGGGTCAGCAAATTACATACACTCAATTAGTATTTGGTAGCATTGCCTTCAAATTGTTCAACTTGGGTTAAACGTTTCGGGTAGCCTTTCACAAGCTTCCCACAATAAGTTGGGTGAATTTTGGCCCATTCCTTCTGACAGAGCTGGTGTAATTGAGTCAGGTTTATAGGCCTTCTTTTTCACACACGCTTCTTCAGTTCTGCCCACACATGTTCTATAGGATTGAGGTCAGGGCTTTGTGATGGCCAGTCCAATACCATGACATTATTGTCCTTAAGCCATTTTGCCACAACTTTGGAAGTATGCTTGTGGTCATTATCCATTTGGAAGACCCATTTGAGACCAAGCTTTAACTTCCTGACTGATGTCTTGAAATGTTGCTTCAATATATCCACATCATTTTTCTTTCCTCATGTCAATCTATTTTGTGAAGTGCACCAGTCCCTCCTGCAGCAAAGCACCCGCCACAACATGCATCACGGTTGGGATGATTATCACACAAATGATTATTATTATTTGACCATGCTGGTCATTTATGAACATTTGAACATCTTGGCCATGTTCTGTTATAATCTCCATGTTATAATAATCCGGCACAGCCAGAAGAGGACTGGCCACGCCACATAGCCTGGTTCCTCTCTCGGTTTCTTCCTAGGTTTTGGCCTTTCTAGGGAGTTTTTCCTAGCCACCGTGCTTCTACACCTGCATTGCTTGCTATTTGGGGTTTTAGGCTGGGTTTCTGTACAGTACTTTGAGATATCAGCTGATGTAGGAAGGGCTATATAAATAAATTTGATTTGACGGTGTTCTTTGGCTTGCAAGCCTCCCCCTTTTTCCTCCAAACATAATGATGGTCATTATGGCCAAACAGTTGTATTTTTTGTTTCATCAGACCAGAGGACATTTCTCCAAAAAGTAAGATCTTTGTCCCCATGGGGCTGCAGGGTAGCGTAGTGGTTAGAGCGGTGAACTAGTAACCGAAAGGTTGCAAGTTCAAATCCCCAAGCTGACAAGAGACAAATCTGTCGTTCTGCCCCTGAACAGGCAGTTAACCCGCTGTCATTGAAAATAAGAATTTGTTCTTAATGAACTGACTTGCCTAGTTAAATAAAGGTTAACATTATTTGCAATGTGCAGTTGCAAACTGTAGTCTGGCTTTTTTATGGTGGTTTTGTAGCAGTTGTTTCTTCATTGCTGAGTGGCCTTTCAGGTTATGTCGATATAGGACTCATTTTACTGTGTATATAGATACTTTTTTACCCGTTTCCTCCAGCATCTTCACAAGGTCCTTCGCTGTTGTTCTGGGATTGATTTGCACATTTCACACCAAAATATGTTAATCTCTAGGAGACAGAATGCGTCTCCTTCCTGAGCGGTATAATGGCTGCGTGGTCCCATGGTATTTACACTTGCGTACTATTGTTTGTACAGATGAACGTGGTACCTTCAGGCATTTGGTGATTTTTGCTCCCAAAGATGAACCAGACTTATGGAAGTCTACAATTTGTTTTCTGAGGTCTTGGCTGATTTGTTTAGATTTTCCTATGATGTCAAGCAGAGGCACTGAGTTTGAAGGTAGGCCTTGAAATACATCCACAGGTACACCTCCAATTGACTCAAATTATGTCAATTAGCCTATCAGAAGCTTCTAAAGTCATGACATAATTTTCTGGAATTTTCCAAGCTTTTAAAAGGCAGTCAACTTAGTGTATGTAAACTTCTGACCCACTGGAATTGTGATACCGTGTATTATTATAAGTGAAATAATCTGTCTGTAAACAATTGTTGGAAAAATGAGTTGTCATGCAGAAAGTAGATGTCCTAACCGACTTGCCAAAACTATAGTTCATTGACAAGACATTTGTGGAGTGGTTGAAAAACAAGTTTTAATTGACTCCAACCTAAATGTATGTAAACTTCCGACTTCAACGGTATACATTTTATTTTTCTTCTTCTTTCTATTCTAACAGTTATAACGGGGACCGCGGTCATTTGGCTGACCAATTACTGTCATCCAAAATTCCATGACCGTCACAGCCAACATCAAGACACTAATGCATAATCTTGCCCGCACTCCAGGAAGTAAGGAGTAAAAACCTCCAACGGTACCTGACACATCACGCAGTAACAATGACAAGTCTATAGTACAGTACGCTTCCTGAGGTACTTCCTCCATAGGACTGTACATGTGGAGACTGGTTACAAGCTTCAGCGGGACAGGGGAACTTTGCCCGACTCACAACCACTAATTACAGTGGCGTGCGAAAGTATTCACCCCCCTTGGCATTTTTCCTATTTTGTTGCCTTACAACCTGGAATTAAAATGGATTTTGGGGGGTTTGTATCATTTGATTTACACAACATGCCTACCACTTTGAAGATGCAATATATTCTGAAACAAACAAGAAATAAGACAAAATAACAGAAAAGCGCTTTTTTAAATGTAACCATTACAACCATTGCAGTAATATTGTACAGAAGTATTTTGTTGACACAGCTTCCAAAATGGAGTATTACGTCGAGCATTTCATTAACTGCAAAACCACTCATGTCATCTACAGAATGGAATGTCCACAGTGCAAGGTGTTCTACATTGGAAGTACAAAAAAGACGCCTTCAAGAACGCTTAGTGGAACACAAGTACGCCATACAGGTAGGTAATGAAGACTACCCCATGGCAAGGTACAAGTCTCTACACCATGACAACCCTGCCTCCCTACAAGCTATGGGTATTGATCATATTCCGACCTCTATTAGAAAAGGGGACCGTCTTAAACAGTTAAACCAAAGGGAAAGTTTTGGGATTTACAAACTACAGGCCACTAAATACACTGGTTTAAATGAAGATATGGATTTACAAACTACAGGCCACTAAATACACTGGTTTAAATGAAGATATGGATTTACAAACTACAGGCCACTAAATACCCTGGTTTAAATGAAGATATGGATTTACAAACTACAGGCCACTAAATACCCTGGTTTAAATGAAGATATGGATTTACAAACTACAGGCCACTAAATACCCTGGTTTAAATGAAGATATGGATTTACAAACTACAGGCCACTAAATACCCTGGTTTAAATGAAGATATTACATTTACATTTGGATTTACAAACTACAGGCCACTAAATACCCTGGTTTAAATAAAGATATGGATTTACAAACTACAGGCCACTAAATACCCTGGTTTAAATGAAGATATGGATTTACAAACTACAGGCCACTAAATTCCCTGGTTTAAATAAAGATATGGATTTCTCACCCTTCCTGTAGGGTCGTGATGGGTCCATTTGCTGTCATCTAGTGGAGATTTTGCTCTATTGCCCTCAGCTATGGTTAGACTGTTGTTGTTCATGTTTTGCTGTGTTCTAGTGTACTATGGTATATTTAGCTTTCTTATTCTTGACACTTCTCCCAGTCATATTTAAGGTTAGAACTACCTTTTAGTGTTCTGATACTTCTAGTTTAGTGTTGTATTTTTATGATAACATAGCTACAGTATTTCAAAGTGTATAGTATTGTTTATAGGTGTGTCCAAATCAATTGTGTAACCACTCCCTCTTCCAATTAGGGCTAATTGATAAGCTGTTAAAAAGAGGACCTTGTAATTCCTCTTTTTTTAAAAACTCCCTGACGAAGGCCATGCAGCCGAAACGCGTCGGTTTAAAAAAAACTTTGTTTCTATTGAACATGCCATACTAATAAAGGCATTTTAATAAATTATATGAAGAATGCCTTGGTCCTCCTTTCTTTTTGATGACCAATTTACCCCTTTTACCAAAGAGCACTTTCTATCTACCAAAATGTACTATTGTGTACCTTAGTAGTGCTTCCCTTCCTCCTCTTTCTATTAAAAAAAACAGACAACTTGAGCATTCATAACTATTCACCCCCCCAAAGTCAATACTTTGTAGAGCCACATTTTGCATCAACTACAGCTGCAAGTCTCTTGGGGTAGGTCTCTATAAGCTTGGCACATCTAGCCACTGGGATTTTTGCCCATACCTCAGGGAAAAACTGCTCCAGCTCCTTCAAGTTGGATGGGTTCCGCTGATGTAAAGCAATCTTTAAGCCATATCACAGATTCTCAATTGGATTGACGTCTGGGCTTTGACTAGGCCATTCCAAGACATTTAAATGTTTCCCCTTAAACCACTTGAGTGTTGCTTTAGCAGTATGCTTGGGGTCATTGTCCTGCTGGAAGGTGAACCTCCGCCCCAGTCTCAAATGTCTGGAAGACTGAAACAGGTTTCCCTCAAGAATTTCCATGTATTTAGCGCCATCCATCATTCCTTCAATTCTGACCAGTTTTCCAGCCCCTGCTGATGAAAAACACCCCCACGCTTCACTGTGGGGATGGTGGTCTCAGTGTGATGCGGTGTTGGGTTTGCGCCAGACATAGTGTTTTCCTTGATGGTCAAAAAGCTCAATTTTAGCCTCATCTGAGCAAAGTACCTTCTTCAATACGTTTGGGGAGTCTCCCACATGCCTTTTGGTGAACACCAAACGTGTTTGCTAATTTATTTCTTTAAGCAATGGCTTTTATCTGGACAATCATCCGTAAATCCCAGCTCTGTGGAGTGTACGGCTTAAAGTGGTCCTATGGACAGATACTCCAATCTCCGCTGTGGAGCTTTCCAGCTCCTTCAGGGTTATATTTGGTCTCTTTGTTGCCTCTATGATTAATGCCCTCCTTGCCTGGTCCGTGAGTTTTGGTGGGCGGTCCTCTCTTGGCGGGTTTGTTGTGGTCCCATATTCTTTCCATTTAAATGGTGTTCTGTGGGATGTTCAAAGTTTTGGATATTTTTTTATCACCCAACCCTGATCTGTACTTCTCCACAATGTTGTCCCTGACCTGTTTGGAGAGCTCCTTGGTCTTGATGGTGCCACTTGCATAGTGGTGCCCCTAGCTTAGTGATGTTGCAGACTCTGGGGCCTTTGAGAACAGGTGTGTGTATATATACTGAGATCATGTGACACTTAGATTGCACACAGGTGGACTTTATTTAACTAATTATGTGACTTCTGAAGGTAATTGGTTGCACCAGGTCGTATTTAGGGACTTCATAGCAAAGGGGGTGAATACATATGCACGTACCACTTTTCTGTTTTTTCTTTTTTAGAATTTTTTGAAACAAGTTATTTATTTCATTTCACTTCACACATTTGAACTATTTTATGTATGTCCATTACATGAAATCCAAATCAAAAATACATTTAAATTACAGGTTGTTACGCAGCAAAATAGGAAAAACACCAAGGGGGATGAATACTTTTGCAAGGTATTGTATCCAGTAATAGCCTGACAGTATTTAACCCCTTCCTCAAAAATGTGTTACTGAGCTTTCAATCAAAAGCAGGTACTGTAACAGTACTGTAGGTGTGATAAGATGCCTAGAGACAGCAATGCGAGTGCAATCCATCGGCTATGTGTATATGGTGAAGATATGGGACCAAAGACAGAGTAGATGATCAAGTAGTGGAGCTCAGTCACGGGGTGGGAGTGGGTTATGTAGAGGGTTTGCTTTGTGAATGTGCTCACCATGAAGGAACGTACCACCACGTCGGGCATCTGGGGGAGTTGGTAGTGCAGCAGAGCAGTAGTGGCATGATCCGTAACCTTAGAGAAAAAAAACAGGGCTTGTAAAATCACATTGTCGCTGAATATTTGTAAACATTCCAATTCCCTCTGCTAAGCCTGAGACAATACAATCACATTAAGTCTGCCAGTTCTTTTTCAATTCAATATGATTTTATGAGCAAGTGAGTACTACATAACTTAATCAATAAAAGCTGTCAAGTGAAACATGTTTTCAAGGCCTGAGCAATCATTACTCGACTTTCTAAATAACTAATAGAAGTCTGCTAGACCAGCGCAGGGAGCAATCCTGGAGCAATCCTAATCATAGAATATACTGTACCAATCTCTCCCTCCTACACATTCACTTGGCAGTGACTAGGCGTCTAATTATTCTTAATATTTTGACCAAAATCTAATATTCATCCCACATGCAATTATATGCGCCCATTTATTATGTAACTTTGATGAACCAAGTTATTCTGACAATTGTTGCTGTGTCCAGTCAATATGTCCATTGCTATTGCATTTTGACCATCTGGAGATGCATGACGAGTGTTTGGCTATTACTAGCACATGGCAGGCAGTACAGTACATGCGCAAGGAAAACATCAAAACCGGGGGGAAAAGTTCTCCCCAAAGAAGATGTAAGGTATATGACTGGACAGGTAACAAAGTAAGAGGCTTCGGTCACAAGTCAGACCTTACCAGTGCAATGAAAGATGGGAGGGGAAGCTGAGAGGTGCCCTGCTCCACCCTCCCTCCCCATCAGACCGGGTCTGTTTACATTAGGATGAGATCAAGAAATAAACATACTGTAGTTTATCAATAAAATGGTCTGACGGTGAAGTGGACATACTCTGTATTTATATCCTAAAATAAAGAAATTCTCCTATTACAATACATTTGAATGGAAAGTTAGCAAAAATAGATAAGATCTTGCTACCGTGGAAAGGAAAATACCTGTCTATTTGTGGGAAAATCACCCTGATGAACTATTTAGTCATATCCCAGTTTACCTATTTGCTTATGACCTTGCATACACCTAGCAACTTGTTTTTTAAATGATTTGAGCAAAGAAGGTTACATTTTATTTGGAACGGCAAGCCAGACAAAATTAAACGGGCCTATTTATATCATGAATATGAATTCGGAGGGCAGAAATGATTAAATATTAAACCATTAGACCTCTCACTAAAAGCTTTAGTCATTCAAAAGTTATACTTAAATCCAAACTGGTTCTCTAGAAGATTAGTAAGAATATCTCACCTAATGTTCAAGAATGACCTTTTCCCTTTTATTCAGATTACAACCTCTCACTTTCGGTTATTTGAAAATGAAAGCATTTCCAAAATATTGCTATTTTTAAAACAAGCCATAGAAGGTTTAGTTGCAATTTCAACCTTTTTGGGATAGGGGGGCAGCATTTTCACTTTTGGATGAATAGCGTGCCCAAACTGAACTGCCTCCTACTCTGTCCCATATGCTAATATATGCATATTATTATTAGTATTGGATAGAAAACAGAAGTTTATAAAACTGTTTGAATGATGTCTGAGTATAACAGAACTCATATGGCAGGCAAAAACCTGAGAAAGAATCCAAACAGGAAGTGAGAAATTCATTTTCAAAACAGTACCTATTGAAATCCCAGTGAGATATGAATGAGGATGCACTTCTTTAGAAACTGGTTTGAGGATTCTACTATAAGGAGGGGCTCATAATAGCTCTGAGTGAGTGGTCTGGCAGAGAGCCTCGGTCTCAAAACGCGCGCTCCCGACAGAGTTTTCTGTCGTTCCAATGCTTTTCTTCAGACAAAGAAATTCTCCGGTTGGAACCTTATTGATGATTTATGATAAAAACATCCTAAAGATTGATTGCATATATCATTTGACTTGTTTCTATGGACTGTAATGGAACTTTTCGAGTTTTTGTCTGGAGGAAGTGCTCGCGTCTCACGTAGATGGATTACTGGGATGAACAAGCTAACAACAAGTGGCTAAATGATGGGCTTTATGGAAATTTATGGAACAAATCAGTAATTTATTGTCAAACTGGGATTCCTGGGAGTGCCTTCTGATGAAGATCAAAAGGTAAATTAATATTTATAGTGTTTTTTTCTAGCTTCTGTTGACGCTATTGACGGATATTCCTCTGGCTGTTTTGGGTTTTGAGCGCCGTTCTCAGATGATGCTTTTTCCGTAAAGTAAAAAAAAATCTGACACAGCGGTTTAATAGAGGTTAAGACTGTCTTTAAATCTGTGAATAACACTTGCATCTTTTATCAATGTTTATTATGAGTATTTCTGCAAAATCACCAGATGTTTTGGAATCAAAACATTACTGCATGTAACGCGCCAATGTAAACTGAGATTTTTGGATATAAATATGAACATTACCGAACAAAACATACATGTATTGTGTAACATGATGTCCTATGAGTGTCATCTGATGAAGATCATCAAAGGTTAGTGATTCATTTTATCTATACTTCTGCTTTTTGTGACTCCTATCTTTGGCTAGAAAATGGCTGTGTGTTTTTGTGACTTGAATCTGACCTAACATAATCATATGTTGTGCTTTAGCTGTAAAGCATTTTTTAAATCGGACACGATGGGTAGATTAGCAATAGGTTTATCTTTCATTTGCTGTATTGGACTTGTTAATGTGTGAAAGTTACATATTGCTAAAAAGTATTTTTGAATTTCGCGCCCTGCCTTTTCAGCGGAATGTTGTCGAGGGGTTCCGCTAGGAAGGTTAATCCAACAGAAAAGACAGAATATATTACAACAAATATTATGGTTAAACTCAAATATAGTAATTGATATATATACAGTGGGGCAGAAAAGTATTTAGTCAGCCAATTGTGCAAGTTCTCCCACTTAAAAAGATGAGAGGCCTGTAATTTTCATCACAGGTACACTTCAACTATGACAGACAAAATGAGAAGAAAACCCCCCAGAAAATCACATTGTAGGATTTTTAATGAATTTATTTGTAAATTATGGTGGAAAATAAGTATTTGGTCACCTACAAACAAGCAAGATTTATGGCTCTCACAGACCTGTAACTTCTTCTTTAAGAGGCTCCTCTGTCCTCCACTCGTTACCTGTATTAATGGCACCTGTTTGAACTTGTTGTCAGTATAAAAGACACCTGTCCACAACCTCAAACAGTCACACTCCAAACTCCACTCCAAGACCAAAGAGCTGTCAAAGGACACAAGAAACAAAATTGTAGACCTGCACCAGGCTGGGAAGACTGAATCTGCAATAGGTAAGCAGCTTGGTTTGAAGAAATCAACTGTGGGAGCAATTATTAGGAAATGGAAGACATACAAGACCACTGATAATCTCCCTCGATCTGGGGCTCCATGCAAGATCTCACCCCGTGGGGTCAAAATTATCACAAGAACGGTGAGCAAACATCCCAGAACCACACGGGGGGACCTAGTGAATGATCTGCATAGAGCTGGGACCAAAGTAACAAAGTCTACCATCAGTAACACACTACGCCGCCAGGGACTCAAATCCTGCAGTGCCAGACGTGTCCCCCTGCTTAAGCCAGTACATATCCAGGCCCATCTGAAGTTTGCTAGAGAGCATTTGGATGATCCAGAAGAAGATTGGGAGAATGTCATATGGTCAGATGAAACCAAAATAGAACTTTTTGGTAAAAACTCAACACGTTGTGTTTGGAGGACAAAGAATGCTGAGTTGCATCCAAAGAACACCATACCTACTGTGAAGCATGGGGTGGAAACATCATGCTTTGGGGCTGTTTTTCTGCAAAGGGACCAGGACAAATGAATGGGGCCATGTATCGTGAGATTTTGAGTGAAAACCTCCTTCCATCAGCAAGGGCATTGAAGATGAAACGTGGCTGGGTCTTTCAGCACGACAATGATCCCAAACACACCGCCCAGGCAACGAAGGAGTGGTTTCGTAAGAAGCATTTCAAGGTCCTGGAGTGGCCTCGCCAGTCTCCAGATCTCAACCCCATAGAAAATCTTTGGAGGGAGTTGAAAGTCTGTGTTGCCCAGCAACAGCCCCAAAACATCACTGCTCTAGATGAGATCTGCATGGAAGAATGGGCCAAAATACCAGCAACAGTGTGTGAAAACCTTGTGAATACTTACAGAAAACGTTTGACCTCTGTCTCATCTTTTTAAGTGGGGGAACTTGCACAATTGGTGGCTGACTAAATACTTTTTGTCCCATTGTATACAGTGTATATAGATACACTGCCGATTTTGCAGATTTTCCTACTTACAAAGCATGTAGAGGCCTGTCATTTTTTAAATCATAGGTACACTTAAACTGTGAGAGACGGAATCTAAAACAAAAATCCAGAAAATCACATTGTATGATTTTTAAGTAATTAATTTGCATTTTATTGCATGACATTTAAATAAAGACGTATAAAAGTTGAATTTAAGGACCCCAAAATTGACAGATGTGCCATATAGATTGCAAAATAGTTGGGAAGAGATTTTCAGCACATTGTTTATGAACTGACACACAAAACAACACTGGATAATTGTTATGGCGCTGAAGAACATGGCTGACGTTTTACATTCTCCCAACCAATTGTGCCATTTTTTTTGCGTAACTTTCATAAAAACATAATGTTGCTGCTACCATCTCTTATGACCGAAAATAACTTCTGGACATCAGAAAAACGATTACTCACCGCGGACTGGAATAAACGTTTTGCTTTAACGAGTCTGACGAGAAGGATATCCTGCTTTCACTGGAACAGGCCCAGATCCAAGCCTTGTGCAACCAGAAAAAAAAATCCTAGACCTCCTTTATTCCACACACAGAGATGCATACAAAGCTCTCCCCCACACTCCATTTGGCAAATATGACCATAATTCTATCCTCCTAATTCCTGCTTACAACCAAAAACTAAAGCAGGAAGTACCAGTGACTAGCTCAATAAGGAAGTGGTCAGATGATGTGGATGCTACACTACCAGGCTTTTTTGCTAGCACAGACTGGAATATGTTCCGGGATTCATCCAACAGCATTGAGGAATTACACTTCCTCAGTCATCGGTTTCATCAATAGGTGCATCGATGTCGTCATCCCCACATATCCCAACCAGAAGCCATGGATTACAGGAAACATCCGCATCGAGCTAAAGGCTAGAGCTGCCGCTTTCAAGGAAATCCCGTTATGCTCTCAGACGAACCGTCAAACAAGCAAAGCGTCAATACAGGATTAAGATTGAATCCTACTACACCGGCTCTGATGCTCATCAGATGTGGCAGGGCTTGAAAACTATTACAGACTACAAAGGGAAACCCAGACCACTATAGTACCTGTGCCCAAGGAAGCGAAGGTAACCTGCCTAAATGATTACTGCCCCGTGGCACTCACGTCGGTAGCCATGAAGTGCTTTGAAAGGCTAGTCATGGCTCACATTAACAGCATCCTCCCGGACACTCTAGACCCACTCCAATTCGCATACCGCCCCAACAGATCCACAAATGATGCAATCTCAATCGCACTCCACACTGCCCTCTCTCACTGAACAAAAGGAACACCTACGTGAGAATATTGTTCAATGACTACAGCTCAGCGTTCAACACCATAGTGCCCACGAAGCTCATCACTAAGCTAAAGACTCTGGGACTAAACACCTCCCTCTGGAACTGGATCCTGGACTCCCTGATAGGCTGCCCCCCCCAGGTGGTAGAGTAGGCAACAACACTGCATAGCCAAACACGACTCCAACACCATCATTAAGTTTGCTGACGACACAACAGTGTCACCGACAAGGATGAGACGGCCTATAGGGAGGAGGTCAGAGAACTGGCAGTGTGGTGCCAGGACAACAACCTCTCCCTCAATGTAAGCAAGACTAAAGAGCTGATCATGGACTACAGGAAAAGGCAGGCCGAACAGGCCCCCATTAACATCAACAGGGCTGTAGTGGAGCGGGTCGAGAGTTTTAAGTTCCTTGGTGTCCACATCACCATCAAACTATCATGGTCCAAACATACCAAGACAGTCGTGAAGAGGGCACGACAACACATTTTTTCAAGATTTGGCACGGGTCCCCAGATTCTCAAAAGGTTCTACCGCTGCACCATCGAGACCGGTTGCCTCACCAGGTATGGCAACTTCTCGGCATCTGACCGTAAGACGCTACAGAGGGTAGTGCGAACAGCCCAATACATCACTGGGACCAAGCTTCCTGCCATCCAGGACCAATATAATAAGCGGTGTCAGAGGAAAGCCCATAAAATTGTCAGAGACTCGAGTTACCCAAGTTACAGACCATTTTCTGCTACCGCACGGCAAGTGGTACCGAAGTCTAGGACCAAAAGGCTCCTCAACAGCATCTACCCCCAAACCATAAGATTGCTGAACAATTAATTTAATCACCACTGGACAATTTACACTGACCCCCCTTCCTTTTGTACACTCCGAAAAAGAGGGAAACGAGGCGGTCTTCTGGTCAGACTCCGGAGACGGGCACACCGTGCACCACTCCCGAGCATTCTTCTTGCCAATGTCCAGTCTCTTGACAACAAGGTTGATGAAATCCGAGCAAGGGTAGCATTCCAGAGGGACATCAGAGACTGTAACGTTCTCTGCTTCACGGAAACATGGCTCACTGGAGAGAAGCTATCAGGGGCGGTGCAGCCAACGGGTTTCTCCACGCACCGCGCCGACAGAAACAAACAACTTTCTGGTAAGAAGAGTGGCGGGGGCGTATGCCTCATGACTAACGAGACATGGTGTGATGAAAGAAACATACAGGAACTCAAATCCTTCTGTTCACCTGATTTAGAATTCCTCACAATCAAATGTAGACCGCATTATCTACCAAGAGAATTCTCTTTGATTATAATCACAGCCGTATATATCCCCCCCCAAGCAGACACATTGATGGCTCTGAACAAACCTTATTTAACTCTTTGCAAACTGGAAACCATTTATCCGGAGGCTGCATTCATTGTAGCTGGGGATTTTAACAAGGCTAATCTGAAAACAAGACTCCCTAAATTTTATCAGCATATCGATTGCGCAACCAGGGGTGGTAAAACCTTGCATCATTGTTACTCTAACTTCCGCGACGCATATAAGGCCCTGCACCGCCCCCCTTTCGGAAAAGCTGACCACGACTCCATTTTGTTGATCCCTGCCTACAGACAGAAACTAAAACAAGTGGCTCCCACGCTGAGGTCTGTCCAACGCTGGTCCGACCAAGCTGACTCCACACTCCAAAACTGCTTCCATCACGTGGACTGGGATATGTTTCGTATTGCGTCAGATGGTAATATTGACGAATACGCTGATTCGGTGTGCGAGTTCATTAGAACGTGCGTTGAAGATGTCGTTCCCATAGCAACGATTAAAACATTCCCTAACCAGAAACCGTGGATTGATGGCAGCATTCGCGTGAAACTGAAAGCGCGAACCACTGCTTTTAATCAAGGCAAGGTGTCTGGTAACATGACCGAATACAAACAGTGCAGCTATTCCCTCCGCAAGGCTATCAAACAAGCTAAGCGTCAGTACAGAGACAAAGTAGAATCTCAATTCAACGGCTCAGACACAAGAGGCATGTGGCAGGGTCTACAGTCAATCACGGACTACAAGAAGAAATCCAGCCCAGTCACGGACCAGGATGTCTTGCTCCCAGGGTCTCGACCCCGCCCTGTGCAACTGGGTACTGGACTTCCTGACGGGCCGCCCCCAGGTGGTGAGGGTAGGCAACAACATCTCCTCCCCACTGATCCTCAACACTGGGGCCCCACAAGGGTGCGTTCTGAGCCCTCTCCTGTACTCCCTGTTCACCTACGACTGCGTGGCCACGCACGCCTCCAACTCAATCATCAAGTTTGCGGACGACACAACAGTGGTAGGCCTGATTACCAACAACGACGAGACGGCCTACAGGGAGGAGGTGAGGGCCCTCGGAGTGTGGTGTCAGGAAAATAACCTCACACTCAACGTCAACAAAACTAAGGAGATGATTGTGGACTTCAGGAAACAGCAGAGGGAACACCCCCCTATCCACAAGGATGGAACAGTAGTGGAGATGGTAGCAAGTTTTAAGTTCCTCGGCATACACATCACAGACAAACTGAATTGGTCCACACACACAGACAGCATCGTGAAGAAGGGGCAGCAGCGCCTCTTCAACCTCAGGAGGCTGAAGAAATTTGGCTTGTCACAAAAAGCACTCACAAACTTCTACAGATGCACAATCGAGAGCATCCTGGCGGGCTGTATCACCGCCTGGTACGGCAACTGCTCCGCCCTCAACCGTAAGGCTCTCCAGAGGGTAGTGAGGTCTGCACAACGCATCACCGGGGGAAAACTACCTGCCCTCCAGGACACCTACACCACCCGATGTTACAGGAAGCCCATAAAGATCATCAAGGACAACAACCACCCGAGCCACTGCCTGTTCACCCCGCTATCATCCAGAAGGCGAGGTCAGTACAGGTGCATCAAAACTGGGACCGAGAGACTGAAAAACAGCTTCTATCTCAAGGCCATCAGACTGTTAAACAGCCACCACTAACATTGAGTGGCTGCTGCCAACACACTGACATTGGCACTGACTCAACTCCAGCCACTTTAATAATGGGAATTGAGGGGAAATGATGTAAATATATCACTAGCCACTTTAAACAATGCTACCTTATATAATGTTACTTACCCTACATTATTCATCTCATATGCATACGTATATACTGTACTCTATATCATCGACTGCATCCTTATGTAATACATGTATCACTAGCCACTTTAACTATGCCACTTTGTTTACATACTCATCTCATATGTATATACTGTACTCGATACCATCTACTGTATCTTGCCTATGCTGCCCTGTACCACCACTCATTCATATATCCTTATGTACATATTCTTTATCCCCTTACACTGTGTATAAGACAGTAGTTTTGGAATTGTTAGTTAGATTACTTGTTGGTTATTACTGCATTGTCGGAACTAGAAGCACAAGCATTTCGCTACACTCGCATTAACATCTGCTAACCATGTGTATGTGACAAATACATTTTTATTTGATTTGATTTGCTGTTACTACTTATGTACAGATGACCTCAACTAGCCTGTACCCCCCGCACATCGACTCGGTACCGGTCCACCCCTGTATATTGCCTCGTTATTGTTATTCTTATTGTGTTACTTTTTGTTATTACTTTTTTATTTTAGTTTACTTGGCAAATATTTCTCCTTCTTGAACTGCACTGTTGGTTAAGGGCTTGTAAAGTAAGCAGGTCTACATGTGACAAATAAAGTTTGATTGGACTAAATTATTACACAAAATTATTGCAACCAATAGAATGTTATATATATGGGGGATACAACCATCCCAGCTTGGCAGATTTTGCTGCAAAGAGACAGAATTATTAGATCATTTGTTTTGGTACATATGTAGATTGTTTTTGGTCGCAGGTTCAGGAATGGCTTAAGAATTGCAACATTTACCTGGAGCCAACTTTGCAAATAGCACTGCTGGGTGACTTAAAAAGTCATAGTCAATCGATTAATAATATAACAAATAGTCTTAGAATTTTTTGTATCTTTAATTTACAATATGTAGAATCTATGAAAATACTGGATGGTGTTTAGAGACAGATGGGAGGGGTTGAGTGGAGCTGAAGGATGGGACTAAAAACAAACAAACGATAACAATTGTAAAACTATACTGTGTCCGTAAAATGCAAATAGTATGTATAAGCTGGAAGTAGAAGCCTAAGAGTTGTTGTCCATTAGTAAAAAATAAAGCAAAAAAGTAAAGAAAAACCCTGGAATGAGTAGGTGTGTCAACTTTTGACAGGTACTGATTCTTTAAAGTAGCCAACCTTTGCCTTGATGACAGCTTTTCTCACTCTTGGCATTCTCATAACCAGCTTCATGAGGTGTGCCTTGTTAAATGTTAATTTGTGAAATTTCTTTCCTTCTTAATGCGCTTGAGCCAATCAGTTGTGTTGTGACAAGGTAGGGGTGGTAATACAGAAGATAGCCCCAAAAAACATATCCATATTTTGTCAAGAACAGCTCAAATAAGCAAAATAAACAACAGTCCATCATTATTTTAAGACATGAAGGTCAGTAAATGCAGAACATTTCAAGAACTTTGAAAGTTTCTTAATAAAGTGCAGTCGTAAAAACCATCAAGCGCTATGATGAAACTGTCTCTCATGACAACCGCCACAGGAAAGGAATACCCAAAGTTACCTCTGCTGCAGAGGATAAGTTCATTAGAGTTACCAGCCCAAATAAATGCTTCACAGAGTTCAAGTAACAGACACATCTCAACATCAACTGTTCAGAGGAGACTTTGTGAATCAGGCCTTCATGGTTGAATTGCTGCAAGGAAACCACTACTAAAGGACACCAATAAGAAGAAGAGACTTTCTTGGGCCAAGAAACACAAGCAATGGACATTAGATCGTGGTAACATGTCCTTTGGTCTGATGAGTCCAAATTTGAGACTTTTGGTTCCAACAGCCGTGTCTTTGTGAGATGCAGAGTAGGAAAACGGATGTTTGCCCCATGTATGGTTTCCACCATGTAGCATGGAGGAGGTGGTGTGATGTTGTGGGGGTGCTTTGCTGGTGACACTGTTAGTGATTTATTTGGAATTCAAGGCACACTTAACCAGCAAGGGTACCACAGCATTCTGCACTGATACGTCATCCCATCTGGTTTGCGCTTAGGGGGACTATCATTTGTTTTTCACCAGGACAATGACCCAACACACCTCCAGCCTGTGTAAGGGCTATTTGACTAAGAAGGAGAGTGACGGAGTGCTGCATCAGATTACTTGGACTTCACAATCTCCTGACCTCAACCCAATTGAGATGGTTTGGAATGAGTTGGACCGCAGAGTGAAGGAAAAACAGACAACAAGTGCTCAGCATATGTGGGAACTCCTTCAAGACTGTTGGAAAAGTATTCCAGGTGAAGCTGGTTGAGAGAATGCAAAGAGTGTGCAAAGCTGTCATCAAGGCAAAGGGTGGCTACTTTGAAGAATCTAACATTTGTTTAACACTTTTTTGGTTACGACATGATTCCATGTGTGTAATTCCATAGTTTTGATGTCTTCACTATTATTCTACAATGTAGGAAATAGTTTTTTTTTTAAAGAAAAGAAAAGTAGGTGTAGGTGGCCAAAAGAGTAGGTGGCCTAACTTTTGACTGGTATCTACTTACCCAAAAATATATGGGGGATTGGAAATTATGCAGACAATTACATTAATGGAAGCCACAATCTATCTGCAACAGTAAAGCTTATCGAACATTAAAAGTAAGAAGATAATAGAAATAAACATACAATTGAGAATTCTCTATGAAAGACACATTTGTGTGCTCTCTTTCTATTCATGTTGTCTTCATCGCCGTCACTGGTGTGTGTGTGTGTGTGTGTGTGTGTGTGTGTGTGTGTGTGTGTGTGTGTGTGTGTGTGTGTGTGTGTGTGTGTGTGTGTGTGTGTGTGTGTGTGTGTGTGTGTGTGGCGGTTGGCTGCCCTTAGGCTGAGATTTGATGAGGGAGGGGAGTGAAGACGACTCATAACCTCCGTATGCTTGGCAGAACTGATTATGATGCAAAGTGGTTTCAGTTTAAAATGAAATCCAACAGGAAACCAAGTATATTTTGGTATGACAGGGCTTGACAAGTGAGAGAGAACAACACACAGGGACAGGTGGCCCAACGAGAGAGAGACCGACTGGACCACAATATGGAGACCTACGTGACTATTCATGAATTCCTCAGGTTGGCGCCTGCCAAGTGTGAATTGCACCTCAGTATGGGGTGAACACAAAGATAAGGTCTCACCTTTTGAAATACTTGATAGTTTGACTTCGACCAGATATCCAGCTGAGGAGAGAAAAGGAGAAATGATTGCCATTATTCATTTTCAAACCATTACACATTCTTTTCTTCAGTTGTATATGATGCAAATCACACCAAGTGTTCCTTTGGTGAGTTCAGAACAATGGGATTGGAGTAAACATGTTGTCCTCGTCATCATCAAGACTGACAACGCCAACAACTTTCTCTTGGTATTCGTGATACCATTCATTAGCATTGCATTCTGGGGTTTTGATCAGGTCTATATTTTTCGTTCAAATGATTCCTCTCTTCTTGCCGCCCTACTGTCCTCTGGCTTGCATGGTCCTACAGTAAATGAGGAGAGGTGGGCAGGAGATTGTGTGAAGGTTGTCCAAACACTTTCAAAGGCGTTAACAAATCAAAACGCTCCCCTGAATCTAATATCAAACAGGCCTGGTGTCAGCATTTATTAGAGAAATCGGATTCGATCCCCCTCTGTCCCTCTACCCACTCCCGACACACAGAGACCCTTTGAAGGGGGAAGGATACAGGATCGCAAATTACCCAAGAGATGCCTTAGATAGTCTTTGAAGCCCTCCTTTGATAGTGCAGTTTTCCTTCTCCCTTTTCCTCTCTCTTTCTGTACGCTAGGAGGCTCAGCTTGCGGCTCCTGCTGCTTCTTACAATATGATAATTAGAGGAGAAAATGGCAGAAATGGGGATGGTGCACCCTGAGGGATGGAGCAGACGAGGCAAGACACCCTAAACTAAACCCTGGCTGCTGCTGTTTGTGTCTAAGTCATCCTAGGTGGCACTTTGGGAATGTCTGGACTACAAAACATTTTCCAAGGAGCAGATTATCTCTATAAAGTACCTGGTTAGTTGTGGCAGTATATGTAAGAACTTGATTGTAAACACACATGCATGAACACACACACACACACACACACACACACACGCACACAATTGAGTACATCAGACAAACACTGTTGTAGCAGGAGGTTCAAAAGTCTCCCATTCATTGGCTTAATTAACAGTGCTAGTTCTCTGTGGCATTGATGGCCTCCTCATATTCATGTCAGTTCAAAGAGTCCCGGGAGTGAGGGCGATACACCAACACAGAGCCATATTCAAAATGAACGAGGGACTAATGTAGAATCTGACAGACGGGAAATCATAGAGGAAAGCCAATGTCTCCCATCCTTTACAAGCTTTTCATGTGAGAGAGTGATAAAGGAAGCCGTCACATCTAAATGATTCAACAGTGCCAACAGAAAACTGACAATGAGGATTGTAGGTCCAGACCCTGGATTCCATACTCTTACGTTAGCAGCTGGAAACCGTCAGCCCTCTAACAAAACCGCTCGATAGGAGGCTATATGAGGTCACTTTGAAAACCTAGCCCAGAGAGACCCATTCATGGTACCCAGGAAACTCTCAAGAGGACTGAACTCTCCTTGGATGTGTACAGATAATATACAGTGCATTCGGAAAGTATTCAGACCCCCTGACTTTTTCACATTTTGTTACGTTACAGCCTTATTCTAAAATGGATGAAATCTCCCCACCCCCCCTCAATCTACACACAATATCCCATGATGACAGAGCAAAAACTTGTTTGTAGAAATGTTTGCTAATTTATAAATAAAACTGAAACATAACATGTACATAAGTATTCAGACCCTTTACTTAGTGTGATTACAGCATCAGTGCGATTACAGCATCAAGTCTTCTTGCGTATGACACTACAAGCTTGGCACACCTGTATTTGGAGAGTTTCTCTCATTCTTCTCTGCAGATCCTCTCAAGCTCTGTTAGTTTGGATGGGGAGCGTTGCTGCACAGCTATTTTCAGGTCTCTTCAGAGATGTTTGATTCGGTTCAGGTCTGGGCTCTGGCTGGGCCACTCAAGGACATTCAGAAATTTGTCCCAAAGCCACTCCTGCGTTGTCTTGGCTGTGTGCTTAGGGTCGTTGTCCTGTTGGAAGGTAAACCTTTGTTCCAGTCCGAGGTCTTGAGCGCTCTGGAGCAGGTTTCATCATGGATCTCTCTCTGTATTTTGCTCCGTTCATCTTTGCCTCGATTCTTACTAGTCTCACAGTCCCTGCTTCTGGAAAACATCCCCACAGCATGATGCTGCCGCCACGCTTCACCGTAGGGATTGTGCCAGGTTTCCTCTCGACGTGACTCTTGGCATTCAGGCCAAAAAGTTTAATCTTGGTTTCATCAGACCAGAGAATCTTGTTTCTCACGGTCTTTAGGTGTATTTTGACAAACTCCAAGCGGGCTGTCATGTACCTTTTACTGAGAAGTAGCTTCTGTCTGGCTACTCCACAATAAAGGCCTGATTGGTAGAGTGCTGCAGAGATGGTTATCCTTCTGGAAGATTCTCCCATCGCCACAGAGGAACTCTAGAGCTCTGTCAGAGTGACCATCGGGTTCTTGGTTACCTCCCTGACCAAGGCCCTTCTTCCCCGATTGCTTAGTTTGGCCGGGCGGCCAGCTCTAGGAAGAGTCTTGGTGGTTCCAAACTTCTTCCATTTAAGAATGATGTGTTCCTGGGGACCTTCAATGCTGCAGACCTATTTTGGTACCCTTCCGCAGATCTGTGCCTCGACACAATCCTGTCTAGGAGCTGTACGGACAATTCCTTCGACTTCATCGATTGGTCTTTGCTCTGAAATTAACTGTCAACTGTGGGATCTTATATAAACAGGTGTGTGCCTTTCCAAATCATGTCAAATCAATTGCATTTACCACAGGTGGACTCCAATCAAGTTGTAGAAACATCTCAAGGATGATCAATGGAAACAAGATGCACCTCATCTCAATTTCGAGTCTCATAGCAAAGGGTCTGAATACTTGCGCAAATAAGGTATATTTGTTCCTTATTTTTTAGAAATTGTTTTCGCTTTGTTATTATAGGGTATTGTGTGTAGATTGCTGAATAATTGTTTTTATTTAATCCAGGGGTCTGAATACTTTCAGAAGGCACTGTATTCCTCGTATGACGCCTCTTATGTCAAGTAAAAAAAATACTGTACTTGGGGTTGCACCTCACTATCACATGCAGTACTACTTAATCCAGTTGTTTGGGCAAAAACCTCCCATTCAAAGCACTACCTTGCCATCCTCGGAATACACGTTCTCGTTGAATCCTCTCACGATGGTCCGGTCTATGAACAGGCTTCTCATCACCACAATGGTTTTCAGCACTTTCCCCAATGTCACCTAAAGGAAGAGACAGCAGAGAGGAAGAGACAATGACAAATTCAACACGGTTCAGTCTACCACCATGCCAAAGAAATGTGCTTAGCCTTCTCTCCCCTTCTCTTTCCCCTTGAGGCGGTGGTTAACCTACAACCTACAGTGCTCTCCACTGGATGGCCCAATAGGCTTGCTGTACGCAACCTTTCCAGTGAATTAACCTTGGAAAAGAGCAGACACCTCTTTGCATCCGACACGCGCTTGACAAACAGAATTGCTGAGCTGCAGAGTGTGCCTGTGTTAGACATTGACCTTGATCTTTGAAGGATAAGGAAAGCTTACAGAGGGCTTTGACTTGAGGTCTTTGGGTATCTCTGTATAAGAGTAGCGGGATAAGAATGAGACAGTTGAAATCGGCCTCTTTTGGACTTCCCACTGCAAGTACTGGAGATAGGGGGAGAGAGAGAGAGAGAGAGAGAGAGAGAGAGAGAGAGAGAGAGAGAGAGAGAGAGAGAGAGAGAGAGAGAGAGAGAGAGAGAGAGAGAGAGAGAGAGTTGGGGGAGGAAAGGGGGAAGAAGGGGAGCATGATAGGAGAAAAACCCCCTCTTTATTTGTCAAATCTGTTCAAACATCAGCAGCATTCCCAGAACAAAACAGCGGTGCTTATCGCTGCTCTACCCAGCCTGAATTATTAATCCCAGGCAGCGCTCTGGTTCAGTTGGCGAGTGGGCGGGAAACACCGTCCCAGACTGACAGGGAGAGCACAGTGTTTGGGAGGGCTTCAACTCTTTTCATGACTCCACTCAAACATGAGAATGAGATGGTGACTGAGAAACTCTCTCATTGAAACAAGCCAAATCAGTTGGATTCAACGGAAGACTATGACATTGCATGAACTGAGCAACAATGCCTTAGAGAGACAAGAAAGATGTGGCAATGGATGTTACAGGTTACAAAATACACTAAGTACACATCCATTGTTTTCAATAAAAAAACAAAAGTCTTAATACTCAGTGGTAGTTTATTTTACGTACTCTACCATTCAAAAGTTTGGGGTCACTTAGAAATGTCCTCGATTTCTATAAAAACATACAAGAAATGAGTTGCAAAATGAAAAGGAAATATAGTCAAGATGTTGACAAGGTTATAATTAATGATTTTTAATTGAAATAATAATTGTGTCCTTCAAACTTTGCTTTCGTCAAAGAATCCTCCATCTGCAGCAATTACAGCCTTGCCGACCTTTGGCATTCTAGTTGTCAATTTGTTGAGGTAATCTGAAGAGATTTCACCCCATGCTTCCTGAAGCACCTCCCACAAGTTGGATTGGCTTGATGGGAACTTCTTACATACCATATGTTCAAGCTGCTCCCACAACAGCTCAATAGGGTTGAGATCCGGTGACTGTGCTGACCACTCCATTATAGACAGAATACCAGCTGACTGCCTCATCCCTAAATAGTTATTGCATAGTTTGGAGCTGTGCGTTGGGTCATTGTCCTGTTGTAGGAGGAAATTGGCTCCAATTTAAGCGCCGTCCACAGGGTATGGCATGGCTTTGCAAAATGGAGTGATAGCCTTCCTTCTTGAAGATCCTGTTTACCCTGTACAAATCTCCCACTTTACCACCACCAAAGCACCCCCAGACCATCACATCACGTACAATTTAATGAAGCTGCCAGTTGAGGGCCTCCGGGGCCTCCCACTCTTTCTATTCGGGTTACAGCCAGTTTGCTTTGTTCTGTGAAGGGAGTAGTACACAGCGTTGTACGAGATCTTGAGTTTCTTGGCAATTTCTCACATGGAAAAGCCTTCATTTCTCCGAACAAGAACAGACGGACAAGTTTCAGAAGAAAGGACTTTGTTTCTGGCCATTTTGAGCCTGTAATCAAACCCACAAATGCGGATGCTCCAGATACTCAACTCATCTAAAGGCTAGTTTTATTGCTTCTTTAATCAGAATGACAGTTTTCAGCTGTGCTAACATAATTGCAAAAGGGTTTTCTAATGACCAATTAGCCTTTTAAAATGATACAGTTGGATTAGCTAACAACGTGCCAATGGAACACAGGAGTGATGGTTAACAATGTCTACACTGTATTTCTGATTATTTTAATGGACAATGTTTTTGGCTTTTCTTTCAAAAACAAAGACATTTCTAAGTGACCCCAAATTTTTGAACGGTAGTGTATATTACCAGATATTTACCTGTATATTAGGCTATAATCTACAACTAATCTATTTTCTTAAAAATAGTGTAATGTTCACAACTCTAAAGAGTCTTCATCAGGCTTCCTAAGCTGAGAACATTGTGTAGAGGATGTCTATGTGAGCTGATATGGTATACCTACAGCCTAGTCTGAGTACACAGTTCAAGGAAAATGCATGTTTTTAGACAAATAAAACATTTTCACAAAATTTGTGTAGCATTCTCTGTAAATGGTCTTCATTAGGCTCCACTAAACTGAGAACATTGTGTAGAAATGGTTTTGATGGTAGGCCTACATGTTAATTATACAGTAATGGGCTAACCAATGTATTACTTATTTGTTTCTTTGGTACAATTTACCAATTGTGTTGAATTCTAGCCTATCCATTTGTTGCCATATAATTTCCCGATAATATCGGACATTGTGGAAAGAGTACCGGAAAATGAAGTGTTACCAAGACATCTGCAATGGCTAAAAGTTGACCAGTTATATGTTTTTCTAGCTCTAAATCCTATGAAAGCTGACCAGAGTTTCAGTTCATGGCCGAATAGTAAGAGGTTTGGTATTTGAATTTGTGCGGTGAGGAAAACCCCCAGCATTGTCTAAAACTTCAAAAGCATTTGACTTGACGGATTGTTCTACACGCCAAAATAAGAAACAAAAGGACACTTTTTAAGTCCGATGACAGAGAATCTAACGATCCTCCATGCATAAATGAATAAATCCATTAATGAGGAAAATATCACCATTGAATAGTATTTGTTTCCCCGCAGAAGACGGCTGGTTAGATGGCCTAAGAGGCTTCTGTAAAAGGCTTGTCATTTCCAGAGCTCTTTAAGCCTGCTAATTGGAGAGGTGATCGACAAACTCATTTCGAGGAGTGCCTGAACACATCGAGTGCAGTTTAGAGAGGAGAGAAACGTCCTCCTGTTTAGTGTGTTAGCACAGACAAGTAAAAGACAGTGACGGTTACCAAACAGTACGAGGCTGACTAAGAAAGCCGACTTTGGCTGGCCATTCAGGAAGACTATCTCTTCTAGTCAGGTTAAACTGTCGATCAACCCAGAACCACTACTAAGAGCAGTGCACACAAAGACCTGTCTCTCCAAAAGACCTTCAGAGAGATGACACCAAAATACACTTTGAACACTTTGAATAGTGCAGACCTGCACGGCCCTTTTAAACTCAACAGAGGAGTGAGGATTAGACGTGATTAAACATGTCAAGAAAACCCATCCGCATCCAATCATATTTCATTAGGGTACCTCAGCAACACACATTTCCCCTTCTTTAGCGGTTGGGCTTATTAAATTCAGGGGTGTCAGGTAGGCTCAAAAGGCTGCCATGTCTCTCCGGCGACCAGCTCGCTCCTCAGCAAGACAGGTGCTCAAAGGGAGAATCCATTACTGACGACAGGCCTTTTATAGAGGCGGGCCCTAGTTCTCTGCTCAGGCCTGGCCAGGCCCTGAGGCTCATCCACAATGACTGACTGACTGACTAACTAAAGCACACCGGACAGGCTTCCATCTCTCATGCCTGATAAACAGTCACCAATCTCTTCAGCTACAACAAATCCAAATCAATTCTCTCTTCTCTTGGTAGCCTTTTTTGTATTTCTCTATTAGGCCTATCCCGCAAAAAAAGATGGTAACTGACAAAGTTTTGGTCAGATGATTTTGTAACTCACAAGTCAATAAGAAGCTAAGAATAACATTTAATTCCATCAACACTTCAATTAATAGACCCAGTACGGACTGTACGTCGGGAGAATGGGAGACCAAGGGCAATTGTAAAACCTTCAATTTCTCCAAACAGAAACAAATTAGAGTGATTCAACTCACCCAATACATGCCCATTTAGGTTCCCCCTGCTTGAAATGTTTCAGCCAAATGTATCACTATTTTCTAGTTTTATGGGCAAAAGTCATTTTTTCCACTTGCTGTATATTTTTTATACTGTCCTGACCATTAATGTCCAAGAATTCTAATTAGCATAATTATATCATTAAATAATTTACACCCCTTGACTTTTTCCACATTTTGTCGTTACAGCCTGATTTCAAAATGGATAAAAATGTGATTTTTGGTCACTGGTCTACACACACAACAGCCCATAATGTCAAAGTGGAATGATGTTTTTCTAAATATTTACAAATTAATACAAAATGAAAAGCTGAAATGTCTTGAGTCAATAAGTATTCAACCCCTTTGTTATAGCAAGTCTAAATGTGTTCAGGAGTACAAATTTGCTTAACAAGACAAATTGGATGTAATTATCATTTTTTGTCAATGATTTAAACAAAATACTCTGTCAAAATGTAAGAGAAATTCTAACATTTGTAATAAAAATGTAAAAAATAATAATATATATAACACTAATATATATTGATTAGATAAGTATTCCAACCCTGATTCAATACTTTGTAGAAGCACCTTTGGCAGCAATTACAGATGTGAGTCTTTCTGGGTAAGTTGCTAAGAGCTGTCCACACCTGGGTTCTGCAACAATTAGACTGTTATTATTTTCAAAATTCTTCTTTGTAGTGACTGGGTCTATTGATACACCATCCAAAGCCTAGTTAATAACTTCACCATGCTCCAAGGGACATTCAATGTTAGCTTTTGCTTAATTTTAGATTATTTTTTAAATATTTTTTATCTACCAATTGGTGCCCTTTTTTGCCAGGCATTGGAAAACCTCCCTGGTCTTTCTGGCTGAATCTGTGTTTGAAATTCACTGCTCGACTGGGGGACCTTACAAATAATTTTATGTGTGGGGTACAGAGATTAAGAAGTCATTCAAAAATCATGTTTAAACACTATTACTGCACATAGAATGAGTCCATGCAACTTATGTGACTTGTTAAGTACATTTTTACTCCTGAATTTACTTAGGCTTGCCATAACAAAGGGAATAAATACTTAATTGATTCAACATTATTTTTAAAAATTCATTTGTAAAAAAAACAATTCCACTTTACATTATGGGGTATTGTTTCTGGGCTAGTGACAAAAATTCTCAATTGAATCCATTTTAAATGTAGACTGTGTGACAACAAAATGTGGAAAAAGTCAAGAGGTGTGCATACTTTCTGAAGGCACTGTATGTCTATGAAGTTAAACTCACTTAACTTAAAAGAATGTTAAATTATTAAACATTTAAGTGAGGTTATTTGGTTTATTGGTCAGGAGTTACATTTGACCGCAGCTACTGTTACAACTAAAATCCAATGGTCATATCTACAGAACTAAAGATGGTACAAATGGTTAGGAGACAGATGTAAGTTTCTTATATCAAAAAATGACTGGCCTAGTTCAAGTGGCGTCTGAGCAATAGCGTAAAAGACAAGAAAAATACAATTGTCCCCAGTCTCCCGTACACACTGATGCGGTGCAGCTAAAACAAACATAGTTCCTGTTTTCCAGGTTATGAGCGAATCAAGTTTCTAATCCTAAACAGATAAAATGTCTTAAATCGAGTTGATTGTAACGGTACTGTAAATGGTTCTGTAAACAACTGAAATCACCAGGGTTTTCTTTTCCAAGGTGGATGGACATCAACTACAGTCGTGGCCAAAAGTTTTGAGAACTACACAAATATACATTTTCACAAAGTCTGCTGCTTCAGTGTCTTTATATATTTTTGTCAGAATACTGAAGTATAATTGCAGGCATTTCATAAGTGTCAAAAGATTTTTATTGACAATTACATGAAATTGATGCAAAGAGTCAATATTTGCAGTGTTGACCCTTCTTTTTCAAGACCTCAGCAATCCGCCCTGGCATGCTGTCAATTAACTTCTGGGCCACATCCTGACTGATGGCTGCCCATTCTTGCATAATCAATGTATGGAGTTTGTCAGAATTTGTGGGTTTTTGTTTGTCCACCCGCCTCTTGAGGATTGACCACAAGTTCTCAATGGGGATTAAAGTCTTGGGAGTTTACTGGCCATGGACCCAATATATCAATGTTTTGTTCCCCGAGCCACTTAGTTATCACTTTTGCCTAATGGCAAGGTGCTCCATCATGCTGGAAAATGCATTTTTCGTCACCAAACTGTTTCGGGATGGTTGGGAGAAGTTTCTCTCGGAGGATGTGTTCTTGTGAGTGAGCCCACTCCCTTGGCTGAGAAGCAACCCCACACATGAATGGTCTCAGGATGCTTTACTGTTGGCATGACACAGGACTGATGGTAGCGCTCACCTCGTCTTCTACGGACAAGCTTTTTTCCAGATGCCCCAGACAATCAGAAAGGGGATTCATCAGAGAAAATGACTTTACCCCAGTCCTCAGCAGTCCAATCCCCGTACCTTTTGCAGAATACCAGTCTGTCCCTGATGTTTTTTCTGGAGAGAAGTGGCTTCTTTGCTGCCCTTCTTGACACCAGGCCATCCTCCAAAGGTCTTCACCTCACTGTGCATGCAGATGCATTCACACCTGCCTGCTGCCATTCCTGAGCAAGCTCTGTACTGGTGGTGCCCCGATCCTGCACCTGAATCAACTTTAGGAGACAGCAATTATGGACAATTAACTCCATAATATCGACCGAAACATGGCAATCGTTGTTTGAATCAATCCTCAAGGTGTTTTGTCAAATATCTCTTCATTGATATGCCGTTCGTGGAAGCATGTTTTTTCTCAGAATCCCATGGAAAAATACCAGCAGCTGAGTTTTGCGCACCAATTTCCATGCAGGACACCGTGCGGACACTTGGCAAATGTAGTCTATTATGGTCAATCTTCCAATGATATGCCTGCAAATACGTCACAATGCTCCAGACCCCTTGGGGAAACGATAGAAAGGGTAGGCTCATTCCTGTCACATTCACAGCCATATAAGGAGATAATGAAAAACGTAGCCTCAGAAATCCTGTTCATTTCCTGGTTGCAGAAACATCTTGGTTTTGCTTGAAGCTTTTGTTCTAGGGCACTCACAGTGAAAATCTTTGCAGTTCTGGAAACATCAGAGTGTTTTCTTTCCAAAGCTATCAATTCCATGCATAGTCGAGCATCTTTTCGTGACAAAATATTGCGCTTAAAACGGGCACGTCTTTTTATCCAAAAATGAAATACTGCCCCTAGAGTCTGAAGAGGTTAACGTTGCATTATGGTAATGAGCTTGAGGCTGTAGTCACGATACCGGATCCGGGATGGCTCGGCGCAAGAGGTTAACTGAGGAGTGGCTTCCATCTGGCCACTCTCATAAAGCCCTGATTGGTGGAGTGCTGCAGAGATGGTTGTCCTTCTGGAAAGTTCTACCATCTCCACAGAGAAACTCTGGAGCTCTGTCAGAGTGACCATTGGGTTCTTGGTCACCTCCCTGGCCAAGGCCCTTCTCCCCTGACTGCTCAGCTTGGCAGCCAATTATAGTCTTGGTGGTTCCAATCTTCTTCCATTTAAGAATGATGGAGGCCACTGTGTTCTTTGGGACCTTCAATCCCGCCGAAATTTTTCCAGAACTGTGCCTCGACACAATCCTGTCTTGGAGCTGTACGGACAATTCCTTGAACCTCATGGCTTGTTTTTTTTTCTCTGACACGCATTGTCAACTGTGGGACCTTATATAGAAAGGTGTGTGCCTTTCCATGTCCAATCAAATGAATTTACCACAGGTGGACTCCAATCAAGTTGTAGAAACATCTCAAGGATGATCCAAGAAGGCGTAGCAGTCGGACGTGTGTTTTGTCTTGTCCGATGTAAATATAATTTTCCTCGTATATATTTTGTATATATTTTAAATCTCACTTTCCATCACTTTCCATCTACGGACTGAATATACTCTCCTGCAAAGCCGCCTCACCCAATGTGGTTACGGATCTGCTATTTTTATACTTTAGAATCAGAACTCCCATCAGAAGCTAGCCAGCTAACTAGCTACTAGTCAGTTAGCCACTGCTAGCAGTCTTCACCGTTAACTTGGACAACAGCCAGCCTCAGCTTGGTCAATACCTGCCAGTCAGCACTTTGAGATATCAACCCAGAACATATCGGACTGCTTTTTCTCTACCACATCTCCGGTTTCCTACCGCAAGCTCTGAACCTTTACACTGGATCATCGCAGCGAGCTAGCTGAAATCGGAGTGGCTACTCCTGGCCAACGGCTCTGTCCCAAGGCAAGCACCAGTTAGCCTTGATTTAGCCTCGAGCTAGGCCCATCTTCTGGCTAGCCGAATAGGTCCACCGGCTACAATACCTCTTTTGCCATTGGGCCTGGACCCTTTGCTTGAATCTATTCTTCCACGCCCAGTGTGTTCCAAACACACTAGACGACCAGTTCTTATAGCCTTTAGCCGTACAGTTATCCTACTCCTCCTCTGTTCCTCTGGTGATGTAGAGCTTAACCCATGCCCTGCAGCCTCTAGCACCACTCCCATTCCACAGGCGCAAAATTGTTGCAACCCCTATTACTAGCCTGTTCAACCTCGTCTGAGATTCCCAACAATTGGAAAGCTGCCGCGGTCATCTAGCTCTTCAAAGGGGGAGACACTCTAGACCCAAACTGTTATAGACCTATATCCATCCAGCCCTGCCTTTCTAAAAATCTTCGAAAGCCATGTTAACAAACAGATCGCCAACCGTTTTGAATCCCACCGTACCTTTCTCCACTACGCAATCTGGTTTCTGAGCAGGTCACGAGTGCACCTCAGCACGGTCCTAAACGATATCATAACTTGATAGGTGATTGAATGATTAGACTATTCCGCCCTGAAACATATAATTGTATGGAATTGATTAGAATATAAAATCATAATCAATAAATGTGTAGTCCTAGTCAGAATTAAGATAAAGACAATATGTCTTTATGGTATTATAAACACAGACTGTCTGAGCTTGGTGCCGACCTGACTAGAGATTGGGAGAGAACAGGGAGTACGTGTCAAGAACATGGTCATAATGCTCTGGCGGCTGGGTGGCAGGACATGTGTGTGCGTCTGTTTGTGTGTGTGTGTGTGTGTGTGTGTGTGTGTGTGTGTGTGTGTGTGTGTGTGTGTGTGTGTGTGTGTGTGTGTGTGTGTGTGTGTGTGTGTGTGTGTGTGTGTGTGTGTGTGTGTGTGTGTGTGTGTGTGTGTGTGTAGGTATGGCTGTGTGAATGTGTGGGCGTGAGAAGTCAGTATAAAATTAATTGTTTTGTATTCTTGACTTTAGAACATTCTCTGAATAAACTGTACTAACCTTTTGTATAAGCTGAGTCTTTTACTAATTATTATTATACCCATGGTCTTACAAACCTCAGGAATTGGTCAGAGCTATTGATTGATTGTTATTATCATTGGGATTGGAAATTCTCTTATAAATTGGTCCTTCGAGCCGGATTTCAATACCGGTTTTCTGTCGTCCCATGGGAGCGCCGAAAACCGTGCACGGACGGATCAGACATCCGTAAGTTAAAGACCTGACCTCTGGAAATTGAGGTTCCATTACAGGCCGGTGGCAAACTGGTACATGACAGAAAACGGTGACAAAACGCAACCAACATTGAATTCTCAGCTGCAAGATAAGGTTGGTGATCTTTATTCATTAGTTTGGGGTTAAATTCTAAACTTACAAAAAATTAGAGCAAGATAAATGTGAGGAAAGATTTTTATCTGTAAAACTAACAGTAAGTAAGATTGGTATCGGGTATACCGTCCATATAATCTAATGTATAGAAAGTTTATGACAAAGGTATCTATGTTAGTGTTGGCGGCACTGGGTCACAGATCTAATTAAGAAATTTCGAAGTACAGTATCTAACAGTAAGACCTAAAAGTAAAACTGGTTGTAGTACGGTATCTAACAGTAAGACCTAAAAGTAAAACTGGTTGAAGTACAGTAGCCGGAAAACGTAATATAGAAGGCGAAATAAAGTAAAGTAAGATCGATTGAGGGAACAGGTGCGCAATGACCCGAGGTACATGTGCACTACCATAAATAAAAATAGCTTAATAATTGAGGTCTGTGAGGAATGGCCGAAAGGTTATTTGAGGGATGGCCGAGAGGTTATTAGCAAGGGATATAAATAGATATGTGAGATAGGACGGTAATTCTATGCAAACAAATAACTTGACTGGTCAATTAACAAGAGTGAATTGACCATAGATCCGATTCAAAAGACAATGCTGAAATAAAGTCCAAAACGGAGAAGAGGCGAGAGATTTAAATTAAACGAAACGCGGTAATCTAATTATAGATCCAAAATGAATGGATTTGAATCAAATGAAATAAGATAGACTAATCATAGACCCAAATGAATAGTTAGAATCAGGTTAAAATTGGAAGTAAAGGTTCTAAGGCATGTGGAGAACCCATGGGTGATGAACGATATATGAAGGTTAAGAGATAGCAAAATACACATTGAGTGTGAGCCCACACATAGGGAGTAATTTTAAAAGCACACACATAGAATAAGGAGATAAATACACTGCTCAAAAAAATAAGGGGAACACCTAAACAACACAATGTAACTCCAAGTCAATCACACTTCTGTGAAATCAAACTGTCCACTTAGGAGGCAACACTGATTGACAATAAATTTCACATGCTGTTGTGCAAATAGAATAGACAACAGGTGGAAATTATAGGCAATTAGCAAGACACCCCAATAAAGGAGTGGTTCTGCAGGTGGGGACCACAGAACACTTCTCAGTTCCTATGCTTCCTGGCTGATGTTTTGGTCACTTTTGAATGCTAGCGGTGTTTTCACTCTAGTGGTAGCATGAGACGGAGTCTACAACCCACACAAGTGGCTCAGGTAGTGAAGCTCATCCAGGATGGCACATCAATGCGAGCTGTGGCAAGGTTTGCTAAGTCTGTCAGCGTAGTGTCCAGAGCATGGAGGTGCTACCAGGAGACAGGCCAGTACATCAGGAGACGTGGAGGAGGCCGTAGGAGGGCAACAGCACAGCAGCAGGACCGCTACCTCCGCCTTTGTGCAAGGAGGAGCAGGAGGAGCACTGCCAGAGCCCTGCAAAATGACCTCCAGCAGGCCACAAATGTGCATGAGTCTGCTCAAATGGTCAGAAACAGACTCCCTGAGGGTGGTAATGAGGGCCCGACATCCACAGGTGGGGGTTGTGCTTACAGCCCAACACCGTGCAGGACGTTTGGCATTTGCCAGAGAACACCAAGATTGGCAAATTCGCCATTGGCGCCCTGTGCTCTTCACAGATAAAAACAGGTTCACACTGAGCACATGTGACAGACGTGACAGAGTCTGGAGACGCCGTGGAGAACGTTCTGCTGCCTGCAACATCCTCCAGCATGACCGGTTTGGTGGTGAGTCAGTCATGGTTTGGGGTGACATTTCTTTGGAGGGCCGCACAGCCATCCATGTGCTCGCCAGAGGTAGCCTGACTGCCATTAGGTACCGAGATGAGATCCTCAGACCCCTTGTGAGAGCATATGTTGGTGCGGTTGGCCCTGGGTTCCTCCTAATGTAAGATAATGCTAGACCTTATGTGGCTGGAGTGTGTCAGCATTTCCTGCAAGAAGAAGGCATTGATGCTATGGACTGGCCCGCCCGTACCCCAGACCTGAATCCAATTGAGCACATCTGGGACATCATGCCTCGCACCACAGACCGTCCAGGAGTTGGCGGATGCTTTTGACCAGGTCTGGAAGGAGATCCCTCAGGAGACCATCCGCCACCTCATCAGGAGCAGGCCCAGGCATTGTAGGGAGGTCATACAGGCCTGGGCCTGCTCCTGGTCATATTTTGACTTGTTTTAAGGACATTACATCAAAGTTGGATCAGCCTGTAGTGTGGTTTTCCACTTTAATTTTGAGTGTGACTCCAAATCCAGACCTTCATGGGTTGATAAATTTGATTGATAATTGATAATTTGATAATTGATCATTTTTGTGTGATTTTGTTGTCAGCACATTCAACTATGTAAAGAAAAAAATATTTAATAAGAATATTTCATTCATTCAGATCTAGGATGTGTTATTTTAGTGTTCCCTTTATTTTTTTGAGCAGTGTATATCTATCAGTCAGAAGTGGAGTGGAGTTTATCATAAATGTCATTGATAAAAGACAGTACTGTGTAGCCGTCTTCATCGACCTGGCCAAGGCTTTCAACTCTGTCAATCACCGCATTATCGGTCAAACTCAATAGCCTTAGTTTCTCAAATGACTGCCTCGCCTGGTTCACCAACTTCTTCTCAGAATTCAGTGTGTCAAATTGGAGGGCCTGTTGTCCGGACCTCAGGCAGTCTCTATGGGGGTGCCACAGGGTTAAATTCTCGGGCCGTCTCTTTTCTCTGTTTATATCAATGATGTCGCTCTTGCTGCTGGTGACTCTCTGATCCACCTCTATGCAGACGACACCATTCTATATACTTCTGGCCCTTCTTTGGACACTTAACAAACTTCCAAACAAGCTTCAATGCCATACAACACTCCTTCCGTGGCCTCCAACTGCTTCTAAATGCTAGTAAAACTAAATGCATGCTCTTCAACCGATTGCTGCCCGCATCAGCCCGCCCGACTAGCATCACTACTCTGGACGGTTCCGACCTAGAATATGTGGACAACTACAAATATCTAGGTGTCTGGTTAGACTGTAAACTCTCCTTCCAGACTCACATTAAGCATCTCCAATCCAAAATTAAATCTAGAATCAACTTCATATAGCGCAACAAAGCATCCTTCACTCATGCTGCCAAACATACCCTCATAAAACTGACCATCCTACTGATCCTCGACTTCGGTGATGTCATTTATAAAATAGTCTCCAACACTCTACTCAGCAAAATGGATGTAGTCTATCACAGTGCCATCCGTTTTGTCACCAAAGCCCCATATACTTCCCACCACTGCGACCTGCATGCTCTCATTGGCTGGCCCTCGATACATATTCGTCTGCAAACCCACTGGCTCCAGGTCATCTACAAGTCTTTGCTAGGTAAAGCCCCGCCTTATCTCAGCTCACTGGTCACCATAGCAACACCCACCAGTAGTACGCACTCCGGCAGGTCTATTTCACTGGTCATCCCCAAAGTCAACACTTCCTTTGGCCGCCTTTCCTTCCAGTTCTCTGCTGCCAATGACTGGAACGAATTGCAAAAATCACTGAAGCTGTATATCTCCCTCTCTAACTTTAAGCATCGTCTGTCAGAGCAGCTTACCGACCACTGTACCTGTACACAGCCAATCTGTAAATAGCACACTTAACTACCTCATCTCCATAATTGATTAATCTTCTTGCTCTTTTGCACCTCAGTATCTCTACTTGCACATCATCATCTGCACATCTATCACTCCAGTGTTAAAGCTAAATTGTAATTATTTCGCCTATATGGCATATTTATTGCCTTACCTCCCTAATCTTCTACATTTGCAGACACTGTACATATATTTTTCTATTGTGTTATTGACTGTACGCTTATGTGCAACTCTGTGTTGTTGTTTTTGTCACACTGCTTGGCTTTATCTTGGCCAGGTCGCAGTTGTAAATGAGAACTTGTTCTCAACTGGCCTACCTGGTTAAATAAAGGTGAAGAAAAAATAAATAAAATGGAAACAGGATGCACCCGAGCTCAATTTTAAGTCTCATAGCAAAGGGTCTGAATACTTATGTAAGCGCTAAAATACAGACCATATGCTTCAGGCTCTGTGTCTATCCAGTGAAATGGAACAGAAGAAAGCTGTGCGCTCACACAGAGGCACAGGTGCATGTACGCTTATACTAGGAATTGGTCTACAGGTCTCATTCCTGAATAACTGTTGACAGATTATGTCTGACATATTCACAACCACAATGGTCAACACAATCGTTCAGTCTAAGACCTCTCTCTAAACTCAGGCCTTCTCCGCTGCATCTTCCATGAAGGTTTCAAACTTGTTTGAAATAACTACAAATGAGACTGACTACCTCGTCGGCTGTACTTTATCCGTTTCCAAAGTACTTTCCTGATGCCCAGACTAAAAGTATGGCCCTGGCAGGGCTCCAGTAGCCAGTGGGTAGAGCAGAGCTCCACCCAGGGCGCCGATGAGCAAGCCTAGTGTGGTTAATTAGGAAAAGTGAAAGTGCATTTCTGTCTATGGCTGCAGCATAGGCTCACAGATGGTGGTACGTTTTATTTAGCAAGAGAGTGGGCAGCCGAGCACATATAGTAGAGAGCAGAGCACACAACAAATTGGAGACGCGATTAAAAAGTGAAAGTTTCCAAGCAAGAAGTGGATGTGACTGACATCCTCTATGGTCCTGTTAGATAAAAAGAGAGCCGACACGCTGAGATGGAGAAAAAAAAGAGAGAGTCAGAGAAGGAGGAAAGTCTGCCTTGCAATAAAAGGCTCTGCAGTTTCTACGTGCTATCTCCGCAGCACACGTCACAGACACAGAGGCGCTCATAATTCAAGATCCCAAACTATAGCCCACTGATATGTCACCTCAAGGAATGAGGTTTATGAAGTTGTGCGGCTGTGGGCAACAAATGGTAGGAAAAACACCACCAATTCCCCTTCCTCTTGACAGTTAATAATTTGTTCTGAAGAAAAACTCCATGAAACCCAACAATGCCACTGTGTGACACTAGGGGGAGGGAATTGTTGACCGTGAATCAGTTCCTTCTTTGAACTGGTGAAATAACAGTGTGAGAGGGATCACTTGGACTTATGATGGAAACCCCTCCACTAATTTAGATCTCCATTTCATTCAGTAGGAATTAACATTTTTAAAATCACCAAAAACAGGACATATTTGCCCACCTGGCTGCCAAGTTTTCAGACCACTCCATTGAGATGTATTGGTAAAAGAATAGTGACAAATTCAGCTACACTACATGACCAAAAGATGCTCTTAGAACATCTTGTTCCAAAATCATGGGCATTAATATAGAGTTGGTCATCTCCTTTGCTGCTTTCCACTAGATGTTGGAACATGGGCCTAGACCGAACCATGAAAAACACCCCCAGACCAATATTACTCCCCCACCAAACATTACAGTTGTCACTATGCAATGGGTCTGGTAGCATTCTATTGGCATCCAAGGACAAGGAGGGGGGTGTGAGTGATGGGAAATGTGCGACGGAAAGGGGGGTGAAAACACTACGTCGGGTACAGCAGCAAAGCAAATTGGTGTTGTGGAGTCGTTGCAGAAATGGCAAAACGTCATCTAGCGACAAATCAAGGAGCCAATAGCAATTGTCACTGAAAAATAGGTGGCAACACTACTCCCTGCCCTGACCTCAGCGCCTGGAGGTTCTCTCCTCCTCAGCATTAAGCTAGTCAGAGGATATTCTGTCAATATTCCACACATGGAGCAGTGCCAACCCGCCCCGCTCCCTTTACATACCGCCCCTGGCCCGGGTGTTCCGTTCCGCTGCAGCGACCCTGAGGTGGGAAACAAAGTTTTTTAATTTGGATCGATATCCCAACAAGGTCAATTAATGAGCCCCATGTACAGCGCCTCTCAAAGGTGTCAAAAGAAGCAACAAACAACTCGGAGCTTCAAAAACGACTACCAGGGTGCAATGAAACATTTTTTTTTACGTGCTTATCTTTTAGATTTCAGTATTGTCTCCGATGGATCATCAGTTTTTAAAATTTATTTTTTTACCTTTATTTAACCAGGCAAGCCAGTTAAGAACATATTCTTATTTTCAATGACGGCCTGGGAACAGTGGCAGAACGACAGATTTGTACCTTGTCAGCTCGGGGGTTTGAACTCGCAACCTTCCGGTTACTAGTCCAACGCTCTAACCACTAGGCTACCCTGCCACCCCAGTGATATGATCTGACAGACAACATTGCTCTATTTGACAAAATACAATAAATAAGAAGAGGTTATGGATGGGATTTAGGTCAAATCTAATGAATAGCCTATAAGGTTGCCTGAATGGTGAACATAGATGATCTGTACATTTAACTCATGCATACAGAAATTCTGGAGGCTTACGCTGCAGGGAAAAGAGTGAGAGAAGAGTGAGATCGGGATGGCTGGGGTGTGGCTGATGAAGGCGTCACCCAAAGCACTAATAGCTTCAAGCACCAGCCCCAATTAACACTGCATCCCTCTCGCTACTGACACACTTCACAAACAGCCGTTAACACACAGTTGGACAGAGAACGTGTGAGTGAGTGACGTGAGAGAGAGCGCGAGTAACAAAGCACACACATGGCCAGGAAGACACATTTCAGTAGAATCCTTTCAGTTGTACAACTGACTAGGTATCCCCCCCTTTCCCTTTCATTTTCTACTATAGGTTATTGTAAGAGATCCTCTACGCCAGTGTTCCCCAACTGATTTTAGTTGCAGAGGATAAGAACCCCCCCCCCCCCTGTTTTCTGAGCAAAAAAACAAAACATTCTTATTTATTTTTTGGGACAAACTAAAAACACCAGCAAATAAGTTCGTAAGTGATTTTAATTTTATACATTTGTTCCAATGTGTTAACATTCAGATTACAAATTATTTAGAATTATGTTCCGGCCCCCTGACCATCCGCTCAAGAAAAATCGGCCCGCAGCTAAATCCATTTGATCATCTCTGCTCTACGCTATTGATATCCCCCTGCAGAATATACTTTCTTCAGCGGTCACGTTTCACAACAGTGCATGACATCCCTCTCCTAGGATCATATTACGTGGAGAAAAACAAAGGCAGATGTAGAGCATCACTTCATTCCTTCAAGGACAAGCCCCCCCTACCCCTACAGGCAAGCCTTAAGTTGTGTTCATAATTTTCTGTTACAGTAGAAAACATTCTGTGCTTTTGGAAAGCTAACTCATATTCAAAACCATCTGATACTGATGTGCATTGTATTCTGACTGAGGGGCGACGCATACATTATCGAGGCAAGCACATTTCTAATTCCAATCAACAATAAACCACTGAGAAAATGGACAAGTTATGACTGCTTTAACAGCGGCCAAACACACACATATGGTGATTGTTACAACACTAACAGTCCATTAACAAATACATCTGCAAGAAACCTACATTCGGGTTGCTTGTAATTAATGGACAATGCACACGGTAAGTGTTGGTGTTCTTTGAAGATCTGCAGTGCCAGTGATGGTGGTGGTGAGGTAATGAGGCCTAGGTGTACTATGGAGGCCAGGACTGGGAGTAGAGCTGGGAGCTGCCAGCCTGCCAACTGGGCCATCTGTGAGCCAGTGCCCCGTGGGTGTGAACCAGTGAACGCCCACTGTTGGGGATGGAGTATGTCTAATCTTCCTGTCTCTCTCCGCTGCCAGCCTCTCTCTTTCTTACTCTCCCTCTCCACCCCTCTCTTTTTATCCTCTCATTTCTGTTTTTGCATGCCCAATGGATTAGAGTTGGACACAGTAGTGGCACATGAAGTGTTCTTATCATTTGAGCCAAGAGGCAGGCGTAAGTGGAAGGTCAAAGTGCATGCTGAGTGTTGACAACCTGGTGGTCATGATGAAAATGGCAAGACTGACCAGAGTGCTTTTCATCACATCACTAAGTCAGTAGAGGCACCAACCTGGAGAGACTAGTGTTGTCACGATACGAACATTTTACTAACGATACCAGTCCAAGCATCACGACACCAAGTAGTATGGCAATACAGCAGTGGAAATGTTCAGTGGCGTAGCATCTTGTTCGTCCTGTTCCCGGGATGCTTTATGTCATTTTGTAAACGTTATGCATATGTTCTACCAAAAATAAGAAAACTTGAAATGTTACACATAGACTGATCTTCAAGTCTTAAAGTAATGATGGACCGTCGTTTCTCTTTGCTTATTTGAGCTGTTCTTGCCATAATATGTGACCCGATTCAAGAAACTAGGCATATGTCACAAGTCACGACTTCAGCTGTTTGAACGGAAAATGTTCTTTAAATCAAAATGCATTTTTTTGGCAGAGATGCCTTCTCGAACATGTGAACGTTCACATCAAACTTGTATGCCATCTGTAAATACGAATAATATTGTTAAATTACGAGCCCAGTTGGTTTAGCCACAGAAAAAGTGAGCAACCGTCCCACTAGCCATGATTGGCTGAGATAATGAGTGGGCTGGACATGCCGAGAGATGAGTTTGGATTGGTCTGCCATATATAGCACGTGTCTGTATATTGGAGCTGGTCAGTATGTCTAGGTAATCATGTCTAAAGCGGCTTTAAAAAAAGAAAGTATTGTGTAGTAAAACTGCATAAACCTAATGTCAAGTTAAAGTGTACTGTTAGCTAGCTAACGTTATGTGTATGCTCTCCACTTTCTGGAGGACCGCGTTTTGAAATCCGTGAAATTTGAGTATGATAGCTAAGGAGATGGAGAAAAAACAAGTCTGGATTACATCGTCAAACTAAGGGCAACCATGCATGGCATCAGACAAGTGACTTGTCCAACCTTGTGTACTGATAAGATAGTCTAGCTAGCTACATTTTCAGATATTACACGTTTCTAATTTTGACAGAAAGTGATTTCATGACTGGGTCGCTAGCTAACGTTATGTGTATGATCTTATTCTTCGTATCTCAGACACATTTGCTTGATTAGTTATAGCAATAGAACCTGGTTGGTTAGCCACCTGCAGATTCATGCTGGGTAGTAACGTCATGAGTTGTGATTATGGTCCATTGTTTAGCTAGCAACATGTCTTAACAAAAGACCCCACTCTAATTTTGACAAAGTATTTTAATTTCAGGTTAGTGTACTGTTAAGCTAGATAGCTAACGTTACGTCATGCATTGGGATTCATTGTTTACATAGCTAGATATCAAGCTACATTTCTTAACAAAAGACTCTTCTGCCAGAGAGCAGAATAACGGATTCATTTTTGAACGCTCAACACCCTTTTGAATATGTCCGGTGTCAGTAAAAGTAGGCAAAAAACGTAATTCAATTGTTGCCAGCAGCACAGTTACAGTCACCAATGCCCTGGACAACATGAAAACTGCCTAACCGGCTCTGCTAGGGGGTGTAAAATGGTCAGAGTGGAGTGTTCTCTCATTATGTGTCTGGAAGGAGCTAGCGTATGTTAGCCAGTTAGGTTCTGACCTCACAACGACAGTCAAGCTTCGGAACAACGCTACTTATTGGCCAGAGTGTCCAGTGCACACTCTGAACGCCAAACGCTCTGTACTTACGAACGGAAAATCTGACAGCACAGTTGCAGTCACCAACGCTCTTGATAACATAACAGCCTAACCAGCTCTGCTAGGATGAGTAATTTTCAGTGACCTTTTCTCTCCCTCTTAGATGTCTGGAAGTAGCTGGCAAGTTAGTACAGAATGCTTGGATTAACCCTTAAAGAGATGGGTGGGGCTAAGGCTTAAAAGGGTGTGGACAATGCTGAATGGGAGTAGACAGAGAAAGGGCACTCCAATAGTAGCACCAAAACATTGAAAGATGGTTTTCTCAAAAGTGATTTGACAAGTTGATCAACTTTCAAAGCAAAATTACTTTCCCATTGTTTCCTCAAATACAGTGTATGATATACCATCTTGTAGCTCTGAGTCTCTACTTTTATCCAATGTAAAAAACACAACTTGAAATGTTGCAACAGAAGACCGAATCCAGGTGGTGAGTCACATACAGTTGAAGTCGGAAGTTTATATACACCTTATCCAAATCAAATCAAATGTATTTATATAACCCTTTGTACATCAGCTGATATCTCAAAGTGCTGTACAGAACACATTTCAACTCAGTTTTTCACAATTCCTGACATTTAATCCTAGTAAAAATTCCCTGTCTTAGGTCAGTTAGGATCACCACTTTATTTTAAGAATGTGAAATGTCAGAATAATAGTAGAGCGAATTATTTCTTTCAGCTTTTATTTATTTCATCACATTCCCAATGGGTCAGAAGTTTACATACACTCAAATAGTATTTGATAGCATTGCCTTCAAAATTGTTGAACTTGGGTCAAACATGTTGGGTTTGGTTATGGCCACTCCTTTACCTTGACTTTGTTGTCCCTAAGCCATTTTGCCACAACTTTGAAAGTATGCTTGGGGTCATTGTCCATTTAGAAGATCCATTTGCGATCAAGCTTTAACTTCCAGACTGATGGTCTTGAGATGTTACTTCAATATATCCACATAATTTTCCATTCCTCATGACGCCATCTATTTTGTGAAGTGCACCAGTCCCTCCTGCAGCAAAGCACCCCATAACATGATGCTGTCACCCCCGTGCTTCACGGTCAGAATGGTGTTCTTTGGTTTGCAAGCCTCCCCCTTTTTCCTCCAAACATAATGATGGTCATTATGGCCAAACATTTCTATTTTTGTTTCATCAGACCAGAGGACATTTCTCCAAAAAGTACGATCTTTGTCCCCATGTGCAGTTGCAAACTGTATTCTGTCTTTTTTTTACGGCAGTTTTGGAGCAGTTGCTTCTCCCTTGCTGAGCAGCCTTTCAGGTTGTCGATATAGGACTCATTTTACTGTGGATATAGATACTTTTGGACCTGTTTCCTCCAGCATCTTCACAAGGTCCTTTGCTGTTGTTCTGGGATTGATTTGCACTTTTCACACCAAAGTACGTTCATCTCCAGGAGACAGAACGCGTCTCCTTCCTGAGCGGTATGACGGCTGCGTGGTCCCATGGTGTTTATACTTGCATTCCATTGTTTGTTCAGATGGGCGTGGTACCTTCAGGCATTTGGAATTTGATCCCAAGGATGAACCAGACTTGTGGAGGTCTACAATTTTGTTTCTGAGGTCTTGGCTGATTTCTTTTGATTTTCCCATGATGTCAAGCAAAGAAGCACTGAGTTTGAAGGTAGGCCTTGAAATACATCCACAGGTACACCTCCAATTGCCTCAAATGTCAATTAGCCTATCAGAAGTTTCTAAAGCCATGACATAATTTTCTGTAATTTTCCAAGCTGTTTAAAGGCACAGTCAACTTGGTGCATGTAAAGTTCTGACCCACTGGAATTGTGAAACAGTGAATTATAAATGAAATAATCTGTCTGTAAACAGTTGTTGGAAAAATTACTTGTGTCATGCACAAAGTAGATGACCTAACCGACTTGCCAAAAACTATAGTTTGTTAACAAGAAATTTGTGGAGTGGTTGAAAAACTAGTTCTAATGACTCCAACCTAAGTGTTTGTAAACTTCCGACTTCAACTGTATGTACTTGGATTTACCAAATAGGGCTATCTTCTGTATACCACCCAAGTGCAGTCACAAAAACTATTAAGCACTATGATTAAGCTGGTTCTCATGAGGATCGCCACATGAATGGAAGACCCAGAGATAGAGATACCAGAGTTACCTCTGCTGCAGAGGATAAGTTCATTAGAGCTACCAGCCTCAGAAATTGCAGCCAAAATAAATGTTTCACATATTTCAAGTAACAGACACATCTCAAAATCAACTGTTCAGAGGAGACTGTGAATCAGGTTTTCCTGGTCGAATTGCTGCGATGAAACCACTACTAAAGGACATCAATAATAAGAAGAGACTTGCTTTGGCCAAGAAACACAAGCAATGGACATTAGACCGGTGGAAATCTGTCCTTTTGTTTCCAACCGCCATGTCTTTGTGAGACGTAGAGTAGGCGAACAGATAATCGCTGCTTGTGTGGTTCCCACCGTGAAGCATGGAGGAGGCAGCGTGATGGTGCTTTGCTGGTGACACTTTCTGTGATTTATTTAGAATTCAAGGCACACTTAACTAGCATGGCTACCACAGCATTCTGCAGTGACCCCACCATCACATCTGGTTTGCACTTAGTGGGACTATCATTTATTTTTCAACAGGACAAAGACATAAAACACACCTCCAGACTGTGTAAAGGCTATTTGACCAAGAAGGAGAGTGATGAGTGCTGTATCAGATGACCTGGCCACCACAATCACCCGACCTCCACCCAATTGAGATGGTTTGGGAGGAGTTGGACTGCAGAGTGAAGGAAAAGCAACTAACAAGTGCTCAGCATTATGTGGGAACTCCTTCAAGGCTGTTGGAAAAGCATTCCAGGTGAAGCTGGTTGAGAGAATGCCAAGAGTGGGTTGTGCCATGGCGGAGATCTTTGTGGACTATACTCGGCCTTGTCTCAGGATGGTAAGTTCGTGGTTGAAGATATCCCTCTAGTGGTGTGGGGGCTGTGCTTTGGCAAAGTGGGTGGGGTTATATCCTTCCTGTTTGGCCCTGTCCGGGGGGGGGGGGGGGGGTCATCGGATGGGGCCACAGTGTCTCCTGACCCCTCCTGTCTCAGTCCCCAGTATTTATGCTGCTGTAGTTTATGTGGCGGGGGTCAGTTTGTTATATCTGGAGTACTTCTCCTGCCCTATCCTGTGTGAATTGAAGTATGCTCTCTCTAATTCTCTCTTTCTCTCTTTCTTTCTCTCTCTCGGAGGACCTGAGCCCTAGGACCATGCCTCAGGACAACTTGGCATGATGACTCCTTGCTGTCACCAGTCCACCTGGCCGTGCTGCTGCTCCAGTTTCAACTGTTCTGCCTGTGATTATTATTATTTGACCATGCTGGTCATTTATGAACATTTGAACATCTTGGCCATGTTCTGTTATAATCTCCACCCGGCACAGCCTGGTTCCTCTCTAGGTTTCTTCCTAGGTTTTGGCCTTTCTAGGGAGTTTTTCCTAGCCACCGTGCTTCTACACCTGCATTGCTTGCTGTTTGGGGTTTTAGGCTGGGTTTCTGTACAGCACTTTGAGATATCAGCTGATGTACGAAGGGCTATATAAATACATTTGATTTGATTTGATATGAAGAGTGTGCAAAGCTGCCAAGGCAAAGGGTGGCTACTTTGAAGAATCGTAATATCAAATATATTTTGATTTGTTAAACACTTTTTTGATTACCACATGATTCCATGCGTTTTATTTAATAGTTTTGATGTCTTTACTATTATTCTACAATGTAGAATAATAGTAAAAATAAAGAAAAAACATTGAACGAGTAGGTGTGTCCAAACTTTTGACTGGTACTGTATATATATTTTTGTTGCCTGTGTTGCATGTTATTTTGCCATTATTACATGTCACATATCAGTTTGAAAACAATGTAAAAAATGTAATAATCATTGAGTTAATAAAACCGCATACAAACTGTCTCTTTTTTGCTTTCTTGAGTAAGGCAGCTCCAAAATGCAGGTTTCAGCCTAGATCAGTGCTTTCTGTGGTGGTGGGGCAGCCAGTGGGATATGCAGAGCGGAGGAGTTCGTAATGTTCTCTAGTTGCGCTATGATTGGCTCAGTGTTCTGTCACTCATGGGGACACTAGGTCACTGCAAAATCTACGGGAAGAGCTCGAACATTCAAGCCCCTTGGTTGCTGCCATAGAGTTACATTAGAAGTGCCCATCCAAGGTGGCTCAAAGTCATTGGCCACAGATCTACCATAGCTTTGATTGGACTGATCATGTGAACATCACACTTTCAAAATCTTAGCTAGCAAGCAGTCATCGTCATGAATCACGTCGACAATCTACTGGCAAATCCTTTTCAATCCTTGTCATAGAGAAATTATAGATATAACATATCTTTGCTAATTACAAGTTGGAAATCGCAAATCCAACAATGAGTGGTTTGGAAGGAATCAGTGGCTAACTGCAAGCGTTGCAAAGCAACCATTAGCCTGCTTTTCAGCATGACTTCTGCCGCGTTCAAAACAAATGCAAACTCAGAACTGGGAAATCTCAGACTTCAGTGAGTTAAAGAGAACTGGGAACTCTGAAAACTGAGAAAAATACGTTTTCAATGGTCATCCAACTCGGAATTCCAAGTTGGGAACTCGGGCCTCTTTCTAGAGCTCTGACTTGAAGATCACTGAGTCATGATCCGACACCGTTTTGTGCCAGGCCAGCTAGTCTACTATCTAGCTACATATTGAACTTCCATCATCTCAGGCTAGAGGCACAATGTATGAATTTATGGTTGGATCATAATCACCATTATAATCATTGGCCAGTAAAGAGAATTAAGTAAAACCACAAATCCAAATTTCCATCCATGGCTAATTTAGGAAAGGAACCATTTTAGCTAGCTAGCCAGCCACCGGAGGCAAAGACACAACTAGATGCAACAATTCAAGTTCTGTGAATGACGTTTTACGTCTTATACTAAAATGGATTAAAATAATTTCCCCCCTCATCAATCTACACACAATACCACATAATGACAAAGCAAGAACTGGTAAAAAATTCAGAATAAAAAAAAGAAATATCACATTTACATAAGTATTCAGACCCTTTACTCAGTACTTTGTTGAAGCACCTTTGGCAGCGATTACAGCCTCGAGTCTTCTTTGGTTTGATGGTATAAGCTTGGCACACCTGTACTTGGGGAGTTTATCTCGTTCTTCTCTGCAGATCCTCTCAAGCTCTGTCAGGTTGGATGGGGAGCACAGATATTTTCAGATCTCTCCAGAGATGTTTGAGCCAGTTCAAGTCTGGGCTCTGGCTGAGCAACTCAAGGACATTCAGAGACTTGTCCCAAAGCCACTCCTGTGTTGTCTTGGTTGTGTGCTTAGGGTCGTTGTCCTGTTGGAAGGTGAACCTTCACATTTACATTTAAGTCATTTAGCAGACGCTCTTATCCAGAGCGACTTACAAATTGGTGCATTCACCTTATGACATCCAGTGGAACAACCACTTTACAATAGTGCATCTAAATATTTTAAGGGGGGGTGAGAAGGATTACTTTATCCTATCCTAGGTATTCCTTAAAGAGGTGGGGTTTCAGGTGTCTCCGGAAGGTGGTGATTGACTCCGCTGTCCTGGCGTCGTGAGGGAGTTTGTTCCACCATTGGGGAGCCAGAGCAGCGAACAGTTTTGACTGAGCTGAGCGGGAACTGTACTTCCTCAGTGGTAGGGAGGCGAGCAGGCCAGAGGTGGATGAACGCAGTGCCCTTATTTGGGTGTAGGGCCTGATCAGAGCCTGGAGGTACTGAGGTGCCGTTCCCCTCACAGCTCCGTAGGCAAGCACCATGGTCTTGTAGCGGATGCGAGCTTCAACTGGAAGCCAGTGGAGAGAGCGGAGGAGCGGGGTGACGTGAGAGAACTTGGGAAGGTTGAACACTAGACGGGCTGCGGCGTTCTGGATGAGTTGTAGGGGTTTAATGGCACAGGCAGGGAGCCCAGCCAACAGCGAGTTGCAGTAATCCAGACGGGAGATGACAAGTGCCTGGATTAGGACCTGCGCCGCTTCCTGTGTGAGGCAGGGTCGTACTCTGCGGATGTTGTAGAGCATGAACCTACAGGAACGGGCCACCGCCTTGATGTTAGTTGAGAACGACAGTTTGTTGTCCAGGATCACGCCAAGGTTCTTAGCGCTCTGGGAGGAGGACACAATGGAGTTGTCAACCGTGATGGCGAGATCATGGAACGGGCAGTCCTTCCCGGGAGGAAGAGCAGCTCCGTCTTGCCGAAGTTCAGCTTGAGGTGGTGATCAGTCATCCACACTGATATGTCTGCCAGACATGCAGAGATGCGATTCGCCACCTGGTCATCAGAAGGGGAAAGGAGAAGATTAATTGTGTGTCGTCTGCATAGCAATGATAGGAGAGACCATGTGAGGTTATGACAGAGCCAAGTGACTTGGTGTATAGCGAGAATAGGAGAGGGCCTAGAACAGAGCCCTGGGGGACACCAGTGGTGAGAGCGCGTGGTGAGGAGACAGATTCTCGCCACGCCACCTGGTAGGAGCGACCTGTCAGTTAGGACGCAATCCAAGCGTGGGCCGCGCCGGAAATGCCCAACTCGGAGAGGGTGGAGAGGAGGATCTGATGGTTCACAGTATCGAAGGCAGCCGATAGGTCTAGAAGGATGAGAGCAGAGGAGAGAGAGTTAGCTTTAGCGGTGCGGAGCGCCTCCGTGATACAGAGAAGAGCAGTCTCAGTTGAATGACTAGTCTTGAAACCTGACTGATTTGGATCAAGAAGGTCATTCTGAGAGAGATAGCGGGAGAGCTGACCAAGGACGGCACGTTCAAGAGTTTTGGAGAGAAAAGAAAGAAGGGATACTGGTCTGTAGTTGTTGACATCGGAGGGATCGAGTGTAGGTTTTTTCAGAAGGGGTGCAACTCTCGCTCTCTTGAAGACGGAAGGGACGTAGCCAGCGGTCAGGGATAAGTTGATGAGCGAGGTGAGGTAAGGGAGAAGGTCTCCGGAAATGGTCTGGAGAAGAGAGGAGGGGATAGGGTCGAGCGGGCAGGTTGTTGGGCGGCCGGCCGTCACAAGACGCGAGATTTCATCTGGAGAGAGAGGGGAGAAAGAGGTCAGAGCACAGGGTAGGGCAGTGTGAGCAGAACCAGCGGTGTTGTTTGACTTAGCAAACGAGGATCGGATGTCGTCGATCTTCTTTTCAAAATTCTTTTCAAAACTTCACCCCAGTCTGCGGTCCTGAGCGACACTCTGGAGCAGGTTTTCATCAAGGATCTCTCTGTACTTTGCTCTGTTCATCTTTCCCTCGATCCTGACTAGTCTATAGTCCCTGATTGGTGGAGTGCTGCAGAGATGGTTGTCTTTCTGGAAGGTTCTCCCATCTCCATAGAGAAACTCTGGAGCTCTGTCAGAGTGACCATCGGGTTCTTGGTCGCCTCCCTGACCAAGACCCTTCTCCCCCGTTTGCGGAGTTTGGTTGGGTGGCCAGCTCTAGGTAGAGTCTTGGTGGTTCCAAACTTCTTCCATTTAAGAATGATGGAGGCCACTGTGTTCTTGGCGACCTTCAATGCTGCAGAAATGTTTTGGTAGCCTTCCCCAGAACTCTGCCTCGATACAATCCTGTCTCGGACAATTCCTTCGACCTCATGGCTTGGTTTTTGCTCTGACATGCACTGTCAACTGTAGGGCCTTAAATAGACAGGTGTGTGCCATTCCAAATCATGTCCAATCAATTGAATTTATCACAGCTGGACACCAATCAAGTTGTAGAAACATCTCAAGGATGATCAATGGAAACAGGATGCACCTGAGCTCAATTTTGAGTCTCATAGTAAAGGGTCTGAATACTTATGTAAACAAGCTATCTCAAGCCAGATTTTGTACATGATTTTTCTGACATGAAATTGTTTAGTGCAAATCCAACTGTTGTATTCTATGTGCAGTACATGAAAATACGGAGCTGACAATTTGTAGGCTAATTCAAAATGTCAAAAACGTTGGGTGAAGAGAGATTTGTACAACAATGTTTGCAAGTCAATTTCTTTTAACCAATGTTCCCATTCATTGCATTTTACATGCAGGCCTGTGTATTTTACAGGAAGGGAGCTATAATCGTCAATGTCATGATGTCCAGTTGCTAGAATATTACATGGGAAATTCATGCTTAGTGTATCATTTACAATGTTATAATGCGTGTTACTGGTGATTTCTATCCTTTGGTGGGCAAATTTCACAACTTAATTTACTCAACACATTCACAAATGGTGGTTTTGATCACAGTTTTGAGGTTTAGGTTGATTGATCTTCATAGCTAGCTAGCAGCACAAGCAAACAAATCTCTCTTCACCCACCATCAACACTAACATTCTCTGCAATCTTTCTCCAGGCCATTGACCTTATGATTTTGTCTCTGTATTCTAGCAAAGCGACATTATATAGAATTTGAAAACCAAGACACAGCGATGATTGGCTTTCCACCATCTTTATTGGTTGTGCATGCCCGGAACTAATGACAGGTGGAACTATGTTTCAAGAACAGAAGACTTTCAAGCAAACATCTGCTCCACCTGTCGTGTGCAATTTGCATAAAGTAGAGAAGAGCTGTCTTTGCGCACTGCTCCAATGTATCAAATGTACATGTAACCAAAGAAGACTTAAGGGTCTGCATCCCCGCTCGCCATCATGGCTAAATTATATTTTAAAAACTGATGGAAGAATAGATGCACAGGAAGAGTGGACGGAGAGAAGCAGGTGAGTGATAGCTGGTAGGGGATGTGGCTGGCTGATCATAGCTGCCGTACGTGAGATGTGCGTGACTTTTGAAGTGGACATTTCTCGCCTCGAGTTTAATAAGAATAGTTGTTGCTTAAAAAAATGTAGCTGAATTTATAAACAAAATTTACTTTGTAACATTTTTATAACAGGCGCCAGTTTGGTTTCTTTAGACTTGTATGTCCGAAATATCTGGTAATATCATATGAAACGGTACTACAGTATTCTAAAACGTTGGTATCGTAATGATCATAACGTTTTGGTACCGTGATATTACTGTGGTACCAGTATACCGTGCAACACTAGGAGACACACACCTGTCAGTAATATGTGGACATGATTTTGAACATAATCATCATGGTAGGGCATTTTCTGTGGTAAGAGACAGTAAAGAAGAGCAGCAGTGTAGTTATGTGGTATGTTTCTGTAGAGCAGCGCTCCACCACACATCCCAGGGAACCATGTTAATAATTACAGGTAGTATTAATATTTAACACGACAAGTCTTCTTTGAATCCTTAAGCACTTTGTTGAAATAAAACTTGGAGCAAAGCAGAGCTGAGTGAGAAGCTAGTGTTGGTCAGACGATTGAAGAGGTTTCTCTATATTCTACCTCTTGCATGAACAGAAGTCGTACAGTAAGTACCCTTTCATCTGCACTGTACATGACAATCATTGGTCAAGAAACTCAACCCAGTTCCTCCATCATGGTTTTCTTGTCAAAGAATGTACACATAATAATAGCTCAGAAGTTTTGTATCTTTTGGCATTCATGGTCAGCAACCTGCACTTGGCCAGGGCACCCACCATCCCGCTATCCGATGGAGGAAAAACTGCATGCATATGTTGCATTTCAGTGGTCTTTTGTGGATATTGTTGACACCATGCAAATATCATCTTGGTCAGCTTGTTTATATATTTATATTGGGAGGTGCCCTCCAAATTTCAATAATTGTTCAAATGTTGAAAGTGAGCGAAGCAGAACGTTTTGAAGCAGAGAAGTGTTGGATGCCCGCTGGTGAGAAGGAATCTTACCAGAAGTACTGCCGATGTCCCATTGGGTCGGAAGAGTTCAATCGACATGTCTGGGAACATCCGGCCGATCCTCGATATCACGTCATCCACATACCTTGAGGAGGAGAAAGTCAATTTGGCCTTTTGGAAATGAACAACAAACAGGTTTCAAACTACAGCAATCCACAGTCCTAGAAAAGCTAAATGTCCTGCTGTGTTATTGACGTGTCGTCTAAACGGTTTAGCTCACGTTTCTTTTCTTATCAAATATTTTGGATGATTTACACTTGAAATTATTCAACATCTGAAGATTGAATCAATGTTTTCCTCATGTTAATCAATGGTTTCAAAGAAACAAATTCCCAACTGATTAACATTAGTCTGATCATACTAATGACCCACATCAGCCACCCACCCATCCCTAATCAAACAAACACGTGAAGCATGCACTCACACACACTTCTAACTCTGTACATAATAGTAGCCTTACTAGCCAGGCTACTCTGTCATCTTGTAGGATCCTTGCTCCTTCAGAAGGCACATGACAGCAGCAGCAGCTCTCACATCAATGCCACAGATAGACAGACAGTAATGGCTACGAGGGACAGACACTGAGCTTTAACAGGGTTTCTCAGTCTGGTTGACCCCCCTACCTCCCAAACATCAATCCACTTGCACCCTTAAACCTTTGCCAGGGGGACCCTGTTAACTGTCAGCGCTGCTAGGGATCATTTTTAACCTGGACTGCGAGGCCACAAGTGCTTGCATGCTAATCGAAATATAATGAGAATCTTGTTAGCCATGAGCCATCGACAGACCTAAGGATGTCATTCAAAATAGACATGAAAAGAAAATCTCATATTAAGAAGGACTTTAAAAGTCATACAGAAGTCAAGAGACCCACAATCACGTAATTACCATTTTTGACCAACAAGTACAGAAGTTCACTGTGTGTTCTCGCACACCGTAAGCACATGCACATCAAACTTTAGGTCTACATTCTCACTATGTGCATTGGGATGAACATAGGCAGTAGAGTTGTTAAATGGAGATTCAGAACTCTCAATTGCCGGCCACTGTAGGGTGCCAGACTGCCAGACAGTTACACGACAAGACTTGTTCTTACATTTAGCTGCTTAATAATTCATCTTGAGAGTGAAACTCGTTTAACAACTACACAAAACAACACAGTCAAATCAGTGTAGTAAATTCAAATCTCCCGAGGCGTTGAAGAACCTACTTGGCATTCTGGGCTAGGAGTTCCAAGTTCCAGTTCCGACCAAACTGAGATATTTAAGCCTGACCAAAACATCCCTGGTACATGGTTCAACATCGAGAACTTCAGTGTAACTACCCTGTACAGAAACAACTACCTCCATTTCTTAACCTTAGAAGAACAACACTTGGATGGATGGCTGCAACCTTACAGTTAACGAGTCCAATGCAATAACGACCTGCCTCTCTCTCATTGCACTCCACAAGGAGACTGACTGCCTGTTATGCGAATGCAGTAAGCTAAGGTAAGTTGCTAGCTAGCATTAAACTTATCTTATAAAAAACAATCAATCATAATCACTAGTTAACTACACATGGTTGATGATATTACTAGATATTATCTAGCGTGTCCTGCGTTGCATATAATCTGACTGAGCATACAAGCATACAAGTATCTAAGTATCTGACTGAGCGGTAGTATGCAGAAGCAGGCACGTAAACATTCATTCAAACAGCACTTTCGTGCGGTTTGCCAGCAGCTCTTTATTGTGTTTCAAGCATTGCGCTGTTTATGACTTCAAGCCTATCAACTCCCGAGATGAGGCTGGTGTAACCGAAGTGAAATGGCTAGCTAGTTAGCGCACGCTAATAGCGTTTCAAACTTCACTCGCTCTGAGCCTTGGGGTGGTTGTTTCCCTTGCTCTGCATGGGTAACGCTGCTTCGATGGTGGCTGTTGTTGTATTGCTGGTTCGAGCCCAGGGAGGAGCGAGGAGAGGGACGGAAGCTATACTGTTACACTGGCAATACTAAAGTGCCTATAAGAACATCCTATAGTCAAAGGTTAATGAAATACAAATGGTATAGAGGGAAATAGTCCTATAATTCCTATAATAACTACAACCTAAAACTTCTTACCTGGGAATATTGAAGACTCATGTTAAAAGGAACCACCAGCTTTCATATGTTCTCATGTTCTGAGCAAGGAACTGCAATGAACTGAAACGTTAGCTTTCTTACATAGCACATGTTGTACTTTTACTTTCTTTCTTTTACTTTCTTCTCCAACACTTTGTTTTTGCATTATTTAAACCAAATTGAACATGTTTCATGTTTCATAAATTTATTTTATTGATGTATTATATTAAGTTAAAATAAGTGTTCATTCAGTATTGTTGTAATTGTCATTATTACAAATACCTGTTTTTTTTAAATCGCCCTATTAAATCGGTAATCGGCTTTTTTGGTCCTCCAATAATGGGTATCGGCATTGAAAATCATATTCGGTCGACCTCTACTCACAACAAATGTGGCCCTGATGAGACAATAGTCTAAAGATGGCAGCATGGGTGTATTCGGTGGACTCAGGCGTAAAACATAAATGGCGTAAAAGGTGTTCAGTCGCTGTGGACTGCACAGCCAATATTCTGTCAAATTGTCTTGTGGGAAGGGCACCCTCCTGCTCTGATTGGCTAAAGTTTGGAAGCCATCATCGACAGCCAACAATTTTATTCAACATTTAGAACGTATGTGGCTGCAGCGGGCAGCCATGTTTGCTGTCACTCAGTAATAATTACCATTAGTGTCTCTTTTTTCAGATCACGGATAATTACAAAAAAATGCTCAGATCATAATCGTATCCAGAAAATTGCACATACCCATTATGACACTTGTTTTGTCCGAGCACTGGGCACACACCCGCATTTTCCACATTGTCTGCTCCTGAGCGACCTCACTACTTAGAAAAACGTAATATTGAAGGGCTTCGCTCATACCCCTTTTCCATGACGGTGCTAGCAGCCACGTGAGTGAGTGCTAGCTAGATAACCAAGACCAACAACACAAACAAACAGACTATACAGCTACAAGTAATGAGCAGGGTTTCAAACAGACTAAACAAGTTAAATGTCTTACTTGTGATGAAATGTTTTCCACACACATAGCTACCTACATACCTACTTGGACACAATGTCCCACGTCAAATAGCCTGAAGTCAAATAGCTCTTCTCGCAGGCTCAATTTCCATATGTGGGAGCATTGTGAACCGTAGTTTGGGATTTTGGAACTGGTTAAATGTACATCAGGGATGGGCAACTGGCGATTATAATTACTATAATTACTCATATGTGGACACCCTTTCAAATGAGTGGATTTGGCTATTTCAGCCACACCCCATTGCTGACAGGTGTATAAAATTGAGCACACTGCCAGGCAATCTCCATAGACAAACATGGACAGTAGAATGACCTTACTGAAAAGCTCAGTGACTTTCAACATGCCACCTTTCCAACAAGCCAGTTCGTCAAATGTATGCCCTGCTAGAGCTGCCCCGGTCAACTGTAAGTGCTGTAATTGGAAAGTGGAAAAGTCTAGGAGCAACAACGGCTCAGCCGTGAAGTGGTAAGCCACACAAGCGGATAAAACGGGACCGTCGTATTTTACTTTCTGCTTTGCTCCTATGGGTACACCTCGCAATGGCCGCCAGTCAACCCATTATTTACATTTACATTTAAGTCATTTAGCAGACGCTCTTATCCAGAGCGACTTACAATATGCCATCATTGACTTGAATGGGGATGCCAGTTCTAATAATTTTATTTCAATTCCAGCACATGCAGTCAGGGTCAAGATATTGAACTTAAGAAGCAAAGTGTCATTGGCCACATCATGATGATATGTTATGCATCATATGAGAACTTGAGTGGTGACATGCAAAACATGCTGGTACTGTATCAACAGTGGACTAATTGCAAAAATAGCAAAAAACTGTTTTTAAAACAGCAAAAGTGAGTGAAATTTCCCTCTAGAATATCTACAAGTCATTTGGGCTTCTTTGTATTAACCTTGTAACTTAAATGCAAAGTTAATGAACACTCTAAGGAAATATAGACATAAAGGGAAGTTATGTTACATAGTTTAAGAATCCACTGTGAAGAGTGTCTTGAATGTGAATGCTCCAGATTACCATTAGGAGGCTCTGAGCAGGTGAAAACCGTCAAAAAGTCTTTGAAAAGTGATCTGCGTGTACCAAGACAAATCGGATCTAGCGCTGTTTCATGACGGTGAATTATAACAAAGAGAGATGACAAACAACAACTGACAGACTGGTATCAGCTTGCCAGAGTGTTTGGGGATGGAGCCTAACATTTCTCTTACACCTGCAAACGTTGCAGTTGATTATGAGGAGTGGTCAGATATTCCCTCGCTTGTGACTGCATGGCTCACTGAGATGAATACTGATAAATCAGAGCCGTCTGACTTGCTGTTCAGTCTAATCAGGGATCACTGATGACTGAAATTTCATCCTCCTCAACTCTACTGTGTCGCAATGCAGCACCGGAAACAGGATGCCCAGAGCCAAACAAGCGTCTGCATGCCAATGACTAGGCCTTAATTCACTAATTCAAACACTTATGAATTACATTTACATTTACATTTAAGTCATTTAGCAGACGCTCTTATCCAGAGCGACTTACAAATTGGTGCATTCATCTTATGACATCCAGTGGAACAGCCACTTTACAATAGTGCATCTAAATCTTTTAAGGGGGGGGAGGGGTGGGTGAGAAGGATTACTTTATCCTATCCTAGGTATTCCTTAAAGAGGTGGGGTTTCAGGTGTCTCCGGAAGGTGGTGATTGACTCCGCTGTCCTGGCGTCGTGAGGGAGTTTGTTCCACCATTGGGGAGCCAGAGCAGCGAACAGTTTTGACTGGGCTGAGCGGGAACTGTACTTCCTCAGTGGTAGTGAGGCGAGCAGGCCAGAGGTGGATGAACGCAGTGCCCTTATTTGGGTGTAGGGCCTGATCAGAGCCTGGAGGTACTGAGGTGCCGTTCCCCTCACAGCTCCGTAGGCAAGCACCATGGTCTTGTAACGGATACGAGCTTCAACTGGAAGCCAGTGGAGAGAGCGGAGGAGCGGGGTGACGTGAGAGAACTTGGGAAGGTTGAACACTAGACGGGCTGCGGCGGTGTTATAGTATAAGCTGCATGACAAATATATCCAAATATCACCTGAATTAAAAAAGTGGACGGTGTCTGATCAAGTCCGTTGTCATGACGTTGGCCTGGGGGTAGGTTTATGACAGTCATAAATACCACTTCACCCCCTTTGTCCTCTCTCTACCCTACTGATGTTACATTTGCAAACACCTTGGTTAATATAGAGATTCTGGGAGCATCAGAAGGTGGGGGAAATGAACTATATTCTGGTAATCCGACCAATTGAACATATGCGGTGGTACTTAATGAATATGATGTCAGTTCGTTTGTCATCTGAGACATTCTCATCAATGATAAGATGACAAACTCTACAGTGGAAAGTCTACACATCAGAGTTATCGGATTCACATGGAATTGTTGTTCAATTTAAATGTTTGAATTTAAATATGAAATTATTCGTGGTAGCTACAGTCTTGTCCCATCGCTGCAACTCCCATACGGACTCGGGAGAGGCGAAGGTCGAGAGCCGTGCGTCCTCCGAAACACAACCCAGCCAAGCCACACTGCTTCTTGATACAATGCCTGCTTAACCCGGAAGCCAGCCACACCAATGTGTCGGAGGAAGCACAGTACACCTCGCGACCGTGTCAGTATGCATGTGTCCAGCCCGCACGATGGGACAAGGACATCCCGGCCGGCCAAACCCTCCCCTAATCCGGACGACGCTGGACCAAATGTTCTGCTGCAACCCAACGTCTGCAGCAGAACATGCAGTTAAAAGCGGAGGAGAAGAGAGAATGGGGACTTTTTTCCCCTTTCTTTTAAAAACTATTATAATGGTGACCGTGGTCATACGCCTGACAAATAACCGGAAATTCCATGACGGTCACAGCCCTACCATTAGGAAGTTATCATCCCAGTTACAACGGGATGTTACATTCAGAGACCAATGTGAAAAATGGCTTCTACATGTGTTTGGGAAATGTTCCACCTCCTATGTTAATATGTGAGTGGGGCCTGTGAGTTTGTGTGATGCTTGTGACAGGGCCAGACCTAAGAGAGAAGTGCAGTGGGGATGGCTCCTAATCAGGCCGCCAATTTCCCGGCGGCATCGACGGCCTCCCCTTCTGTGGCTGTAATGCCCCTGAAAAAAGCAATGCCTTGCGGCCAAAGTGGCCAGTGTGCCCTTGGGCTGAATAATTATAATTCACTTCTCCCAGTTGCCATTCGGTGTGCTCCGAAGCAGCTCTCATTCATACGGCTCTCTCAGATAGAGTATTGAAATTCTTATTAGCCAATGCCAGTCACGTGATTGGGTCGTTCTCAGAGGCATCGCAGCTCCAAAGTACAAGTGAAGACTGGACACATCGGGGATGCAACAGCGCACGTCCTTCTTATTGAATTCCGAGGCACACACACTGAACTGTCCACATTTACTTTTCCTCAGTCAACAAGATGAGTAACAAACAGTAAAATCACTAGCGTATGCCAATCTACTATCTCCCATAGTACAACAGTTGACCTATTCTATTGGTCAGCTTGTCGTTCTGTGTGAGAAATAAATATTCCTAACAGACTCTGGGACAGTTGTGGGCCGATAGATCCCACATTCATACAACCACTGCACATATATATATTTTTAAAGCAATGACGCTGATGCAACAAAATCAGGACATTTAGCTTAAAATGCTGATAAACTATTATTTATTCACATTATAAGCGCAGCAATGCGCACACGGCAGTAGGCTATACACGCAAATGTTACAAAATGCAATTAGCGAGAAAACAACATTGTTTGTAAAAGCGCACTGCCAATGTGAGCGGTTTCATGGGACACAGAGGAAAATATCCTTTAGAAAATGTAGAAAGAGGGAAGATCTAAAGATGCAACAACTAGCATGGGTTGTTAATATGACTAAGATTGTGTCTTTGGCTGCTGGACAACGAAAGAAAGTTGATTTGAAAACTAATACAACATGAGAGAAATACTTTTTCAATGGCATTTGAGGAAGTGATTAGAAAACTACTCAACATTCCTATGGTCGGGAATTTGGCTAGGCTACTTTGAAACAAGGTAAGACATGCCTCCTAAAATAAAAAACATCCAGGTTTTAAACAATTATGTTTATGGTTAAATGGTTTAAAAATGATGACTGCCTCTGCTCAAATTGCAATGTGGGTGATGTTGCGGTACACAACAAGCACTGTCATTTCTCTCTTATCGGAATAAACAGTGCCTCAAGTATGTTGACACAATCAAGCATTTAGGCGTTAATATTAATTATACTACATTATATTTATCAAACATGACTGGCGTTTGGCCTATATACAGTATATGTAATTAAAAGAGTCATTAAACTTTGGCTATATTTTCCGGTGCCTCTCATGTCAGCATCGGTGTGGACATGAGATGTTGTAGCCAATACGCATAGTCTATCACCTACACTTTGACATGTAGGCAAATTATTCATGTACATTTACATACACATACGTTTTTAAAAGACATTTAATTTGTTATTTTGGTTTAATGGCCTTGGTGCCCTAGCAGATGGCCTTGACTCTCTGGCAGATTGGGCACCTCTTGAAGGCCAAATGGCCTTGCCCCTAAAATCACAAATTCCAGGCTTGCTCCTAATAGATCTGCTTAGCCTCTCTGTTGATGGGAATGGGCAGGCCCAAGCTGACAACGCCACTTTGAATCGATGCTCCAAGGACAAAGGCCTGTGTCCCTGGAGTGACGAACTGATCGCCGTTGGCCAACAGACGACACACCCAGCACGAGTCACTCCAAAGTGACCTTGCACCGCGCAAAGTTTCCTGGTGACTTTCCAGAAGCACAGGCAATATCCCCATATTATTATAGTGGTACCCTCCCAAAGCAAGAAATCATTTTATATCAGTTAGTCGGATTAGCTATCAAACTTAGTGGTCATCAATTTGTCTGGTCTTTGCTTTTAACAATAGAGAGCACAACTGCTCTAATTTGGTCAATGCATCTCTGAATAAAACAGAGCAGCAGCTCAGATGCATGATTAACCTAAATGTGTTAACCACTTAGGACAGTATTAATCCAGATATGGGGGCTAGCTGTCTAAGGGAGGTTGGTTTAGGCATGACAAGAGTCAGTCAAAACGTGCCAGTTTGGCTGATTACATTCAGCATGACTCCATATAGAGCAGGGGTAGTCAACTTTTTCTTGCCCTGGGTGAAGCTGGTTGAGAGAATGCCAAGAGTGTGCAAAGCTGTCATCAAGGCAAAGAGTGGCTACTTTGAAGAATCTAAAATATATTTTGATTTGTTTTAACAGTTTTTTGGTCACTACATGATTCCATGTGTGTTATTTCATAGTTTTGATGTCTTCACTATTATTCTACAATGTAGAAAATAGTACAAATAAAGAAAAACCCTTGAATGAGTAGGTGTGTCCAAATGTTTCACTGCAACTGCATGTCCAAGGCAAGAAAGGTTACCAGCAGCACTTGCCGCACTGGTAGTCTAGTCACGGGTAAGATACTCCAGTGAGATTAAGCGGCTCCAATAAGTGTAATTTGTGTGATATTAGGAGTTGAGAAATCAAATTGACATCATTAGAAAGGCATTCTCCTCTTTCCTACTGTAGATATGCAATTCCCCCAAAATGTATTCGGTTGTTGTTAGCGATATTCCTAATTGATAGTGTTCTGACCATGAACTGTTGTTTCGGCAAATTCAGACTAATAGAATATTGCCACTTCCCTTAAGATCCGCAGAGCTACGCATCCTATGGCTTAGGCGGTCCCCCCACAAAACACATGAACAACCAGACATTGATTGATTGGAGACAGCTTGTGTCAGTTACAGAACATTTTCTAGGATTTTCTACCAGCAGAAAACCCAAGTGGATCACGCTGGAAATAACTGAAAAAACACAGTGCCTCAAGAAGTGTCCCAAAACTCCTGACCCTTTCCATACTGTATGCATCTGTTGATGCCAAAGCCACATCACCATCAATGTCTTAGCATGATGCCTGCTAGTTAGCAGTCCGATGTCTTCTATTATCTGTTAATCTCTTCAGCATCCAGTCTTAGATCACGACTCCTGCATAACAAACCTATTACGTGTCTAGTGTCGGACTAATAGGCTATCAGATTGTATCACCTGGTATCTCCATACCTATACCAAGATCGTTTTCAAGGCTGACAAAGCAGATTCGACTTGAACAATCAAATATGCCAATCTCTAATAGCCTGCCATTGATCTACTCTCCAACAGAAATCTGTCTACTCAGGACTTGACTACTTGGTAGCTAAAGTGTCTGCATAAACCGAATATCATATAATCTATATTCATTTACGACCACAACATTTATTTGTTATACCATAATTACACTGTGCACTTTCTGGGGCATTTCTGTACATATAGAAGAACGCAGGACGAAAACAGCTGGCAATGCAGGAGGGTGGATGCAAAAAAAACTTAAAAGCCACCTCGCATGAAGGTTGTGCTGCATAATTCATGCGCTGGGTGCTCCTTTTAGAAACGGCAAATTCATCAGGACAATGACGTTTGACAGAGGAGCCGCTGGTTGGCTTCACCTTGCTCCGCTCTTCACCTCGCTCTCTTCCTGTGCTGTACGGAGCCATTAGAGTTCCCCAAAGCCCAGAGTCACCCCTCCTGCACAACGCAGGAAACCGACCAGTGAGAAGCTGCTCCGGGAAGATTTACAGTGACAGCCGTGCCTTCCCTGTTCTCCACTATTGATATTTCCTTTTACATCCAGAGTGCAGACACTTTACTGAGCGACGCCGGCCCTACCTCCCATGCCAAAAACTTCTAAAATGCCAGATGGGAAATATGGGGGAAAATGTCACCCAAACCCAGTGAATCTGACATTTTGTGAGGATCTTTCTTTATTGACAAGGGGTGTGAGGGTGAACCGAACAGTGCACCAGGTGCCTTTTCCACACATTCTACAAACCTCATCTACCCAAAGGACTTTAAATTATATAAAAGTCGCACAATAACTCGCACTGTAAAATAACATTATGAAAAGAGTAGCCCATTTCTTTCAAAAGGCACACTGACAAACATTTATGAAAAAAGGTGGGACATTTCTAAGACCAGGGTACAATGCCACACTGATGCCACACTATCCATAAGAGCCCAACACACAATGTATTTCAGAATGTGTAGCAGCTATGCCATCCATCCAGACTTTCTGCATGCCCTTCCCCCACTCTCATATCAAAGCAAGAGGTCTACGGCCCTAGAAAACAAAATAAGACAATGCACCACTTTATTACCCTTATCTGATCCCTCGGGACTATGACAACAATAAACTGAGAAAAAAAAATTGGAGTGAGATCATTCATCTTTCAGTCACTTCTTTCCCAACTATCAAGGAAATGTGTGAGGAGCTGTACTCACTGTGGTGGCAGCACCAGGGTACTGGGCTGGACTTTGGGTCTTCTCTTGGCTGATGCCCCCATTTGGTTAGCTGAGCGCTTGAGTGACTGCTGGTTGAGAAGACTGGACGCCAAGCCAGCGTGGTATTGTAACTAAATGGGGAGAGAAAAGAACAAACAAAAAACATGCCATGTGTTAGTACAATAACTAGGCCTAAAAGGAAACATTAGGCATTAGTGAAGACAGTATCTCATTGGCTGGAATCAAGCCCACAACTCTGTGGTGTTGCAAGCCCCATGCTCTGACTCACAGATCCAATTGGAACCACGTGGTAGGCTGTGTGTCTACCGTGTGCAGCCTATTAGTGGTGAGAAGGACAGGCCATTTCAGACGACACTATCGCTATTACAGGGTGGAGATCATCCTGCGCAGCCAGGCAGCTCTAAACCACATCACATCAAGCATACATGGAGAATATCCAACAGCTGACCTAGTCTGGGTCTGTTTTCGTCACTAAACCTTGAGACACTTAAAACACAGCTCCAAGGCCAACTATGTGACAGTAATGTGACAGGCGTCAGATGAAAGTTAATGAAGGTGGAAATCTGACCTTGAGTTAACCGAAACGTGACAACTTGAAAGCTGCACTACCAGTAACACCATGTATTATAATGTGTCCTCTGTTCTAGCCTCGAGCAGCCCACACAAAATCGTAAAATTCACAAGAAAACATTATTGGCAACAGAGTAGAGAAAAATAAGAAAAAATAAAAAAGTCATCAAGTTTAATTGAGACATTGTAGCCGACTGTTTTCCCAAAGCTAAATCGCAAGCCTGACAACACTCTGCTCACTTAAAAGGAGAAATATTTGGTTTTGTAGCCCAACTATATCCTCCGCTCCTGCCCACTCTGCCTCCCCCTCTCCTCCTGTCGTTGGTTTGGGAGCGATGCATGGCAAGTAAAGCAGCTCTCACTTTGATGTGGAAGCGGCAGAAGCCTGTCGGCAGCTCTGCTCCCCTTCTGATGAAACGTCGTGAAAGAGACGGAAGCTATACAGAAGACACAGGTGTTTCAATCAGCGTCAGTCATACAGCCCAATGACTGGTATCAAATGTGACAGAAAATCCTAAAGGGACCAGAAATCCCTCTATTTGAAATTCAAAATATAAAAACTAAAAAAGTAGATGTAACATCTGGATTTATAAAACTGCTGTTATACAAGCCTGATAAACACTATTAATTTGGTAAGAATTTAGTATAATGCATTACCATAATGTTATAAGCATCTATAATAATAATTTATTAGTCAATGTATAAAAAGTTTGAAAATAGCAGATTTGATAAAACCATACTTATACTTATGACAAGTTTTAATACCAGTATACTGCATCATATGCAGTATACTGGTATTGCCATAAAGTGTTACCACAAAAGGAGAGTAAGAAACCAAATCAACAACTAGAGGACTAGCTAGGACTATTCCCTAGGCTCTCCCCAGACTGCAGTGCAAACCGGTGGCTGGTCTCATCTGGACTGATTCCGCCAGTCATCCAGTACTTCACTTCTTTGGGGATTCTTCATAGCGCTCATGCACAGACAGAGCACTTAAATTGGGGCTCACATAATCCCGCAGCTCATTAATTGCTATTAAAATATTCCTCCTCTTGAAATAATTAGTCAAGATGTGCGGCTACAGAGCGCCGTTCACTAGGCGAGAGGCAGACTACACAGTGCTCCCCTAGCTAAATTTGGCTGACCAAAGCAGCTGTGCTAACAGGGATTTATTTTAATTGACCAAGCCTACTCTTCGTGGCTAATGAGGCTAGTTTGTAAGGCCTAGATCGTAAAGCAGCCCAGTGCTGCTGGACTTGTGCCCAGGGAAGCCCAACCTGAATGCTAAACACACTGGATAGAAATAAATAAACAAAACAACAAAGCTGCAGAGAAGATAGTGTTGCTTTAGGCCATATGTCCGATGTAGCTGAGTGCTTCCCCTACGTGCATTTAGCAGCACAAACCTACTCATTCAAGGGTTTTTCTTTATTTGTACTATTTTCTACATTATAGAATAATAGTGAAGCCATCAAAACTATGAAATAATACACATGGAATCATGTAGTGACCAAAAAAGTGTTAAAACAAATCAAAATATATTTTAGATTCTTCAAAGTAGCCACTCTTTGCCTTGATGACAGTTTTGTACACTCTTGGCATTCTCTCAACCAGCTTCACCTGGAATGCTTTTCCATCAGTCTTGGAGTTCCCACATATGCTGAGCACTTGTTGGCGGCATTTCCTTCACTCTGCGGTCCAACTCACCCCAAACCATCTCAATTGGGTGGAGGTCGGGTGATTGTGGAGGCCAGGTCATCTGATGCAGCACTCATCACTCTCCTTCTTGGTCAAATAGCCCTTACACAGCCTGGCGGTGTGTTGCATCACTGCCCTATTGAAAAACAAATGATAGTGGGACTAAGTGCAAACCAGTTGGGATGGCATATTGCTGCAGAATGCTGTGTTAGACATGTTGGTTAAGTGTACCTTGAATTCTAAATAAATCACAGCCAGTGTCACCAGCAAAGCACCCCCACATCAACTCCTCCATGCTACATGGTGGGAACCACAAATGCAGAGATTATCCGCTCGCCTACTCTGCGTCACATAAAGGCATGGCAGATGTTCACCGGTCTTATGTCCATTGCTCATGTTTCTTGGCACAAGCAACTCTTTTCTTCTGATTGGCGTCCTTTAGTAGTGGTGTCTTTGCAGCAATTCTACCATGAAGGCCTGATTCACAAAGTCTCCTCTGAACAGTTGATGTTGAGATGTATCTGTTACTTGAACCCTGTGAAGCATTTAATTTGGGCTGCAATTTCTGAGGCTGGAAACTCTAATGAACTTATCCTCTGCAGCAGAGGTAGCTCTGGGTTTTCCTTTCCTGTGGCGGTCGTCATGAGTGCCAGTTTCATCATAGCGCTTGATGGTATTTGCGACTGCACTTGAAGAAATGTCAAAGTCCTTGAAATTTTCCGGATTGACTGACCATCATGTCTTAAAGTAATGATGGACTGTCGTTTCTCATTGCTTATTCATTCTATTCTGTCTCTAACCAGAATAGAAAGAGGAGTGGGAGGCCCTGGTGCACAACTGAGCAAGAGGACAAGTACATTAGAGTGTCTAGTTTGAGAGACAGACGCCTCACAAGTCCTCAACTGGCAGCTTCATTAAATAGCACCCGCAAAACACCAGTCTCAACGTCAGTGAAGAGGCGACTTCAGGATGCTGGCCTTCTAGGCAGAGTTCCTCTGTCCAATGTCTGTGTTTGTTTGCCCATCTTCATCTTTTATTGGCCAGTTTGAGATATGGCTTTTTCTTTGCAACTCTGCCTAGAAGGCCAGCATCCCGGAGTCGCCTCTTCACTGATGACGTTGAGACTGGTGTTATAGTTCATAAGGAATTCAGTCAATTGAAATACATTAATTAGGCCCTAATATATTGATTTCACATCACTGGGAATACAGATATGCATTTGTTGGTCACAGATAGCTCTAAAAGAAAGATAGGGGCGTGGATCAGAAAACCAGTCACTACCTGGTGGGACCACCATTTGCCTCATGCAGTGCAACATTTCCTTTGTACAGAGTTTATCAGGCTGTTGATTGTGGTATGTGGAATGTTGCCCCACTCCCCCTGAATGGCTGCGCAAAGTTTCTGGACATTGGCTGGAACTGAAACACGCTGTCGCACACGTCGAGAGTGCTCAAACATGCTCAATGGGTGACGTATCTGGTGTGTATGCAGGCCATGGAAGAATTGGGACATTTGCAGCTTCCAGGAATTGTTTACAGAGATCCTTGTGACATGAGGCCGTGCATTATCATGCTGAAACATGAGGTGATGAAAGGCATGACAATGGGCCTCAGGATCTCGTCACGGTATCTCTGTGCATTCAAATTGCAATTGTGTTTATTGTCCGTAGCTTATGCCTGCCCATACAATTACCCAGTGGCGTGCCGTGGGCCTGGCCCTTCAGTGAGGTCCTACACAGTCCCACCCGAATTAATCCACCTCTTATTACCATCATTATGATGCCATGGCTCTAGACACTATTTAATTTTAATTTGACCTTTATTTAACCAGGCAAGTCAGTTAAGAACATATTCTTATTTTCAATGACGGCCTGGGAACAGTGGGTTAACTGCCTGTTCAGGGGCAGAACGACATATTTGTACCTTGTCAGCTCGGGGGTTTGAACTCGCAACCTTCCGGTTACTAGTCCAACGCTCTAACCACTAGGCCGCCCCACTATACATTTAGACAGAAACTGACATTGACATTTTTATTCATAGAATTGCAGGTGAAGATATACCTTTTCATTGTGCAGCTCCCATTGCCCTGCGCGCTTGTTCATTGAGCTGTAGATCCACTCAGGTGTTCCCAAAAGTTTTCAAAAGCACCATTGCTTGTAAGTGCCCAGCCGTGTCTCATTGCTGCCTTGGTTAGACAACTCAAGTTTGCAAAGCCAGTGTGGCTCCAAACACAAAATATATCACTTGCAAATAATAGGCATTCCCAGCAGTACAGTTTGCAGTGCTCCTCGGAGCCTGTGAGCCATTGATAGCGCTCGTAGTTGGAACTTTGAAAGTGGCGAACGAACCCCTTTCCCGCCTGTGACAGGCTTTGTAGCGTCGGGGTCAGGCGACCTCTCCTGACAATGTCTAACTTTTCTTGAAAGGTTTGTCTTGAGAATAGTGTTATAATTATATCCTCGACCAAATCGATATCTTCTCCTCCTTCCGCCATTGTGGGTTAAAAAAAACAGCTTAGTAGTACGCAAATTAAGTCGCTCTGGATAAGAGCGTCTGCTAAATGACTTAAATGTAAATGTAAATGAATTAGTTTATCAAATTCAGTTTCCTAGTTCTGAGGTTTGCATAGACCTGCCCATGTAGGACCTGCCTCTCAATATTGGTAATCCAATCAAAAGACGTGCACGCACTACGCCTGCTAGCTGGCTCCTGTGTAACACTGGAGCCAGCCAGCAGGCGTACAATAGCCAACTCTAAAGCTGATTGGTTGACACTAAATTTTCATTTCCATTCACTTTAAGCTACAAGCTCCCACACTGTTGATTCTGAAGGCCTGAGGGCAGATTTTAGACCCCTTGCAACACATGATGGCTGAATATGATTGGATAAAAGATCTAACATAAAGACCAGCCCTCCAAATCTCAACCTGGGGCTGGAAGCAGCGCAACCAACAGGAAAGCTATGAAATGAAGAGTATAACTCTTACTCTGGGGAATAATTTAATACATATTTGTGGGAAAATATATTTAAAAAAAATGTATATTCTGGTGATGTTTAGGCCAGCAGAGAAGTCCTTGCTGGCCATGACGGCCCACCACTGCAATTACCCCACCACGGGGCAATCTGTTCACAACGTTGACATCAGCAAGCCGCTCGCCCACACAATGCCATTCACACTGTCTGCAATCTGCCCGGTACAGTTGAAACTGGGATTCATTTGTGAAGAGCACACTTGGTCATTGAAAGTGAGCATTTACCCACCGAATTCGGATTACGGCGCCAAACTGCAGTCAGGTCAAGACCCTGGTGAGGACAACGAGCACACAGATGGTTTCCGACAGTTTGTGAAAACCCACAGTTTCATCAGCTGTCTGGGTGGCGCAGGTGAAGAAGCCGGATGTGGAAGTCCTGTGTTGGTGTGGTTGCATGTGGTCGTGTGCCCGGTTGGACGTACCACCAAATTTGTGTGCACCTGCGTAATGATCATGCTGTTTAATCAGCTTCTATATATACCACACCTGTCAAGTCGATGGATTATCTTGGCAAAGGAGAAATGCTCACTAACAGGAATGTAAACAAATTTATGCACAACATTTAAACAAAATAAGCTTTTTGTGAGTATGGAAATATTCTGAGACCTTTTATTTCACCTGATGAAAAATGGGACCAATACTTGACATGTTGTATCTATATTTTAAAACTGTAAAATGCTTTAAAACTGTAACATGTTCCATCAGCCCCATAGCTAAATGTGTAGAACTGCAAGAAATTCGTTTTAAAACAGCAAACGTTTGTCTCTGCGGCCAAGAGGGCCTCTAGAAACTACCCAAACCCCCCTCGGCAGCAACATACTGTAAGGCCTACGCAATATTCAATACTACTGGCTCTGATCCCACTTCACAATATTGTTTGGGAATTCTTTCACAGAGGCACAGAAGATAATACTGAATAAAACTGTGAGCATCTTCAAAAGGGGGCAAAAAAAAACATGTATTTTTCTAACTGTTTGACAGCCTCTCTTCCCTTTTTTCAGTGAAGTTACATAACAATCCCAAAAGCCTCACATAGAAGAGAGTGGGAACAGCAGGGGGGCGTGTGAACACAACCTGGCATTATCCCCATTCAGCTCTTACACCATCTTTAGTCTCCTGCTTCCCATTCCATTCAATAAGAGCCAGCTGTTTCCATGCCTGTCCAGGTCCCCTACCTCCACAACTCCCTCCAACTCCTCCCCACCGAGCATAATGGGACTGGACAGCCAAATATTTTTAACTATAGAACTAATGGGAGCTTCAAAGTAAGTCTGGGGAAATACTTTCATTCAAATTTTAGATTGGAACAAATGTTGATCATGTCAAAACACAAAAAGCAGGGAATTAGAGGGGTAATATGGACAAAATAAAATCTATTTTTTATTTTTGGAGGTACGGCGGTATTTGATGGTATTTTATGTTTCGGAATAATATAAGTTCTTCATGTTTTATGAGTAGCACATGACCATAGGATGGCAACAAATGAATTCTAAGTGGATATAAATGGGAATTCTCTCTTCTGATTGTTTTGCACAACACAACTGACAGTGAAGTAGTCCAATTTGAAGAACTTTTATTTGATTTAGCACGGTATCAAAATACCGTCGGACGGTATCCACCATAAAATATCTCCCAGCTCTAAGAGGGTTCATTCTGAAGACGGATTATTTATGTTGATTGTAAAAAAACAGATGTTACATGCAGCTAATCTGAAAATAGTTGACTTGAGTTTAACTTTGGACTGACAAAAACAGACAATGATAAATAGCTCATCCAATCTCATACATCTTCATGCGTCTCTTTGAAGTCGTAGCCTAGATGCCAGATTAAAGGCCCGATGAAAAACCTCCACCTCTACGATGAGGTCTTCTCACTGTAGTGGTTTTTATACAACTCACTATTGCTTCTGGATTTTGCCATTCACTTCTTCATCACAGGACAGTGACGATACAGTATGAATACAGTCAGATAAATCAAGCAGGCGTTGTGTCTTTCATAAGGCTGACATTGGAAATGTCCTTGGTTGGTAGCTTCCAAGAGGCGGCGACAAGGGAGCAGTGAAGGAAGAGGAAATGCAGAAGACAACATGCACCGAGAGAGAGTTGTAGACAGGCAGTTGTACTGCTGTCATAGGTTTAATTCATCTTTAAATATCAGCCACAGAGTTTCAGGTTGAAGGCTTTTTTTCTGGGACGTATTTCTCATAAATCAGGGTAATCTGAAACTGCAAATAAGATCGGTCATATTCCTCTCAGGAAACTAATTTGGGTTTAAACAAGTTTCTACTGGCTGTGATTGAACAAGGAGACGCAGCGGTGTGACAGTGCAGCCGCGTTTTAATAAGAGCCTAACTGCCAATGACCGCTGCCAGAATGGCTGTGAACACATTTTCCTTTATTATTATTATTTTTTTTAAATCATCAAAATGTTTTACTCATAAAAACTGAAATGGAGATTCGTACTTACAGCATAGAGGAATTTTAACAAAGGTAGCACTTGGTTCTCAGAAACAACAGGGCCGTGCAAATTGGTGAGGCAACAGGCACTGGCAAATGCAACAGGCACTGGCAAATGCAATAGGTACTGGCAAATGCAATTGACAAAGTGTGCTGTGAAAGATTGAAATATTCTTTCTAAAAGAAGATCGACTGAAAATCCTCATGTCCACGAGTTCAATGCAACTTGTAGGCTAGTCGTAGGAGTAAAACACATTGAAAATAATAATAAATCCTAGGCGAAAGGGTCTTTCTGAAAACATCAGACATGAGCAGTTACAGATGAATGTGTGGTATTCAGAAAACAAAATATTAGGAATCTGTTATCAAAAGGTCCCCTGCAGTCCTGAACTTTTTTAATAAGGAATTAGCAGGCGAAAGCAAACACAGGCGACTTGTTCTCTAAGCTTTATAGTCCCTTGTCTGAGAACTAATAAGGGATCCAAGCCAGCAAAGTTCGAACATCAAACATCTTTTCTCTGAGCAGCATATTTTCAAAAGGTCGCTGCTTTTTAAAAGTAGATTCTCCCTCCCCCTTGCAGTCCAGATTTTTCAGACTGACCAGCCTATTAGTTGGGCCTTTTGCAGCAATCTTGCAGATATGTGCTCCATCATTACCGGCAGGGCAGAGCCGTGGTATGTGGAGGCGAGCTTTCTGCTTTCTGGTCCTAACATGGGTAAAGGGCTGAGCCCCACCATTTGTCTGACTTGACAGCCTTGTTCAACAGATGATTAAGACTTACAACCTGCTGATGGAATATTGGGATTGTTTTGTTCTCTGCACAATCAGACTAGTTCACAGAGAAAGATACTGGCATTAGTAATAACATTAGGAGAGAAATATGCTGTACACAAGGCAAGTTATTACACAAGGTTTTTTACCATCAGCAAGTGAGGTTGTTAAAAAAAGGCACACTATTACTGCATTCTAGCATTGCATTCTAATGCATAAAACGATATGCTGAATTGAATTTCAATGCAGCAGTACAAGATGTGCAAGATGCAAGATGTGAACCTTTTCACTAATTGAATTAAATGCAAGTGAATGGCGTAAAGTCTAGAGAGAGATTTTTTGAGATCGATAACATCAATGTGTAATTTGCTATCGGACCAATTTACAGAAAGGTAGGACTAAGAGGTCAGACACACTGAGAAATATGTCTGCCAGTAGGTACTTAGCACTGTAGGAGGCCATTGCTTCTCTTGCTACTACAAAAGATGTACCTGCTGCGTACCGACCTGGTGCAGATTAACCTTTCTACTTGTAGAATCACAATGCTTGGCAATGGCCAACAACTTGACTTTAAAACAATCAGAGAGCAGGCGGACCTGGAAAATAAAAAGGAGAAAAAGAGCACTTTTTCCCTTTTAATCACAATTGTTCTAACTAAAACAATAAAGCTCCATAACACCATAACAATATTGTCACGTCCTGAACTTAGTTCCTTTTTAATGTCTCTATTTTGGTTTGGTCAGGGCGTGAGGTGGGGTGGGCACTCTGTTTTGTTCTGTGTGTTGTATTTCTACGTGTTTGGCCTGGTATGGTTCCCAATCAGAGGCAGCTGTCTGATTGAGAACCATACTTAGGTAGCCTGTTCCCACTTGTGTTTGTGGGTAGTTGCATTCTGTTTTTCACCTTACAGGACTGTTTCGTGTCGTTCACGCTCGTTGTTTTGTTATTCAGTGTTTAGTTTATTTAATTAAATTTACTATGAACACTTACCACGCTGCGTGTTGGTCCGATGATTCATATTCCTCATCATCAGACGAAGAGGACAGACGTTACAAATATTACATCTAGCTAAGGAGTTGTGCTTGAATTTTTTTTTTGTATGTTTGGCAGTTAGCTCGCCAAATTAACAAGGCAGTCACACATACACTTCATATGAAACGAATGGAGTGGTAAGTGCAGCACAATGCACACAACACTAAATGCATTTACAAGCTATTTATCTAGCAAGATGAAGAAATAATGTAAATCACTCTCAATTATCCCATCCTGCCAAAGCCAGTTCTCTTGCTAGCTAAAGTTTGGATCACCATTTGCCAGTAGCACAACCTTGCTAGCGAGCTCCACCATTGACTATCGGCAGATAGCAGGCAGCTGCTACATAAAAAAATATATCCATTGTGATTTAATTATAATGTTGCTAGCTACACTAGTTATCACATAAGTTGTATCACATCCGGCCATGATTGGGAGTCCCATAGGGAGGTGCACAATTGGCCCAGCATCGTCCGGGTTTGGCAGGGGTAGGCCATCATTGTAAATAAGAATTTGTTCTTAATTAATTTTGTTCTTAACTGACTTGCCTTGTTAAATAAAGGTTTTTAAAACATGTTTATCTAGTTGTGGCCATCTGGCTAGTATTAACAAGGGCTTACCACATTCTAGCTAGCAGCAACATTAGCACAGCATACTAGCTAGTTAGCTAACATTAGCCATCTACAGCAGGCACAAGCTAAACAAGCTTACTGCCACCTTGTGGTCTGAAGTATTGCGATTGTTCGATCAGTGGTGGATATGTGCTATGTGAACAACAAAAGGTTAACTGCCGACACTCTGGGCAGAGGTGCTAAGTACCTCTCAGCAGTCAGTATCCTTGGTGTGTCTGAGCCCTAATTGTGGCTCCTTAATCTCTGAACTCATTAGCTGTATGGGTTTTTGCTTTTTAAGTGGGGAGCGTAGGACTGCCGCTGGCAATGTGACCTTGTGGATGCAAACAGGGCTTGGAGGGTTGAGGGGAAATGTAGCACTGCAGTCTGCAGGATACAGCTCAGCACTCACTATACATCAGTAGCCTAGCCACATTATGGATTTCAGCTATTTCAAACTCAGGATGAACAATAATAGTAATTTTACTCCTTCAACGGCAACCGGCTGAGGTAGTCTTGGGTAACAGTATTTTTTGTGAACAAATGAACACGTACGAAGAGCGCAACAGATATAAAAAATGTAAAGAAATGTGATTGGGGTATTTAGACTTAAGTAAGTTTGGGCAATATTACGACAGCATTGTCAACCGACGATGATTGACAGCCAGTGTCAATGGCAATGACATCGTCGATTATAAGAATAATGAACACTAAACAAAACAAACAACCACCTGAAAAAACTAAACCGAAACAGTTCCGTGTGGAACAAAACACTGGCACGGAAAACAATCACCCACAACTCAAAAGTGAAACCAGGCTACTTAAGTATGGTTCTCAATCAGGGACAACGATATACAGCTGCCTTTGATTGAGAACCATACCAGGCCAAACACAGAAATCCCAAATCATAGAAAAAGGAACATAGACGACCCACCCAACTCACGTCCTGACCATACTAAACAAAGACATAACCGAAGAACTAAGGTCAGAACGTGACAACGATGGTTTAGCACAGTGGGCTTCAACCTTTTCTAGCATGAGAGCTATTTTTTTATTAAACATATTGCGAGATACACATTTTTTTCTAGCTTTCAAATAGGAACATCTTTCACTTTTCCGCTGCAAAGATTCCCTATGTCCTCAGTGTACAAGAGAAAGTAGTGCAATATGTCAATGTTTCGACTCTGTCAATCACCACATTCTTATCGGCAGACTCAACAGCCTTGGTTTCTCAAATGACTGCCTCGTCTGGTTCAACAACTACTTCCCAGAGAGAGTTCAGTGTGTCAAATCGGAGGGCCTGTTGTCTGGACGTATGGCAGTATGTCTCTATGGGGGTGCCACAGGGTTCAATTCTCGGGCAGACTCTCTTCTCTGTATACATCAATGATGTCACTCTTGCTGCTGGTGATTCTCTGATCCACCTCTACGCAGACGACACCATTCTGTATACTTCTGGCCCTTCTTTGGACACTGTGCTAACTAACCTCCAGACGAGCTTCAATGCCACACAACACTCCTTCCCTGGCCTCCAACTGCTCTTAAATGCAAGTAAAACGAAATGCTTCATCCGATCGCTGCCCGCGCCTGCCCCCCCATCCAGCATCACTACTCTGAATGGTTCGGACTTAGAATATGTGGACAATTACAAATACCTAGGTGTCTGGTTAGACTGCAAACTGTCCTTCCAGACTCACATTAACCATCTCCAATCCAAAATTAAATCTAGAATTGTCTTCTTATCTCGCAACAAAACATCCTTCACTCATGCTGCCAAACATACCCTCGTAAAACTGACTATCCTACCGACTTCGGCGATATCATTTACAAAATAGCCTGCAACACTACTCAACAAATTGGATGCAGTCTATCACAGTGCCATCCGTTTTGTCACCAAAGCCCCATATACTACCCACCACTGCGACCTGTATGCTCTCGTTGGCTGGCCCTCGCTTCATATTCGTTGTCAAACCCACTGGCTCCAGGTCATCTACAAGCCGTTGCTAGATAAAGCCCCGCCTTATCTCAGCTCACTAGTCACCATAGCAGCACCCACCCGTAGCACGTGCTCCAGCAGGTATATTTGACTGGTCACCCCCAAAGCCTATTGCTCCTTTGGCCGCCTTTCCTTCCAGGTCTCTGCTGCCAATGACTGGAACAAATTGCAAAAATCACTGAAGCTAGATACTCATATTTCCCTCACTAACTTCAAGCACCATCTGTCAGAGCAGTTCACAAATCACTGCACATAACCTATCTGTAAAAAGCCCATCCATCTACCTCATCCCGATATTGTTTTTCTTTTTTTGCTCCTTTGCACACCAGTATATCTACTTATATATATATTTGTAATAATGACAATACTGAATGAACAATGAACACTTTTTTTAACCTTTATATAATTCATGAATAAAATCTATTTAGTCTCAAATAAATAATTAAACATGTTCAATTTGGTTTAAATAATGCAAAAACAGTGTTGGAGAAGAAAGTAAAAGTGCAATATGTGCCATGTAAAAAAGCTAACTTGTAAGTTCCTTGCTCAGAACATATGAAAGCTGGTGGTTTAATATTCCCAGTTTATCAATATTCCCAGTTAATATGCCTACCACCGCTCAGTCAGACTGCTCTATCAAATCATAGACTTAATTATATTATAATAAACACAGAAATACGAGCCTTAGATCATTAATATAATCAAATCCGGAAACTATCATTTCGAAAACAAAACGTTTATTCTTCCAGTGAAATATGGATTTATTCCGTATTTTATCTAACGGGTGGCATCCCTAAGTCTAAATATTGCTGTTACATGGCACAACCGTCAATGTCATGTCATAATTATGCACAATTCTGTCAAATTAATTACGGTCCTTGTTAGGAAGAATGAGCCAGGCAGCCCAAACTATTGCATATACCCTGACTCTGCTTTCACTGTAAGCAAGTTCCCTAGTTAAAATAAAAGAATGTTAGCAGGCAATGTTAACTAAATATGCAGATTTTAAAAAATATACTTCTGTGTACTGATTTTAAGAAAGGCACTGGTGTTTATGGTTAGGTACATTCATGCAACGATTGTGCTTTTTTCGTGAATGAACTTTTGTTAAATCATCACCCGTTTGGCAAAGTTGAAGTAGGCTGTGATTCGATGATAAATTAACAGGCACCGCATTGATTATATGCAATGCAGGACAAGCTAGTTAGCCTAGTAATATCATCAATCATGTGTAGTTACCTAGTGATCATGTGAAGATCGTTTTTTATAAGATAAGTTTAATGCTAGCTAGCAACTTACCGTGGCTCCTTGCAGCCACAAGGTCCTTTTGACGCTGCACTCGCGCAACAGGTGGTCAGCCTGCCACGCAGTTTCCTCGTGGATTGTAATGTAATCTGCCATAATCCGCGTCCAAAAAGGATGATTACCGATTGTTATGAAAACTTGAAAAATCGGCCCTGCCGATTAATCGGTCCACCTCTAATTACTATCCAGTTCTGAAGATGTTAGACTGTTTATGTCCAGTCCATGATGTAGAACTTAGCTCACTACGGTAAGACAGCCAGTTCTTCATCAGACAGTCATTGCTCCATCATGTGCAGACACAGACACACCCTTCAGTTCAGTTCAGCCCTTCCACCAGAAAGGAATATTAGAAAAGATTTTGCCTGCACAGGCTTTCAACTATGTCTTTCATCAGTTGCATTCGATTTTGCGCTTTGGCCAAACTGTCGTTTTAGCCTAGTTTTTAATTTATTGTAATATTCTTTATATATATATATATATATATATATATATATATATATATATATATATAATATATATATATATATAATATATATATATATATATATATATATATATATATATATATGGGGTGGCTTATAGGGGCAATAGCATTGTATATCACAATGTTTTATGTGTACATAATCACGATAGGAAAAAGATTGACATCGCTCCAACCCTAATCTTAAGTTTGTTTTCTATAAATTTTGTCTGTAAATTGGGCTAAGCAATTGGCTCATTAAAATATGAAAATGACACAATCCTTTCAAGATAAAGTATATAAAAACATTGCAAACCGTCTGAACTCTACTTAATCAGTCTTCCTAAAGCTGTTGTACATAATCACCGGGAATTTCATTGTTGGCACTAATGACACAGTTAACAAAACCAAACAAACATATCAAGAAGTATGGGGAAAAAAACAAGCATCTATTGAGGAAATTCTGAAAGGGACAACAGAAAGCTGGAGACCAAATGTTTTGCCATCTGTCTTTGTCTGATTAATACTGTATGCATAACCATGGGGTTGGACAGATGTTATCAGTGAGATTTTTATCCCATTGGATTCTGATTAAGTGAATTAAGAGTTATCCATTTAAGAAATTCCCCCTCTACCCGAAAGTTACATTTTCCTCAATATTCTCTAGCTACAGTATACACATCTCAACTTGAATGCAAACTATGAGATTTGTGACCTAATCATCTTTTCTAGTTGATACTTTCCTGTATATTTTCCACTTTGGCAATGCTGAAGGTGTATTGTTTTCCATATAGGGTCAACCCGAATCTCTCGTGACAGACTTTTCATAAAAATGTTAACATTAGTCAGCAACACTTTCTGAATCTGAGAGGTGAAAAGTCTCTGGTGAAAAAGAGCACAGTGTCACTGATTATTTTGACAAAGATTGATTTACCCTGGTGCATGTCAAATTTCCCCAAAAATTATGTGTCACTGATTCTTCTGACAAATCAAGGTAGTGCTTGAAGGAGGGGGGGCGGGAATATTAACCAGAATGTTGTAGTGGTTCTGTAGTGGGGAGCGGCTGAATCTGCTGTTTCCGCTAGTTCAGCAGGCAATTATGACTTAGCAGTCAATACTGATGTAGTTAACTTCTTAAGGTATAGGGGGTAGCATTTTCACTAACCGTTCAGATTTTTTATATATTTTTTTTTGAGGTCTCCGTCTGTTCAGTGAGTTCTCATTGGGAAACAATATTTCTTAGGCACTTGTTTTCAGTTCCTACCGCTTCCACTGGATGCCACCAGTCTTTGGAATTTGGTTGAGGTTATTTCTTTGTGCAATGAAGTACGGCCATCCTGGAAAAGGGTAACGCTGTTGAGAGTTGGCCAAGACATAGTTTCCTCTCGTCCTCGATTGAAAACAGATAGACCCATCTTCAATTTGATCGATTATTAACGTTTAAAAACACTTAAAGTTGTATTACAAAAGTATTTTGAAGTTTAGAGTTTATAGGTAACTTTTAAAATATTTTGTAGTGACTTTGTGCAAATTGGAAGCTGCTTTTTTTCTGGATCAAACGCACCAAATAAATTGACATTTTGGATATATATGGACGGAATTAATCGAACAAAAGGACCATTTGTGATGTTTATGGGACATATTGGAGTGCCAACAAAAGAAGCTCGTCAAAGGCATGTTTTATATTTGTTTTATATTTCAACCCTGCGCCTGCAGGGTTGAAATATGCTACTCTCTTTGTTTACTGCTGTGCTATCATCAGATAATAGCTTCTTATGCTTTCGCCGAAAAGCCTTTTTGAAATCTGACATGTTGGCTGGATTCACAACGAGTGTAGCTTTAATTTGCTATCTTGCATTTGTGATTTCATGACAGTTTGAATTTTATCGTATTTCATTTGAATCTGGCGCTCTGCATTTTCCCTGGCAATTGGTCAAGTGGGACATTTGCATCCCCCTATCCCAGAGAGGTTAAACCAATATAATTTTTTCCCCTGGCATGTAACCTATGGTCCTGGACACTAAAAAGTCACAAGCATTTTGGATTTTTGTATATATTTTTTATGATGCATCAGTGTAGGAGTGAGCATTTTCACACAGAGACACAGTGAGGTCAGAGAAGTTGGCTAATATACAATTCACCTTGCTTAAAAGCCAAAAAATAACTTGACAAGGCAAAAAGGCAACCAAGTGAGTTACATGGTCACCTTTCATTAGAGCAATTTCTAAATATATATATATATATTTACTTCTGCTAAACTAAACATAGGCCGCAGGACGAAGTGGACCTTGAGCTTTCTCAAACAGAACACATCTAAGGTTGGGCTATGGTGGTGAGTGATAAGTAGGAGCCGTGGGCTGAACATGTTTCCCTTAAATGAAATGTTTTACTCATTCTTGCACATATCCTCTCTCGAAATATGGTTGTATTTCAAAACCAACCTGTATCATTTAATGAGACTTATTTTTCTTATCCTGGAAAGCAATTCATGTAAAAAGGAAAAAGAACCTGAGAAGAATGGCAATTTCAGAAGCATCATGTACCCTTGTTTAAGCCTTTGGTTTACCATTAGCTTGGGTATAGCCTACCATTGGTGCACAAATCGCAACTGGGCAAACTTTTGTACTGTGAAGGGTGCAAACTGAGAATAAAGTGGCTTGAATATCTGTATTTGTCTCATGGACATGGTCTGTGCTTCCAGAACCTCTATTTGCGGAACTGGTAATACTTTCATCGATTGTGTTTACATTAACATAGAGACTGCAGGAAAGGGTCAGCGCTGCAGTCTTGGGCCAAGAGCACAGAGAGCGTCGATACTCCTGCACCAGAGCCCCGGCCTTTCTCTCTGGGCACCCTCTGTAGGCGTGGGGGAGACAGAGCTAATCCCCCTCTAACTCTGCTTCACCCCAGGGCTGTGGCCTGGGAGTGTGGGAAAACAAAACAAGACTAGAGAGAGGGGGAGGTGGGGAAAGAGAGAGAGAAAAAGATACCTCCCTCCCTTCATCAACCACTGTGCATCTCTCACTCTTTTACACACAATATATTACTTTACGGACCAAAAGAAACACACAGTCCTGAATTAAAATGCAACATGAGCACTCACTCGTGGCTTTAAAGTGGCAATCCACAGATGAAACAATAACAAAGCGTTCTCCCTGCCATTGTTTCTTTAAAAAGCTGAGGGATGGGGCTGGGGGAAATATAACCACTCAAATTCATAGACAGAACGGTGGATGCAAGGATTGACCATTAGGGAAGTAATAATTCACAGATAAACATTTTAAATCAGGGAACGATGCCTAAGATAGAAGTGCATCGGTACACAGACCCCAAACCGATCCAAATGTAGCGGGCATTGGTCTGAAAATCAATTCAAATGTTACAAATCGACAGTTCACAAACATGTTTTGCTCATATTACATTGTTTCTAGCTTCCGAAAAGACATAATCTTTTGTGACAATCGATGCATCCTCTCCTTCAGCGTCGATCTGCATGCAACGGTGTCGACAGTCATTGATCTTCAAGTCGTTTTGCGTGCTGAAAAACCCCCAGGCAATCTTTGTAGCCTAGTCAAACCGCGCGCTGTGCCCAGCTTTGCGTGCTGACTAACACGATGTAGGTGGCCCCGTTCTTGATCTTGCACATCTGCATGGAACCTTCAGCATTCAAATACTAAAATGGCTTGCGTGATATTAGGCTTCATTAGTTGAGTGACAACCTATGTAATTTGCTGTCTATGCACTGTTGAGAGAAACAACTCACTGGCTGAATGGGGTTTACACAATATATTTTATTTGGATTGTTCAGGTTCCCCATCAGCAATAGTTTTGGTAGTTTTGCTTTTAAGAATTAGTGTATATGGTCATTTGTAGATATGGGTCTTTCTATAAACTAGGGTTCCAGTGAGAATTTCCTACACTGGACAACTTGCTTCATCTGTTGACAAATCTTTGAAAATAATCAGACAATTTGTATCATGTAATCGCATTAAGATATAACGGGAGCACAACAAAATTCAAAAATGTATTTAAAACCTGTTTAACCCTTGGTTGGGGTCTTAATTGATTTGTCCAAAGTTATGACATAAAACATTACTTTTTCCATGTATGGCAGTTGTCATTATATCATATATTAAGCATTAATCAGTTAAATAAGACATTGACCTTGAATCCTGTAAGAATCATGGATCTAGCTGTCGGACAGTTTTTTGTATAGAGATTAGGGCTGTCCCCGACTAAAGAAATCTTTGTCGACCAAAAGTAAGCTTACCCTTTGACTAATCCATTGGTCGAAATGTTATATATATATACACACACACAATGAACTTGTCTGATGTTTTGAGCACGCTCTTTGATTAAATAATTAAACCACACAAATAACTCAAGTTGGAGCCAGAGATCAAGAAAGAAATTATAAAAACTGTTTCCGAACCTCCTCTGTCCGCTGCTGCTGTCCTTAGCAGATTCTGTGGTTACGCTACCGAAGTTGCTGGTAATAGGCTACACCAAGAGTCGGCAACCTTTTCCATTTGGAGTGCTAATTTATCTTACCATTTCTACTGATCTGCGTGCCAGTTATGATTTTCATATGCAAATTTTTGTGGAACAGTTTAATTGAAATTTATAATAGTCTTTGTATCTCAAAATAATTGTAATGTGTTTCTAAATTCAAAATCTAAATGATACAAATCGAAAAGTAATTTATATTGACAACTACATAAAATTATTCTACATAAAGCCAACACATAAAAACATTGCAGCCTGCAGGTAAAAAATATCCTGATAAAAATAAATAAGCTATGAATCACATTGGCTACGCATGGCCGGCCTGCAACGAACTTGAAACATTGTATCAACTATGTCAGCTCGAAGCTCGCACTAGCAAAAGATTTCCTCCTGACATGACACTTGGCATTCAGGCCAAAGAGTTCAATCTTTGTTTCATCAGACCAGAGAATCTTGTTTCTCAAGGTCAGAGTCCTGTAGGTGCCTTTTGGTCAAGTCCAAGTGGCCTGTCATGCGCCTTTTACTGAGTGGCTTCCGTCTGACCAATCTACCATAAAGGCCTGATTGGTGGAGTGCTGCAGATATGGTTGTCCTTCTGAAAGGTTCTCCCATCTTCACAGAGGAACACGGAAGCGCCGTCAGAGTGACCATCGGGTTCTTGGTCACCTCCCTGAACAAGGCCCTTCTCTAGCAACTGTGTCAGCGCAAAGCACGCGCTAGCAAACTTGCAACATTGTAAAAAATATTCTGGGCCCTCAGAGTTTCCTGCTCTGAGTTTGTGCAAGGGATAAGACGTAATCAGGTATTTTATGACATTTCCACTGGATCAGAGCATTACATTTTTCCCTTTCATGCAGAGTGGCCATCGAAAGGGAGAGGGCTGGAAATATTTTTCAAATATAACTATTGCCAATCTCAATGGATTCTAAAAACAGACTTTGTTTACTTGTTGTTTGAGATGGAGAAAACATTGCTTTGAGAAGCTCCACAGCTCATTAGTGGTGGTGAGTTAAGACAATCTGAAATACTAAAATTGGACATCCCCAAAAGGGCACATTTATAGGCCAACAATCGCACGCAGGCCAGGTAGCCTAGTGGTAGCCTAGCAGGCCAGGTAGCCTAGGCCAACTTCTATATATGTAAGCAGGTGCGCATCCTTACTTAACATTGACAGGAGCACTCCAAACAAATAAATTGACAAAACTCGTTAATGGAATGAAATAAACCAAAACTTGTTTTTCTCACAAGTGTAGCACAGGTTGTGAGCTCTGCAAACAAAGTGTCCAATCCGACAATGAGAATGGTAAACGACTGTAATGGTAAACGACTGTAATACTAATATATTGAATGCATTAACAGAAATTACCATAACCAAACAAACATTGTAGATTAGAAATTATGGGAATTAATGGTAAATGTACTACTGGTGATACATGTATTGGGGAATTGATAGACACCAACAGTCAAAGGGCAAACAATTCACGCAAGTTATGAAACAAGAAATGTGCAAGAAATGGTGGGAGACAGCGCATTCTGGAAAGTATTTGGCTAAGGTGTATGTAAACTTCAGACTTCAACAGTGCACGCACGCACGCACGCACGCACCTTCCCACAATTAATTGGGTGAATTTTGGCCCATTCCTCCTGACAGAGCTGGTGTAACTGAGTCAGGTATGTCGGCCTCCTTGCTCGCACACGCTTCTTCAGTTCTGCCTACACATTATCTTTTGGATTGAGGTCAGGCTTTGAGATTTCTATTCCAATACCTTCACTTTGTTGTCCTTAAGCCACAACTTTTGAAGTATGCTTGGGGTCATTGTTCATTTGGAAGACCCCTTTGCAACCAAGCTTTAACTTCCAGACTGATGTCTTGATGTTGCTTCAATATATCCACATAATTTTCCATTCTCATTAAGCCATCTATTTTGTGAAGTGCACCATTCCCTCCTGCAGCAAAGCACACCCACAACATGATGCTGCCACCACCGTGCTTCCAGTTGGGATGGTGTTCTTTGGCTTTGCAAGCATCCCCATTTTTCTCCAAACATAACGATGGTCATTACGGCCAAACAGTTCATTTTTCTTTCATCAGACCAGAGATTTCAGACATTTCTCCAAAAAGTACGATCTTTGTCCCCATGTGCAGTTGCAAACCATAGTCTGGCTTTTTTACGGCAGTTTTGGAGCAGTGGCTTCTTCCTTGTTGAGCAGCCTTTCAGGTTATGTCGATATAGGACTTGTTTTACTGTGGATATAGATACTTTTGTACTTGTTACCAGCATCTTCACAAGGTCCTTTGCTGTTGTTCTGGGATTTATTTTCAATTTTCGCAACAAAGTAAGTTAATCTCTAGGAGACAGAATGCGTCTCCTTCCTTAGCGGTATGACGGCAGTGTGGTCCCATGGTGTTTATACTTGCGTACTATTATTTGTACAGATCAATGTGGTACCTTCAGGCGTTTCGGAAATTGCTCCCAAGGATGAACCAGACTTGTGGTTTCTTTTGATTTTCCCATGCAAAGAGGCACTGAGTTTGAAGGTAGGCCTTGAAATACATCCACAGGTACACCTCCAATTGACTCAAATTATGTCAATTAGCCTATCAGAAGCTTCTATAGCCTTGACATAATTTTCTGGAATTTTCCAAGCTGTTTAAAGGCACAGTCAACTTAGTGTATGTAAACTTTTGACCCACTGGAATCGTGATACGGTTCATTGTAAGTGAAATAATCTGTCTGTAAACAATTGTTGGAAAAATTAAATGTGTCATGCACACAGTAGATGTCCTAACCGACATGCCAAAACAATAGTTTGTTAACAAAAAATCTCTGGTATTTGAAAAACGAGTTTTAATGACTCCAACTGTATATATATATTTATTCATTGGCTATGTCATAGCTAATTTTTAATCAATAAATATTAAATAGATTACTAGCTCAAACACAATCTGCAAAAATAACAAAGTTAATATGTGGGTGATGCTGATTTCAGAACCAAAGTGGGGGACAAAAAAAAACACAGGCTACATTGCTGCTCACCCCCAATAGTCTGATAGTGGAGGTGGGGTGGTAGATGCCTAGTATCCTTTATGGCTCAGTCTAGCTGCCTACATAGTACATACACCATAGTGTACACACACACACACACACACACACACACACACACACACACACACACACACACACACACACACACACACACACACACACACACACACACACACACACACACACACACACACACACACACACACACACACACACACACACACACACACACACACACACACACAGTTCAGAGGCCCAGCTCATGAGCTCAATCAGCAGTGGATTTTAAATTTAGAATATAAAATTAATCTATTTATGCAACATATGTTAGTGTATTGACTATAACCGAATCGATTTGTTCTCTAATCAAACTGAAAAACACAGAATCGTTCCTGTATCATATCGGAACCCATGCATCTAGAAATGTATCGAATCGTGTTGAAAGGGTAGGTGCACATTCCTACTGACCATCCATGCTATCAAAAAGAGAAACATCCTTTCACTGTCAACTGCATTTATTTTCAGCAAGCTTAACATATGTTCATTCAAATATTTTCACAACATTCAACAAACGAGACATAAACTGAACAAGCTCCACAGACATGTGACTAACTGAAATGGAATAATGTGTCCCTGAACAAAGGGGGGGTCAAAATAAAAAGCAAAAGTCAGTATCTGGTGTGGTCACTAGCTGCATTAAGTACTGCAGTGCATCTCCTCCTCATGGACTGCACCAGATTTGCCAGTTCTTGTGTTACCCCACTCTTCAACCAAGGCACCTGCAAGTTCCTGGACATTTCTGGGGGGGAATGGCCCTAGCCCTCACCCTCCGATCCAACAGGTCCCAGATGTGCTCAATAGGATTGAGATCCGGGCTCTTCGCTGGTCATGGCAGAACACTGACATTCCTGTCTTGCAGGAAATCTCGCACAGAACGAGCAGTATGGCTGGTGGCATTGTCATGCTGGAGGGTCATGTCAGGATGAGCCTGTAGGAAGGGTACCACATGAGGGAGGAGGATGTCTTCCCTGTAAAGCACAGCCTTGAGATTGCCTGCAATGACAACAAGCTCAGTCCGATGATGCTGTGACATACCGCCCCAGACCATGACGGACAATCCACCTCCAAATCAACCCCGCTCCAGAGTACAGGCCTCGGTGTAATGCTCATTCCGTCGACGATAAACGCAAATCCGACCATAGACCTTGGTGAGACAAAACCACAGACTCGTCAGTGAAGAGCACTTTTTGCCAGTCCTGTCTGGTCCAGCGACAGTGGGTTTGTGCCCATAGGCGACGTTGCTGCTGGTGATGTCTGGTGAGGACCTGCCTTACAACAGGCCTACAAGCCCTCAGTCTAGCCTCTCTCAGCCTATTGCGGACAGTCTGAACACTGATGGAGGGATTGTGTGTTCCTGGTGTAATACGGGCAGTTGTTGTTGCCATCCTGTACCTGTCCCACAGGTGTGGTGTTTGGAAGTACCGATCCTGTGCAGGTGTTGTTACACATGGTCTGCCACTGCAAGGACGATCAGCTGTCTGTCCTGTCTCCCTGTAGTGTTGTCTTAGGCGTCTCACAGTACAGACATTGCAATGTATTGCCCTTGCCACATCTGCAGTCCTTATGCCTCCTTCCAGCATGCCTAAGGCACGTTCACGCAGATGAGCAGGGATCCTGGGCATCTTTCTTTTGGAGTTTTTCAGAGTCAGTAGAAAGGTCTCTTTTAGTGTCCAAAGTTTTCAGAACTGTGACCTTAATTGCCTACCGTCTGTAAGCCGCTAGTGTCTTAATGAACATGCACCTGTGGAACGGTCGTTAATTATGGTTAATTGAACAAGCAACAGAAACAGTGTTTAAACCCTTTACAATGAAGTTATTTGGATTTTTACTAATTATCTTTGAAAGACAGGGTCATTTCTTTTTTGCTGAGTTTACAAGTCAAAAATGTACACAGCAAATGCTGATTTCCCCTTTAAAGCTGCAATATGTAACATTTTGGGCAATCTGACCAAATTCATATAGAATGTCACTCTGAAAACAAGTCTAAGAAGCGGTAGATCTGTTCTATGTGTGCCATTTCTATGCTTCCTGTTCTTAAGGTTTAGTTTTTGCTGTTTTGTACACAAGCTTCAGAGCTGAAAATACAATATTTTGGGTTATTGAAAATATATTTCACAGCGGTTTAGATGGTAAAATTATTATTTTGTTTTGATTGTTTGTTTTGTCACAAACTGAAATTAGGCCTACTATTAGAATTTTACCACACAGGAAATGGCAGAGCTATTTCTGCATATTGCACCTTTAACAAAGTTAAAAACAAACAACATTTCAGTAGCCTAAAAGCAGATCCAGTAGCATGACACAATCTAGAAGTAGTATTCAGAAAGCACTGAAGTGCTACACAGAAAGTCAAATCCAAAGGAAAACACTAATAACTGACTGCATCTACATCCAAAAAGAAGTTCAACAACATTCGGAGGTCCACATGCACTGGTAACGAAGGGAAAGTACTGGTGAAATGAGACAAACTCCCATAAGAGGTGAAACTTCAGAGTGGATTTGGGTGGGTGCCCTGCCCTCTTCCCATGGCTGACAGGGGAAAAGACAGCAGAGGTATACAGCCTTAGCCGACTGATCAATAGCCGGAAAACTGCTATTGATCCACTGCTTTTAACCTCCTTTTGGCAAAGAGAGCAACACACTGTAAGGGAGACGGTATTGTGCCTTTTTGATTCATGTAGCAGACATTAACTGTTGATCAAGATCGGGTTGTCACGGAACTAAAGAGGCAACAGTTGAATGTGAGTTCAAAGGCTGTTTAACAACCAATAGGACTAGCTAGCTACAATTCTTCAGTATTTTCACAGATGACAACAACAGTTCTTTGTAATATTAACAATGAGACTTTCTGGAATGGCAAAGGTTACATTAAGCAAAACTTCATATTAGTGATCATTCACTGCAGCACTGTAATTGCACGTACGCACTAAAATGTCTCAAATGTAAAAATTCTTAATTGACACTGCGCATTCGGAAAGTATTCAGACCCCTCAACTTTTTCCACATTTTGTTACGTTACAAAATTCTAAAATGGATTCAAAAATCAAATTGAAAAAATCCCCTCAATCTACACACACAATACCCCATAATGACAAAGCAAATTTGTTGACCCCTACCCCGGTCAACCTACACCAGTCAACTGCCCTGCACCCCCACAGCAACTAGCCCAAGCCTCCCCATTTCACCTTCACCCAAATCCAGATAGCTGATGTTCTGAAAGAGCTGCAAAATCTGTACCCCTACAAATCAGCAGGACTAGACAATCTGGACCCTCTCTTTCTAAAATGATCTGCTGACATTGTTGCAACCCCTATTTACTAGTCTGTTCAACCTCTCTTCCGTATTGTCTGAGATCCCCAAAGATTGTAAAGCTGCCGCGGTCATCCCCCTCTTCAAAAGGGGGAGACACACTAGACCCAAACTGCTACAGACCTATATCTATCCTACCCTGCCTTTCTAAGGTCTTCGAAAGCCAAGTTAACAAACAGATCACTGCCGATTTCGAATCCCACCGTACCTTCTCCGCTATGCAATCTGGTTTCCGAAATAGTCATGGGTGCACCTCAGCCACGCTCAAGGTCCTGAACGATATCATAACTGCCAACGATAAAAGACAATACTGTGCAGCCGAATTCATCGAACAGGCCAAGACATTCAACTCTGTCAATCACTACATTCTTATCGGCAGACTCAACAGCCTTGGTTGCTCAAATGACTGCCTTCCTGGTTCACCAACTACTTCACTGATAGAGTTCAGTGTGTCAAATTGGAGGGCCCGTTGTCCGGACCTCTGGCAGTCTCGATGGGGGTGCCACAGGGTTCAATTCTCAGGCTGACTCTCTTCTCTGTATACATCAATGATGTCCCACTGGTGTTGTTAGGCCTGAGACGAAGTCAAGTGCTGGCAAACCGTGCCAATATATCCTCCAAACACCAGCTTCGAGGACATTATCCCTTTTATACGATGGGTTACCAACTTATTCAAATAATGAATCATTAAACACGTTATTTTGATTAATTTATTCATCCCATTTCATCCTGGTCATTCATTTTATCGGTTCGGGTAACTAGAGACACGACCCAGTCATTCAGTCTTTTTGTTCTGTATCTATGGACGTGACCCAGTTGTTCGTTCTAAATGTTCCATTGCCATACTGGCTAGCATCTTTCTTATCCCTTGTTTGCTAGCTAGCCAACTACGGCTAATTTATAGTCATGTCAAAAAGTGCGGCCAGAATAACAGCAAAGTAGCCGCATTTGCATTTGTTTAAGCTGTTTTCTAGTAACATTTATTTGGATACATCCATAACAAATGAGCTAATGAACGATTTCGCCTGGCGAAAATGTGCTCCCTCGTCAGGACACTGTTATTCAGAGGAGCTAGCCAACAACACAGCTAACATAATCATTTCAAACTGAAGCTGGAAAGAGTGCAAACTAGAGGCACTTCGTTTAGTTTTACCTTTTTACAATTGGCATTTCTTTATATAAATCCATGAAAATGGCAGCTAATTCAAGATTTCGACTGGCTGTGAAACCCTGCCTGCCTGCCTGTCTCGTCATGACACATTCATTAGTATGACAGCTGGAGATTGAATATTGAAACAATGTTGCAAATGTCTGGAGAGACAATGTTTATACAAATCTCTGTTGTTGAAAACTAAACGTTAGTCTAAAAGAAATCTGATGATGTCTAGTTACTTTTTATAGTGGAGATCAAGTTTATAAATTGCTTGGCTGGGCTGATGAGACAGTGGATTGCTCAGTCAGATGGAACAGAGTAAATAGGCATTTTAGCTGGTGGTAACTTATGGAATATACACAGTCTGGAATATGGTTTTAATCAAATCAACATTCAGGATTAGACCCACTCATTGTATAATGTGATATAATAGGGAGGTTGGCCCACAACTAACTTCACTCTTTTGTCCCAGAGAATTTTGCTGCTAGATCACGAAATTCAAATCAGCCTCCATGCGGGGGCAGTAGAGTCATTGGGACAAGGGGTTCCTGTCAAAATCCTTTTCGCTCTCGCTCGCTCAAACGCTAGGTCTAGGTCCTATTACTGCAATTTTAAACTGTACAAAAATGTACAATGCCTTCATGAAGTATTCACACCCCTTTAATTTTTCCACATTTTGTTGTGTTGCAGCTTGAATTATAAATTGATAACATTTAGATTTTTTTTGTCACTGGCCGACACACAATACTCCATAATGTCAAAGTGTAAATATGTTTAGGCATTTTTACAAATTAATTAAAAAAGAAACGCTGAAATGTCTCCCCGATTTCAGCTCCTTTGTGATAGCAAGCCGAAATAAGTTCAGGAGTAAAAATGTGCTTAACAAGTCACGTAATAAATTGCATGGACTCACTCTGTGTGCTATAACAGTGTTTAACATGATTTTTGAATGACTACTTAATCTCTGTACCCTACACATACAATTATCTGTAAGGTTCCCAGTTGAGCAGTGAATTTCAAACACAGATTCAACCACAAAGACCAGGGAGGTCTTCCACAGTTGGTAGATGGGTAAAATAAAATAAAAAGCAGACATGGAATATCACTTTGAGCATGGTGAAGTTATTATTTACATTGGTGTATCAATACACATAGTCAGTACAAAGATACAGCCGTCTTTCCTAACTCAGGTGCCGGAAAAGGAAACCGCTCAGAGATTTCATTATGAGGCCAATAGTGACTTTAAAAGAGTTAGAGTTTAAGGCTGTGATAGGAGGAAACTGAGGATGGATCAACAACATCATAGTTACACCACAATACTAACTTAATTGAGAGTGAAAATAAAAAAGCCTGTACAGAACAAAAATATTCCAAAACATACATCCTGTTTGCAACAAGACACGAAAGTAATATTGCAAAAACTGTGACAAAGCAATACACTTTTTGTCCTGAATACAAAATATTGGATTTGCCCCAAGCATAACACATTACTGAGTACCACTCTCTATATTTCCAAGCATAGAGGTGGCTGCATCATGTTATAGGTATGCTTGTGATTGTTAAGGACTGGGGAGTTTAAGCACAGTTAACATCCTAGAGGAAAACCTGGTTCAGTCTGCTTTCCACCAGACACTGGGAGACAAATTCACCTATCAGCAGGAAAATAACCTAAAACACAAGGCCAAATATACACTGGAGTTGTTCACCAAGAAGACTGTGAATGTTCCTGAGAGGCCGAGTTACAGTTGACACAAAATGCTTGAAAACAACCTGAAAATGGTGTTCTAGCAATGATCAACAACCAATTTGACAGCCTGAATCATTTTTTGTAAGAACAATGGGCAAATGTTGCACAATCCAGGGGTGGAAAGCTCTCAGAGACTTAACCAGAAAATACCTACAGCTGTAATCGCTTCTAACATGTATTGACTCAGGGGGGTTATTTTACAAATAATTAAAAAATATATATATTTTGTGTACATTGTTTATTTTTAAAAATTACAATTAAACCCACTTTGTAACAAAATATGTAAAAAGTCGAGGGGTGTGAATACTTTGAAGGCACTGTAATTATGTTTTTTGGCGGATTGAAAGCCTGTATTGTGTCACTTTATTATTTAAGCTAGTAAAGCTGTCAAGATGTTTATGCATTTGAGCCGATCCAAAGATGATTTTGTTGAGCTGAGACACTTTTCTTTGATGTGTAAATTATCCGATTACTCTTAACTTATTGGAAAAATTTTAAATAAATGCAATTAACTTGTAATGTAGGCTCAGGCTGTTCACTAGATCACCCCGCGGTCATGAGGCTCGGTGCTGGAGGCGCTGCTTAGACCACTGCGCTCCGGCAGTTCACAATGCTCTGGCAAGCATGAAGAATAATGATGATTCATAGGTGTGTCGTTTTTTAATGACTATGTTTTAAGCCTTCCCCAAACCATAGCCCTTATTCATTCCTAAATTGTTAAACTGAGTTTTTTGTAACCACGTGGAGTTAATACTGATGGGGGAAAATCTATACGGTTACATATCGGGATATTATTTTTGACAATATATTGTATCGTTTTGAGATAATCACAATACAATTTTTTGCACTAGTTGGCTGTATCTGTACCAAAACGTTTACTTTACCTTCATAGGTTGTTCTCTCTTTTTAAATAGGGAGTCAATTTATTTTCAGCAATTTTATTTCCTTGACTGATCAAAACTCGTTTTCTCATGGGCTCTCTCATACCTCTGCAGCAGACGTATGTAAGCAATATTTTTTGGAACATCGAATCAAAATAAAAATCACAGTATCGAATCGCAATACATATCGTATCGGCACCTAAGTATCGTGACAAGATCGTATCTTAAGGTCCCTGGCAATTCCCAGCCTACTGTTGCCAACCTTTAGTAAACTTTTGGGAAAAAATGATGTTTGACCAGATACAATGCTATTTTACAGTAAAAAAAATTGACAACAGAATTTCAGCAAGCTTATAGGGAAGGACATTCAACAAGCACAGCACTTACACAAATGGCTGGTGATTGGCTGAGAGAAATTAATGAAAAAGAACATGGATAAAGAGTTACCCGTCTAACACATCGAGTGTTCTTTAATGGAAGTCTCTCCAACAAAATCCAGGTAGAATCAGGAATTCCCAAGGGCAGCTGTCTAGGCCCCTTACTTTTTTTCAATCTTTACTAACGACATTCCACTGGCTTTGAGAAATGCCAGTGTGTCTATGTATGTGGATGACTCAACACTTTACACGTCACCTACCACAGCAACTGAAATGACTGCAGTACTTAACAAAGAGCTGCAGTTAGTTTCTGAATGGGTGGCAATGAATAAGTTAGTCCTAAATATTTCCAAAAATAAAAGCATTGTATTTGGGACTAATAATTCACTAAACCTTATACCTCAACAAAATCTTTGGAAATTGAGAAAGTTGAGGAGACTAAACTGCTTGGAGTAACCCTGGATTGTAAAGTGTCATGGTCAAAACATATTGATACAACAGTAGACTACTGATGTAGTCAGGTGAAGGGTCTGTCCATAATAAAGCGCTTGGATGTACATCTGCATTCAACAGCACTTCATCACTACATTTGGACAGGTGATTGACAGGCCCTGTCTTTTGAACTACTGCGCACCTGCATACCCCACAAGACTACTGTTCAGTCATTTAGTAGTCAGGTGCCACAAAGAGGGACTTATGACATCCAGAAAATAGTGCATCTAAAATTTTTGGCTCAGAATGGGGCAGCAGGTGGTGATTGCTGGTCCTTGGATGTACATAGAGAGCCAACATTAATAATATGCATGTCAATCTCTCCTGGCTCAAAGTGGAGGAAAGACTGACTTCATCACTACTTGTATTTGTGAGAGGTATTGATTGACATGTTGAATGTACCGAGCTGTCTGTTTGAACTACTGACACACAGCTCGGATACCCATGCATACCCCACAAGACATGCCACCAGAGGTCTCTTCTTAGGCTAATTGAGGCTATTTTGCTGCGCTCCCCTTGCTCCCTGTCTACAACAACTCCAGTCATATGAAACGGCCTTCCCATGTAGGCAACTTAATTCCGTAACTGTAATTCCATTAGAAACCTCTCACTTCACTTGCTACACATGGAGCCTCTGACAGTAGTGCTGCTTTGATTAGAAGTATAATAGATTAGAAGTATAATAGTCACATGCACAGGGTTGCAGATATAAATACTTAAACTCTGAGCTCCAACAATGCAGGTCAAAGTGAAATAAAAACAATCAATGTAATAAAAAATATAATTAAAACACACACACACACACACACACACACACACACACACACACACACACACACACACACACACACACACACACACACACACACACACACACACACACACACACACACACACACACACACACACACACACACACACACACACACACACACACATATATATATATAAAACACTAACACGATTTACACATGGTGCTCATGTACCGCGTCTTAGTGATGGAAGCAGGGAGAACAGGCTATGGCTCGGGTGGCTTGGATCCCTGATTATCTTCTTGGCCTTCTTGCGACACCTGGTGTTGTAGGTGTCCTGGACAGCAGTCCGTGTGTACCCAATGGTGCGTTTGGCTGAGCGTACCACCCTCTGTAGGGCCTTGCGGTCGGCGGCGGCGGGGTTGCCATACCAGGCTGCGCTCAATGGTGCTCCTGTAGAACACTGAGGGCCCTCTAAGAAAATAGTACTATGACTACGGGTGGGTGAACCCGGAGTGGAGAGCTTGAATTTTTTCTCAGCTCCAACTTCAGACAGTCAAGTCAAAAAACACAATATGCCAATTAGAAGCCTATTTTTGTGTATTTTAGGGTACTTTTTCATACCACAATACCTTGACCTCAAATTGTGTGCATGGTACGCTCAATTTGTGCAGGTTGGCAAGTCTGCAAAAGTTTAGGGACAAGCGTGTCAGCTACAGGAATGGGTGCCATCTGTGTAACAGCACAAACCGTCATTCTGTTACCAAACTTTGAATCTGTACTGTTCTTCAAGTAAATGTGTTTTCTGTGGAAATTGTTAAAAGTATTCCTTGAGTATAGTGGTATGGTTTGTTTAACTTAAAATCAATGTTATTTTGTTTGACAAACATTTTAAAGCAACAAATCTGAGTCTCAGCATCACTCTTTCCAATATCCTATATGATGACCTTACAAACAATGGGAGAAGTGGCATCATAGCTTGATACATACAGTATAGGCTAATGTATATTACGATATACCGTGCATCTGCATTTTATTTTAAATCCATCTTTACCTTACCTGTTATTTAAGACTTCCAGCATATGCTTTAAAAACTGAATCATTTCCATCATTTAGAGAGTTATTTAGAGTTGCGACAATGGGGTGGTCAGAGATGCTGCACTGGGGGCATATTGTTCATGTAACTAATGCAGCCTGTCATTGTAGGCTTTTAGCTGATACACTGGAAGCGTATCCCCCAGGAAACAGAAGCTAAACTTTATCATGTGTTTACCATGCGTCAATTTGGATCAAACAAATAATGTTAACGATGGGAGTGGCTTCACATTGAAGTCCAAGGAAATTATCCACAAGATTCCAATCTTTGACACATGTAACTGCATTGCAGAAAATACAGTATGCTCTAGAATTGAATTCTGGCCTTATAGTATTGTTTCCCTTGTAGCCCAGTAGAAAAGCATGGCCTACCTTGTTAGACCATTTGTATGCCTGAAGGAGCTGACTGTACAGCGGGGTCTTGTCCTGAACTGGGTCCAGACTCAACAGGCCACTGTTGTGAAGGGGATGACTCTCTGAAGGTCTGCCAACCAGGGTACTGAGGCGTTCCAATTCACTACATAAGTACATAGAATAACAGCTGTTAGTATAGGCTTGTATTTCCCTTCAACACAAGCATGGGCAATTCTGATTGGGGTGGGGGCCACAAAAAAATCTGAACTCATTATGGGGGGGGGGGGGGGGGACACCAACATCCATACACACACATGCAGTCAGAGCCTAGCATTTTTCTACCCCCACATTTTTTTTTTTTTTTTTTTTACAGCTAATTTCCTGCTATTCTATGTGATTTAGAGTGACTACCCTGTTCGGTATTTCCACCATGATTACTACAAATTTAGATATCCGGACTTACTAACCAATCTCAGAAATGTGGGCTAATTGAGTGTGTGTTTTTGTGCGTGTGGGGGGGCTCCCGTCCCTGCTTTAAAACATCCAATTGGTTTCTTATTTTGTATTTATCCTTGAACCAGAAAGGTCACATTGCAGATTTCTCTCTTTTACAAGTGAGCCCTGGCCAAGAAAGCAGCATATAGTAAACACAACATAAAACACAACATAAAACATAACAATGAATGGAAGTTAACAGCGCAAAGCCCATAAGAGAGCATAAAAGAGCAGGTTTAAAAACACATGTGCAATTTGTGGTCAGCAGGCCTATAATCTGTCAATAAACATTATCAAATCAGATTAAAATAATCTAGTTTCTAAGATGTATTCCAAGACGATGGGGCAGCTGCCCTAAAAGGGCCTTATAGACAAACATGTACTATAAGGATGGCAATCCTGCTAACTGATATAAGTTACAGTGATGTTTAAGAGGTCTTGTGTTTGTTACAAATCTAACTACAGCATGGTAGTGTTTCTAGTGTGTGCAGGTAAAACCATGGGGCATTCATGTAAAGAATATCATCATAGTCCAGCAAAGACTAAAGAAAAAGCCCAGATTAAGTTGAAGCTTTTTAATGAGCTGTTGAATGTGGGGTTTAAAATACAGAGCTTCATCAAGGGGAAATCCCAAGTACTTGTATGAGGACACCACTATTGGCTTGTTTGAGTGAGTATCTGAGGCAGAGTAGGGGGTTGCTTTGAGCGGAAAAAGGTTGTTGGACAATAAACGCTTCCTACAATTTGAGAAATGCCTTAACTAGTGCGAGATCAGTCCTATAGATCGTGTATATGCAGATGACACGGAGTATACAAAACATTAGGAACATCTGCTCTTTCCATGACATAGGCTGACCAGGTGAAAGCTATGATCCCTTATTGAGGTCACTTGTTAAATCCATTTCAAAATCAGTGTAGATGAAGTGGAGGAGACATGTTAAAGAAGGATTTTTATGTCTTGAGAAAATTAAGACATGGACTGTGTATATGTGCCATTCAGGAGGGTCAATGAGCAAGACAAAAGTTAAGTACCTTTGAAGGGGTATGGTAGGTGCCAGGCACACCAGATTTAGTGTGTCATGAACTGAAACACTCCTGTGATTTTCACGCCAACAGTTTCCCGTGTGTATCAATAATGGTCTACCATGCAAAGGGCATCCAGGAAACTTGACACAACTGTGGGAAGCATTGTCGTCAACATGGGCCAGCATCCCTGTGGAACACATTTGACATTTGTAGATTCCCTACCCCGACGAATTGAGGCTGTTCTGATGGCAAAAGGGGTTGCAACTCAATATTAGGAAGGTGTTCCTAATGCTTTGTACATTCAGTGTAGATGTACCTTCTCATCAGATATTTTTTCACACCAGTCATGAATAATGAACAATAATGGCCCAAGAATGGAACCCTGTGGCACTCAAGTATTTAAAGAAAGCTTGTCAGAAGTCATGCTGAAAGACCCAGCCACATTTCATCTTCAATGCCCTTGCTGATGGAAGGAGGTTTTCACTCAAAATCTCACGATACATGGCCCCATTCATTCTTTCCTTTACACGGATCAGTCATCCTGGTCTCTTTGCAGAAAAACAGCCCCAAAGCATGATGTTTCCACCCCCATGCTTCACAGTAGGTATGGTGTTCTTTGGATGCAACTCAGCATTCTTTGTCCTCCAAACACAACGAGTTGAGTTTTTACCAAAATGTTCTATTTTGGTTTCATCTGACCATATGACATTCTCCCAATCTTCTTCTGGATCATCCAAATGCTCTCTAGCAAACTTCAGACAGGCGTGGACATGTACTGGCTTAAGCAGGGGGACACGTCTGGCACTGCAGGATTTGAGTCCCTGGCGACGTAGTGTGTTACTGATGGTAGGCTTTGTTACTTTGGTCCCAGTTCTCTGCAGGTCATTCACTAGGTCCCCCCGTGTGGTTCTGGGGTTTTTGCTCACCGTTCTTGTGATAATTTTGACCCTATGGGGTGAGATCTTGCGTGGAGCCCCAGATCGAGGGAGATTATCAGTGGTCTTGTATGTCTTCCATTTCCTAATAATTGCTCCCACAGTTGATTTCTTCAAACCATGCTGCTTACCTATTGCAGATTCAGTCTTCCCAGCCTGGTGCACGTCTACAATTTTGTTTCTGGTGTCCTTTGACAGCTCTTTGGTCTTGACCATAGTGAAGTTTGGAGTGTGACTGTTTGAGGTTGTGGACAGGTGTCTTTTATACTGACAACAAGTTCAAACAGGTGCCAGTAATACAGGTAACGAGTGGAGGACAGAGGAGCCTCTTAAAGAAGAAGTTACAGGTCTGTGAGAGCCAGAAATCTTGCTTGTTTGTAGGTGACCAAATACTTATTTTCCACCATAATTTGCAAATAAATTCATTAAAAATCCTACAATGTGATTTTCTTTCTCATTTTGTCTGTCATAGTTGAAGTGTACCTATGATGAAAATTACAGGCCTCTCATCTTTTTAAGTGGGAGTACTTGCACAATTGGTGGCTGACTAAATAGTTTTTTGCCCCACTGTAACACTAAGAAAATCATTAAACCAACAAAAGGCTTTACTTGAAAGGCCTACGTTTGACAAGCTCTGCATCAATATCTCAGTCTACGGTGTCAAACACCTTAGACAAATCAATGAACAAAGCAACACAATGCTGTTTAGAATCAAGTGCTTCCAGTATTAGTAACTTTCATGGTCGCCGTAGTAGTGCTGTGCTTCTTTCTAAATCCAGACTGAAACTTGTTCAGGATATTATTGGTGGATAAAAACTCCTTCAGCTACTCACTAACAAGACAGGGCTCCGGACTGCAGCCATTTAGTCACAATGTGACCCTTTGACTTGTCTGTGCGAGTAAAAAAAACGTAACTGGTAGCATCAGTGCGAGCTGAACATTCATTACATGGTCACCTCACTGAAAAGTTTCAAAACATCAACATTTTTGGCGGCTAAAACCATGATTTGGTCAATCAGGAAAGTGCATTACCCTCATGATTCCTGTAATGAAAGTGTCTGCCCTGACCACGGGCCTGCTGATGTGATGAGCAAGCCACGCTCTCTCTCTGTCTGGTCAGATGTGCAGTGAGGGATTGTATAACATTTGCGTGAAATGCACATCTTTGGAAGCAACTGATGTTGTTCTCAGCTTTCTGTGGGTATAATTTGTATTTGTCATCTGTAAATATATTTGATATGGCTTTCAGATACGGAGCGAGCGAAATGTGCAATTGTGCGTCAGCCATTGCGAGTGCATAGGGTAACAGTCTACAAGCGCAACCTTTTTTTAGGACATGACACATTTACTGTTAGATTACGACTAGCATTGGGTATTATATTTTTTGTTAGTGATCTAGCTAATGTGTTCTAAGTTTCACTTCCTCGTGTGGTGAAATAGCCCCAAAATGTATTAGCATACGATAATATTGCACATAAAGATGGGAGGCAAATTCATATTTAATGAACAACAAAATTCAGAAGATTCTGGAGCCCTACTTTAACAGCAAAATATGACAACCTATTGTCAAACCACAATTCACGATAATCACTGGACTCTCTTGCACATCAAAATACAGTGCATTCGGAAAGTATTCAGAACCCCTGACTTTTTCCACATTTCTTATGTTACAGCCTTATTCTAAAAATGGTTACATTCTCATTTATAGGGTGTTAAATGTAGATTGATGATGAGAAAAAACTTAGCAAAAACAGGTTTTTGTACATTTGGGCAAATGTATACAAATAAAAGAATAATGAAATCTCACATATACACAAGTATTCAGACCCTTTACTCAGTACTCTGTTGAAGCACCTTTGGCATCAATAACAGCCTCAAGTCTTCTTGGGAATTACGCTATAAGCTTGGCATACCTGTATTTGGGAAGTTTCTCTCATTCTTCTCTGCAAATCCTCTCAAACTCTGTCAGGTTGGACGGGGAGCGTCGCTGCACAGCTATTTTTAGGTCTCTCCAAAGTTGTTCGGACAGGTTCAAGTCCGGGCTCTGGCTGGACCACTCAAGTACATTCAGAGAATTGTCCTGAAGCCACTCCTGCGTTGTCTTGGCTATGTGCTTAGGGTCGTTGTCCTGTTGGAAGTTGATCCTTCACGGCAGTCTGAGGTCCTGAGGGAACCAAGCTTTGTTTCTTCAGACCAGAGAATCTTGTTTCTCATGGTCTGAGAGTCTTTAGGTGTCTTCTGGCAAACTCCAAGCGGGCTGTCATGTGCCTTTTACTGGGGAGTGGCTTCTGTCTGGCCACTCTACCATAAAGGCATGATTGGTGGAGTGCTGCAGAGATGGTTGTCCTTCTGGAAGGTTCTCCCATCTCCACAGAGAAACACTGGAGCGCTGTCAGAGTGACCATCAGGTTCTTGGTCACCTCCCTGACGAAGGCGCTTTCCCCCCTGATTGCACAGTTTGGCTGGGCGGTCAGCTCTAGGAATAGTCTTGGTGGTTCCAAATGTCTTCCATTTAAGAATGATGGTGGCCACTGTGTTCTTGGGGACCTTCAATGCTGCAGACCTTTATTGGTACCCTTCCGCAGATCTGTGCTTCAACACTATCTTGTCTCTGAGCTGTACGGACAATTCCTTCGACCTCATGCCTTGGTTTTGCTCTGACATGCACTGTTAACTGTGGGACCTTATATAGACAGGTGTGTGCCTTTCCAAATCATGTTCAATCAATTGAATTTACCACAGGTGGACACCAATCAAATTGTAGAAACATTTCAAGGATGATCAATGGAAACAGGAAGCACCTGAGCTCAATTTCGAGTCTCATAGCAAAGGGTCTGAATACTTACGTAAATAAGGTATTTGTTTTTCATTTGTAATACATATGCAAAACATTTGATAAAACATTTTTTGGCTGTGTCATTCTGTGGTATTGTGTTTAAATTGAGAATGAGGATTTTGGAATAAGGCTGTAACGCAACTAAATGTGGAAAAAGTCTAGGGGTCTGAATACTTTCCGAATGGACTGTATCTTCAAATCATGCAATCCTGCTTAGACATGTTAGATTAAACATATTTATTGAATAGTCTACCATCTCAGTAGCCTGTTACACGGTCTAAAACACTGTGAATTACTTTATAAAAGGTGATTAATATTTTTTTCTATTACGTGATGCCGTGGAAACAAATTGATGCGACCAAACCACGGGCTGGTGACACCAACTTAAGCGTTTCAAGGACTTTGGCAATAACAGAAAGTTTCGAAAGGGGACAGTAGTATAGTCTAGAAGGATCCCCATCCTTTAACACTGGGATCTTAAATCATCTAAGAACTTCTACACTAGCCAAAGAAAATCGTGCACATGGCAAATGCATAATATTTTCAATGAAGAGTCCGTTTCTGCCTTTCTTATGTAATAAATGATCCTGCATCAGCTTCCCGGTTTATGTAACGGCGTTTTAGAGGCGCAAGGGTATGCGTCTTTGTTAAGATTTGTGTAGGACTAAAGGTATATTAACTGAACAAAAATAAACGCAACATGCAACAATTTCAAACACTCTACTGAGTTACAGTTCATTAAAGGAAATCAGTCAATTGAAATCAATTCATTAGGCCCTAATCTATATATTTCACACAATACAGACATGCATTTGCTGGTCACAGATAGCTTTCAAAGAAAGGTAGGGGCGTGGATTAGAAAACCAGTCAGTACCTGTTGGGACCACCATTTACCTCAAGCAGCACGACACATCTATTTTGCACAGAGTTGATCAGGCTGTTGATTGTGGCCTGTGGAATGTTGTCTCACTCCTCAATGGCTGTGCGAAGTTGCTGGATATTGGCGGGAACTGGAGCACGCTGTCGTACACGTCGATCAAGAGCATCCCAAACATGCTCAATGGGTGACGTGTCCGAGTATGCAAGCCATGGAAGAACTGGGACATTTTCAACTTTCAGGAATTGTGCACAGATCCTTGTGACATGGGGCAGTGCATTATCATGCTGAAACATGAGGTGATGGCGGCGAATGAATTGCACGACCATGGGCCTCAGGACCTCGTCACGCGGTGCATTCAAATTGCCATCGATAAAATGCTATTGTGTTTGTTGTCCATAGCTTATGTCTGCCCATACTATAACCCCACCGCCACCATGGGGGACTCTGTTCACAACATTGACATAAGCAAACTGCTCGCCCACACGATGCCATACACGCTGTCTACCATCTGCCGGGTACAGTTGAAACCGGGATTCATCCATGAAGAGCACACTTCTCCAGCATGCCAATGGTAATCGAAGGTGAGCATTTACCCACTGAAGTCGGTTACGATGCAAATTGTAGTCCGGTCAAGACCATTGTGAGGATGACGAGCATGCAGATGAGCTTCCCTGAGACGGCTTCTGACAGAATGCGCATAAATTCTTTAGTTATACAAACCCACAGTTTCATCAGCTGTCCGGGTGGCTGGTCTCAGATGATCCCGAAGGTGAAGAAGCCGGATGTGGAGGTCCTGGGCTAGTGTGGTTGCACATGGTCTTGGATTGTGAGGCCAGTTGGATGTACTGCCAAATTCTCTAAAACTACGTTGGAGGCGGACTATGGTAGAGAAATTAACAGCAGTGTTGGACAGTTAGTATGCCAATTGCACGCTTCCTCAAAACTAGAGATAGCATTGTGTTGTATGACAAAACTGCACATTTTAGAGCGGCCTTTTATTGTCCCCAGCACATGATGCACCTGTGTAGGGTTACAAAGGGTTATAAACTCTGGAATTTGTGTTTGTCCACCCACCTCTTCAGGATTGACCACAAATTCTCAATGGGATTAAGGTTTTCCTAGCCATTGACCCAAAATATCTATACTTTGTTACCTGAACCACTTCATTATCATTTTTTCCTTATGGCAAGGTGCTCCATCATGCTGGAAAAGGAATTGTTCGTCACCAAACTGTTCCTGGATGGTTGGGAGAAGTTGCTCTCAGAGGATGTGTTGGTACCATTCTTTACGTAGAATGTATGCACACATGACTGTAAGTCGCTTTGGATAAAAGCGTCTGCTAAATGGCATATATTATTATTATATTATTATTCATGGCTGTGTTCTTAGGCAAAATTGTGAGTGAGCCCGCTCCCTTGGCTGAGAAGCAACCTCACACATGAATGGTTTCAGGATTCTTTACTATTGGCTTGACACAGGACTGATGGTAGCGCTCACCTCGTCTTCTCCGGACAAGCTTTTTCCCAGATGCCCCAAACAATCGGAAAGGGGAATCATCAAGAAAATGACTTTACCCCAGTCCTCAGCAGTCCAATCCCTGTACCTTTTGCAGAATATCAGTCTGTCCCTGATGTTTTTCCTGGAGAGAAGTGGATTCTTTGCTGCCCTTCTTTACACCAGGCCATCCTCCAAAAGTCATTCCTGAGCAAGCTCTTTACTGGTGGTTCCCCGATCCCGCAGCTTAATCAACTTTAGGAGACGGTCTTGGCGCTTGCTGGACTTTCTTGGGCGCCCTGAAGCCATCTTCACAACAATTGAACCGCTCTCCTTGAAGTTCTTGATGATCCGATAAATGGTCGATTTAGGTGCAATCTTACCGGCAGCAATATCCTTGCCTGTGAAGCCCTTTTTGTGCAAAGCAATGATGATGACACATGTTTTCTTGCAGGTAACCATGGGTGACAGAGGAAGAACAATAATTCATAACCATGGTTGACAGAGGAAGAACAATAATTCCAAGCACCACCCTCCTTTTGAAGCTTCCAGTCTGTTATTCGAACTCAATCAGCATGACAGAGTGATCTCCAGCCTTGCCCTCGTCAACACTCACACCTGTGTTAATGAGAGAATCACTGACATGATGTCAGCTGGTCCTTTTGTGGCAGGGCTGAAATGCAGTGGAAATGTTTTGGGGGGATTCAGTTCATTTGAATGGCAAAGAGGGACTTTGCAATTCACGTGATCACTCTTCATAACATTCTGGAGTATATGGAAACTGCCTTCATACAAACTGAGGAAGAAGACTGTGAAAATTAATAGTTGTGTCATTCTCAAAACTTTTGGCTATGACTGTACAGCTGATTCTCAAGATCTTGCACACTAATGAGATGATATTGAGCCCACACTACTACACTGTCTGAGCCAAGGACTACATGCTTTCTGGTAAGTTTTGATTACAATACTGGGTGGGGTGAATATATTTCATCTGACATACATTACTTTTTGTTAACTAGTAAATAGCTTACAGCAAAGTGTGTTTAAATCATTTCTAACCATTTCTGCTAGATAGTTTTCTACCACGTGTGTTTTAGCTTGCTTGAAACTGCTCAGGAGAGTTAATTCACCTGTTTCCATACATGTTTCATTTTAAAACATTTATCTTACAAAGGAGTTGTCTAATCTAACTGCTTAACTTCTTGGTGACAGGGGGCAGTATTTTCACATCCGGATGAAATGCATGCCCAAATTCAACTGCCTGCTACTCAACCCCAGAAAACAAGATATGCATATTATTAATATATTTGAATATGAAACATGCTGAAGTTTCAAAAACTGTTTGAATCATGTCTGTTAGTATAACAGAACTTATTTAGCAGGCGAAACCCCAAGGTCAAACCATTCAGATATTTGTTTTGAGGTCACTTTTCAATGAGTTTTCATTGGGAATCCAGATTTCTAAGGGACCTTCTTGCAGTTCCTATCGCTTCCACTGGATGTCAACAGTCTTTAGAAATTGGTTGAGGTTATTCCTTTGTGTAATGAAGAAGTACGGCCATCTTGAACAAGGGCGCGTGACCAGAAAGCTAGCTACAGTTTGTTTTCTTCCTGTATTGAATACAGATCATCCCGTCTTCAATTTTATCGATTATTAACGTTACAAAACACCTAAAGTTGTATTACAAAAGTAGTTTGAAATGTTTTGGCAAAGTTTACAGGTAACTTTTGAGATATTTTGTAGTCACGTTGCGCAAGTTGGAACCGGTGTTTTTCTGGATCAAACGCGCCAAATAAATGGACATTATGGATATATATCGACGGAATTAACCAAACAAAAATAACATTTGTGATGTTTATGCGACATATTGGAGTGCCAACAAAAGAAGCTTGTCAAAGGTAAGACATTAATTATATTTTTATTTCTGCGTTTTGTGTCGCGCCTGCAGGGTTGAAATATGGTTTCTCTCTTTGTTTACAGAGGTGCTATCCTCCGATAATAGCATCATTTGCTTTTGCCTAAAAGCCTTTTTGAAATCTGACATGTTGGCTGGATTCACAACAAGGGTAGCTTTAATTTGCTATCTTGATTTAATGAAAGTTTGATTTTTATAGTAATTTATTTGAATTTGGCCTCTGCATTTTCCCTGACTTTTGGCCAGGTGGGTCCACAAATCCCAGAGAGGTTAACTATTTATCTGTACATGGAATTGTATTTGTTGTTTTTTTTACTCATTTTTATTCTAATCTTTACTGGAAAATGCCACGGGCACTATCTGGATGTGTGATGACATTTCACTGCAGCTAATGTAGAAGGAAAAGCTGTGTACATTTGCAAATACTGTGCCAAATCATATGTGAAGAATGCAAACAAGATGCAGAATCATCTGGACAAGAGCATAAAGTTCCCTCAGAACAAGCAACCTCTGACAAACGTCCCTCTACTCCTATTCGAGGTGAAAATGATGAATCAGACACCTTATTGATAGCAACAGCTCATGGTCCTCCTAGAATCAGAAGGTTTTGACTCAATAGAGGAACATAGTCAGAGAAATGCTGATGAATGTTTTGCTCGAGCTGTGTATGTAACTGGTTCACCTCTGATGCTCACAGACAATGTGTATTGAACTGAAGGCAGTCATCATTTATCTTGGACCACAGAAGGTATTTGCATGAAGGCCGCTTGGTCTAAAGTGGAGGAGTCCTACCCTCACATCATAGCCATTGGCTGTGCTACTCATGCATTGAATCTGCTCCTCAGGGACATCATGTAACTGACAACAATGGATAGACTCTACAAGAGAGCCAAGGAAATGGTTAGGTATGTGAAGGGTCATCAAGTTGTAGCAGAAATCTACCTCACCAAGCAAAGTCAGAAGAATAGAGCACCACATTGAAGCTGCCCAGCAACACCCATTGGGGTGGTGTTGTCATCATGTTTGACAGTCTCCTGGAGGGAAAGGAGTCTCTCCAAGAAATGGCCATATCACAGTCTGCCGATATAGACAGCCCAATCAAGAGGATCCTCCTGGGTGATGTATTTTGGGAGAGAGTGGTAAGCAGCCTGAAACTCCTGAAACCTATAGCAGTAGCCATTGCACGGCTTGCGGGAGACAGTGCCATCCTGTCTGATGTTAAGACTCTGCTTGCAGATGTAATAGAAGAAATCCGTACCGCCCTGCCCACTTCACTGTTGCTCCAAGCAGAGGAAACTGCAGTTCTGAAATATATCAAAAAGCTTGAAGACTTCTGCCTGAAGCCCATACACAGCGTACATGTTGGACCCCAAGTATGCTGGCAAGAGCATCCTGTCTGGTGCAGAGATCGACAAGGCCTATGGTGTCATCACGACCGTGTCTCGCCACCTTGGCCTGGATGAGGGCAACGTTCTTGGCAGTCTGGCGAAATACACTTCCAAGCAAGGGCTTTGGGATGGAGATGCAATATGGCAGTCGTGCCAACATATCTCATCAGCCACCTGGTGGAAGGGACTTTGTGGATCCGAGGCTCTTTCCCATGTTGCCTCCATCATCCTCCAAATCCCACCAACATCAGCCGCCTCAGAACGCAACTGGTCCTTGTTTGGGAAACCACACACCAAAGCACGCAAAAGGCTGACCAATACAAGAGTTGAAAAATGTAGGCTTTTTGAGCCTGACAACAAGCCATCCTCAACAAGGTTGGAAAGTGACAGTAAAGAAGAGGCCTCAGAGTCTGATGTTCAAGGGGTGGACATTGAGGAGGTCCAGGGAGAAGACATAGGAGCCTGAGGGGAAGACAATCAAAGCTTTAGTTTGTAGACTCATTTTACAGATGTTGAAAATGTTTTTTTGGAGATGCGATGGATCATTGGGGATCATTTAATATTCCCTTTCTTTTGTTGTCCAGTGATATCATCCCATGTGAAGAGTCAACTAATTTAATTAAAGTTAAATTCATAACTAAATAGTATTTTTTATTTTTTATTATTTTTTATTATTGGAAGGCTTTAATCATTTGCAATTATGTCTACTCATTAAAAGTAAAAGGTTTGTTTCTGTCTCCATATTATATGGTAAATATAGCCAATGCAAAAAACATCCACAATAGTATTAATATTACATTTGCATATATTTCTGTTAATTCCCATATATTCCTGTTAATTCCCACCTTTGAATATTCCCCAAAATGTGGAACCCTACACCTGTTTAAGGATCCTTGCAAAAGTAAGAGCCTTGCAAAAGTATTCATCCCCCTTGGCGTTTTTCCTATTTTATTGCATTACAACCTGTAATTTAAATGGATATTTATTTGGATTTCATGTAATGGACACACACAAAATAGTCCAAATTGGTGAATTAAAAATACAAATAAATATTAACAAAAATTCTACAAAAAAATGGAAAAGTGGTGCATGCATACGTATTCACCCCTTTGCTATGAAGCCCCTAAATAAGATCTGGTGCAATTAATTACATTCAGAAGTCACATAGTTAAATAACATCCACCTGTGTGCAATCTAACTAAGTGTCACATGATCTCATTATATATACAGCTGTTCTGAAAGGCCCAGAGTCTGCAACACCACTTAGCAAGGGCTATCAAAACAGGTCAGCGACAAAGTTGTGGAGAAGTACAGAGAAGGGTTGGGTTATATAAAAAAAGATCAAACTTTGAACATCCCACAGAGTACCATTGAATACATGATTTTAAAAATTGTAAGAATATGGCACCAAAACAAACCTGCCAAGAGTGGGCCACCCACCAAAACTCATGGACCATTTAATCAGAGGCAACAAAGAAACCAAAGATAACCCTGCAGGAGCTGCAAAGCTCCACAGCAGAGATTGGAATATCTGTCCATAGGAACACTTTAAGACATACACTCCACATAGCTGGGCTTTACGGAAGACTGGCCAGGAAAAGCCATTGCTTAAAGGACAAAATTAAGCAAGCGCATTTGGTGTCGCCAAAAGGCATGTAGGAGACTCCCCAGACCTATGGAAGACGGTACTCTGGTCAGATGAGACTAAAATTGCGCTTTTTGGACATCAAGGAAAATTCTATGTCCGGCGCAAACCCAACACCTCATCACCCTGAGAATACCATCCACACAGTGAAGCGTGGCAGCATCATGCTGGGGGGATGTTTTTCATCGCCAGGGACTGGGAAACTGGTAAGGGATGGATTGCGCTAAATACAGGGAAATTCTTGAGGGGAACCTGTTTCAGTCTTCCAGAGATTTTAGACTGGAACAGAGGTTCATCTTCCAGCAGGACAATGACCCTAGGCATACTGCTAAAGCAACACTAGTGGTTTAAGGGGAACATTTAAATGGCCTAGTCAAAGCCCAGACCTCAATACAATTGAGAATCTGTGGTATGACTTAGATTGCTGTACACCAGCAGAAACCATCAAACTTGAAGGAGCTGGAGCAGTTTTGCCTTAAAGAATGGGCAAAAATCCCAGTGGCTAGATGTGCCGAGCTTATAGAGACATACCCCAAGAGACTTGCCGCTGTAATTGCTGCAAAATGTGGCTCTACAAAGTATTGCATTTTTGGGGGTGAATAGTTATGCACGCTCAAGTTCTGTTTTGTCTTATTTCTTGTTTGTTCCACAAAAAATATTTAGCATTTTCAAAGTGTTTAACTCAAACAATTACAAACTCCCCCCCAAAAATGGCAGGTGGATGGATTTTTGAGAAATGCTAAATAACAGGGATGTAAAAAATGTGTATGCACAATTTGAGAGAAGATTTGTGCATATGGAAGAATTCTGGGTTATTTTATTTCAGCTCATGAAATGAACATGTTGCGTTTATATTTTTGTTCAGTGTAGAAAAAAACTATTTTGCAGCATTGAGGCACGTTAGAACATTCCTTCTGGGAGTTCAACTTTTGCTTTCACATCAAAGTAATGTGAACTTAGCTAGCTACACGTTCACAATTTAAAATACATTCAAAATAGAGGTGCCTACAAGAATGGCAGTATGTTTTATTGTTTTGCTAGCTAACGTTAGTTGCTATGACATTTCACTTGCGCGCGCACACTTTATTTAGCAATGGTCTGTAAGCTAGGCTAACGTTGGGCACACACACCATTTACACTTCAGCTAAGTCATGGATACTAGCTAGTTGGAAATAACTTTTTAGTTAGATAACATTCATTCCTCACGCCTATCGAGCACGCTAACTTGTGTGTTTACAACAAAGATTTACCTAGCTAACGTTAGCACTTAACGTTTACAACTACTCACTTCAAGTCGCGATTCACAGACTGCAGGTTATCTTGAAACTCGGTAATAAAAACCTTTTCGCGTCCTTCGAGGGTTTCTTTGTTTTTCATCCCATCTTTCAGAGAGTCAAAAACCCTTGTTACACTTGAACGAAGTGCCTGAATAGCACTTATTGCTTGAGAAAATGCTTCTAAATTCACACCAACGTTCATTGCGTCCGCCATTTTTTTCGCACGCTGAGATGAACGTCGCATAAACACCGTCATCGAGATGCAATGCGTAGCAAGGGAAATGTAGTTCACGCTTTCCGTGCCTGCTGTCTTCTCATTTGCTCACTGCCAGTATACATTTGCCCATTCAACTACTTCTTAAATCATTTTTAACTACCTTTTATATTGCTGTCTACAAACATTGTGCATTGTCAGTGCCCGTGTCTGTCTGTGACAATAATTTGGCCTCAGATGACCTATAGAAATGTGGAGGCTGTTTACACCCATTGGTCTGTGTGGCCACGCATCAGGACCATGGACAGCTCAATTTAGTGTTCTTCCATGAGAAGCCCCCTTAAGGCTTTGATGTTGTTACTTCAATTACACCCATCCAAAAGTGGCAAATTAAGGGTTTTGGCTGCTTTTTAAAAATGTGTTTTTACTATCCAGCTTAATTGGGTATTAAGTAGGCTAATGTAATTGTCAACAATGTAAATAGCATAAGTTAGTTTGCTAAAATTATACATAAAAATATATAGCCAATTTTATAGGCTATATATGCAATATATGTTTTGCTCAGAACTTGAGTGGCCAAATTAAAATCAACCACGGCCCAAATTTGCCACACGGCTCCCTGTTGGGGATTGGTTGTGGTAGATTTTATTTGGCCACCCAAGTTATCTGAGCTATGTATATATCCTATAAATTGGCTATATATTTTTTTCTATGTATAATTTTCACTGTAAAATCACCAGGAAATCAGCTCAAACGGATTTTAACTTTGGAAATCCGTTCCCAATTATTCCCACGCATCAATAGAGGCATATGCGATTGTATTCCAATGTAATCAAGGTTTGAAATGATTCTGTTTTTGTCAAATCCTACATATGTTTGGGATTCTTGCAGTCAACTTGCAGAGTACAAATTATTTATAACTATGTTCTGGCTGCTGACCATCCGCTCAAGAGAAACCGTTACAAAATTGTGGACGCCTGCACTGTTGAAGATGCATGCGCTATGCTTTAAGAGCCATACAGGAACTTCAAGTTGTTTAACTGTTAAACAGTGTTGTGTTAGCCTATTGCTTAGCGAAAACTAGAGATCCTTATGTCTGCCTTGAGTGATTTTTGAGCTGCTCCTTTAAGCAGGACGGGTAGCCCGATCGGCTCATGGGGTGGTTATATTTCTGACCGGTAAAAGTTGCGTACCTGCTTCACACACACGTAGTTAGCAAATCAGATACTGAGAGCTAAATGTGGAAACGAGAAGAGAGCAGGAGAACAATGGCAGGAGGGAATTTATGAAATAAGCGAGTGTGTTTATGCATAGGGGAAAGTGAGGTCGAGAGAGAGAGAGAGCGAGAGCGAGCTCTTTCCTTCTGCCCTTGAGCGCCTAGGACAAAACCGAAATCGCAAAAAGTAACGGAACATTAATTGAGGCAGTACCACTTCTGGAAAAAGTATTGAAATATAATATATTTCGAACAAGAAGTCAACTATTGTGCGTACGGGATGTATAGGATACCATCCTAACGCACTGCTTTCCTCAAAGTATAAAAACAGAAGGGAAACAAACAGAAGGGGAGAGCATCTCATCTAATCCTCTTACAGAAGGGAATACGGTAACGTTAAGCTTTATTTCAACGACGAACCAATGCTGAGGCTTTTGAATGCTGATAACACTTTTGCAAAGGATGCACCCATGACAGAATGATCATATTTTCCCGGAGCAATTTGGTAAGTGTTCGAGTTCCACCGTGAACATAGAGGATAGTAACTGTTGTAACCGTGCACCTTCAAATTTGTATAGGACTATAATGCTTATAATCTTGCAACCAGTGACTTGCTACAGTTGTTTCTTATAATCAAGCATTATAGCCTACATTTGAAGGCAGCATTAGGCTACACACTTCAGAGAATTTCAGAGCTTTGGAAAGAGTATCAACGAAAAGAACATCAGATGTCCACATTATAGGACAAGTCCAAACATGATACAAGTTGATCAAATTAGTTATTTTTATTTGCCAATTGTAGACTACAGCCTAGGTCTGTCACCATCTGCCTATGAGAAGTTCTCGACAGTTATGGTACCTCTGATGGCAATAGTTGGCAAAGCCAAGAGCGCAACAGACATCCGTCTGTGAGGACGAGGGTATATCTTTTTTTACTTGCAGTTATGTTTGGGAAATTCCTTAATTATGGTAGTCTTGTGAATATAGATTGGTTGTGAAAACAAACATGAAAGATTACAATATTATTTATTTATAAGCTACGGTATAGCCTACCGATATTCATTTGAACAGATTTCAAATGGGTTCAAGTTCCTCTAATGAAAGATATGTTTAACCTAATTGCTAGTTGTAAAAACGAAATAAAATCATCTGTATAGTAGCAGTAGCCTATTAGATATAGTTTTAGTTTGCCTTTTTTTGTGTGGAAATGTGAGTGGCAATTTCCCCCCCAAAAAGTTAAATGTTTAATAAATTATTGTATTTTCTCCTTCTCAATATAGCCAACGATGGAGCATGTAAATACTTCCTTTGACTGACGTGAAAACACAACAAAATCTCATCTAGAGAGCTTCTGAGTGGACAGCGGGAATATTCTCAATGCTCTACTCATGGACATATCGACTGCTTTTAGCATGGCTTGCCTGGAGTGCCAAAGGGGGTCGATCTGAGAAAGATTTAGCGTTGTATACATTTCTAATAAAATAAGTTATTGTAACTATAATTTAAAGTAATACTTTAATTTGAATTGTTTTTAAACATAAGATACCAAATACTTCAAAACAGAAGTGTAACTTATTTAGGCAGGCATACATTTGTATACAAAACCAGCAGAGTTGTAAGGCTGTATCCTGCAAGCGGCAGGTGTCTCTCCCAACATGAAAACCAACCGGATTCCAAGCTGATCCTCTCCCTGTGTGGACCGACGGTGGCACCACTTCCCTCTTCCCTCCGGACTCTCGGTCTTGGACCATGGGTGTGGTCTCTACGAGTGCCATGCTCTCACAGGTGCTTTTTCATTTGCACTTTGTTACTCTGACCCTTGGCCAGTATGACATATGCAAGTCGCTGTTTAGTACGGACGATGGACCAACATGGGAGTTTTATGCGTGCCAGCCAAAACCAATGGCTATGAAGGAGTTCGTGCAAATTAGGGTGGATCCTCCTGGCATCACTTGCGGCAACCCCCCGGAGAGGTTCTGTACCCTGGTAAGTTTAAGTTTGAATTCAGTTGGTGTAACCATCAGCACCAGTTTTATACTTAGATGATTTTTATAGGCCTACACTTTGAAGTTTTGAAAAACTGACATGGAAGGTTTTCTGGATATTAAGGATATCGTTAGGGTATCTGATCCTAGATATGAGATGAGAAACTTTGATCTCGAACAAGATGGCAGGAAAATGTACCTTTTCTATGAGACAACTCCGAACATAAGAGTTGAAACCTACTTTCAGTAGGCTACGTGTTATTATAGTGAAAATGCAAACAAGACTTCAAGACACAATTACTTTTATTTTGGAATCACTGCCTCAATAGATACACTACATGGCCAAAAGTATGTGAATACCTGCTCGTCGAACATCTCATTACAAAAATTATTATTAATATGGAGTTGGTCCCCCTTTGCTGCTGCAACAGCCTCCACTCTTCTGGAAAGGCTTTCCACCAACATTTCTGCGGGGAGTTGCTTCCATTCAGCCACAGGAGCACCCCCCCCTCCCCCTCCCCCTCCTCCTCCCCCTCCTCCCCCCTCCCCCGACAGTGGATTGCGCACTGAGATGGAACAGAGCAAATAGGCTTTTCAACGCTATAGCTTTAGCTGGTGGTAATTTGTGGAATAGACATCAGCTGGAATGCGGTTTTATCCAATCAGCATCCAGGATTAGACCCAACCGGTGTATAAACCAATAAAATAGATTAGAACAGAACAGAATAGTGCTATAGAATAACTTAAATAATCAAATAAACATGCTATTTATATTTTCTATAAAGATTAAATATGACTAAATGAAAAAAATATAGCAGCAGCAATATTCAATAAAACAAATCATTTCTGCTTTGGCCTGCTGTTTTCAGAATGAAACACACAAAGTCTACACGACAGTATATCAGGTTATTTAACCAAGTTAATTTTGTTTGTCTCAAACAATATCATTAGATTAGGTTTGTTATTGTGTTTGTGCCTCCCTACAGGGACTCACACCTTGAGTGATACCGTTTATTTATAACGCTGTTTAACACTAGCAGTATGAGCGGTGCAACACCATGAGCTCATATGAATAGTAACTTTAGGGTTATAAATGTACATTTATATGTAGTATTTTGTATCCTGTAAAGCTGTAAGCTTGAGTGTACTATATATACACTGCTCAAAAATAAAGGGAACATTTAAACAACCCAATGTAACTCCAAGTCAATCACACTTCTGTGAAATCAAACTGTACACTTAGGAAGCAACACTGATTGACAATACATTTCACATGCTGTTGTGCAAATGGAATAGACAACAGGTGGAAATTATAGGCAATTAGCAAGACACCCCCAATAAAGGAGTGGTTCTGCAGGTAGGGACCACAGACCACTTCTCAGTTCCTATGCTTCCTGGCTGATGTTTTGGTCACTTTTGAATGCTGGCGGTGCTTTCACTCTAGTGGTGGCATGAGACGGAGTCTACAATCCACACAAGTGGCTCAGGTAGTGCAGCTCATCCAGGATGGCACATCAATGCGAGCTGTGGCAAGAAGGTTTGCTGTGTCTGTCAGCGTAGTGTCCAGAGCATGGAGGCGCTACCAGGAGACAGGCCAGTACATCAGGAGACGTGGAGGAGGCCGTAGGAGGGCAACAACCCAGCAGCAGGACCGCTACCTCCACCTTTGTGCAAGGAGGAGCACTGCCAGAGCCCTGCAAAATGACCTCCAGCAGGCCACAAATGTGCATGTGTCTGCTCAAACGGTCAGAAACAGACTCCATGAGGGTGGTATGAGGGCCCGACGTCCACAGGAGGGGGTTGTGCTTACAGCCCAACACCGTGCAGGACGTTTGGCATTTGCCAGAGAACACCAAGATTGGCAAATTCGTCACTGGCGCCCTGTGCTCTTCACAGATGAAAGCAGGTTCACACTGAGCACATGTGACAGACGTGACAGTCTGGAGATGCCGTGGAGAACGTTCTGCTGCCTGCAACATCCTCCAGCATGACCGGTTTGGCGGTGGGTCAGTCATGGTGTGGGGTGGCATTTCTTTGGGGGGCCGCACAGCCCTCCATGTGCTCGCCAGAGGTAGCCTGACTGCCATTAGGTACCGAGATGAGATCCTCAGACCGCTTGTGAGACCATATGCTGGTGCGGTTGGCCCTGGGTTCCTCCTAATGCAAGACAATGCTAGACCTCATGTGGCTGGAGTGTGTCAGCAGTTCCTGCAAGAGGAAGGCATTGTTGCTATGGACTGTTCCCCTGACCTGAATCCAATTGAGCACATCTGGGACATCATGTCTCGCTCCATCCACCAAAGCCACGCTGCACCACAGACTGTCCAGGAGTTGGCGGATGCGTTAGTTCAGGTCTGGGAGGAGATCCCTCAGGAGACCATCCGCCACCTCATCAGGAGCAGGCCCAGGCGTTGTAGGGAGGTCATACAGGCACGTGGAGGCCACACACTACTGAGCCTCATTTTGACTTGTTTTAAGGACATTACATCAAAGTTGGATCAGCCTGTAGTGTGGTTTTCCACTTTAATTTTGAGTGTGACTCCAAATACAGACCTCCATGGGTTGATAAATTTGATTTCCGTTGATCATTTTTGTGTGATTTTTGTTGTCAGCACATTAAACTATGTAAAGAAAAAAGTATTTAATAAGAATACTTCATTCATTCAGATCTAGGATGTGTTATTTTAGTGTTCCCTTTATTTTTTTGAGCAGTATATATATGGTATGTTCCTGTTTTTTGGGAGAGTGCTGACATGGGTGAGGTTCATTTCTATAAGAGAGGCTGACAATGTTGCTGTGGGAATCCAGCCGAGGGCTTGATTGTAAAACAAGCAAATATATCATTTGTCCAGCTGGGTTGTACTTTAGGAACCCATGAAGAGAGGACGATCAAACCATGATCACAGAGCATACCATGTACAATTTTATAGTGTGTTACCTGAAACTCCTGGTTATCAATTGTTATATAGCCTTAGACTTGTCAATCACTCACTCTGATTTGAGCATCTGTCTTTGTGGTAAGAGACAAGTCACTTTTAACATCCTAAATATCACCAATGGTAATTATGATCATCACATTGCAACTAAACATGCAGCAATATGTAGCATCCAGCTGTGTAATGCTAATCGCAGCTTTTTTTTGTGCCGGATTACTAACCACACATTGGATGTGGTAGTGGAGAGGTTAGCCTGGATTTTGCCAAATTGAAGCTGGGGATAATTAGAGAGAGCTATGATAGCATGAGCCAGGTTGGGAATTTAGTCAGGACATGGGTACCATCCAATCTCTTGCCATGAGTGTTAAGAGATCTTTGGAGACCACAGGATGTCCGGACAGACAATCAGGGTTTATGTCTCGTCCAATGAAAGGCACCCTGTGCAGGGTAGCTTCCTCATCACTTTCCCCCCGGGGGAATTTGTCCACCTTACACCCTTCAACTGGCTCTCCAACATCAATTCCAGCAGCAACTTGATTTTTCCATGCATTCTCCCATCCAAGCCCTGACCAGGTCCAACCCTGCTTAGCTTTAGACGGAAGCCAGGGATGCAGCAGGGTGGTTTGGCTGTTGGCATACTGGTAAGCCTACTACTTCGAGAAATGCTGATCAGCCACAATATGATTCTTAATGACCATTGACCAGTTTAAAGTGAAAGACTTGTTGGCCTCTCTTTAGCCCCAAAGTAGTCTAGTCATGAACATTTTATGAAATGTAAAGTGGCCTCCTGTTGACTGTGCTGTTGAAGAAGGAAGACTCAGTGTCGACGTGCTTCTATGGCAAGAAGCTCTTTGGTAAATTATCGTTCCTCCAGTGATCTGACCATTCATCTTATGGAAAGGTAAATGTGCCATGAGTGGCCCATTACCAAAGGGCTACCCAATACAGCTAGACACAGTCCCATATTTAGACTTGTCATGACTCTTACAGTGCAATATGATAGTGTTCTGTAGCCCATTTTACATAAATTACATGCTTTGGACTTGTCAATTGAGTGCACTCAATTGACAACGTTTTTCATGCTTTCCTTTCGGAAAGCAACATCATTGATTAGAATAAGCCATCCCCAGAATGAGTATGCTGGCTTTCGTTGGAAAGCTTTCTGGCTCATGAATGATTTAGAGCACATTTCAGCCACTAGGCCCACAGGAGATGCCGTTGCATTTTTAGTCAGTGCCCCCCCCCTCCGCCATGCATGATGTTAGCGGGTGCTGGGAGGGGGGTGCACTCTGTGTGTAGCATTGCTTAATGAGCAGAGGAGGGAAGGAGGGAGGGAGCTAAGCAAAATGACACATCTCGACCCACTATTGATGTGATTACACACACATTGAAAGACGAAGAGAGGAGCCAGACCTTGTCCATAACTGAAGTGAGGCATCACTGCCACTCTCCATCCTGTGACCTCAAATGATTAATTACAAGTACTCTTTTCAACAGTAATGGTCGCAACATATTAGATATAATCCTGCCCCACATTGCATTTGCTTATTTTAAAATGCCCAAACAGCCGGAACTAAAAAATAAGCAGTGCAGGTTGCAGCACAGCAGTGGAGTACACTATAGTAAGGACTTCAATTTGGTACACTATTTGCAGTAGGTTAAAACACATGTTCAGATTAGATCATGTGAGGATATGTCACCATATTTATCCTACCGGTGGAGAGTTAATGTATTGTCACTAACGTGCCGCTTTGGTCAGTTCTGTCCTGTGTCATTCATTTTACGTGAGTCCTGGCAGCTTCAGCCCCTTGTCCTGTGCTCCCAAAGGGTAGCGATTTCATTCCGTTTCTCTATGCCCACATGCAATCATCTCCATTCGCCTGTTTTCATGCCACTGCAGGTCCTGGATGATTCTTCAAATTAAGTTGTGCGTATGGTAATCCTCTGTCATCCTTTCAGGGAGATACAATATTTTTCAAGAAAGGTTTTTGATTGATTACATTCTAATTTATGCTGATGACCACAGATGACCAACTTTTTCTAATGGTGCTATGAACATAATACAGTGTGAAATGGTGTGTGTGTGTGTGTGTGCGCGCGCGCAGATTTAAAACAGTAGGCAGTGGCCCATGCTGGGACAGGTGAGGGTCTTGTGCGGCTTGTTTTGTCTCTGGTATAATTAGGCTGCTGTTTTCCAGATGTTGTATCAGGAGCTTCCTTCACATTAATTAAGTCAAGCGAGGAAACGCATCTCACCAGCTGAGGGAATAGCAGCTCTAAACACTAGCTTCCCATACAGTACATGGCTCAATGCTCCCCATCTACACCAATGCAGTTGGGCATGTTTGTGGACTGAGGTACCGTCCAAATCTCTGGGCTCAACTGCCTTTCTAGTTTTATCATCCTGGTCCTCACGTCTCGACTCGTCTCCTCTTACATGACCTCTCCTCTCCATTTCCGCAACACACACTTTCTGTCTCTTCCTCATCCTTCCCATCTATTTCGGTCAGTGCAGGTCCACAGATGTCCTTCTGATTGGACTTAACAATGTCAACTGGACTCTGACTCAGTGAATAAACTGGCCAGGTCATCTTCAGGAGAGAGGTCAGTGATCCCCAGCCACTCACAGTCAGGGTGTCTGAACCTCATCGATGGAGCTGCCTTCCTAATGCCATCAAACCACAGCTTAAAGGGGAGATCAGTGGAGGGCTTCCACTCTAGCAGAGAGGAAAAATCCTCTGTTGTCATTGAGGATAGAATGTTGGATTATCTCAAACACAAAGAAACCTATTGGTCAGTGAAAGGGGATCAAAGTTCGTGGTTCTCCTCCAGTGTGTGTGCGAGAGAGAGAGAGAGAAAGATCCATTCTGAATTCCCTGAGGCTGTCACTGAGAAGTGGGCAAACAGTCTACTTAGCACTGGGTTGCTCTTTAACTGTGACAGGAATCCAGTGTGGATAATTGCTGGAGCAGTTTAGTGGTGAAAGCCACCTGGTGTAGCAGTTGAACTGGATTTGTGTGCTCTGCAGAAGGAGGCAAGGATTGTGGGCTAAAGGTAGAAGAAGCTGAGGCTCTGGCTTGGGCACCTGTTGTGTGTGGCTCTCATAACACCATTGACATAAAGGGGAAAGAATGTACAGTACATTACCAAAAGTATGTGGACACCTGTTCGTCGAACATCTCATTCCAAAATCATGGGCATTAATATAGAGTTGGTCACCCCTTTGCTGCTATAACAGACTCCACTCTTCTGGGAAGGCTTTCCACTAGATGTTAGAACATTACTGCGGGGACTTGCTTCCATTCAGTCATAATTAGGCCTGGCTCGCAGTTGGCGTTCCAATTCATCCCAAAGGTGTTTGATGGGGTTGAGGTCAGGGCTCTGTGCAGGCCAGTCAAGTTCTTCCACAATGATCTCGACAAACCATTTCTGTATGGACCTTGCTTTGTGCATGGGGGCATTGCTATGGTGAAACAAGAAAGGGTCTTCCGCTGACTGTTGCCACAAACTTGAAAGCACACAATCATCTAGAATGTCATTGTAATGCTGCAGTGTTAAGATTTCCCTCCACTTAAACTAAGGGTCCTAGCCTGAACCATGAAAAACAGCCCAAGACCATTATTCCTCCTCCACCAAACTTTACAGTTGGCACTATGCATTGCGTTCTCCTGGCATCTGCCATACCCAGAGTCCAATGGCGGCGAACTTTACACCACTCCAGCCAGTGCTTGGCTGCTCAGCCATGGAAACCCATTTCATGAAGCTCGCAAAGAACAATTCTTGTGCTAACGTTGCTTCCAGAGGCACTTTGGAACTCAGTAGTGAGTTTTGCAACCGCAGAAAATACAATTTTTTTCTCGCTTCAGCACTCGGCGGTCCCGTTCTGTGCGCTTATGTGGCCTACCACTTCACACCGTTGTTGCTCCTAGATGTTTCCACTTCACAATGACAGCACTTATATTTGACCCGGGCAGCTCTAGCAGGGGAGAATTTTGACTAACTGACTTGTTGGAAAGGTGGCATCCTATTAAGGTGCCACGTTGAAAGTCACTGAGCTCCTTAGTAAGGCCATTCTACTGCCAATAGCCTGCCTGGAGTGCCTTTTTTACATGTTTGATTGGTTAAATTGCAACAGGCAAGTTCAATCAAATACAGATACTATTTGAAATATTCTCAAATACTGTATCTGAACCCAGGCCTGGAAACCGTGTGAGTGAGGATGACTGTTGATGACAAGACGTGTGACAGTTTGCACTCAGGCCGACCAATGTGAGACTGGGATTTAGAGGTCAGGGATGACCACTTGGTAGGCAACCCTCATGTTAATCCATTCTGTGTGTAATCCATGTGTGTCAGTAGAGCAGTGTTACAGCTTCGGGGTAAAGTGAAACATCTATGACACTGTTGAAGCTATATAATGTCGGACTTTTAGGTATGCAACGCATTTCAGTAGTCTCGCTGATCTTTTTTGGAGTGATGATGAAATTTGATTCAATGGAACACTGTAATTTACAATGTGCATTAAATTAGTGTCATTGTAACCAGATTATGTGCAATTATCACCCTGTATGTAGGAATTCCCAGATGGCTATTCACCAAACAGAGCTCACAAACTGTTTCATGGGGACATATGGTGAGCATGTTGGGACAAGCACACAGACATGGTCTCAGGGGGACCTGAAGTTGACCAGATTGTTTTGGAAAATCTGTTTCCTGGTTGTTTCATGTTGCTTGGGTGTATTTTTTTTGGTGGGGCTAGTAGCCTATATAAGATAATGAGTATGTAACTTTATTTTATTTTATCTGACTTATTTCTCATTAGCAAAGACATGCAAAGAACCAATAAATACTATGAAAAACATCCGTTGTATAGCCTACTTTGAGTTTCCGGGAACCTTTTAGGGAGTCATTCTGCTGAGTCATATATTCTATGCTGAATACTTACAAAGAACTCGCTCAGTGTGGATTTAGAATGTTAACAAGTGATGAGCTAGTAAATGTTTTCTTTTTTCTAATGGGGAAGGGAGATGAACAGTGTTTTCCAACATTGACCAGTTTTCTTTCCCCCCCATCTCCCTCTATCAGGAGAACCCCTACCTGTGTAGTGACGAGTGTGACGCCTCCAACCCGGACCTGGCTCACCCTCCCCAGCTGATGCAGGATCGTGAGCGCAGCGGCCTCATCACCTATTGGCAGACGGTGACATGGAGCCGCTACCCGGAGCCCCTGCTGGCCAACATCTCCCTGGCCTGGAACAAGAGCCTGGAGTTGACCGACGACATTCAGGTCACCTTCGAGTATGGCCGCCCCACCATGATGGTGCTGGACAAGTCCCTAGACAAAGGGCGCACCTGGCAGCCCTACCAGTTCTACGCCGACGACTGCATGGAAGCCTTCGGCATGCCCGCTAAGCGGGTGCAGGACCTGTCGGCCACCAATGTGACGCGGGTCATCTGCACAGAGCAGTACTCTCGCTGGGTGGGCTCCAAGAACGAGAAGGTGCTGCGCTTCGAGGTGATGGCACGCTTCACTATCTTCACAGGGCCCAAGCTGCTCAACATGGACAGTCTGTACACACGCATGGAGAGTATGAAGGGCCTGAGGGACTTCTTCACTTTCACCAACCTGAGACTGAGGCTGCTGAGGCCGGCCCTGGGGGGAACCTACGTCCAGAAAGACAACCTCCTCAAATACTTCTACGCCATCTCCAACATAGAGGTACCAGCCAGGTAAATACACACACCTACCTCTCTTTGCCTTATTGGACAATATCTCTTGCAAAGATACTTGAGTCACAGTCTATTTTGTGATCAATTGAGAAAATGCACAGTCCTAATGGTATACTGTACAGTATCTTACGCTGTACACCAGAGGAGGCTGGTGGGGGGAGCTATAGGAGGACAGGCTCATTGTGATGGCTGAAATGGAATTAATGGAACAGTATCAAACACATGACCCATTCATTCCATTCCAGTCATCACAATGAGTTCGCCTTCCTATAGCTCCTCCCACCAGCCTCCTCTGCTCTATATTAGTGAGAAAAGAGTGCCCAATATTTTAGCTTCTGATAAGGAGCTGTGGAGGACGTTGTCTGAAACAAAAACAGTTTTGATTCTGTTAAAGAAACGGTCACTCTCTTCCTGCTGACAGTCAATTCTATAGCAATCCAATCTCAGTGCTTAATTCAGTAACCTTTGCGAATATAAATATTGATAAATTAATGAATTAGTCTCTCCTGGCAACATTGCATTGCCCAAACCTCCGGTAATACGAGCCGTCAATCAATAGTTATTCCTGTATGTCAAATAGCAAATTGTTTTAAAGGGAGTTGGGGATGGGGTTTGGAGGAGTTGAGTGGTCAAATGGACACATGGAGATAAGGTAAAGAGCCCATGACTGATGTTCACTGGTTTATAATGATCAGGGAATAGAGGAGAAATGTTAAGCTAATTCCTACCGGAAAATGGTTGTTGGATATTTTATCCATCCCTTAGTATTGGGAAGCGCTTGCAGTGTTTGAATGATTGGGATGAGATGGCCTCCCTGATGGCTGTGTGTGTGTGTGTGTGTGTGTGTGTGTGTGTGTGTGTGTGTGTGTGTGTGTGTGTGTGTGTGTGTGTGTGTGTGTGTGTGTGTGTGTGTGTGTGTGTGTGTGTGTGTGTGTGTGTGTGTGTGTGTGTGTGTGTGTGTGTGTGTGTGTGTGTGTGTTTCAATAAATGGACTGCAAACACTGAGAGAAATGGCCTAGGGCTCTGTAATGACATCAGGCCCATCAGCACAGGGACAGAACTGCCGCCGTTGCCTCCTCCACCACCTCCTCTGCTTCTCATCCCATTCCTCCTCCGCCTCCCCTCCTCCTCCCCCTTTTCTCTCTCCCCCTCCTCCCCCTCTCCACGGCTCATTTCCCCTTGACATGAGGAGCGCATATAATCAACCGGTGATTAAACCTAATCGGGTAGAGCAACAAAAGCCAAGGCCCCCTAATTGAGTAAGATGCAATGCTACTTGTGAAAGGCAGGCTAAATTGTTTTATAATTTCCTATTTTGATGAAATCTGATTTGAGCCTTGTTTCAGGGATTTTGTTCTGAACTCTTCTGATAATGCTTGGACATTTAGATTATGCTTGTTCACAAAGGCTGCCGTGGTAATTTATATTTCCACCGGATAGCACTCTATTTATAGCCCCATACAGAAGGAATATAGACAATTCAGAATCATACCACGCAAAAGATGTATCATTAGTCAGAGTAACAAACATCCTCATCAGGTTCCTTTGGCAAAGATTCTCTGATGTCGTCCGTTCTAAGTGGCCCCAAGGAGAAAGGACCGCAGCTTGCATGTCCCTTCGCTAGCGCAAACTTCTTTGAGAAACACCCCGGACGAGAGCAAACCGGATGTATCCGTTTGTCCCATTCTGTCCTTGCGCCGTTTTTTAAAAGGATAGAACAACAAACAAAAAATAAGGAAACCATCCTCAGACCTTCGCTCTGGTCACTCTTAGCGTACGTGGGGTCTTTGTTTTCCCACCGGCTGAAATGAATCTGTCAGCTCCAAAAACAAGCGCACCACAGGCGCTCAAGCCTGATGCGGCAGCATCTAAATAATCACCAGCTGGGTTGGATTAAGTTGAGTAGAAAGTAGAAACATTACAAGTAATAATGGTGTGAAGCCTGTCTGTGTTCAGAAGGCATTTGAAAACCCTCGGTTTGTATTGTACAAACACATGTCGAAATGAATAATATTGTTACAATCAGGAAACACTTAAATAAGGGGTGAAAATAGGGTTCTGTCCCTGATAAGTGGATTAGGGTGAGAGTGACCCTGGTGCCCATTCTCTTGTTTTGGGGATGGAGCCGTGTCAGATGTGACGGATGGCTCCAGTTGTTGGGTATAATATATTGGCATAGCCATTATCCCTCTGACCTCCTCGCCCACCTTCCTCTACTACACAATGATAGGAGACATGTCAAGCTGTCAGGAGAGACCACAGTGTCAGAGAGACAGAGGCCCCACTAATGCTGTATTCATTTGCCTGTGGTCCTGTCTCAGCACCCATCACAGTGGGTTGAAAAGGACCTTGACACGAACAACTGTTTATCACATTGAACCATTCTCCGCTAAAGTTTAAGTTTCACTCACCTGTCTCAAGTTAGAGTTCCAGGGGCCAACTTTTGGCTGTTCAAATTCTTCAGAAACCACTGGGAAAATCCTTCCACACAATCTCACTGTCTAACTGAGTGGAACAGGTGATTTCCTTTGGCTGGGACTATGGAGACACATGGTCAACCTGATTTATACAAGTGTGGAGGAATACTTCTGCGTGCTAACAGGATTGATTTATTTTTCCACAACAAGGATCCTGTGGGCAGAGCCTGACAGTGGCATTTTGGCCTCTCTCCCTTTAACCTCATTCCTATCTGTTTCCTGCCACCACCTCTCTCATTGGAAAACAGCTCCATGTAAAAAAAAAAAAAAAAAGAATTAAAGTCCAAATTGAATAAAATAAAATAAAAAGTCAATACAGAAAGATAAGCTCTTACAGAGTAAATGGATTAGTGGGGGAGACAAATAGGACGGGTAGAAAAAGCGCAATATTTTCCTCCCGATCCTCCGACATAGAACCACCCACCTTTACACTTGCACCACCCCAGCCCACAATGCCTGTTAATTAATAATGCAGTACTATACAAAACACAGACATGACTTTGTGAAATGTGTTCGCCAGTCTTGGAAGAGAGTTGTCCAGCCTAACATTCAGATCCACACACAGTCCAGTCGCCATTGTGTCCAGACAGTTGTCCTCTAAGGCCCGTGGACAGTATGGGACTCTGAGTGGCTTCACTCCATTACTGGTGTTGCTGCGACTGTGGAGGGATTTGAGTTGTTAAGGAGACTGGGTGGATCAGAGAATCCCAGAGAGCGTCCCCCCCTTCCCCCCAGACGAGAGTCTGTCACACCTGACAATTGCAGCAGTGACCCTCTCAGCCTCAGGGGCCTGTCCAATCACAGATGTGAAAAGTATTATGGGATGTATCCTTTCACTGTCATTATGACATGGGGCTGGTCTCTGACACTATCATTCTATCTGCCTATGCCCTTCTTTATTCATTTAACCTTTATTTAACTAGGCAAGTCTGTTTAAGAACAAATTCTTATTTACAATGACAGCCTACCCCAGCCAAACCCTAACCCAGACGATGGTGGGACAATTGTGCACCGCCCTATGGAACTCCCAATTACAGCCGGTTGCGATACAGCCTGGAATCGAACCAGGGTTTGTAGTGTTGCCTCTAGCACTGAGATGCAGTGCCTTAGACCGCTGCACCACTCGGGATTACCCTTGTATATTTTGAGTGAGTAAAACGGACACGTGTATCCGGAACTGACTCAACTCACGGCACACTCTGAATAGATCTCTGTAAAGCAAAGAAGAGCAAATTAGATTTAAGATGATGCAATTTCAGTATAATCTTCCGCACGACTCTATTGTCTTGGGTAAAGAAAGATTAGGGATGAAGTTAGTGCACTGCCGCTACTGTATGTGTCTATACAGTTTTTCTGTAATTATTTTTGCTTTGGTCTCCAATTGCTTGTGTATGATGCAGTCTTTGGCCTAGTTTTGGAACAGCCTGTGCTTCTAGAGTGGAGTCATGTGCTGTAGAACAGTAGTATGAGGAAACGCGTTATCAATGTAAGGGTTGCAGGGTGGGGGGTAAAGGGCCACTTAAACAACTCATGAGAGTCTTGTGAGTTTGCTTCTAAGCCCTTAAACCATCACCATCAGAGCTGTCCGTCAAATATCCAGCTATGGGCCTTGGCTATGGTGAGGGCTAGGTAGCATGATCAGTGCCGCTTTGTCTGGAGGAAATGGATGCCTGCCCTTTTCTGGTCTTTCTCAAAGTCCTTCGGCAGTTAATGAGTGGATGAGTTCAGGGTTGGGAAGGTTACTTTCTAAATGTAAACCATTACCGTTACTAGTTACCTGTCCAAAATTGCAATAAGTAACACATTTGGATTACCCAAACTCAGTAATCTAATCTTACTTTTAGATTACTTTCCCCTTAAGAGGCATTAGAAGAAGACAATGTATGTTACCAATTGAACGACATCTATTGCAGGATAAATCAATGTTAGAGTTTAGATAACTGGCCATAAATGGATGTTGCATTTTACTTTATGGGTTATGTACATAGCTGCGGTAGTTTGGGGGTGGGGATGCTGCGATTTTTGAGGGTGGAAGGGGGATGCAGGGAAGAAAATATTGTCCGCACAGAAGACGTCTATATCAGTCCGCTAATACAAGACCAGTAAAGGCTTTTGTGTTTTTTTTGGTTTTTTACTAAATATATGTTTGTATTTACCAGCATTTGTAACTTCTGTCTGATAATTATCTGTACAGAACAGCTCATCTAATAATACTTGTGGAATATAAAATGCTTGCTTGATATATGTTTTCCGTGGGAATCGAACCTACAACCCTAGCATTGCTAGAGCCATGCTCAGCCAACTGAGCCATAATATCAGATCAGATCATCACAAACCACTTGATGTCTCAATGTACTCAATTACTGTATTGTGCATTGTTTTCCATCATGGTGATGCAAAGTCTATAGGTACAAACCTTGATGACAATACAGTAATGTACTACGTTTTGGGCAGTATTAATTTACCATCCTTACAAACCACATTAAGTGGGTTGGAAGGATGGTAAATTAATACTGCACAAAAAGTGGTTGTTTTCCATGTCATTTGATCCAAAAATAATAATAATTTGATGTGGATGTTTTGTGTCTTTGCCCATAACCTTTTGATGTAAGTGTTTGAAGACAGGGTTTTGTTCTTTCTGGATTCCATTAGAATGATAATCACAGAGAAAGAGACAGAGAAATAACTCTTACAATTCCAACTATTGAATCCTGCAAGATACTGTTCTTTAATTATACAACTACCATGGGGAGATGCTGAAAAATGTGTTTGCCCACGCTACGTATATCTATATTGGTCCTCTAATAGTAGTAAAGGACTAGTGCACTACTTTTGTGAAAAATATTTTCAACAAATAATAATATATAGTTGTATTAATATGTGACCGACCGCCTCAATTCGGTATTATGTAGCAACATTTGAAATGGTGTTTTTATCATTGGATAAAAGTAGAGACTCAGCGCTAGAAAATGGTATATCATACACTGCATTTGAGGAACAATGGGAAAGTAATTCTGCTTTGAATGATGATAAATGTGCAAACCCCACTTTTGAGAAAATGGGCCTTGAATGTTTTGGTACACCTACTGGAGAGCTCTTTGTCTACTCCCATCTCTTTAAGCATTCACATGTGAGGCCATGTGGTAAACATATGCTATATCAAATCAAATCTAGGTTTATTTGTCACATGCACAGGATACATAAGGTGTAAATGGTACGGTGAAGTGGTTGCATTATTAGATGACGCTTACGCGACACATCGATGGGTCATGTGAAGGAAATGCTATAACCACCCCCCAGCCACATCTTGCTTAGTGGATGGGTCACTATTGTCCAGCCAAAGTGGAATCATTTTGTTTAGACATGTAGCTAGCTAGTTAAAGAATGAACTGGAACAATCCCAACTCATACCACTACCAATACAAACATTGTCATAGCTGTAGTATGAATCTGCAGGTAGCTAAAGCTAACAAACTATGTTCAATGTTAGCTAGCTAACATTAGGCTATAACTAGCAATGCAAGTGGATTTCTGATTAGAATAATATTTCTACACAGATCATACATGTAATGTTAGTGAGCCAGAAAGCTAGCATTTTCTAGCTAACAAACAGTACGCTTTAACATTAAATAAAAAAGAACAACTTTCTGACAAAATTAGAAACGTATCTCAAAGTGTAGCGAGACTCATACTCATATACAGTGGGGCAAAAAAGTATTTAGTCAGCCACCAATTGTGCAAGTTCTCCCACTTAAAAAGTTGAGAAAGGCCTGTAATTTTCATCATAGGTACACTTCAACGATGACAGACAAAATGAGAGGAAAAAATCCAGAAAATCACATTGTAGGATTTTCTATGAATTTATTTGCAAATTATGGTGTAGGAATGTAGTACTAGTAATAGTAGTAATGTAAGTACATTATGATGTGTGAATGTGATGTGAATGTATCAAGCCAGTTGTCGTGATAAGTGTTTTGTTGTTGTGCACTGTCCTCAAACAATAGCATGGTATTTTTTTTTATTGTAATAGCTACTGTAAATTGGACACTGCAGTTAGATTAACAATAATCTAAGCTTTCTGCCCATATTAAACATGTCTATGTCCCAGAATTGGCTGTTGCTTACAACATCGTTCTAGTCACATGATTGCATATTGAGCAACTACTGTCCCGGTTTAGGGACACCAATACCATAGAGGTAAAATATCTGACATTTTTCAAGTACATGTTTTTTTTTTGGTGTCCTTCACCTGGCTAAAACGCTTGCTTGCTAGCTAGCCTAACTTCACTTTTATTGGCAATGTTAGCTAGTTAAAATTACATCTAGCTACATACTGAACATACTGGGGCACATTGTATGAATTTATGGTTGGATCAGAATGACCGTTATAATTATTGGCCAGTATGGAAAATGTAGTAAAACCACAAGTCCAAAGCCATCGATGGGGATAATTTAGTAAAGGGACCATTTTGGCTAGCTAGCCACAGGACAACAACACAACAAGATGCAACAATTAAAGTTGTTTCTGTCAATGATGTATGTGATGTGATTGGAGAGAATCCAAATCCAAACTGGCTTGCCTTTTTTGTTTGGTGCGCCAGGACAATTCACAGTTGAGCTCACTCAATTTAGCTCAACGCTGATTGGCTATTATTTTATACTTTTTTATCAAGGGAGGCCAAATGCTCGCTGGCTTCCTTCCCTTGCATTCAATACTATGGGCGGCAACAATGTCATACTCTTTTTGACCAGACGTCATCAGATCGATGGCCTACACATACAGAGACGAGGGGCGGTGTTTTGCTCGCTCAGATGTTTTCTCCGGTGAGATACATTCAGGCTCTTTAGAATTTATGGAAATTATGAAAAACCGAGAGACAAAATATTTTTTTTTAATTGGGAAGCCTGGCTTCCCTTGGCATCCATGAATACTTGCCACTGAAAATCCCTACTTGTGGTCTTCTTAAATTAAAATGTTTTTTTCCATTATGTGTGGAGCACAATACCACAGAGGAGTTTACAAAGGAGGAACTCCCTCAAATTTGTATTCCATGATTCACATAATTGTTGTGTAGATATCAATAATAGGCATAAGTGATACAACGTCACAATACGTTGACAAAACACTTTGAAACAATGTTGATTCAACCAGTTTGTGCCAAGTGGGATCCCCTGCCAAACTGTACCTGTATGTTGAAGGTGTCTTTTTGAAATAAGGGAAATGAACAATGTGTCTTGAGGAAACTGCAAGGCATTACTTAGTTAGTACACCTACAGTATGTTTGTGTGAGGGATACTGTCGATGATGGCTGGCATGATGACACCTGTACACACACACACACACACACACACACACACACACACACACACACACACACACACACACACACACACACACACACACACACACACACACACACACACACACACACACACACACACACACACACACACACACACACACACATATCCCAACACAGTTGCACGGTGTGTAGTAACAGTTTGTGGAATTACGTTGACTCAGCACATGATATTGCTTGTGAACTTTGTTGTTGGTCTTGGTCAATGCTCTTCTCATTGATCTTTTCCTTAGTATTCTCAACAATTTGTCTTCAGAAATGGACCATTCTAGACAATGTAGCTATGTGAAATGCATTATGTGCATGTTTTTTTATTTAGTTTGAAATAATTTTAAGGTTTGACTGTCTGGTCCCACTGAATGTATAGTACAGTATATCAGCATAGTAGATACTGTATGTTCACAAATGCATCCATTTTTTTCTCTCTCTCGAAAGCCTAGTTTTTCCACCAGTTCTTTTCTCACTGTGTTCCCCTGTAGGGGAGTAGCCTATTGTATGACTGATGATGCTCTGTCCAGGCTTAGGAGGATAACAGAGTTAACCCGTCCATGCTTTCTGCGCTGTTGGTCTCAACTTTGCTTTGGGTTGCAGATGAATTATGAAAATAGAAAACCGCTGCTCGTGGTCTGGTACTCCAACACTTACAGGACAACCCTAATGCGGCTAATGAAATTAACATTTCAGGGGGCTGGAATATGAGTAACTATTGCTGTCATCTCAGGAAGTAAGCTCTGTATGAGTAGAGAACAGCACCCTCCCTTTCTCCTTCCTTCCCACCCTAGCTCTCAACCTCCCTCCCTCACTCCTTCCCTCCCTCGCTCCCTCTCCCCAGTCCCCCTGCTCTGCAGTGTTGTCTATTTCTGTAGGATCCTCATTACCCAATGAGATGAAACAGCCCTTTTAAACTGTAAGCTTCTAGTGTGCCAATTTATTAGAAAAATTGTGATCATTTGACTAGCTTTGCATTGTCACTCAGCAGGTTAGTGCTAATTTTAGGTCTTTTATCGTTATAGTTTACCGTCAAACTCTCTATCCTCCAGGTAGCTCAAGTAAGAGGCAACGCTAAGGGAGGACATCGGGATAAGCACAGTTTTTATTTGTAGGGTGAAATATTTATACATACATTTACAAGGGCCAAATTGAGGGAGTAAAACATAATTTGAAATGAAGAGCGGTTTGTTTCCCCAATCATGCCAGTATCTTCAAAGGTTACTGGGCGGGCAATTTGTCTCTGAGGAAAGAGCTGGGATATCTGTGTTTTATGAAGCAACGTTTGCGGGGATGGGATATTTAAAAGGCTGCTGAGTGTGGGATCCTCCTTGTATGCTAACAGCACCTCAGGCGTAAATATTGTGTCAGCCTGCATGGATCCCATGCCTCCAGGGTCCCAAACAAAAATGGGGTGTCCTTGCCAGGCAAACAGAATATTTCAGCAGCACGATGTCCCTCATCAAATTTTCATCTGCCCATTTCAATGATGAGGCAGACTAATTTTTGGTGCAGCTCCATCACAGTAGGAGAACTGTGGTCAGTCAACCTGTCCATCCATCCTTTAATGAACAAGAGCATATGGTTCATTATCATTACTATCACTCTTAATGCCAGGAAATACTGTATAGCTCAAAGCTGTGATAGGCCTCATACTGAACCCGGTAAGGTTGTGGTCCGGTAAGGCCATCAGCTTCTATCTCAAGGCCATCAGACTGTTAAATAGCCATCACTAGCCGGCTACCATCCGGTTACTCAACCCTGCACCTTAGAGGCTGCTGCCCTATGTACATAGACATGGAATCACTGGCCATTTTAATAATTGGAACACTGGTCACTTTAATAATGTTTACATACTGCTTTACTCATCTCATATGTATATACTGTTTTTTTATTCTACTGTATTTTAGTCAATTCCACGCCGACATTGCTCGTCCTAATATTTCTCTTTTTCTTAATTCCATTCTTTTCCTACTACTGCACTGTTAGATACTACTGCACTGTTGGATACTACTGCACTGTTGGATACTACTGCACTGTTGGATACTACTGCACTGTTGGATACTACTGCACTGCTGGATACTACTGCACTGTTAGATACTACTGCACTGTTGGATACTACTGCACTGTTAGATACTACTGCACTGTTGGATACTACTGCACTGTTGGATACTACTGCAATGTTGGATACTACTGCACTGTTGGATACTACTGCACTGTTGGATACTACTGCACTGTTGGATATACTACTGTTAGATACAATGATACTACTGCAGATACTACTGCACTGTTGGATACTACTGCACTGTTGGATACTACTGCACTGTTAGATACTACTGCACTGTTGGATACTACTGCACTGTTAGATACTACTGCACTGCTGGATACTACTGCACTGTTGGATACTACTGCACTGTTGGATACTACTGCACTGTTAGATACTACTGCACTGTTGGATACTACTGCACTGTTGGATACTACTGCAATGTTAGATACTACTGCACTGTTAGATACTACTGCACTGTTGGCGCTAGGAACCCAAGCATTTCGGCCCTCAATAACATCTGCTGAATATGTGTATGTGACCAATCAAAGGTGGTTTGATTTGAAGTGTCTAACTCGGGCATACAGATGTTCTGCGTGTTCTTGTGTCACATAGGCGGCAGGTAGCCTAGTGGTCAAGAGTGTTGAGCTCGTAACTGAAAGGTTGTTGGTTCCAATCTCTGAGCCAACTAGGTGAAAAACAACAGTTTGCTTAAGCAAGGTACTTAACCCTAATTGCGCCGATATGTCACTCTGGATAAGAGTGTTTTCTAAATGACCTAAATGTAAAATGCCGGAGGGGGTTCAGAGACTGCGTGTCAAATCAAAACAATAATAATTCCTTTGTCACATTACTCTTCATTTACTGTAGATAGAAATAGTACAGATTCCACATTGTGTTTTTACGGGAGTAGTGAAATGGATTCAGTCCCTGACGGTCCCTGCTGTGGACAGTTGCGCTGCAGGTGTTTTTACAACATTCTGGTCATAATTGGCAGAAACCCCCCCACAGAGCCTCAACCCACGGAGCCCACAAATGAATTATGCAAAAGGAGCCTTTTATTTTCCCAGTGTCCTTTAACTTTTTTGATGTGCTCAGAGAAATTTGAAAGCCAACTCCCTTTCTACAGCTCCACTTTGTCTACAGTTCTCACTTACACTAATGTGTCTATATCTCTGCCTATCTGCATACCCCTTCGGGGAAAAGGAGCTGCGCTTCGCATTTGACTTCCACCCTTGTACGTTGGGAGTGCAGGGGAAGGTGTTTTTTTTGTGTGTTTTTTTTCAAGCATCCTGTGTAAATAATTTACAGGAGCTGTCCATGCCAAAGCTTTCAAGGTCATTTGAAATTGGTAGTTAAAGAGCCAGCCGCGTGAAGGGCTGCTGCTCCCCTCATGGGGAAGTGCTCCACGGGCCGTTCTGGTGCTCACCAACCCTTAAACTGCACAATCCTCCAGGAGGGGGCAAAGGTGGAAAATGTTGAAAAAAGGTCTCCTGAAGCTGTCTCTGAGTTGGTTGGGGATCCAGTGCTCTCGCGGGTATTGGAGGGAAACAGCAGGGTTTTTATTTTCTCCTCATATCATAAGTTCCTCAGAGCACAGTGAAAGAGAAACGAGAGAAATGGCAAAAAGCATGTGAAGCAATGAACTCTGTGTGACTGCATCTGCTGTCAAGGGGCTAGCAGCAGTCTGGAGCTGCAGTACCTCAGAACCCCTATAGGAATGTATAGTAGATAAAGGGAAGGGGCTGTTAGTGAGGTGAAATGGTACCTCCATTGGAGAGCTGTTGTGTGAACCCTAAGTAGCTTTATCATTAGCGGAGGTCAGAACTCGTCTGGTCCCAGTCACGGATCAGGACCAAACAGAAAAGGATGTTTGAAGCCAATTACACATGTTTGGCTCTTCAAAGCCTATGGAGACAACCTGTACACCTGCAAACCAATATCAGGAGCCATACAATGTTGCTCCTAGACTACCAATACAGGCCTACAGAATGAAGTCATGTTATTTTTTTTGACCCTCTCTGATTCATTGATAATCCCAATAGTCAGGTGAAGCCCACTCTATAACTGCATCATGGTGGTTATGAGCCTAATTGTCCCAGCTGAGTAGTAGGTCAGAAACAGTCATTGTTTTTCAAAGAAGAAGTGAGTCTTAACAGCTGTAATAATGACAGATGTGGCCCCCTCTGTGCAGGAGGGTACCTCGCAGGGCACCATTTGTCCCCGTCTCCTCTCCATCCATTCTTATTTGGGACTAAGCTAGTCATCATGAGTCACTGGCAGTGAGCGCCCGGCAAATGAAAGTAAATAGTGGGGGATTCTCACGAGAGAAGTTGAGGAAATAAATCAAGCTTCCATTAACTGCAGCTCCCAGCTGTAAGTGAGCAGAGCATGCCACTCTACACCAGCCTTTTATCTGTCTATCCACATTTGTTTAGCGCTTGCTGTTATTTACTCACCTAAATGCTGCATTTCTCCAGCAGATGCAAGCTTTTTTTTGTTTATATCGTCTTGAAAGGGGGGCTGGTGGCTCTGGCTCGCCAACGCTAATAAACATTCAGCTATTTATAGGCCGTGATTATGTCATTATATTCGGCGGATTGAAAAACAGTATTGTTCAAGTCTTCCTGTGTTTGCAATTGCAACTGACTTAATACGTAACGTCTCCTCCAGTCATCCTGTCCTGTGCGTGGTAATCGTAGTGTGTCCGAGCCATATGTAGAATGTACGGTACTGTTCCTTCTTCCACTCCAGATGGCCGGATGGGGGTTTGATGCTGGCCCAATAGCAGGGCTTGGCTGGCCTGTAACATGAGCTCATGAGCCCAGACAGTGGGGGGGGTTTGCCCTGCAGCAACCGGATATAGCTGCCCTGGTTCTAGGACGGAAGGAGGGCATTTCCCTCCGAGAGCATACTAGTGAGGCTCCATCCACACTCATACGGGGGACAGAAATTGACAACAGTGCAATTTCCGCACACTGATTTTGCTCTTGACATGGTCTCAGTAATGAATGACTCACTATGGATAGATGGTCTATGAGTGTGTGGGGGTGCGTGTGTGTCTGACTTTGTGTGTGTCTGCGACACCCACTGCGTGAAGGCAGGAGACTTCCTGAATGTAGAGCGCAGTGTGAACAGAGCCATTAATATACAGTATATTCTCTTTTCCGCAGCCACCCCCATGCTTCAGTGACTTATAGGCTTTGAAGGCCTTAAAGGAAAAGAGGAAAACAGTGTTTTTAGTCAAAGATAGAGACACCTTGTCCATATTGTCCTTTACAGTATAACAGATGATTCCTTGGCTCGCTCCCCTTTTTTAATCAAGGGGCTTTACTGTCCACTTTGCACTTTTTGTGAGGCATCAATAATTTAGAATATTCACTGTGATGCATACCAATCTGCCTACTAGTGTGTGTGCGCATTGCATAGTGTTTCACATCCCATAACTAAGCACATTTAGAATATGCCAGTAGGCATTTATTCTGCCATCAGACAAGACAGGTCTCTTTTGCATCCGATTTCTTTTGTTTAGAGTGCCCTTTCTCCTGGAAGCGCTACAGTCAGGGATAGGGCTTGGGTCGGGTCTGTGTCATTAAATATGCAACAGTGGCTTTCTTACAGAAATGGGGGACCTGCCAGTGGATGCAAATACCCTGTACATTTAACATGTTCGACGTTCATGCATTATTTGTAAGCATAAATGTTGGAGGAGGATGGAAAATGTTCCTGTGAACGCCGGAAATAGCTCGGGAAGGACTCCTGTATTCGGTTCAGAAATCTGTGGTGGCTTCAACATGAAATGTTTCGAGCTGTCTTTCTGAAATAGTTGGCAAGGAAGTTCTATGAGCATGTTAAAGGTTCACTGCAGCCATTTAAAAAAAATCTCATCATCAAATAATTTCTGCTTAACAATGCTAGCACAGATTGGAATATGTTCCGTGATTAATCTGACGGCATTGAGTAGTTAAGCACATTAGTCACCAGCTTCATTAATAAGTGCATCAACGACATTGTCCGAACTGTGACCGTACGTACATATCCCAACCAGAAGTCATGGATTACAGGCAACATCTGCACTAAGCTAAGGCTAGAGCTGCCAATTTCAAGGAATGGGACACTAATCCGGATGTTTATTTAAGAAATTGCGCTACGCCCTCCGACGAACCATCAAACAGGCAAAGTGTCAATACATGTCTAAGACAGAATCCTACTATACTGGCTCTGATGCTCGTCGAATGAGGTAGGGCCTGCAAACTATCACAGATTACAAAGGAAAACCCAGCCACGAGCTGCCCAGTGAAGCACCAGCTGTTCCGGATGACTGTAATCAAGCTCTCCGTAGCCAATGTGAGTAAGACCTTTTAAACAGGTTAACATTCACAAAGCCGTAGGGCCAGATGGATTACCAGGACATGTACTCAGAGCATGCACTGACCAGCTGGCAAGTGTCTTCACTGACATGTTTAACCTCTCCCCGACCCAGTCTGTAAAACCTACATGTTTCAAGGAGACCACCATAGTCCCTGTAACCTGTCTAAATGATTATCGCCCCGTATCACTCACATCTGTAGCCATGAAGTGCTTTGAAAGACTGGTTCAACACCACAGTACCCTCAAAGCTCATCACTAAGCTAAGGATCCTGGGACTAAACACCTCCCTCTGCAACTGGATCCTGGACTTCCTGACGGGCCACCCCAGGTGGTGAGGATAGGCAACAACACATTCACCACGCTAACCCGCAACACGAGGTGCGTGCTGAGTCCCCTCCTGTAGTCCCTGTACACCCACGACTTTCAGGCTGCATGCGGCTCCAACAACATTATTAAGTTTTCAGACAACACGACGGTGGTAGGCCGGATCACCAACAACGATGAGACAGCCTATAGGAAGGAGATAAGACACCTGGCAGTGTGGTGCCAGGAAAACAACCCCTCCCTCAACGTCAGAAAGACAAAGGAGATGATTGTGGACAACAGGAAACGGAGGGCTGAGCACACCCCCATTCAACGAGATAGGGCTGTAGTTGAGCGGGTTGAGAGCTTCAAGTTCCTCAGTGTCCACATCACTAAGGACCTATCATGGTCCAAACACACCAACACAGTCATGAAGAGGGCAATGCCTCTTCCCCCTCAGGAGGCTGAAAAGATTTGGCATGGGCCCTCAAATTTTCAAAAAAGTTCTATAATTGCACCATTGAGAGCATCTTGACTGGCTGCATCACCGCTTGGTATGGCAACTTCTTGGCATCCGACTGTAAGGCACTACAGAGGGTAGTACGTACCGCCCAGTACATCACTGGGGCCGAGCTCCCTGCCATCCAGGACCTCTATTCCAGGCTGTATCAGAGGAAGGCCCTAAAAATGGTCTAAGACTCCACTTACCCAAGTCATAGACTGCTCTCTCTGTTACCGCACGGCAAGCGGCACTGAAGCACCATGTCTGGGGCCAAAAGACTCCTGAACAGCTTCTACCCCCAAGCCATAAAACTGCTGAAGAGTTAATGGAATGGTTACCTGGACAAATGGTTAATTACAATTCAAAATAAAAAAAATAAAACACTATCCTGCACTGGCTCTATGCACACTCACTGGACTCTACCCACACACTCACACATACTACACTGTCACTCTAACACACACATACACATACTGTACACACACGCACACACACTACATATGCTCACACACACACACACACACATATTGATGCCACACACTCACGCAGACACACTTTCACACTCTTTCACACCCTTCACATACGCTGCTGCTACTCTGTTTATTATCTATCCTGATTGCCTAGTCACTTTTTTACCCCTGCCTAAGGTACATGTACATACAGTGCATTTGGAAAGTATTCAGACCACTTCACCTTTTTCACATTTTGTTAGATAACAGCCTTGTTCTAAAAATAGATTAACCATTTTTTTCTCATCAATGTACACACAATAACCCATAATGACAAAACAAACAAAAAACATTTCTAGAAATGTTTGCAAATGTTTGCAAATAAAAAACAGAAATGCTTTATTTACATAAGATTCAGACCCTTTGCTATGAGACTCGAAATTGAGCTCAGGTGCATCCTGTTCCCATTGATTATCCTTGAGATGTTTCGACAACTTGATTGAAGTCTTCCTGTGGTAAATTCAATTGATTGGACATCCACTCACCTGTCTTCATAAGATCCCACAGTTGACAGTGTATGTCAGAGCAAAAACCAAGCCATGAGGTCGAAGGAATTGTCCGTAGAGCTCCAAGCCCGGATTGTGTTAAGGCACAGATTTGGGGAAGGGTATCAAAACAAGTCTGCAGCATTGAAGGTCCCCAAGAACTAAATGTCCTCCATCATTCTTAATGGAAGGAGTTTGTAACCACCAAGACTCTTCCTAGAGCTGGACAACCATCTCTGCAGCACTCCACCATTCAGGCCTTTACGGTAGAGTGGCCAGATGGAAGCCACTCCTCAGTAAAAGGCACATGACAGCCCGCTTGGAGTATGCCAAAAGCACCTAAAGGACCATGAGAAACAAGATTCTGTGGTCTGATAAAACCAAAATGCCAAGCGTCATGTCTGGAGGAAACCATGCACCGCTCATCACCTGGCCAATACCATCCCTATGGTGAAGCATGGTGGTGGCAGCGTCATGCTGTGGGGATGTTTTTTGGCAGCAGGGACTGGGAGAATAATCAGGATCAGGGAAGAGATTAAAGGAGCAAAATACAGCGAGATCCTTGATAAAAAGCTACTCCAGAGCGCTCAGGACCTCAGTCTGGGGAGAAGGTTCACCTTTCAACAGGACAACGACCCTAAGCACACAGCCAAGTCTCTGAATTTCCTTGAGTGGCCCAGCCAGAGCCCGGACTTGAACCTGATCGAACATCTCTGGAGAGACCTGAAAATAGCTGTGCAGCAACATCCATCCTGACAGAGCTTGAGAGAAAATCTGCAGAGAACAATGGGAGAAACTCCCCAAATACAGGTGTGCCAAGCTTGTAGCGTCATACCCAAGAAGACTTGAGGCTGTAATCGCTGCCAAAGGTGCTTCAACAAAGTACTGAGTCAAGGGTCTGAATACTTTTTAAAAAAAAATGTCTAAAAACATGTTTGCTTTGTCATTATGTGGTACCGTCTGGAGATTGAGGAACCTTTTTTAAAAATATATTTATTTTACAATAAGGCTGTAATGTAACAAAATGTGAAAAAAGTGAAGGGGTCTTCACTGTATTACCTCAACCACCGTACCCCTGCACATTAACCCGGTACTCCTTGAGTATAGTCTTGTTATTTTATTGCATGACTATTTCCTTTTTTTTATTGAGCAATTCTTTCTGACTTTTTAACTCTGGGAAAGGGCTCATAAGTAAGCATTTCACAGTAAAGTCTACACCTGTTGTATTCGGTGCATGTGCCAAAACTTGATTTGATGAAGTACCTTCCAGTGATTGTTCCCAATTAAAAGGGTCACAAAGAAAATCACGTTTTTGACTGCACTGGACCTTTTAAGGAGTGAATAAAATGATCTTTGTGCAAAGAGGTTTGGTGGAAGATGATTGCTAACTGCCCAAAGAGTACTGTAATTGATTAATAGTTGGGCTAAAGTGGAGGATCCAGTGATAAGCTGGAGAGCCGTGGGTTTTCCCAGCAAGGGCACTGAGACGAAGTGGGCCACTGATTAATTTGTCATGAAGAGGTGCTTGATGGGAGTTCTGTCTCCAGGAGCACTGGGATGAAAAAGCCCCGTGATTGTCGCCAAGTTTTTAATTATGGCTTAAAGGTCTTGAGAGGGTGGAAGAAACTCCAACTGTTTCCAAGGGGGCTTTTGAAAACAGACTTAATTAAAGTCAATGGGATTGGAATGAAACCGGGCTCTGTCTGTCAATTATCCTCCTCAGTGTGTTGGGTAGGAAATGAGAAAGAGCCACATCCTCATATTATCCCTTTTGTATCTATCTTTACCAGGATGAGCATATACCTAACCTTTTAAAGTCAATATTGAAGTCGGTGTGACGAGATATCCACTGGTTAAAACACACCTGAGAAAGTGATAGCCTACTGTACATCGTTATGGTATCAGAGTGTCACTATTTGGATAATTCCCCTTTGATTCAATTGAATTTTCCCTCATAATTGAGAGGAGCGGCAAGGAGAGGAGGAGAGGAGACATCCTTTTGGAGATGTGGAGGTCCATTCTATGAATATTTCATGCAAATGGAGGGTGGGTGGCTCACCAGAGTGGAACACAGGGTATTGGAAGTCACTCCCTCATTTGATTAGGGAGATTGTTATTCAAATGTCACCATTTCCATACTAACCTGCCTGCCACCTCAATCCTACCCCCTTGAAAAAATAATTTAGATGTACATGGCCAGGTAATTTCTCCAGATTGGGAAGTGTTGGTTGATCTGGGAGTGTACATTTTCTTATCTATTTATTTGATTCTGTTTCCCTGAAAGATTTTGTCTCTTGCCATTCTAAAACATGCAAATATGTCCTGCAGATTGTGACTCACGATCTTCAACGTTTTATCGCTTGTGCTCATACTCAGCTTTAACAATGTAATTTAAATCTTACTCTTTCACCTTACTACTGACTCCTAATTATCCAGGTAAGCAATTTATCAAGCAATATCTTGATCGATAACTACCTGCTCATTTCTACTGTACATATGGGGGCATAAGCATTGATTGGCTGGTCTACAGTAATGTCAATTCCCACAAGGTATACATGATCATGCATGAATAGCATAGCAGTTGTTCAAATTCAAGCGAGGCATAACCGTGACATGTTGTGGACTGACATTGATTATACCTCTCTCCCCCACCTAACTTGCCATAGGTGTAAGTGTAACCTCCATGCTGGCCAGTGCACCTTTCGGGAGGGAAGCCTGCAGTGTGACTGTGAACACAACACGACGGGCCAAGACTGCACTCGCTGTGAGAGGGGCTTCAAAGCCAAGTCATGGAAACCTGGATCGTACCTACCCACCCCCAACGGATCCCCCAATACCTGTACGTAACCTACAATATAGCTACTAGTGATTCACATGGGTAACCGGGATCCCGGGACTGTCCCGTGAACACTCTTCACATTTCCTGAAAAAATTCAATGAGAAGACCCGGGAAATGACATCTTCCCCCAATACCGGCACTAATGCACAACATGCGCAGGATCAGATTAGCAAAAACATTTATAGCACATTATCCAAACAGGTTGTCACATGGAAGCCTTTAGCCTAGCTTATTTACTTCACACGAAGTCGCCATAAATTCAAAGCGCACACACAATTGACACTGCCGGACTGCACACATGACCCGAATGCAGTTAATACACCTGACAGGAAACCCATACAGTAGGTTTATTGACTGAGCTCTCTTGTTTCTAAATACTAATCAACCAAACCACCGTATAAGATTTTGTCATATTGCCGGTAATATGGACCTTGATTTCCAAGATGTCTACTTTAAAATAAAGAGACGTTTTGATTGTGCCAAATATATGTTCTGTGGCTGCACTTGTCCACAGGAACAAACTCTAAAGCTGCAGTATAGAGAAGGTTGAACTCTCCATAGCTCAGGCATGTCATGGCAATGACTGACTGGAAACAGCCACCCCTCATAGAGAACTCCCAGAGGAATCTAATTTACACTCACCACCACTACCATCTCTCTCATATCGCTCTCCCTTATCTCTCTCATGCTCTCTCATACACTATATGTACCAAAGTAAGTGGACGCCCCTTCAAATGAGTGAATTCTGCCGTTTCAGCCACACCCGTGGCTGACAGGTATATGAAGTTGAGCACACAGCCATGCAATCTCCATAGACAAACATTGGCAGTAGAATGGTCTTACTGACAAACTCATTGACATTCAATGTGGCACTGTCATAGGATGCCACCTTTCCAACAAGTCAGTTTATAAAATCTCTGCCCTGCTAGAGCTACCCCCAGTCAACTGTCATGTCTGTTATGTCATAAGGTGAATGCACCAATTTGTAAGTCGCTCTGGATAAGAGCGTCTGCTAAATGACTTAAATGTAAATGTAGGTTTAGTCTATAAAAGAATGTGTGCCTTTATTATTATTATTATTATTATTATTATTATTGTGAATATTCTGATAGTCACAAATGTGATGGGCCTATGCACAATTCCCTACATAAGGCACCTCTGCCACTGACATTACGTTTGTTAACAATGCAGAGAGACACGAGGGAAAATTCCCTCTTCTCCTGTCCTAGAGCCTAGGCTATTTTCCTAGCCAGTCCCACTCCTGTTGCGCATGAAAATGCACTGGGAATCTAAGATAAAGTAACTATCATTAGGAAATATCGGTGTAATTTGCTCTGAAACCTTTACATAGTGGCAGAGCCAAGCCAACAAGGTGGCGCGGGCGCTTTAAATTGGCACTTCTGAATAAAAAATAAAAAAATGTTGGCGGTATTTCGAGGGATAGATATGAATTATTCCCGGTATTGAAACTTGGTAGATTTTCGGGGAAATATTCATCCCTAATAGCTACTGTATAGACTTCCAACATGATACCATCCATACCATACTGTATCAACCATACTATACCAGGCACATACTAGATGGATTAAGTAATGGTTGAAGAGGAATTTGGGTCATCTGCTCTACACAGCCACAGAGGGGAGCAGCTGAAGCTGTCACATTTCAAAGGAGAGATGTCAGCAAGTTTGAGGAATCGTACAGATGTACACATATACATATGCAGAAGCACCCCATGCTATACTCACAAACTACAGAGGGAATGGGGGGCCTGCTGCTTCCAACGGCATCGAAAACCTCCAGCTCTCTTTTTCCCCCCAGACGTATTCATAAAAACACTGTAATTCTCAAAGATAACTGAGTAAACCTCAAGTATCTGTCTCTCTCTCTCTCTCTCTCTCTCTCTCTCTCTCTCTCTCTCTCTCTCTCTCTCTCTCTCTCTCTCTCTCACTCTCTCACTCTCTCACTCTCTCACTCTCTCTCTCACTCTCAGGTGATGCTGCTGGGACTCTTGGCAGTAAGTAAAGTCCTAATCAAATGGGGTAGAGCTTGTTGTCGCTTATTATTATTTTCTATTCTCTGTTCATATGCTATCCTTCTTTTGTCTTACTTATAGCACACTATCTTCGATAATGTGTCCCTCCCCTCTGATGTTGTGGCGGGTCCCTTCATTCTAATCACAACGATCCCACTCACAAATCCCATTTTTCCACAGTTGTATATCCCTTACTGCTGGTCTATAACTTACAAGGGGGAGGGGATTTAAAGTGTGCAGATGAGGGCTAATCCAGGGACATGATGTGAGAGGGATTGTGAGTGTATACACCAGAGTCTCTCATAGGGATTCTTTGCAGACCTATAGGCGATACTGTACTGCTACAGCTGTGGTGAAGTAACCATGTTGTTTTGGGAGATGGCCAAAGGATGATTTCATGGTATATCCACGATCAGCATTTTCCCATGTTAGTGCATCTGATATCATTTGACTGTTTTTCTCTACCTTCTTGGTGTGGTGCCCTCTCAGCACCCACAACAGTCCAGACTCCGCCAACAACCACACCTGCGTTGGCGACTACCACCAAGCCACCCACAGACCAACTGCCCACAATTACCACTATTATGGCAGGTGGGAAAGCAACTACGGTTGTAGTTTCTGACGGCCAGGCAGAGTGCCTGTCTAAAAGGAACACCGTCTGTGTCTGAAATGGCAGCGTATTGCCTATATTCAGTATATTGCCTATATTCAGTATATTGCCTATATTCAGTATATTGCCTATATTCAGTATATTGCCTATATTCAGTATATTGCCTATATAGTGTGCTACTACAGAGCCCTATGGGCCCTGGTCAAAAGTAGTGCACTACATGGAATAAAGTGCAATCGGACGCAGCCATAGTCTGAGGGCTCATCAACCTCCTGCTTCCTATTGACTTTTAAACCAGAGTACACTTACTAAAGCAGTACATACAGTAGAATGTGTCCCTGGTGCATTCCTGATGACCAGGAAATGTGTTGTCCTGCACAGCTGAAAGGGAAGGCAAGGCTATAATGTTGATGAAGCACAAAGGCAATGGAAGAGAGGAGTTGATGAGTCTTTGTCTCGGTTAGCTTGGTCATTTAGCATGTTGTAAAGTGGCTGGTTGAGTATGTGTGTTATACACTGTAGCTCACATACGTTGTTTTTACCAACCGCCCTACAGTTTGTGATGTATTGCATGTTAGAAAGAATATAACATATCTGCATTTGTGTTATCAGATAAGTAACAGTATTGTTTTTTGTAGTAAACAGTCGCTTCGTGTGTGTGTGTGTGTGTGTGTGTGTGTGTGTGTGTGTGTGTGTGTGTGTGTGTGTGTGTGTGTGTGTGTGTGTGTGTGTGTGTGTGTGTGTGTGTGTGTGTGTGTGTGTGTGTGTGTGTGTGTGTGTGTGTGTGTGTGTGTGTGTGTGTGTGTGTGTGTCTGTCTGTGAGAGACTTTTTGGCAACTAGGTTGTACTTTCACTAGATATCCTTCACTTATTATACTTCCATGGAATCTCCCATAATGTCAGGCTGGACAGAGAGTCTCCCATGGCCCAGCGATTTCTGACCTGTGTGTGTGTGTGTGGTTCAGCAGAGTGGAACCCCCCCCCCATGTCTCTGTCTCTACTGCTGTGACATGGCACAGTCCTATAGGCTCTGCGAGTGTGTGTTCCCTGTTAGTAGGGACTTCAAAACCTCCATAGTAACAAATGTAATTTTCAAATGCAAATAAAGTGCCCTTAGAAAGTATCACACCCCATGACCTTTTGCACATGCTGTTGTGTTACAGCCTGAAATTGAAATGGATTAAATTGAGATTTTGTGTCACTGGTCTACACACAATATCCCATAATGTCAAAGTGGATTTATGTTTTTAGAAAAACATTTTTTGTTGAAATTAATTAGAAATTAAAAGCTGAAATGTCTTGAGTCAGTAAATATTCAACCACTTTGTTATGACAAGCTGAAATATTAGTGTTTAACATGATTTTTGCATGACAGCCTCATCTCTTATTTTTCTCTTTTTTGTTGTTGTAAATTTTACTTATGAGCTTAAAAACTAAATATACACATGCAAACGACAACATACAGATGCACAGAAACATCCATAACATCACCCCTGCCCACCTGCTCACACCCCCATCTCCAACGCCCATATCATTCTCCACCACATGGCCTCAAACTGCACCCTTTTTTCCCTCTCCATAGCCCACGCACTTTCAACATTTAGATAATAAAGCATTTGACCTTTCCATTGTGTTAACGATGGAGGATTGGTTGATTTATTGTTTATAAGTACGTACATGTTTTTTCAATATGATTGGCGGGAAGAGTTTCGTCCAACCCATCGGGTATCTCACTGCACTCTCATATGCCATGTCTTTAAATATGTAGACAGATGGATTATAAAGTACATTTACATTGCAATACTTCTCACAGCCAACTTTCTAACTCCGCCCATGACTTTTGGACTTTATAGACTTCCCAGAAGGCATGTATTATTGAGTCATTGTTAGTTTTACACTTGAGACATGACTCTGCCGTTGTGCTGTAGAATTTAGGAATTCTGTCTCATGTAATAAATTCTATACATTAGTTTACAGTGCATTCGGAAAGCATTCAGACCCCTTGACCTTTTCCACATTTTGTTACGTTACAGCCTTATTCTAAAATTGATTAAATATATATTTTTCCTCATTAATCTACACACAATACCCTATAATGACGAAGCAAAAACATGTCGTTTAGAAATGTTTGCAAATGTATTTTATAACAAGTCAACTGAAATATTACATTTACATAAGTATTCAGACCCTTTACTCAGTACTTTGTTGAAGCACCTTTGGCAGTGATTACAGACTCGAGTCTTCTTGAGTATGATGCTACAAGCTTGGCACATCTGTTTTGGGAGATTTTCTCCCATTCTTCTCTGCAGATCCTCTCAAGCTCTGTCAGGTTGGATGGGGAGTGTTGCTGCACAGCTATTTTCAGGTCTCTCCAAAGATGTTAGATCGGGTTCAAATCCGGGTTCTGTCTGGGCCACTCAAGGACATTCAGAGACTTTTCCCAAAGCCACTCCTGCGTTGTCTTGGCTGTGTGCTTAGGGTTGTTGTCCTGTTGAAAGGTGAACCTTCTCCCCAGTCTGAGGTCCTGAGCACTCTGTACATTGCTCCGTTTAGCTTTCCCCTCGATCCTGACTTGTCTCCCAGTCGCTGATGCTGTAAAAGATCCCAACAGCATGATGCTGCCACCGCCATGCTTCACCGTAGGGATGGTGCCAGGTTTCCTCCAGAGGTGATGCTTGGCATTCAGGCCAAAGAGTTGTTTCTTTTGGTTTCATCCAGTTGAGGCGCTTCAAAAGAGGAAGGGGAGTACCATGCTCCTCAGTGAATTTCATAAATGTCCTTGTAAAATATTTTAAAATGTATCCTTTTTAGATAAAACTATACTAAATATATTCACGTCACCAAGTACCCGATTTAAAACACTCTATTTTGCAAAGGTCTGCAGTAGCCTCAACATCACTCGGTAAGATGGCACCGTGGTGTCGCCGGAGGAAAGCTAGTGTCCGTTCTCCTCTGGGTACATCGACTTCAATACAAAACCTAGGAGGCTCATGGTTCCCACCCCCACAAATAGACTTACACAGTAATTATGACAACTTCCGGAGGATGTCCTCCAGTCTATTAGAGCTCTAGCAGCATCAACTGACATGTTGTCCACCCAATCAAAGAATCAGATAATGAATCTAGTATAAGCATAAGCTACAGCTAGAAACCACTGCAGTGTATAAAATGTGGTGAGTAGTTGACTCCAAGAGAGAGAAAGACAATAGTTGAACAGTTTTTAACAAATTAATTTCTTCCAAAATGAAGGCCGAAGCAAGAGAGAAATAGAAAGAGAGTATGATTTTTTTCAGTTTCACCTACTTAGCTAGCAAATTCAGCTCGCTAGTTTAGCCTACTGAAACATCTAGCTCAAACAGAGGGATGCTATGTTAGCTAGCTGGCTATGACTTTTCAACACAACACTGGGTCAAGGTAAGCTTTTGGTATCGCAAATGTATTGCCACCGGGGCCCACCAGTGTAACTGCGTACTGATTATACACAGTAACGTTACTGCTTGATTGTAGCAGGTTTACTAACGCGTTTGATCTATTAGCTATATTGACTATGACTTTACTTTAGCTAATATGGTGACAACGATGTAGGCTGTTTGGCTTGGAACTGAGGCGTGGCGTCCGTCTGGCCACTCTGCCATAAAGGCCTGATTGGTGGAGTGCTGCAGAGATGGTTGTGCTTCAGAAAGGTTCTCCCATCTCCACATCTCCTAACCCTAACCCTATCTCTAGAGCTCTGTCAGAGTGACCAACAAGTTCTTGGTCACGTCCCTGACCAAGGTGCTTCTCCTCCGATTGCTCAGTTTGGCCGGGTGGCCTGCTGTAGGAAGAGTCTTTGTGGTTCCAAACTTCTTCCATCTAAGAATGATGGAGGCCACTTTATTCTTGGGGACCTTCAATGCTGCAGAAATGTTTTGGTACCCTTCCCCAGATCTGTGCCTCGACACAATCATGTCTCCAAGCTCTACGGACAATTCCTTCGACCTCATGGCTTAGATTTTGCTCTGACATGCACTTTCAACTGTGGGGCCTTATATAGAGAGGTGTGTGCCTTTTCTAAATCATGTCCAATCAATTGAAGTTGGAGTCCAAGTTGTAGAAACATTTCAAGGATGATCAATGTAAACAGAATGAACCTGAATTTCATAGCAATAGGTCTGAATACTTTTTATTTTTGTTTTATTATACTTTGATTTATCTCGGCAAGCAATAGGTCTGAATACTTTTTATTTTTGTTTTATTATACTTTGATTTATCTCGGCAAGTCAGTTAAGAACAAATTCTTATTTTCAATGACGGCCTAGGAACAGTGGGTTAACTGCCTTGGTCAGGGGCAGAACGTCAGATTTGTACCTTGTCAGCTCGGGGATTCGATCTTGCAACCATTCGGTTAGTAGTCCAACGCTCTAACCACTAGGCTAGGTATTTATTTTATTATTTTAAAAAATATAGCTGTAAAAATGTCTAGAAACATGTTTTCACTTCGTCATTATGGGTATTGTGTGTAGCTTGATAAGGACAATGTTTTATTTAATTGATTTTTAGAGTAATTTGGAAAAAGTCAACGGATCTGAATACTTTCCGAATGCACATAGCTCTGTGACTGTTTAAGGCACCATTGGCATCATGGTGAAATCTCTGAGCGATTTCCTTCCTCTCCAGCAACTGAGTTAGGACGGCCGCCTGTATCTTTGTAGTGACTGGGTGTATTGATACACCATCCAAAGTGTGATTTAATAACTTCACCATGCTCAAAAGGATATTCAATGTCTGCTTTTAGTTTTACCCATCTACCAATATGTGCCTTTTTTTGCAAAGCATTAGAAAACCTCCCTGGACTTTGTGGTTGAATCTGTGTTTGTAATTCACTGCTTGACTGAGGGACTTTACAGATAATTGTATGTGTGGGGTACAGAGATTAGGTAGTCCTGGAACTTAAGTTTAATTAAGACATTTCAATTTGAAATCTTTTGGACATCAGAGCAATGTTGAGGGAATCCTATTTGAGTCAGACAAGGATGTTCATATGATAGGTAAGAGCTGGTCATGGGTGCACCTCAGCTACGCTCAAGGTCCTAAACAACATCATAACCACCATCGATAAGAGACATTACTGTGCAGCAGTATTCATCGACCTGGCCAAGGCATTCGACTCTGTCAATCACCACATTCTTATTGGCAGACTCGACAGCCTTGGTTTCTCAAATGATAGCCTTGCCTGGTTTACCAACTACGTCTATGATAGAGTTCAGTGTGTCAAATCGGAGGGCCTGTCAGGGTCTCCCGGGTGGCGCAGTGGTTAAGGGTGCTGTACTGCAGCGCCAGCTGTAGCCCTATAAACTACCCCATACACTACCCACCACCGCGACCTGTACGCTCTCGTTGGTTGGTCCTCGCTTCATACTCGTCGCCAAACCCACTGGCTACAGGTTATCTACAAGTCTCTGCTATGTAAAGCTCCGCCTTATCTCAGTTTACTGGTCACCATAGCAGCACCCACTCGTAGCACATGCTCCAGCAGGTATATCTCACTGGTCCCCCCCAAAGCCAATTCCTCCTTTGGTCGTCTTTCCTTCCAGTTCTCTGTTGCCAATGACTGGAACGAACTGCAAAAATCTCTGAAGCTGGAGACTCATATCTCCCTCACTAGCTTTAAGCACCAGCTGTCAGAGCAGCTCACAGATCACTGCACCTGTGCATAGCCCATCTGTAAACAGCACATCTATCTACCTACCCATCCCCATACGGTATTTATTTATTTCTTGCTCCTTTGCACCTGTAACGACCGTTGGTGGAAGAAGGTGAGGACCAAAGTGTAGCGTGGTAGGTATCCATAATACTTTTAATCCAGAATGAATACACAAACAAAAACAACAAAACGGAACTGAACTGAACAGTTCCGACAGCTGCAACAAACACTAACCAGAAAATAACTACCCACACCCAACAGGCTGCCTAAGTATGGTTCTCAATCAGAGACAACGATTGCCAGCTGCCTCTGATTGGGAACCATACCAGGCCAAACACATAGAAATAGAAAACATAGAATGCCCACCCCAACTCACGCCCTGACCGAACTAAAACAAATACACAAAAAAGGAACTAAGGTAAGGGTGTGACACTACCCCCCCAAAGGTGCGGACTCCGGCCGCAAAACCTAAATCCATAGGGGAGGGTCTGGGTGGGCATCTGTTCGCGTTGGCGACTCTGGCGTGGGACGTGGACCCCACTCCACCATAGTCTTGGCCCACTTAAGTGGCGCCTTTGGAGCGGCGACCCTCGCCGCCAACCTCGGACTAGGGACCCTTGCAGCGGGCCCCGAATAGAAGTGGAGTGAAGGGCGACTCTATCAGCGCCGGAGTGAAGGACGGCTCTGGCAGCGCCTGACTGAAGGGCGGCTCTGGCAGCGCCTGACTGAAGGGCGGCTCTGGCAGCGCCTGACTGAAGGGCGGCTCTGGCAGCTCTGGACTGACGGGCGGCTCTGGCAGCTCCGGACAGGAGGGAGACTCTGGCAGCTCCGGACAGGAGGGAGACTGGCAGCTCCGGAACAGGAGGGAGACTCTGGCAGCTCCGGAACAGGAGGGAGACTCTGGCAGCTCCGGAACAGGAGGGAGACTCTGGCAGCTCCGGAACAGGAGGGAGACTCTGGCAGCTCCGGAACAGGAGGGAGACTCTGGCAGCTCCGGAACAGGAGGGAGACTCTGGCAGCTCCGGAACAGGAGGGAGACTCTGGCAGCTCCAGAACAGGAGGGAGACTCTGGCAGCTCCGGAACAGGAGGGAGACTCTGGCATCTCCGGACAGGAGGGAGACTCTGGAAGCGCCGGACAGGCGGGAGAACCTGGAGGGAGGAGACGGAGAGACATCCTGGTGCGTGGGGCTGCCACAGGAGGCCTGGTGCGTGGAGGAGGCACCGGATGGATCGGACCGTGGAGGCGCACTGGAGGTCTCGAGCACCGAGCCTGCACAACCTGTCATGGCTGGATACTCCCTGTAGCCCGGCAGGTGCGGCGGGGTGGAACAGACCGCACTGGGCTGTGCTGGCGAACTGGGGACACCGTGCGTAGGGCTAGTGCCATATAACCCGGGCAGAGGAGACCCACTGGAGACCAGATGCGCTGAGCCGGCTTCATTACTCCTGACTCGATGCCCACTCTAGCCCGGCCGATACGAGGAGCTGCGATGTAGAGCACCAGGCTACGCGTGCGCACTGGGGACACCGTGCGCCTCACGGCATAACACGGTGCCTTCCCGGTCAACCTCTCGCCACGGTAAGCACAGGGAGTTGGCTCAGGTCTCCTACCTGACTTAGCCACACTCCCTGTGTGCCCCCCCCAATACATGTTTGGGGCTGCCTCTCGTCCCTGTTGAGCTGCCGTGCTAACTCCTCATATCGCCGCCGCTCGGCTTTAGCTGCCTCCAGCTCTTCCCTGGGGCGGCGACATTCCCCAGCCGGTGCCCAGGGTCCCTTACCGTCCAAAATCTCCTCCCATGTCCATGAGTCCATTCCACACTGCTCCTGGTTACCACGCTGCTTGGTCCTTTTTTAGTGGGTAGATCTGTAATGATTCTCCTCTTCGTCTGAGGAAGAGTAGTCAAGATCGGACTAAAATGCAACGTGGTATGTGTCCATGTTAAATTTATTACAACTGAACACAAAATAACAAATGTGAAACAACGAAAATCTATACAGTTCTGCATGGTGAAAACACAGACACAGAAAACTACTACCCACAACCCATAGTGGGAAAACAGGCTGCCTAAGTATGGTTCTCATTCAGAGACAACGATTGCCAGATTCCTCTGATTGGGAACCATACCAGGCCAAACACATAGAAATAGAAAACAGAACAAAAAACAGAATGCCCACCCCAAACTCACGTCCTGACCAAACTAAAACAGAGACATAAAAAAGGAACTAAGGTCAGGACGTGACAGCACCCCAGTATCTCTACTTGCACATTAATCTTCTGCACATCTACCATTCCAGTGTTAAATTGCTATATTGTAATTACTTCGCCACCATGGCCTATTTATTGCCTTAACTCCATTATCTTACCTCATTTGCTGTATATATATGTATACTGTATATATATACTTTTTGTTTTCTTTTGTTCTACAGTATAATTGACTGTATGTTTTGTTTATTCCATGTGTATCTCTGTGTTGTATGTGTCGAATTGCTATGCTTTATCTTGGCCAGGTCGCAGTTGCAAATGAGAACTTGTTCTCAACTAGCCTACCTGGTTAAATAAAGGTGAAATATATATAAAAATTCAGATATACAAAACATTGCACTGCATAAAACGTACATTTTTGTCAATTGTATTTTTGTTAGTTATGTTTCAACATTCCCTCCATCTTGTGCCAATATCAGTTCTCTTTCAGTCTTTGTTCCAGTGGTATATACACTGCTCAACAAAATAAAGGGAACACTAAAATAACACATCCTCATCTGAATGAATGAAATACTTTTTTCTTTACATAGTTGAATGTGCTGACAACAAAATCACACAAAAATTATCAATGGAAATCAAATTTATCAAATTTATCAACCCATGGAGGTCTGGATTTGGAGTCACACTCAAAATTAAACCACACTACAGGCTGATCCAACTTTGATGTAATGTCCTTAAAACAAGTCAAAATGAGGCTCAGTAGTGTGTGCGGCCTCCACATGCCTGTATGACCTCCCTACAACGCCTGGGCATGCTCCTGATGAGGTGGCGGATGGTCTCCTGAGGGATCTCCTCCCAGACCTGGACTAAAGCATCCACCAACTCCTGGGCAGTCTGGTGCAACGTGGCGTTGGTGGATGGAGCGAGACATGCTGTCCCAGATGTGCTCAATTGGATTCAGGTCTGGGGAATGGGTGGGCCAGTCCATAGCATCAATGCCTTCCTCTTGCAGGAACTGCTGACACACTCCAGCCACATGATGTCTAGCATTGTCTTGCATTAGGAGGAACCCAGGGCCAACCACACCAGCATATGGCCTCACAAGGGGTCTGAGGATCTCATCTCGCTACCTAATGGCAGTCAGGCTACCTCTGGCGAGCACATGGAGGGCTGTGCGTCCCCCCAAAGAAATGCCACCCCAGGCCATGACTGACCCACTGCCAAACCAGTCATGCTGGAGGATGTTGCAGGCAGCAGAACGTTCTCCACGGCGTCTCCAGACTGTCACGTCTGTCACGTGTTCAGTGTGAACCTGCTTTCATCTGTGAAGAGCACAGGGCGCCAGTGGCGAATTTGCCAATCTTGGTGTTCTCTGGCAAATGCCAAACGTCCTGCACGGTGTTGGGCTGTAAGCACAACCCCCTCCTGTGGACGTCGGGCCCTCATACCACCCTCATGGAGTCTGTTTCTGACCGTTTGAGCAGACACATGCACATTTGTGGCCTGCTGGAGGTCATTTTGCAGGGCTCTGGTATTGCTCCTCTTGCTCCTCCTTGCACAAAGGCGGAGGTAGCGGTCCTGTTGCTGGGTTGTTGCCCTCCTATGGCCTCCTCCACATCTCCTGATGTACTGGCCTGTCTCCTGGTAGCGCCTCCATGCTCTGGACACTACGCTGACAGACACAGCAAACCTTCTTGCCACAGCTCGCATTGATATTCCATCCTGGATGAGCTGCACTACATGAGCCACTTGTGTGGGTTGTAGACTCCGTCTCCTGCTACCACTAGAGTGAAAGCACCACCAGCATTCAAAAGTGACCAAAACATCAGCCAGGAAGCATAGGAACTGAGAAGTGGTCTATGGTTATCACCTGCAGAACCACTCCTTTATTGGGGGTGTCTTGCTAATTGCCTATAATTTCCACCTGTTGTCTATTCCATTTGCACAACAGCATGTGAAATGTATTGTCAATCAGTGTTGCTTCCTAAGTGGACAGTTTGATTTCACAGAAGTGTGATTGACTTGGAGTTACATTGTGTTGTTTCAGTGTTCCCTTTATTTTTTTGAGCAGTGTATTTTTTTCTAAGAGGTTGTCAGTTGGATAGGCTCTCTGCAAGGTTTTGTATATCTTACCTATCATATGAATAAAAACATGTTTTCCCTTTGTAATTATAGGGTATTGTGTCTAGATGGGTGAGAATATCAATTTTTTAAAATCCATTTTGAATTCAGGTTGTAACACAACAAATGTGGAGTAGGTCGAGGGGTATGAATACTTTCTGAAGGTATTTAAAATTCCAAATTTGTTTTGTTTAGGTCTCTGACAAAGCGAGAAATTCTTTGCATATCATATCCACCAATTGCGTCAAGCAAGCTGTGTTTGTGCTCAGTTTTAGTATGGAAGAGGGGCTGGATTCAATCCGTATTCCCAAAATATTGCGGAAGGTCTGCTTTTAGCTATTTTGACATTTAAAGGCAATGTTTCTGCGTTTGAGGACACTGCATTCATGGTGTGTCTGCTCAATCGGAAATTACCATTACATTTTAATGCGGATCTTCCTTGATACTTCCACATTATGGATTGAATCGAGCCCTTAGTTTGTAAAGTGCACTTAAATCTAAGGGCCATCCCCACAGAAGCAGCTTAGGACAGGGTACTGTGAAGTCAGCTACTCTACATAGCGAAAGTGATACACTGTTGTCCACAGTGGAGCACTACAGGGTCAGTTGTCCATTTCGCTGAGATGGGTCTTTATAACGCCATGGGTTCAGTTACCGTTTTAGTCTGAGATTACCTGGCCTATGCTTAAAATATTCATGATAGCTTGAACTATTCTATGGTATGAAAGGGATGAAATTTGTATTTTTTTATTTCATCATTGGAAGCCTATAGATGTGTCACTAGCCATTTTGTCCTGATGAATTCTGGAATATTCTCAATATTACTATGTAAGAGGAAAGGTCATGGTTCTTTATGAGCGCCTCCTTCTGATACCTTTCTCTGCGGTGTCACAAGTATCAGAGGGAGATTTGAAAACAGTCATCTACTGAGTACTGAGTTATGAATGTGCTCAACATTGATGATGGCGGCTTCTAGGCAGCATCCACTTAAGGTGCTTTTCAGTAAAAATAAATGAAGGTTCCATATTTATTCAGCATGCTTGTTCTTTAGACAATTCTCACTCATTCTCACCTGCTTGTTTGTCAAAATGGCTGCCCAAAGTACCAAGGCAGCCTTTTCTCGACCTGGAGGGCTGATCCTTTTTCTTCTTTCTTTTTTTCTTTTTCTTTTACCAGGCAGGTCAATTTACAACAAATTCAGGAAAAGTTCAGACTTAGATTGTAATGAATATGATTATGAACAGTGATCATTACCTGCCAATGTCTACCCCAAGGCGTCTCTTGGGTTGCATACATGCACACACAACAGTGTAACTCCACCATCAAGAGGCTGAGAGTGCTCTCTGATCTAGATGAACAAGCTGTCTCATCAGGGAGCAGATCTTCTCTGGGAAACCTTCTCTAAATTGGTTGGCCATTGTGGCAGATGGTAAAGGGGGGGGGGGGTAGGGGAAAGCTGTACATGTCCCAACCTCTGTAACTTTGTGTTACCCCACAGCTGCAGTACATTGTGACTTGCCTCAGTACCCACCTCTTGTCCACATACGTACACGTACACGTGGTTCCAATGTAGCCCAGATAGTTTACCCGAAGGTAAATCCTCCTCCAGCACTCATAAGGTTTCAACATGGCTACTACCGCACCCGAACAAAGCCATGGTGTTCAGACATGTAAATACAGATCATAAGAAAGCGGAACATGACCGACTTGAATTCCCCACATTGATGCCACAAAGATATGCCCCAGCAAGTGTCCCAAAGTACATGCATAAGCATTTCCTTAATGATATGAGGTTGTGTGTGTGTGTGGTACCCAGCGTGTAAAAACCTGTCCCGGCCGATAATTGGGTTTCTTTTTATGTAAAGATTGATTTGGAAGTTTGTCCCTTTGGCCATGCGCTAATGATCAACCACTGGGGAGGGATACAGACTTAATAAAACATCAGCATGCCAGACAGCAGGAAAGCTCCCACTGTTCCAAGTGCACCCCGCTGAATCCCAATGCGCCCATCTGCAGGAGGAGGCCGAGTCGCTCACTACAGGGAGACTCTACACTTTACGCTACACCTGAAGCACGTTGCCGCATAATATTAGTGTGATTTAAATATTGGGCATACGGGAGAATGAAAACATGATTTGGTTATTTGGCAAGGGCAAAGATTTGTGTGTGTGTGAGAGCGGTGTGTGTGTCGGCGTGTTTACTAGAGTACTTGCTCGTGTGTTTATTAGTGTGTGCATGCTTTTCTGTGTGCCTGTATTTCTGTCTCTCAGCCAATGTACCTTTGTTTTTGTTAGAAGCTTACCATTCATTGTTAGAATACTTCAAAACGTCAGACCCTAACGAGATACTGTATGACCCCGATTTGTCTTCTGTGCCAAACAGACATCACCACCTTCACTGACATAGTGACAGCTGTGGTGGGTCCCACATCCAGCACAAAGCTCAGTGACTCCCTAACTGACACGCCAGGTTGGAAACTAGTGAGATGAACACTAGGCATTAGGCATTTGATAGTAGGTAACGTAGTAGTAGTAGCTAGTGGTACAGTGCGGAGAACAAGTATTTGAAACACTGCCGATTTTGCAGGTTTTCTTACTTACAAAGCATGTAGAGGTCTGTAATTTTTATCATAGGTACACTTCAACTGTGAGAGACGGAATCTAAAACAAAAATCCAGAAAATGACATTGTATGATTTTTAAGTAAATAATTAGCATTTTATTGCATGACATAAGTATTTGATACATCAGAAAAGCAGAACTTAATAGTTGGTACAAAAACCTTTGTTTGCAATTACAGAGATCATACATTTCCTGTAGTTCTTGACCAGGTTTTCACACACTGCAGCTCCCTCCAAAGATTTTCTATTGGGTTCAGGTCTGGAGACTGGCTAGGCCACTCCAGGACCTTGAGATGCTTCTTCACTCCTTAGTTGCCCTGGCTGTGTGTTTTGGGTCATTGTCATGCTGGAAGACCCAGCCACGACCCATCTTCAATGATCTTACTGAGGGAAGGAGGTTGTTGGCCAAGATCTTACGATACATGGCCCCATCCATCCTCCCCTCAATACGGTGCAGTCGTCCAGTCGCCTTTGCAGAAAATCATCCCCAAAGAATGATGTTTCCACCTCCATGCTTCACGGTTGGGATGGTGTTCTTGGGGTTGTACTCATCCCTCTTCTTCCTCCAAACACGGCGAATGGAGTTTAGACTAAAAAGCTCTATTTTTGTCTCATCAGACCCATTCCTCCTCTGGATCATCCAGATGGTCATTGGCAAACTCAGATGGGCCTGGACATGCGCTGGCTTGAGCAGCGGGACCTTGCGTGCGCTGCAGGATTTTAATCCATGACGGCGTATTGTGTTACTAATGGTTTTCTTTGAGACTGTGGTCCCAGCTCTCTTCAGGTCATTGACCAGGTCCTGCCGTGTAGTTCTGGGCTGATTCCTCACCTTCCTCATGATCATTGATGCCCTACGAGGTGAGATCTTGCATGGAGCCCCAGACCGAGGTCGATTGACCATCATCTTGAACTTCTTCCATTTTCTAATAATTGCGCCAACAGTTGTTGCCTTCTCACCAAGCTGCTTGCCTATTGTCCTGTAGCCCATCCCAGCCTTGTGCAGGTCTACAATTTAACCCTGATGTCCTTAAACAGCTCTTTGGTCTTGGCCATTGTGGAGAGGTTGTAGTCTGTTTGATCGAGTGTGTGGACAGGTGTCTTTTTATACAAGTAACGAGTTCAAACAGGTGCAGTTAATACAGGTAATGAGTGGAGAACAGGAGGGCTTCTTAAAGAAAAACTAGGTCTGTGAGAGCCGGAATTATTACTGTTTGGTAGGTGATAAAATACTTATGTCATGCAATAAAATGCAAATTAATTACTTAAAAATCATACAATGTGATTTTCTGGATTTTTGTTTTAGATTCAGTCTCTCACAGTTGAAGTGTACCTATGATACAAATTACAGACCTCTACATGCTTTGTAAGTAGGAAAACCTGCAAAATCGGCAGTGTTTCAAATACTTGTCCTCCCCACTGTATGTGTAAAGTCTGATCACCTCAAACTGTATATTAATGCAAACTCCTTTTATTAGTCTAGGCACTTTTAGTACCCACACTTAGATTAGTCTCAGTGGTTTTGTAGAATAGATTTTTGTAGAAAAGACTATATATACAGCATGTTTGTCTATGATGCTAGACAACATCTGGAGAGCATTGGTGTGTAAATGCAATAAGCCTCTCAATTACCTAAATTACCTCATTGCTGGCTCAGTAAATGCTTTCCAATTGTTCCCTCAAGTGCTGCTTCTGGCAACAGATCAAACGTCTGTGCCAGCCACGATACCAGCCACTCTTCCAGCCAGTATGTCAGACACTGTGCCAGTCTCTGCCAGTCCCGACCAGACAGACAGTCCATCCTTAACCACAGTGAACTTTCCCCCAATGGAGGTAAATCCCCCCACAACCACAGTGAGAGCGCAGCCGAAAGGTAAGTACCCTGAAACACCAGAGGAATCACTGACCTCTGACCTCTCACCCTTACACTACATGAGCTTTAACATCTCAAATAATACTTTTTTCTCCAAATGTCTTTTGATATTGTTCAGGGATCTAAATGTATGAATATTGGTTAGACTATTCTTGAAACACATCCACTTTGGACATATTGATGGTCACATGGATTTTCTGTGACTTAATCATTTAGTACATTTTACAAAAGTTTGGGACTATAAGAATAGCAAAGCAAACCTGGGTTATGATACCATAAAACATCATAACTGACTAGCAATTTTACATTGATGTAATAATAGAAATGTTGATTGTTGTGCTTCATCCGTGTTAACTAATGAGAGCAATACAAGACAGGACACATGATGAACTGAGCACAGTGGCGTAGTAGTGTTTGTGATCTTACTCCTACTAAAACACTTTGTCCGTCTCACAATCTGTGTCTCGTAAACCATCTGTTTTAAACCGTCTTGCCTGTAAGCAAAACTGAGACCAGGGGTTAACAGCAGATTAAACTGTGGTTTAATGGGAACAGTCAAGTGACGCACTGGGTCCTTGAAACAGACGCGTAAGAGAGACCGGCAGGAGAAACAAAACGTCTTCATTGTTTGGCAGAGGAAACCCAAAGAAGCCTGTAGACTGTCATATTTACCCCTATTAACCTCTCCCAGTGTGAATCAGGTCTGCCAGAGGCCATAGAGTGCCTTATTCTCCCCAGAGGTTGCACTGGGGTAAAGAGATTAAACATGATTACTGGGCTAAAGTAGTCCTGAAGGCAAGGTATGGTATAAGGGCCATGATTACTGACCTCTTAACATCTCCATGTGCTAGGCTACTTACACTTTAGGATTCCCTGTCTGGTGCCAGCTACTAGCTTAGTAGTGTCCCTCAGTGCCAGGTTGGAGAATTAGAACAGAGCTTTGCTGTTGTATTCACTGTACAAATGCTACATGGAAGAGACAGTGAATGTGGGAGTGAATTGGGGTGTTTGGAGAGTATGGAATGCATACTTTGAGAGGACCAATGATTAAAAAAAAAGTTTAAGTCATGATATCATTCCGTGCTGTGTTTTGGTCTATTGACCGAGACGTTTTGGGTAATAAATTAAAAAAATACAGAAGGTGAGAAGTTGGCCAAGTGTTTTCTACTCTCTTGTTTGGAAGGTAAAATACCCAGCAGGCTCACTATCCCCCAGGCTCTGGCAGCATGTTGAGTTCATCCCAGGGCTTTCCCAGAACACAGATTAAACTGCCTACTTTCATTCCCTCGGGAATGTTTGATAGGAAAAGGAATGCAACAGAACATTTCACACCACCTGCGATAGAATGGCACCAAAGTGCTTTGTGGCGCTGGACTTTTGAATCAAATGGTCATTCTGTTTGTTGCTCTCTTACCGCCTTCCTCCTGCCGAGCAAGGGTCTGATGATATCCACTGTTCACAAGGAAAGTGCTGCCACTGGACACAATCAGCAGCCAGGAGCGATAAATCATTTAAAAAAAACGCTATCATTTGTGTAGCATCATCTTTTTCTGGAGCACAGCATCGAGCCAGCAATACTAGTGCTGGGGGCCAAAGCTCAAGCCTTTTCTGATCTATTTCTGAATACCAATTGAATGAACAGCTGCTAAATATTTCACAAGCCGGGAGAAGACAGGTCGTGGTAAGGGAGAGCAAACCAGGCAAGTTACGGAGCCTGTGGAGATAGATACAGTAGATAGATACATGAAACCATAACAGGATGGAGGCACGGAGCCGTGTCCTTGAGGAGTAGCCACAGGGCAGATGCAGGGGAAGTGATGATATCTGGGCATGGGGTATCCCATTTCTACTGATACTGACAGAAATAGGGGAAAGTTGAATGCTGTAGATATCACAAGACGATGCCAGCGAGCCAACATCAAAATATTATAAATATAGCGGTGCAGTGGTTAGTATGCCATCTTAACAACTGATTGGTGTGATTTTTTTCTGTACACAATTGCAGTTACTGAATCATCTGATGCAGCTGATGCCACATCTGACTCAGTCACACCATCATCTGATGCAACCACTCCAACATCAGTTGGATATACTCTCACACCTGACAGCACAACGACAACTTCTTACACAGTGACTTCTGACACAAGTACCACAGCATCTGACACAAGTACTACTACATCTGACACAAGTACGGCTACATCTGAAACAAGTACTACAACATCTGAAACAAGTACTACTACATCTGACACAAGTACGGCTACATCTGAAACAAGTACTACAACATCTGAAACAAGTACTACTACATCTGAAACAAGTACTACTACATCTGACACAAGTACCACAGCATCTGACACAAGTACCACAGCATCTGACACAAGTACCACAGGATCTGACACCAGTACCACAGCATCTGACACAAGTACGGCTACATCTGAAACAAGTACTACAGCATCTGACACAAGTACCACAGCATCTGACACAAGTACCACAGCATCTGACACAAGTACCACAGCATCTGACACAAGTACCACAGCATCTGAAACAAGTACTACAACATCTGACACAAGTACCACAGCATCTGACACAAGTACCACAGCATCTGACACAAGTACCACAGCATCTGAAACAAGTACTACAACATCTGACACAAGTACCACAGCATCTAACACAAGTACCACAGCATCTGACACAAGTACCACAGCATCTGACACAAGTACCACAGCATCTGACACAAGTACCACAGCATCTGACACAAGTACCACAGCATCTGACACAAGTACCACAGCATCTGACACAAGTACCACAGCATCTGACACAAGTACCACAGCATCTGACACAAGTACTACATTTGACACAAGTTCAACAACAACTGAGAGAAGTACTACAATATTTGACACAATTACGACACTATTTGACATTAGTATTACACCTTCTGTCACTAGTACTAACACAGTTGACACAAGTACCACAACATTTGACACAAGTACCACAACATTTGACACAACCACCACAGTATCAGACACAAGTATCACAACATTTTACACAAGTACTACATTTCTAACAAGTACTAAAACATCTTACACAAATATTTATTTTGACACAAGTTCTACAACAACTGACACAAGTACTGTATCTGACTCAAGTAACACAATATTTGACACAATGACTTCAACATCTGATATATTTACCACAACTTATGGCACTATTACTTCAGCATCTGATGTATTCACTTCAACATCTGGTGTGCCCTTTCTGGCATCGGACACAGTTACTCCAGCATCTGATGTAGTAACACCACCAACAGATGGATTTACCTCACCCCCTGATGATACATTTATTCCAGCATCTGAGGGAGATACACCCGCCTCTGACGTGGCTACTTCAGTATCTGATGGACTGACCTCACGACCTGATGACGCTCCTTCAACACCTCAAGCAGTTCCTCCAACTCCCGACACGGTTTCCTCAGCACCTGATCCTCTACCCCGTACACCGGGTAGAGACACCACCCAAGCTCCAGACAAATCGACTCCAGCACCTGACACAGATACCTCAACATCTGATGCTGCTACCCTGGCACCTGTTGTAGCTACTACAGCTCCAGACTCATCTTCAGCAGTTCCTGATCCTGCTACCCCATCTCCTGATGTAGGACCAGTTCCTGATTCAGTTGATCCAGCTCCCGATGTAGGACCAGCTCTTGATTCATTTGATTCATTTCCTGATTCAGTTGATCCAGCTCCCGATGCAGGACCATCTCCTGATTCAGTTTATCCAGCTCCTGATGTAGGACCAGCTCTTGATTCAGTTGATTCATTTCCTGATTCAGTTGATCCAGCTCCTGATACAGTTGATCCAGCTCCTGATGATGCTGTTGATCCAGCCCCTGATACAGTTGATCCAGCTCCCGATGATGCTGTTGATCCAGCCCCTGATGCAGGACCAGCTCCTGATTCAATTTATCCAGCTCTTGATTCAGTTGATTCAGTTCCTGATTCAGGACCAGCTCCTGATGCTGCCGCTCCAATGCCTGATGCTGGGGTCGGTGAGAAAGTGGAAAATAAAGAAGAAAATGTTAAAGAGGAAAAAGGTACACCGTGATATAGCAACAATACCCTCTTATTTTTTTCATTTACAAGTATATGAATATTCCATCAGTAAACTATGGTAAAACTGCAAATATTGAAGGAACTATCCCACTGGGCACAGAAGTAATTTCAACGTCTAGTTTTGATTTTATATTTGGTTGGCCAATCAGTTTTCTATATTGATTCAACAACATGACATAGCAAAAATATTCTAAAATTATGTGGAGCCAACGTTGAATTAACCAATATTTGCCCAGTGGTATATTTAGAATGAACAATGTTATCCTCTAATGTACAGTTGTGTATGCAGTCTATATGCTGCTAATAGGCAGTTGTGTCAGTAAGGTTTTATGACCTTCACACGAGCTGTTTCCTTATTGTCTCAACCATTTGACAAAGCCCTTATCTAAAGGGTCATTCAGCATGAATAAACAATGAGTAAAAAGTTTGAAGTTGCTTTTTTTCTGATCTCTCAATCTCTCCGGTGTACACAGTTACCCCCATAACTGAAGCCAAAGGGGAAAGCAAAGAGGAAGAGAAAGAGAAAAAAATATTTTCAAACGAAAGACAATGAGAAAAAAGGTATATTGATTAACAGTAGTCTAGTAGTATTTGTACTGTATGTTGTGTGTGTTGCAAAATATAGTTGTGTCAGATTTAAAAATAGTTTAGTAGGATCCAACAACTCAACTCTGTTATGGAAGCAGATGGGGATCTGTGAAACTCACTCCTCAGCCTGAAGTGAATTCACTTGAGCTGCTGAACAGTTAGCTTTTTGGTGGAGCAACTGGGTAGACACTTCAGAAGGGGGGTCATGTGTGTTTGCGAGGCAGAGGTCCTGGGTTCAAGCCTTGATATGAGCTGAATCAGGAGGAAGCGGTAGTCGTTAAGCAAGCGGCGTGACATCCTTTACAATGGTGCCAATTGACTCAGATCTGCAGTTGCGCTCAGCTCAATGCTGGGTTCCCCGTGGAGGGAATTTGGGGGGGTGAAGGTAGCAGATGGGGATCTGTGAAACTCCACTCGCGCTGCCGAACAGCTAGCTGGGTAAGACGCTTCAGGAGGGCGGCCATGTTTGTTTGCGAGGCAGAGGTCCCGGGTTCAAGCCTGAATCAGGAGGGAGCGGTACTCGCTAAGCAAGCAGCGTGACGTCCTTTACATTAGCGTTAGCATGTCAATTTGTAGTGGTGTCAGTAACCATTCATGTTGAATTCCCTGAACCAACTCAATGGGGTTGAAGTTGGAGTGTTAGTCACCTGGTTGCTATAGGAAAACATCCCCACTGGGTGTCAGAGCGCAAACAGATAATTGATGGACAAAATAGGTTGCGGAAAAGCCATTTTTGGATGAGCCCATGTCCCAGTAGGATACCTGATCCATGGTTTCAGGAGACTATTGACTCAAAGCACCAGGCCGCTGACAAGCATTAGAAGTCGTCTGTGTGTTTTGTCAAACCTAGAGCAGCTAATGTATTTTTGTTGTTGACAAGGATCATGTGGTACAGAATATGCCACATAGTATTGTGTGGGTGATTCTGTCACCACTCAGACTCCACTCATCAGCTGTAGCCGAACCAGTATTGCAAACTAAACATCTTTGCAATGGACTATGATTCCAATCACTTGATTTGGCACTAAACGGGAGAAACGGACTGAAGCTCATTTCGTGTTATGTTTAAATGTTCAAAGAAAATAATTATTACGTTTCCCTAATAAACACAACCCAGGTAGACATTTTATTGCTGGTGAGATGGATTGTCTGAATGGGACTGAGATTTTGTTCTTGTAGAGGAATGAATATCTACACTTTGTGAATGACTAAACGTTGTGGTAATATACAATACTGTGTGTTAATGTGTAGATTTCAATGGTTTATGGAATGTATGAGGTCTTTCTCTGTGAATCATGCAAGATGTCTGAGCAGTTGGCACCCTATTGTGTTTCAGGATTCCTTTGGCATCAATTGTATATTTTAGTAGCCATGATATTTCAGACACTGTGTAGTAGAGGCTTGTACACATTGGCATGTTAGTATTATCTATAACACAGTTAAATAGATCCTTTATTTCCCAAGCGGTTGTAAAACTGTTGATTCCTGGTGGGTCCAAATACAGCGAGTCTAAGGTTGCATACGTCCAGTTTCAAGGTAAGACATGATTTACCACACTGAAGCTTTGAATCTGTTTGGACTAGAGAACTGTGGAAAAATGACCAAAGTTTGTCCAGTCTTTTTCCTTCCTTCATTCATTTGTCTTTTTTTTTCCCCCCATGCGTTTTTATGTTGCACGTTTGGGTTTTGTTTGCTTCGTAAGGTAAGCAACTTATTTCCCCTCCATTTATAGTATTACTGTCGTTACCTTTTTATTGTGAACTTGTAATGAAATCTCAGAACCTATAGGGTCTGTGTTGCAACGGATTGTATAGTGTCATTTGTGTGGATGACTGTGTTAACTGTGGATTCCTTTGTGAGATAGTGACCATTCTTTCAACAATCTGTAGGGTAATAGGCCCATTAATTTGTGATAAGCTGTTTTTGCGCCCCCCCGTCCCCCCCGTCCCCCCGTCCCACTGCTCTACTCTGTGGTACAGCAGGTCTTCATATTACACCAGCAGCATCTTTTTTAAATAGCGTGTCAATAATGAATCCCCTCTAAGCAAAGAGATGTAACATGATGCCTGATTAAATAACTAAACTGTCAGCTAAATCGTCTTGTACATTAGCATTAAAAACAATTTTATTCAGATTCTTGTAGTATGATGGAACAAACTCCTAAAGCATTATAAGCTTCATTGTGACATCATATATATATATATATATATATATATATATATATATATATATTGATTTACACCTAATTAAAATAATTACACCTAATTAAAATATTATATAATATTTTAATTAGGTGTAAATCAATGAATCAATCAAAAACATATATAATGCAAACTAAATTGACACCTTGGTGTATTTGCTCTACCAATTGTTTTTATCCCTTGGTAAATCAATGTGCAGTATTCAGAGGCCTGATTGGTAGCTGGCTGAATACGGCAGATTTGAGCTTATTGAGGTCAAGTGATTTCCCATGGGGCCACAAAGTCAGGAACTGGTTTCTGAACTAAGCATACTTCAGCTCTATGGAGCTAGCTATGTCTTGCCTATTTGGCTTTTGTATGATGAGTGAAACAGTTTTGGGGTATACCTAAATCTCTGAGTGCTACCTCTGCATTTGAATAGGACTCCATTCCTCCTCTTCCTCTTCCTCATCCACCAGCACCTTGTACTAACCCTACTCTGCTCTTCCCCCCCTGTCAGACTGCGAGTGCTATGGCCACTCGAACCGCTGCAGTTATATTGACTTTATCAACATCGTGACTTGCGTCAGCTGTAAACACAACACTAGGGGGCAGAACTGTCAGCACTGCCGACTGGGATTCTTCCGGAATGTCTCTGCCGAGCTGGACGATGAGAACGTTTGTATAGGTCAGTTAGGATCTCTCCTCACTGTCTCACCACGCAAACTCCACACTCAACGCACTCACTATAAACAGCTATGAAGAGTTTAACCCGTTTGCCCATCACTGACATGTCCACACATACAGCATTTTACCACTGACTTTCTTCATGAACATTTACACGTGGATATGCACGTTGGAAAAGGTTGATGAAGACGTTGATAAAGGCATAACAAGACAGCTTATCATTTTTGTATTGCCTTCAATCCCTACTAATTGCCTGCAAACCTCTGTGACGTGTCTCCTGTATGACCCCGTTGTAGCTCAACAGGATTAAAAGCCCGATCCTTCGACCATGCTAACGGCTAAAGAGAATCGTAGAAGCTTAGCTGATCATTTCTTTAGAAATGCTTTGAAAACATACCATAGCAGCCTTTATAAAAATGCTAAGGAATTACAATTACACATGCAGGATATAAAGAGGTCAACTGTCAGTGTACTTTCACATATCATCTGCCATACGTATTAGAATTGTGCTTGGTAGTGCCCATGCGTCCTATTCCACTCCCCACTTATCATTGGGTAAGGTGAAAGTAACTGTACACTTAAAGAATACAGCCAGTGCCAAAATTGCATTTAACAATCACTAATTTTAAACAACATGTAACATTCGGGTGCATTTCTAAACTATTTATTTGGACAAAAAAAATGACAATTCCAACCAATGAGTTTTAATGGTTTAATTACTGATTTTTATACACATTTATAATAAATAGTCTTACCTTTTTTAAACCCATTATTATGTTTACCTTAAAGTAATATCAGAGCCATTCATCAGTGTAGTAACATTTTACTACACAAATACCACTACACATACCATTGCACTACCACAGCACAGTACCGAGCAGGAATGATACAATGGCATACTGACACCTACTGGAGGCTCACTCAAACACAACTGGGTCGTGTTCATTTGGACATGCAACAGACAATGTTTTGCAACCGAAATAAAAATCAGCATTTCTTACTTGGAAAGTTATTCTGTTTGGTGCCAAATGAACACAACCCTGTTTTACCGGTTTCCGCTTGGGCAAAGCTGATATTTTTCTCAATGATTAAACAATGATGTCAGCTGAACTCTTAAAACACACGTTGTATGACATTTTATCCAAATAGGTTTGCCACAGAATTCAGTGCCAGTGTTATAAGACACAGCTGTGAATTGGGCCTGAAGTCTTCAGGCAGAAAACAAGACATACACTAGAGAACATGGCTTGAAGCAGGTATTACAGAGAAATAGTAAAGCACTGCCTCATGCTGTCATAGTTTCCTCAGGGTGAGAGAGACGCCTTAGGGAACAAGTCAAAACCGACAACGCCTACATTTTCCCTTCAGGTAAAGAGATGAAATGTTCATAGAATCGTCAGTATCAAACGGATAGCCTACCACTGACCTGTTCATCTTTATATGAGCACATGTGACCAGGACTAGTGAAACTGCTGTTTCAGCTAGATTGATGAGTACTGATCTTAGATGTACTGTATTTCTACCCTTACTAAAGCAGTAATGTGTTGTTAATCCCTTTTGTGCAGAGTGTAATTGTAATCAGCTGGGATCCTTCCATGCTCGCTGCAACGACACAGGGTTCTGCCAGTGTAGAGATGGCTCCATTGGGCCGAAGTGTGAGGACTGCCTGCCTGGATACAGCTGGAGACAAGGTTGCTCCCGTAAGTTGGGGTGTGCGTGGGTGTGTGAAGGTGAAGTTAAATGAAAGGTAAAGTTAAGACCAGTAGCCTACAGTTGAGCAGTTTGCCAATTGAATGGGAATCAATGCACAGTGAGCTCCATGAGTCCTTTCAAGGTCATGTAACAATCTGGCAAGCTTCACTGTATAATCAGTCCTTCAACAGAAAATGTCAACCGTACAGGTAAGGTCAAAACAGGTGTCTTGTTAATGTATAGTACTCGTGGCCAAAACCAGTGAACGTTTCTCAGGGTGTCCTTCAGCGACTCTAGGCTTGAGTCATTCAGTTTTCACACTGATCCTATTCCCTTTGTTTCCTCCCTCCCTCTCCTCCCTGTCTCATCTCGTAGCCAACGTCTGCGATGATGACTTCCTGCTGTGCCAGAATGGAGGCACCTGCTTCCAGAACCAGAAGTGTCTGTGTCTGCCAGAGTATAAGGGGGTGCTGTGTGAGCAGCTGCTCTGCGAGGGAGAGAGGGGCTGCAGCGGTGCCTCTGCCTCCTACGTCAGCCTGGCCGCCATGCTGAGCTGCCTTCTAGCCAACGCCCTGCTTAGAATAGTCACTGCTTGCTGAGCCACAACCAGGACAGCTGGAGCACACCTGGCTGTAGTATTGGGACCCTCCACCCGCCGCGCTAACCTCAGTCTCACGGTGCCGTTGCATTCTGAAACATTGTTTGCGGGGCGCCAAGCCTCTCGTCGCCTCGCCACAATGAAACAAAGAGAGAGTTCCTCTCTGGCTCTCATTCTGAAAGCCAGTGCTTGAAAGAATGTATACCAAAAAAAAAATCACTATCTAAGAAAAGTTTAAAGAGCGAAGAGTATTCTTTATGAAACAGTTTTTTTTTCTTCTTGTCGTACATCTAAGTTTGTTCTCACTGAAATACTGCACTTAGCCAACTTGTTTTCTGAACGGAGATGGTTGTAATCACTGCTGAGGCCTACTAATGCCAAGTTTCTCTTACTCTCAAATTCACGTTTCCTTACTTTGCTGCATAGCCTGTTTGTTTCCTGGCAACCATCATTGAACTGAAAAGAGTGGGGAAATATGAGTAAAACATGTTTTAATCAGAGTTGGTGTTTCAGTAGCTTGTGGTGGAGAATCAATTGTTGCATGGAAATCATGAAGCAAAGAGAGGGAGTATGACCTATCCAAATTGAACAAATCTATGTATATTTCAAAGGAAATATATGACTATTGTATATTAACATTGTTTGAATATTTTTGGTAGAAATGGTTATTTTTGTTCTAAGTAAACGTTATCATTCTAAAGAAAATGACCCATGATGAGCTTTTTACTACTGTAAACCTTTCTGAGAATGTGACTGTTAGAAGATTAGGATGATGTTTCTGATTCCATTGGATAAAGACAGTTGAAGGAATAAAGCGTGAAGGTTTGAAAGTTCAATCATTTGACTCCAGGGTTTTATGGCAACACACACACTTGCTCTCTCTAACACGTGAATATAATATTTCCCGGAAGAACACATTTCTGTAACATAGTTTTAGGCACTTCTTATTATATTGGATCTTGGGATCACGAACAAGAGCATTATCATTAATCCCTTATCAAATGTCTATAACAAAACATGTACAGTTGCAAGAGCTGCATTGATATATTAGTTGATCATTTTAGCTCGCACAACATGAAATCGTGGCGTTGATACTACACTATTATGATTTTATACGTATCCTTATACTGTGCATCATAAGCCTGCTATGTAAGTGAAATCAGAAATCAAATCTGGATATTCGTCATGAAATTCTGTTTGAAACTGCATATGGAATGTAAAAACCCATATCCAAAATGAACGTCTTCCCAGCTCTGGGTTTTAGCAGCCAATGATATTAGAGGACAGAGCTGTGGAGCACAATATAGGATTGATACACGACAAATCCTCAACGGAAGAAGAGCACCGCAGTTGGAATTATTTTGTGCTTGTGACCCAGTTTGGTTCTATAAAATGTATATGATAGAGAGCCTACTAATTCAAAATGTAAATGTTTGCTCATTAACAGAAACATGACAGGTTAGGTCTTAGTTGTGTAAAGTGCTTCAGTAAAAATGCTTTAAACTGCTACTTAAGTAGTTTTTTGGGGGGGGGGTAAATGTAATTTACTTTACTATTCATATTTTTGACAACTTTTACACTTACTTCACTACATTCCTAAAGAAAATAATGTACTTTTCCCTGACACCCAAAAGTACTCTTTACATTTTGAATGCAGAAAAGGAAAATGACCCAATTCACACACTTATCAAGATAACATCCCTGGTCATCCCTTGCCTCTGATCTGGCAAACTCCTTGAACACAAATGCTTCATTTGTAAATGATGTCAGAGTGTTGGAGTGTGCCTTTGGCTATCCATATTTTTGTCTTAATTGTGCCATCTGTTATGCTTAAAATAAGGAATTTTAAATGATTTATACTCCAACTTTGAATTTTGATAATTAAGTATATTTTAGCAATTGCATTTACTTTTGATACTTAAGTATATTTAAAACCAGATACTTTAAGACTTTTACTTAATTTGTATTTTACTGGGTGACTTTCACTTTTACTTGAGCCATTTTCTATTAAGGTATCTTTACTTTTATTCAAGTATGAAAATGGGGTATTTTTTCCACCACTGTTAGGTCTTCGCGGTTAGCCATCAGGACTCCAGCTACACTAGTCTTGGGTAAGTGAGCACACAGATCTTGCACTTGAAGGAATAGTGGTCTACTGATACTGAGTTATTAGTGGTGAGGGACAACGTTCATTTTAAATGGAATGAATTATGTTTGTTTGGTCGACTTTTAGGTATGGCTGTTAATATTCAGCATGAGTAAAGCATTTTGAATTAGTAACACTAACCTCACTGTGTGGGTATGTGGCCAACTCTGAAACAGAGACTGCATCCTCAGCAGGTACAATACTACTTATAGCCCAACAGCATCACTCATCTGAAATCTCTTCAACTACTACAGGGTAAGTGTGCACTCATAGGGGACACGCTATAACACCTGAGTGTGGAGTTCCCTTCTCAACTTTCTCTTCCACTATTTTTTATATTTTTTATTTCACCTTTATTTAACCAGGTAGGCTAGTTGAGAACAGGTTCTCATTTACAACTGCGACCTGGCCAAGATAAAGCATAGCAGTGTGAACAGACAACACAGAGTTACACATGGAGTAAACAATTAACAAGTCAATAACACAGTAGAGAAAAAAAGGGAAGTCTATATACAATGTGTGCAAAAGGCATGAGGAGGTAGGCGAATAATTACAATATTGCAGATTAACACTGGAGTGATAAATGATCAGATGATCATGTACAGGTAGAGATATTGGTGTGCAAAAGGGCAGAAAAGTAAATAAATAAAAACTGTGGGGATGAGGTAGGTGAAAATGGGTGGGCTATTTACCAATAGATTAGTGGGTGGGTGGGGTTATATCCTTCCTGTTTGGCCCTGTCCGGGGGGTGTCCTCGGATAGGGCCACAGTGTCTCCTGACCCCTCCTGTCTCAGCCTCCAGTATTTATGCTGCAGTAGTTTATGTGTCGGGGGGGCTAGGGTCAGTTTGTTTATCTGGAGTACTTCTCCTGTCCTATTCGGTGTCCTGTGTAAATCTAAGTGTGCGTTCTCTAATTCTCTCCTTCTCTCTTTCTTTCTCTCTCTCGGAGGACCTGAGCCCTAGAACCATGCCCCAGGACTACCTGACATGATGACTCCTTGCTGTCCCCAGTCCACCTGGCCATGCTGCTGCTCCAGTTTCAACTGGCCTGGGCCCTAGGACCATGTCCCAGGACTACCTGACATGAGGACTCCTTGCTGTCCCCAGTCCACCTGGCCATGCTCCTGCTCCAGTTTCAACTGTTCTGCCTTACTATTATTCAACCATGCTGGTCATTTATGAACATTTGAACATCTTGGCCACGTTCTGTTATAATCTCCACCCGGCACAGCCAGAAGAGGACTGGCCACCCCACATATGCTCTCTCTAATTCTCTCTTTCTTTCTCTCTCTCGGAGGACCTGAGCCCTAGGACCGTGCCCCAGGACTACCTGACATGATGGCTCCTTGCTGTCCCCAGTCCACCTGACTGTGCTGCTGCTCCAGTTTCAACTGTTCTGCCTTATTATTATTTGACCATGCTGGTCATTTATGAACATTTGAACATCTTGGTCATGTTCTGTTATAATCTCTACCCGGCACAGCCAGAAGAGGACTGGCCACCCCACATAGCCCGGTTCCTCTCTAGGTTTCTTCCTAGGTTTTGGCCTTTCTAGGGAGTTTTTCCTAGCCACCGTGCTTTTACACCTGCATTGTTTGCTGTTTGGGGTTTTAGGCTGGGTTTCTGTACAGCACTTTGAGATATCAGCTGATGTACGAAGGGCTATATAAATAAATTTGATTTGATTTGATTTGATTTGATTTTGATTTGATTTGATTTGATTATGTACAGCTGCAGCGATCGGTTAGCTGCTCAGATAGCTGATGTTTGAAGTTGGTGAGGGAGATAAAAGTCTCCAACTTCAGCGATTTTTGCAATTCGTTCCAGTCACAGGCAGCAGAGTACTGGAACGAAAGGCGGCCGAATGATGTGTTGGGATGATCAATGAGATACACCTGCTGGAGCGCGTGCTACGGATGGGTGTTGCCATCATGACCAGTGAGCTGAGATAAGGCGGAGCTTTGCCTAGCATGGCCTTGTAGATGACCTGGAGCCAGTGGGTCTGGCGACGAATATGTAGCGAGGGCCAGCCGACTAGAGCATACAAGTCGCAGTGGTGGGTAGTATAAGGTGCTTTAGTGACAAAACGGATGGCACTGTGATAAACTGCATCCAGTTTGCTGAGAAGAGTGTTGGAAGCAATTTTGTAGATGACATCGCCGAAGTCGAGGATCGGTAGGATAGTCAGTTGTACTAGGGTAAGCTTGGCAGCGTGAGTGAAGGCGGCTTTGTTGCGGAATAGAAAGCCGACTCTTGATTTGATTTTCGATTGGAGATGTTTGATATGGGTCTGGAAGGAGAGTTTGCAGTCTAGCCAGACACCTAGGTACTTATAGGTGTCCACATATTCAAGGATGGAAACATCCAGTGTGGTGATGCTAGTCGGGCAAGCGGGTGCAGGCAGCGATCGGTTGAAAAGCATGCATTTGGTTTTACTAGCGTTTAAGAGCAGTTGGAGGCCACGGAAGGAGTGTTGTATGGCATTGCAGCTCGATTGGAGGTTAGATAGCACAGTGTCCAATGACGGGCCGAAAGTGTATAGAATGGTGTCGTCTGCGTAGAGGTGGTTAACATTCAAGCACTATGGCCATTATTGACATTTTTCAGTCAGGTATCAATCGGTCATTGGGCAAGGAAACAAAATGGATGTCCAAGAAACCTGGAGACAAATACAAGTAGAGGTCACGTCTCCTGATGGATGAGTCATTAGTGTACTCTTTTTCTGTAATACAACACCTCATTTCCATTATTGGAATGAAATCAACCATTTTCTTTTTAGACATGTCTCAACAAAGCCCACAATGACAAATCAAAGGTATTCACTCTGTTTGCAAACATACAATTATCAATTCCCAAAAACTAATAGAAAAAGAAAAGTAATATACCAAATGTAAAAGATAGTGTTTTCCATGATCATGAAACTCTGTATTTGACTTCCTTATACACTGCAGGAGAGCAGACCTTCTGACAGTGATGCTGTGGTTGGCACCTAATCATCTTGGAGGGCACCTTCAATCCAGACATTAATGACCAACCCTAAACCTCACTATAGCAACTTTTGGTTTTCATTGTTGGAAAGTAAAGAGATTGATGAATTCAAAAACAAATGATAATACCTGCTTTTCTTATTGAAACTTCACTTATTGAACACCTCTGATTGGCAGGTACATTCGCTTCCTTGATACATTTTTGGCAACAGCAGAGTATTTTGTTGGGCTCAGACTCCACTATTATATCTTCACTGACCAACCCCAGGAGGTTCCACCCTTTGGAAGGTCCCTTACCTTCGTCCTGGTACCCAGGTTTAGGTCTCTCTCTAGAGGATGGACTGTGCAAAGCTGTCATCAAGGCAAAAGGTGGCTACTTTAAAGAATATAAAATATAAAATATATTTGGAGTTGTTTAACACTTTTTTGGATACTACATGATTCCATGTGCTATTTCATAGTTTTGATGTCTTCACTATTATTCTACAATGTAGAAAGTACTTAAAAAAAATGGTAAAACACCTTGAATGGGTAGGTGTGTCCAAACTTGTGACTGTTACTGTATATATATTCCGGACATTACTCGTTCTGCTATTTCTTAAGAGCAATTGGAGGCCACGGAAGGAGAGTTGTATGGCATTGAAGCTTGCCTGGAGGGTTGTTAACACAGTGTCCAAAGAAGGGCCAGAAGTATACAGAATGGTGTCGTCTGCGTAGAGGTGGATCAGAGACTCACTAGCAGCAAGAGGGTGCAGTGCTGTTGACCGGGGTAGGAGTAGCCAGGTGGAAAGCATGGCCAGCCGTAGAAAAATGATTATTGAAATGATCAATTATGGTGGATTTATCAGTGGTAACAGTGGAAATAGTTTGTCCTAATTATTTTGGTGCGTAAAACATATTTTATCTGTTCTAAATGGTTTCTCACTGGGCATGGATGTCATCGGTGTTGCTTGTAACATCAGACTGTTACCATGGTTACCATGTGACGGAAATGTTATTGTTTGTGCTTTTTTAATAACCTATTTCTGTGTTCTATTCATGTGCTTTTCTTATAACTATTTTTGTGTTCATGCAAGTGACTGATTGAACGAATCTTCACTATCAGTATTTGAAATTTAGTAGTACGCCCAGACCCTTGTTTTGAGAACGATATCTCAATTTCACTGTCTCAGCTTAGAGAGAAGATGCCTCGTGAGGTATTGGTCTGTCACATGCATGACCCAGTTTTGGTCGTTCACATGAATGAAGCAAAAATGAATGATGAATTAATTATGAATAAGTTAAATCATGCCAATAACTTGTCTGTATATAAGAGAACTAACGGGACTGCCCCGGGAGAGCTCCTCATCGACAGGTGTACTTGGTGCATTGAGTTGGTTTGAACCTCTCCAGCACGCTGTTAATAAACAATGATTAATTTAAGATTGACCTAGAGTGTCAATGTGTAGAATTTCAGCGACAATTTGGCTTCATGAACAGCGATGATTGATTCGGCATGCGGAGTGTTCGAGTGGGGGTCTGCTAGGAAAACAGGTGGAGCATTTTGTGAAGCGTGAGGGAAATTCCCGTCTGACCAAAAGAGGGACCAGACCCTTACTGTGAGCTGCCGAGGAGGAGACACATCATCTGTGAACAATTTAGGGACATGTCTTCTGATTTCGGTAAGTCAATTTAAATAAATGTATATAAAAAAATGTGAAACATAAAAATAATTAAACTAAACATAATATGTAGAAGGGGGGTACCACTAAGTCAAGTAATAGCACAAAGTGAATGTGGATGGGAAAGCTGTGTGAGTGTGGAGTTACAGAGTGAATGTGTGAAAGTGTGTGTTATTCTTTATGTATGCGGCAAAACTATACAATCTATAGGGACCATGGTATTTATGATTACAAAAACTACTGAGACTATAGATACACGAGACTATAGATACTATAGAGAGTATAATGTTTACATAACCTACATTACTCATCTCATATGTATATACTGTACTCTATGCCATCTACTGAATCTTGCTTTTGCTGTTCGGCCATCGCTCATCCATATATTTATATGTACATATTCTTATTCATTCATTTAGCAGACGCTTTTTACACTACAGTGTGTGCAAAAGATAATAGTTGTGAAATTGTTAGATATTATTGCATGGTCGGAACTAGAGGCACAAGAATTTCGCTACACTCGCATTAACATCTGCTAGCCATGTGTATGTGACCAATACATTTGATTTGATTTGTATAGCTACTGTAGAGACTATGGCGACTATAGAGGAAATGTTTCAGTGATACATATGACAGAAGAAGGCTAGAGCTAGTCTTATTAAGAAGTCTAGAGCGAGGGAAAGTCACAGTACCATAGAAAGCCCCGCTGACAGCTGCCTGTTGGCATTTATAAAAGAAGTGTCTACATGGTCTGCAGCTAGAAAAAAATAACATGTGGTGTTATAATATATATGTATAATATAATATATACTGTATGTTTAAAAAAAATCCCAGCCCCCTTCCCCGCAGGAGGCCTTTTGCCTTTAGTAGGCCATCATTGTAAATAAGAATTTGTTCTTAACTGACTTGCCTAGTTAAATAAAATAAAATAATAATAATAATTTAGCTAATTTATATTCATTATTATATGAAAATCATTATTTACAACTTAATGGCGAGCCAATTACAGAAAATAGCTTATTGTCACACTTGTTGTGAGTGTGATGAAAAAAAGCAGGGCATTCTACCGGAGAATTTTAGAACTTGGACACTGTCTCGTTGGCCTAATGTTATATCCTAATATGACGTTGGTGCAGGTCATGTTGTTTTTCACATTACCGTCTCTGGTAAACACACTATATCAAATAAACTCTAAGTATATATGTCACATGCACAGGATACAAAGATGTAAACGGTACAGTGAAATGGTTACTTGCATAGTGGAGTCTTTTTGTTTAGCTAGCTAAACAATGAACCATAGTCCCAACTCATAACATTACTACCCTGCATTAATCTGTTTGTAGCTAAAACTAACCAACTTAGTTCAACGTTAGCTAGCTAGGTAATATTAGGCTATAACTAGTAATGCAAATGGCTCTGAGATGAGAATAATGCTACTACACAGATCATACACGTAACATTAGCTAGCTAGCTAGCTAACAATACGCTTTTACTTTGACAAATTTAGAAACATATAATATCTGAAAATGTAAACTCTCTTACCCTAATACATGGATGAACTCACTGTCACAGATGCCATGGTTGCCCTTAGTTTGAAGATGTTATCCTTATACAGGTGTTTTATACAGCAGCCTTCTTTGTGTTCTCTTTTCAACTTCCTCCACATATTTATAATTAAACACCAGAATCTTCTCCATCTCCTTTGCTATCATACTCTGTTTCCACCGGACATTCCACTGATTTCAAAACTCGGTCCTCCAGAAAGTGGAGAGCATCTTTCAAAAAAGCTGCGTTAGAAAGTATTACCTACATATGCTGAGCAGTTTATGTTATAGACAGAAGCGTTCTACATGGCAGACCAATCCGAACTCATCTCTCGGCATGTCCAGCTTATCCATTATCTCAGCCAATCATGGCTAGTGAGAAGGTCCCTGTCTTTTTCTGTGGCTAAACCAACCAGGCTCGTAATTTAACAATTGTATTCATATTTACAGATGGCATTCAGGTTTGGTATTAAGGCACAAGAAAGTTAACATTTTCCAAAAGGCATTTTGGTGAAAAATAAATGTTTAAGTTCAAATGCCTCTCATGTGAAGTAGTGAAGCGCAACGTACGCCTAGTTTCCTGAAACAAGTCACATACTGTATGTAGCCTTAGAAAACAAGGTTCATGCCTAAGACACTGCATTCCAGTGCTAGAGGTGTCACTACAGATCTGGATTCAATCCTGGCCTGTGTCGCAGTCGGCCGCGACAGGGAGACTCATGAGGCGGTGCGCAATTGGCTCAGCGTTAGGAGAGGGTTTAGCCGGCCATGTTGTCCCATCGCGCTCTAACGACTCCTGTGGCGGGCCGGGCGCATGCACACTGACTTAGTTGCCTGTTGGACGATGTTTCCTCCGATACATTGGTGCAGCTGGCATCCAGGTTAAGTGAGCAGTGTGTCAAAAAGCAGTGCGGCTTGGCAGGGTCGTGTTTCGGAGGACACATGGCTCTCGACCTTCGCGTCTCCCGAATCCGTATGGGAGTTGCAGCAATGGGACAAGACTGTAACTACCAATAGGATATGACGATATTGGGGAGAAAAAGGGGTAAAAAAGAAGAAAGGAAACAAAATGTCATAGATAATTTCTGAAATTGTTTCTTCCCATTATTGATAAACATGCACCTGTTAAGAAACGGACTGTTAGAACTGTTAAGGCTCCATGGATTGATGAGGAATTGAAAAACTGTATGGTTGAAGGAGATGGGGCAAAAAGAGTGGCTAATGAGTCTGACTGCACATTTGACTACAAATTGAGAAATGATGTGACTAAATAAATAAAAAACTGGATTATGAAAGCCAAGATCAATGATATAAAGAATTATGGAAAAAAAAACAGAGTATATTAAATTAAATTATGGGGAGAACGACAAATTCAACTCCATCTTTCAACGAATCAGAGGGCTTATTCATCACAAAAACATTTGATGTTGTCATTTATTAGAATGATTACTTCATTGACAAAGTGTGTATGTACTGACGTACTGTATGTGTAACTGATAGATGCACACTCACACACTACATGTTAATGTTTTTAATGGGGCTCCAAATAAATCAATTAAATCAAATCAAAATCAAATGCACGGCCCCATGTCGCAAGGATCTGTACACAACTCCTGGAAGTTTAAAATGTCCCAGTTCTTCCATGGCCTGCATACTCACCAGACAAACGTGGCAAAGAAATGTACTTTATGCCTGAATACAAAGCGTTATGTTTTGGGCAAATCCAACACAAAACATCACTGAGTACCACTCTTCATATTTTCAAGCATGGTGGTAGCTACATCATGTTATAGGTATGCTTGTCATCTGCAAGGACTCTGGAGTATTTTTTAAGGATAAAAAGGATAGAGCAAAGAATAGGCAAAATCCTAGAGGAAAACCTGGTTCAGTATGCTTTCCAACAGACACTGGGAAACAAATTCACCTTTTAGCAGGACAATGACCTAAAACACAAGACTAAATATACACTGGAGTTGCTTACCAAGACACCAATGATTGTTCCTGAGTGGCCTAGTTACAGTTTTGACTTCAATATATATGGCAAGACTTGAAAATGGCTGTTTAGCAATAATCAACAACCAACTATTGACAGAGTTTGAATATTTTTTTAAAGAATAATGTGCATATGTTGTACAATCCAGATGTACACAGTTCTTAGAGACTTGCCCATAAAGACTAACAGTGGTAATCACTGCCAAAGGTGATTCTAGCATGCATTGACTCAGGGTTGTGAATACCTATGTAAATTCGATTTTTTTTGTTTTCATTTTCAATCATTTTGCAAACATTTCAAAAAAATGTTTTCACTTTGTCATTATGGGGTATTATGTGCTTTCATTTTTTTGTATGAATTCAGGCCATAACACGACAAAATGTGTAATAAGTCAAGGTGTGGTCCTTCTGTAGCTCAGTTGGTAGAGCATGGCGCTTGTAACGCCAGGGTAGTGGGTTCGATCCCCGGGACCACCCATACGTAGAATGTATGCACACATGACTGTAAGTCGCTTTGGATAAAAGCGTCTGCTAAATGGCATATATTAAGGGGTATGAATACTTTCTGAAGGCACTTTGTATCGACATAACATATTTCGCCTCATATAGTACGCGATATTTTTTTCCTTAGGGAAAATGAACTTCATAGCAAAATAAATATCACAAGGCAGAAACAAAATATACAAGACAGAAACGCCTTACACACCTAACTACAAACTCTCCATAGAACACTGATCTTCTCTTAGCAACAATACGTGATGGGGTTATCATTGAAATTCCTGTCCTGAATGTTCAGACTCATTCATATTGTAGACCTATAAAAAGGGAGTGTAGGAGTGTTATCAAAGTTGTTTGCCGAGTTACCATGGGGTCTGTGATGTGTACCTCACTTGGATGATGTATTGGTCAACAGCCCATTTTCCAGATAGGGACCAGAGGGGAATCTGTAGTCTCCTCTCTATAGACAAGAACAGCCACTAAGATGAGCATTTCTCTTTCAGTGTTGGGATATGTGTATTATTTCTAGGTCCATGCCAGCGGAAAACAACTGGTTGAAAATACATCATTTGATATAAATGACGTCATTAGTTTCTGGTTGTAATTGTCGTCATGCCAACCAAGTTTGCCTGCTGCTTGTTATGCGCATACTAATGATTGAATCATTGTACTTGCTTTGGTGATGCCACTGGCTGGCAATATTTCTAAAATATTGAATTAATCAAACGACAGCATTTGAGACTGTGAGAATAAATACCACGTATGAAGACACTACATGGTTAAAATAGCGAAATAAATCTTTAATAAGTCTCCTTGCATTTGTATATAAATTACATACACTATAGTTGACCTATTCTTGTTACCATTTACACAAATCAAATTATTATTTTAACATTCATACAAAAGTTATGAGTTTGCAGTAACAACACGGCAAAATATTGTTCAGTATTATATAGAGCAAGGAAAAGAGAATAGTTTTCTTGCAAAATAGTTGAAAAACCTCCCTAAAAGAACTGGGAGACCATGAAGCTGCACAGTATTGTGAATTGATCTGTGGTTTCTGGTGCAGTATATACTATTTCCTTTCAATAAAATATCATAGCGGGACAGATGCACCTTTGGCTTTGAAAGAGAAAATCAATTGAAACCCTCTAAAGACATTTTCTCTTGTCTGAGCAGGCTGGGTGCAGTAAGACCACTTGAGGGAAATAGGAGCACGGAATGCATACTTCTCTCTATACCTGCACCTTCAAAACAATACATCATGAGGGCATTTTATTCAATCAAAAAACAACATAGAAATTCAATAAATAGGGAACTGATATAAACAAACAATTTAGAGCATAGCATACATACAATTTTACATCACTTTTAACATTTTGAAGAACAGAACATACTTTCAAAATGAACATTCTGTTTAAGCTAAACCATTTCCAGACCAGACACAGTGATTCATGTCACCAATAACCGTTTGAAGTGCCTCTAACTTCATGAAAGCAGACCGCTAGTGTTTTCAGAGGAGGATTTGCAGAAGTCAGAATTGAATTGAGACCACCTTTGATGGTTGCTAAAATGAGCTACCTGCAACTTCAATAAGACTCCACAAAAAGCCTTTGAGTCCCACTCCATTTTTATAGCTTTACGGTTCGATTAAACCCGAATCACGATAGTTCAGCGCTATAGCACAATTGAAATGTAAAGGCAATTTCCGATTGAGCCGACATTTGCATTCTTTACCAAGAATGCAGACTCCGCGAACGCCGGAACATTGCCTTTAAATTGAAATCGCGCTATAGCGCTGAACACCTGCGGTACGGATTGAATCGAGCCCTTAATCAACACAAGAGGGAATTGAAACGATCAATGAGTCTGGTTTATACCTCAGTTACAGCCTATAACCCCCAAATGGATGTTTTGTTGTTTATTTTGTATGGGAGGTTGTCTAAATGAAAGAGTGTTTCTGTTGGTTGAAAGTGCATATTGTAGGGTCCTTAGCTAAGTTCCAGAAGTGCAAAGGTAGAGGAGTGGCCAGGTATTTGAGTTCAGTCCTATTCTATTCAGCACGGACAAACTGCAAACTAATATAGGACTGGCCCACACACAACCATTTAAATACACAGTAAACTATGTTCATCAATATCATTCATTTAACAGCGTCAATAAATGGTTCATTTTTAACAAAGAATACCCACGTATGAAAAGGGAATAATGGCTCAAGTGATGTGTGAACTGTCTACTGAAGGAGAACCAAAATTAGTCAGAACCTCTTAAAATTGTAATATTAGTACAGTCGAGTTTAACACAAGGAACACTTACTGTACAAATACTATTCCAAACAATCAATAAAAATACTGTGAACATTTTATATACTTCTGAGGCATTTAAACCTCTAAATAGACTAATATTTAAGCACATACAAAGTATGCAAAAAATGAAATAGTTGAGCTCTTTCCTTACTATTAGCAATTGAAAACAAAGCGAGCTTGTTGTGCTACTGTGGTCCTGATATGATACATGCAAAAAATTCATTTGAGGTAAGAAAAGAAGGTAAAATATACAGGTAGAATACAGAAACTTGCTGTTGGGATGTGTTTTCAGCAAAGCTCTGTTTTTCAAAGCTGGTCAACAGAGGAGGCTTTCACTGATCGAGAGTTGTTCACTTGGCAACATATACTGTATGTATGCTATTGAAGTTTGAAACAAAAACAGTGGGGTAGAAAACAGCCATTGAGTAAAATTGAAGATTTATGCTACAGTGTACTATATATACAGTAGGCAAAACAGTATTTAGTCAGCCACCAATTGTGCAAGTTCTCCCACTTAAAAAGATGAGAGAGGCCTGTAATTTTCATCATAGGTACACTTCAACTATGACAGACAAAATGAGAAATACAATTCCAGAAAATCAGATTGTAGGATTTTTAAATAATTAATTTGCAAATTATGGTGGAAAATAAGTATTTGGTCAATAACAAAAGTTTATCTCAATACTTTGTTATATACCCTTTGTTGGCAATGACAGAGGTCAAACGTTTTCTGTATGTCTTCACAAGGTTTTCACACACTGTTGCTGGTATTTTGGCCCATTCCTCCATGTAGATCTCCTCTAGAGCAGTGATGTTTTGGGGCTGTTGCTGGGCAACACGGACTTTCAACTCCCTCCAAAGATTTTCTATGGGGTTGAGATCTGGAGACTGGCTAGGCCACTCCAGGACCTTGAAATGCTTCTTACGAAGCCACTCCTTCGTTGCTCGGGCGGTGTGTTTGGGATCATTGTCATGCTGAAAGACCCAGCCACGTTTCATCTTCAATGCCCTTGCTGATGGAAGGAGGTTTTCACTCAAAATCTCACGATACATGGCCCCATTCATTCTTTCCTTTACACGGATCAGTCGTTCTGGTCCCTTTGCAGAAAAACAGCCCCAAAGCATGATGTTTCTACCCCCATGCTTCACAGTAGGTATGGTGTTCTTTGGATGCAACTCAGCATTCTTTGTCCTCCAAACACGACGAGTTGAGTTTTTACCAAAACTTCAGACGGGCCTGGACATGTACTGGCTTAAGCAGGGGGACACGTCTGGCACTGCAGGATTTGATTCCCTGGCGGCGTAAGTGTGTTACTGATGATAGGCTTTGTTACTTTGGTCCCAGCTCTCTGCAGGTCCCCCCGTGTGGTTCTGGGATGTTTGCTCACCGTTCTTGTGATCATTTTGACCCCACAGAGTGAGATCTTGCGTGGAGCCCCAGATCGAGGGAGATTATCAATGGTCTTGTATGTCTTCCATTTCCTAATAATTGCTCCCACAGTTGATTTCTTCAAACCAAGCTGCTTACCTATTGCAGATTCAGTCTTCCCAGTCTGGTGCAGGTCTGCAATTTTGTTTCTGGTGTCCTTTGACAGCTCTTTGGTCTTGGCCATAGTGGAGTTTGGAGTGTGACTGTTTGAGGTTGTGGACAGGTGTCTTTTATACTGATAACAAGTTCAAACAGGTGCCATTAATACAGGTAACGAGTGGAGGACAGAGGAGCCTCTTAAAGAAGAAGTTACAGGTCTGTGAGAGCCAGAAATCTTGCTTGTTTGTAGGTGACCAAATACTTATTTTCCACCATAATTTGCAAATAAATTCATTACAAATCCTACAATGTGATTTTCTGGATTTTTTTATTCTCATTATGTCTGTCATAGTTGAAGTGTACGTACCTATGATGAAAATTACAGGCCTCTCTCATCTTTTTAAGTGGGAGAACTTGCACAACTAAATACTTTTTTTGCCCCACTGTATACACTTGTGTTGTACTGTTGCCAGAAGAAACGGGATGAGTAAGTTAGTACTGTATACTGTAGGTCAGAGGGACATGTCGGGGACAAGCTCTAAAAATGTGTAGGATCCATAAAGGAGCGTCCTCTTTTAGCAACCCGTGCTATTTCAACGCGGTGACTGAAACTTATACGCAAACGCGTACGTGAGAAATGTGGAAACATTCGGAAGCTTATAAATGGTTCAAATCACTTCAAAACGGGCTCTTTCCCAAGATAACAGTGCAACCTATTCCCATCTTATCTGTTACAATGTTGTTTCATGTACGGGTTAGAGAGTTTGGGATGTCATGCAGCCAGGTGTCGTTATAACTTTCTCTAAAGTCAATCTGATTAATTCCTTTATGTTGTTCAGCAACAGCTTCAGTCAGTCTACTCCTCATGTCATCATGACCTCATCCATTGAAAATAATGGATTTGTTCAGTATGAACATGTTTCTCCAGAGAGTGACTGGGTGTGGCCCTCGTCTCTCCCCTAGCCCAAGTGTTATTGAGTTGGCGAGGTTATTGGCGAGGCCCTCTCCCCCGTCCCTAGCAGTTGCTGCTGTTCCTGAACTCTCCGTTCTCAGTGATCTGGAGTTTGCTGGGGTTGGTGGGGGAGATGCCGTTGCGCGTCTGCATGCTGTAGCGCTCCTTCAACTGGGTCAGAGCGCTCATCAAGCGGGTGTTGGCCGAGTCCAGAGAGGCGATGCGTTTCTCCTGCAGAGTGAGGAGGAAGGGGGAGGGAGGAAGAAGGACCGAGGGACGAAGCGGAGGGTTAGTATTGTTACACATCCTCACACAATCCAATGAATCCTTCAGCATATTGCTGATAAACTGTATCTCCTCAGGAGACCAACAGGACCTCATCGAAACAAGTAGCCGCTATTGTGAACTGAAAGGGAATGTTTCTCAAGAACAGAGACATATTGTCCACATACAGTCCAGAGTGTACATGTCACAGTAATTCCAGTGACTGGTTCGTTTGCAGGGAGCTAGACTTTCATTTTCAATCTGAGGTCGTTGACATTTTCTTAACACCAGAGGGCGCCGTCCTCTTCAAGACCGGCTTAGACTGACAAAGTAAAGCTGTGTATACAGTATTTCAGTAAACACAGTATATTCACAGTTGCGGAACTGTAATTGCTGATACAGCCAACACATGTCTCGTATACACCAAGCGCTCACCTGGGCTTCAATGATCTTCTGTTTTGAGTCCACTATCGATTGCATATCCGAATGATCTTTCTTCAGTTCCTCCTCAACAGACATCAGCCTGAAACAGTAACAAATGTATGTTTGTACTGGTGGCTGGTGAAAGCTGGAGTTGTTGACTGATTGGTCTTTTATTATAGTGATGTTAAAAATATTACATTTCACTTCGACGCATAGCACTGACAAAACAAAAAATAAGACATTAAAAATAGCGGGTACAAAATGTACACAAAACCAGGACTAAATTACATAGTTCATAGTGTGTACGTGTAGGCAGAGGACAGTGGAGGCTGGTGAAGGGAGGGTGGGACATTGCGGTGGCTGAAAACTTTCCATTTATACAATTACTGTATAACCGTGAAACCGGTGGTTATGGATAAATCATTTAATTTAAAAAAAAGTCTGGTCAATTACCGCCATCAGACTGTTTAATAGTCACTACTAGCCGGCCAGTATTCTGAACTTTAGTCACTGTTACTAGCCGGCTACCACCTGGTACTCAACCCGGCACCTTAGAGACTACTGTCCTACGTACATAGTCATTGAACACTTGAATAATGTTTGCAGACTGTACTGTTTTACCCACTTCAAATGTATATACTGTATTCCAGTCAAGGCTCATCCTATATAACTACTGCTGTACACACCTTTTCTATCCACACTGTCCACACCATCATATACATATATATTTATGTTCCGGACACTGACATTGCATGTTGTAATATTTCTATATTTCTTAATTCCTTTCTTGATTTTTTTTTAGGGGGATTTGCTTATATTGTTTTGTACTGTTAGGTACTACTGCACTGTTGGCGCTAGGAGCATAAGCATTAAGATACACACCAATCAAAATCAGAAAAATATGTGGAAGCAACCAATACAATATCATTCAAAAGTCTATTACCGTCACCTGAATTACAGCCAATAAAACAAGCCAATAAACCTGTCCTCCGATTTGAAGTGACACCAGCCTCCAGTGGTAGGTAGAGGACTCCCCACCTGGTGATGATGCTCTTCATCTGGAGCTCCTTGTCGTCCTGCTGCCGGCGCAGGCGCTCCTCTGTGTCCTCCAGGCGGGCCTGGTACTCCAGCAGCATCGTCTGGGTCTGCTCGTCCTGGCCCTTCAGGTGACACTCATACTCCTCCAGCTTCTTGGCTGACAGACGCAGCTTGTCCTGCAGGATGGCGATCTCCTGCTGGTACTGGACACAGGACAGAGTCGGCCGTGGCGAGTCAGTGACCGTACACACACACCTGTGCACGTACGTGCATGCCCAAACGCACGCGAACACACCTGTCATTTTCAAATGCTGCACCCATTTAGTGGGCTTTGACCCCGTTTGTGGTTCTGTTCGGTATGCTCCTGTTTTTCTTGTAATATAATATATAATGATATAATATAAACTGGGTGGTTCGACCCCTGAATGCTGATTGGCTGACAGGTATATCAGAATGTACACCACGGATATAGCACCTCAGTTTTTACTGCTCTAATTTCATTGGTAACCACTTTATAATAGCAATAAGGCACCTCGGGGGTTTGTGATATATGGCCAATATACCACACGACTAAGGGCTGTGTCCAGGCACTCCGTGTTGCGTTATGCTTAAGAACAGCCCTTGGCTGTGGTATATTGGCCATATACCACAGCTCCTCGGACCTTATTGCTTAAATATATGCCAGAATATAATAAGATGCCATTTAGCAGATGCTTTTATCAAAAGCGACTTAAAGTCATGCGTGAATAGATTTTTTAAATGAATGGCTGGTCCTGGGAGGTCCTGGGAGTTGAACGCATTATCCTCGCGTTGCAGGTGCCATTCCCTACCTACTGAGCTACAGAGGGCCGCTGTACTCAACTGCTGACAGAAGAGTGGTATTACCATCCACCCTTGTCTGTGGACTAACAAGTGTTAGTATATGCCAATGAAAGTCTGTGGATGACAATTCAGGTTCACAATCAAGTCACACTAAAAGCATTGTATTTGGGACAAATCATTCACTAAACCCTAAACTTCAACTAAATATTGTAATAAATAATGTGGAAATTGAGCAAGTTGAGGAGACTAAACGGTTTGGAATAACCCTGGATTGTAAAACTGTCATGGACAAAACATATTGATATAACAGTAGCTGGGATGGGCAGACGTCTGTGTGTAATAAAGCGCTGCTCTGCGTTCTTAACAACACTATCAACAGGACAGGTCCTACAGACCCTAGTTTTGTCGCACCTGGACTACTGTTCAGTCGTGTGATGAGGTGCCACAAAAATGGACTTGCAATTGGCTCAGAACGGGGCAGCACGGCTGACCAATGGATGTACACAGAGAGCTAACCTTAATAACCTAACCTCTCATGGCACCAAGTGGAGAATGAAATGGACTTCATCGATACTTGTTTTTGTAAGAAGTGTTGACATGCTGAATGCACCGAGCTGTCTGTTTAAACTACTAGCACACAGCTCTGACACCCATGCATACTCTACAGGACATGCCACCAGAGGTCTCTTCACAGTCCCCAAGTCCAGAACAGACTATGGGAGGCGCACAGTACTACATAGAGCCATGACTACACGAAACTCTATTCCACATCAAGTAACTCATGCCAGCAGTAAAATTTGATTTGAAAAAAAGACAAAAATACACCTTAGGGAACAGCAACACAAACATAGACAAATGCATACAAACACACAATAACATACACACATGTACACATTAGATTTTGTGTTATAGATATGTGGTAGTAGAGGGCACACGGTTAATTAATATGTTGTGAAATCTATTATGAATGTATTTAAAATGTATAACTGCCTTAATTTTGCTGCCTTGGCAGCAGCGAATGGGGATGCATAATAAATACAAACACAGTTCCTAGTCATGCTGTGAAAAGCAGACTGGGTTCAAATGCAGGATCCTGCAAAGCTTTTGGGTACATTTCTGCTGTCTCTATGAAGTTTTGCAAGCAAGTGAATACAAAACAAATATAAAATAATACATCCCACAGCAGTAAACAAGCTGCACGATCAACCTCTTAAGTCAAATGGGATTTAAAATGTAGGGATTTTACGTCCAACTTTGAATGACATTCCAGACACTGCCCTTGCTTAAGGTACTTGACAACATAAAAACCGTACAGTACACTGAACTGGGTCCACAACCAGAATGACGCCGCATTTTTTAAATATTCTACTTTAGCAATTTAGTACTACATTCCTGTCTTTTTTTAATACAAACCTATTAAAGTGCCCTTCAACTAACGATTTTCTAAAAGGGATTTATTGGAAGTGATTGACCAACATAACAAACAGTGGTTGGATTCGTAAGAATCACCCCTATCGCTTTAAAAGGACAGCGATTGGTTCTCCCTTTGGCAGACCTAACATCTTTGAAATAATCACTAAAACACCACATGAAAAGAAAAGTTGAAAACCACCTTGGAGTTGAAAACTATTCATTTGTGTATGTGTGTGATGAAAATGTGTCAAGTGTCTTTGGCTTTATAAGTGTGCGCGAGTGCAATATGTTGCTGGTGTATAATTCATTGGAGAAGCTCGGAGAATTGGCAGAGGGAGGGCACCCTCTTGCTTTGTCACCACGGTGTCTTTTGAGATATGGCCTCTCTTGAGCTGCAGTACGGGCCGTTCAGCCGGGCCGTTCAGCCGGGCCCCCTCTGTCTGCCTACATCTAAACAACGTCAGAATAGAAGCTAATTGAACGCGTACGCAAAACTATAAATACACGACCAGTATATATCAGGGGGCATCTCTCCGCGCGCACAGAATCATTTCCCATACTACTTAAGCAGCATTTACCCTTCAATATTCACGTGAATTCAAATCATGGACAAGCCTGCTAGTAGGGAGAGACACAGTGCCTTTGTTATGCCTTTGATTTTGGTTCCTCAACACATTCACTTCCGTGTTGGCAATCAACAACAACCCTCGAATCACGTAGTAATTTGCTCCCGTTCATCTTTTATGACTTCCTGCTCCTCCTCTGAGGTAATAAAGATGACGTCTGTAAGTGGCTGTGCTGAACAATATGGTGATGTGGGTGCTGTAGCAGGTGCCAGGTTTAAATTATTATTTTCTTTTTAGAAGAGGCTAGACGTTTGTTACCTTTTCGGTTTGAGTGAGCTCCTCTTTGCTTCGAAGGTCTTCCCTGTGCTTGGTATCTGGGTCAACTCCCTCGTGGTCTAAATACTGCACATTCATATTCAACAGCCAGGCAGCAGTGCGGTCCAGAGCATTGGGGTTCACAGGGGAGGGGGCCTGGTGGGAACGAACACGCATACACATCACGCACACACAAAGCCTTCTGGTAAGTCATAGGAGAAGAAGCGCAGCAGGGTAAATGACTGCTGCACGATGACGATCACACGCTAGAATGAGAAGCCAGTGTCTACAGAGGAGTAGAGGAGAGCCAGTGTCTTCAGCTAGGAGGATTTAGAGGAACAACTGACACAAGTGGGAAGGCACAGAGGGTGATTCTTTTGCATTGTCCATCTGGCATTGTCTTTGTCAAGGTTATTACAGAATCATGAGAGCTTGGTCTCACGTCTCTAAAAACTTGATCAAGAAGATCTGAACCATTGATTTGTTTAAAAGCAAAATGGCTTCTTTAGTCTGTATGTTAAACCAGTCTTTTCACCTGCCCCCATTTCTCGTATAACCCCTTCTACTCCGATTGAGACCTGGAGACTGCCACACACACCCACAGAGATCAAGCCCAAAATAGAGTAGGACACTTGTTTTGTTTTAATCGTGGGGGGGCAGTTGAGTTTAGATGGCAAATGCTTTAACATTTTATAAGGAGGATTTATTCACAACACGTACAAAAAGGATTTAGTTGAGCGGAACAGGCATTTAATAACTACTCCGGTGTCCACAGTCACACAATTAATTCTGCTTGTCTAGTCTGTTAGCAGGCTCCAGCGCTGAGGCCTGTAGGGTAATGCCTGTGGCTCACTGCCCTGGGTGATTTGCTATTGGCTCAGCAAGGCTGAGTGTTATGATAGCTTATTGAGGCCAGTTGGGCTCTCCATTACATACCCTCTCCACCCACCACTGTGACTGTGAGCTGGATACGTCCACTGAGGTCATATCCTGCCTGGCTCATCCCTCTAGGCCACAGATGAAGTTTGGCTGTGGGTATTTTTCTGTAGTTCTGCCATTGGTTATTCCTCATCAGAATCTTAATATCTCTCGAGCCAGAGTTTGGATTTATACTCGTGCTGCAGGTAGGAAATACGATTCTGATGAGGAATAACTCTCCATAACCAATGGATGAAGTCCAGAATAATACGCACAGCCAAGCCCATTAGCGTTGCTAGCCAAACGTCAGTACGTGCAATCCAAACTCTGGCTCGATAGTTATTAAGTAGTTAGTCAACCAAGAGCTTATCTCTAATAAAAGCAAGCAGACTGTGGCTGTCCAGAATAATAGTGAGAACCCCCCCTCCTCACACACACACACATAGACGTGACATGCCCTACTCACTTTATGCAGGGTGTGCTGCTTGGTCTCAGGACTGTCCCCTTTGGATGAGGACGACTGCTGTCTCAACCGGGTGCCGCCACTGGGCCCCCAGTCGGGAGATGATGACATCATGCTGCCGCTGGAGGGCCGCGGCCCAGGGTAGGCCGCCTGGAGCATGTGTGGCGGCGTCCTGCCCCTGGTGACGGGCGGAGGGGGCTGGTCTATCCTGCGCTGGGGACCAGAGCTGTTCTGCCTCGGTTCCATGAGGGACAGCTGGCGGCGGGTCGTGAACTCCCCTGAGCGCCGCGCAAACTCCTCACTGCTGCTGCCTCCCCCGCTCCCGACTGCAACCCCCTGGGTGAGGAATACGCCCTGGTGCTTGGGGGCATCCTCTGTGTTGTTGCCCTGAGAGCTGTGAGAGCTGTGGCCCTCGGAGCCTGAATCGGCCAGGGGACCCCGCGGGGACATGGTCATGCCCGTGGCCATCTGGTAAACAGGGTTCTGGAATGAAAGCGGGGCCAGGAGCTGGGAGGGCCTCCCTGGACCTAGGGTGCTGCTTTCTGTGCTAGGGTTGGTGGGGGTCTGAACCATTCTCCTGAGGGTGGGTCCGGGGATAATGCCCTGAGGCGTGCGGGCGGCCCAGCCCCCCGGCCCAGGGGCGACGGGGGACTGGCATTCATTGAGGAGCATGTCGCTGGGGGAGGCAGGGCGGGGGACAGGGGTACTCTCCGGGCTGCGGCTATCTTGCAGGTCCACCATTGATAGACTCTTGCTGCCGTTGGGGAGCTGCACCTCAGCCTCGTTGGCCTCCGAGTAGCTGGAGCTTCTGGCTGGAGACTGCTGGATGCCAGAGTTCCTCGTCACAAAGAATAGGTCCTTGTTCTCTGGGGTTGGCGACGGTAGCCTCGTAAAATCAACCAGCCTGCACCAAGACAACATTGAAAAATTAGATACATTTTGTTTTGACCCGGAGACACTGTAAAGATAATGTCCTTGTGGTTCCCAAAGAACTGTTTAAAAAAATTGCAGAAATGTAAAATCAACATCTATTAAAATAAATATTGAAATGCTGTAATCCTCAGATCTCTGCAGGTTGTGTGTCATACAAAGCACAAATACCCAGAAAGCTCACTGTCCATGACCATCTTGTGGATAGGCAGGCCGGTGGAGAGGCTGCAGCCTGCCAGGGGGAGGGGAAGGGGGGGGGAGCCCATACGCTCTGTGGGGGTAGACACCTGGACCCCAGACGGATTGGTCAGTGCTGAGTTCACGTCCCGCAGGATACGTGCCAGTGGACCCAGCTTAGAGGCTGTGCTCTGCAGGGACACAAAATAATAATGTCAAGTATAGTTCTTTACAATTTCTCCCATGAACTTCCTATGAATTCATTATTTAGTAACATGTCTTTTCACATATAACATCTACATGGTGACAATAGAATGCTGTCCTAGGCAAAATGTGCATCTTTCTGTCAAGCCCATTGAAAAGGACTGATTTCCGGTAGCTCTGCTTGCGGAAAGTAGCGAGTATCATGAGGTTGCCTTTAGAGAGTAAATCAAAGTAGTGCGGTGTAATCCTGGTACCTGGTCCAGCTGAGAGACTGCCTCGGCCAGCAGGGAGTGCAAGGTGGAGAGCTCGCGGCCCAGGTCGATGTAACCCTCGAACCCTGCCGTGTTGGAGATGGTCTCTGGGTTGGAGATCTCCAGCAGGAAGCGCTGCATGTTGGTCCACTCGTGCTCCAGGAAGTGGTTCATAAAGGACATGTACTCCTCCTTGTTACCAAACCTGGACAGACAAAGAAACAAAAAACAAAACAGGGGGGAAATGATGCTATTTTCATCAGATAAACAAATATACAAGTATATTTTCATGGTTGCGCACACGTATGTACGCACACACACTCGTTCACACGCAATCGCAAAACACACACACACCCGCACTTACTTGGTGAAGTTGGCGAGGTTCTGTGTGACCTTGGCGATGAGGGTGAGGGTTCGCGCGGTGCGGTCATCTGGGTACTCCTGCATAAGGTTGAAAAGCGACGGGGACATGACGGCCGGACACAGGAAGCGCAGGAACAGGGAGGCGCTGATAAGCCGCTCGCTGATGTCCGGCCGGCCCCGACTGCTGCACTCCTGCCTCCACGAGGCAAACACCTCTTTCAGCTCCCGTGGAAAAACACTGGTAGAGAAGGAAATATTACCTCTAAATAAAATACCTTCCTTCCATGAATGCAGTACCACCATGTTGTTTTTGACTTGACCTTTTGCACAATTCACGCTTTCATTATTGATTCGATAATTGTGAAAGCCCTGAAAGATGGACACTTGATAGTAGAGTATGAGGGCTAATGCTAGCTAATTGCATTGCATTGGTGGGGGGGAGGGTTGTATTTACCGGTAGGAGTCGATGATCTTGCAGAAGGCCAGTTCACAGCACATCTTCAGGTTGCTCTGGTGCTCAGGGAGGTCTCCCGAGGAACACTTACCCGGGTCCACCTCACAGTTCTCGTCTGATTCGTACAGGGCTTTGATGAACTCGCCTAGAAGAGGGAGGGAGGGAGGGCGCACAGCACACAGGCCTGGGGTCAGCACTATGTCTAGGACTACAATCTACAGTACATATAGGCTTACAGTTACGGAGTGGTTTTTAATGGAAAATTAATTAATTAATTCAATTCAGATTCAATTTCTTTTGGCACTAAAATCCCTCCATATAGAGTACAGTTATGCTAGTTGGAACACACGAATGCCATGCACACTGATAGAAATCCCACTTATTGTACTAAGAAAACTGCTGCTGCTATTTGTTTTTGACTGTTCATGGACAACTGGATCATTATAAAGTGGTGAGTTAAATATCCTGTGGCCCATGGCAAAACGTGCAAAAAAATGATATTTGTACATGGCCATAGACATCAGATCAGAGATTTAAAATCACAGGTTTCTTACTTCTCGCCGCCCACGCAAATAGATTGAGGAATCATTTTCTCTGCAGAAGTGATCGTCTTTCACCAACGTCTTAAGTTGTGTTGATAGACGACCAAAGAAAGAGCCCAGAGTTCTCCGACAGGCTTCTTCTATACCTTTTTCATACATTCATACTTTCAAAATCGGGCCAGTCAACCTTCAAGGACAGGCTGCCTTTCTGAATCATTCAACACGGCTTCATACAAAGTCACTTTACAGAAAAACTATGAATTATTGATCCGAAAAGAATTGAAGATCTGTGTCTGGAGAGATACTAGCCTGGACGTATGATACTTAATGTACAACCCATAGGCCTATTTCCACGCGTTCTTCGCTCCTTCGCTCTCAACTAAAAGCATTTCTCGCTCTACTGTAATGGCAGCACTCGCTCGTTTAGGGTGTGTGGGTGTTACTTACCTAGTGCGTCTTGCAGGTACTTCTGCCCCACCAGTTTGAGGTACTCCTCGATGGCTTTGGTGGCCAGCGTGTTCTCCCTGAAGATCAGGTGTTCGTTCTCCCCACAGCGATCCACTTCTGACATCATCAGGTCCGTCAGGAAGTCCTGAAAGAAACATGGAACAGTGAGGCAGTGTTCCAACACTTTGAAAATCCTTCTTTCCTGTGATCTCACCCCATTGAATAGATGACAGCAAATCATCCACCACATAGTTTTCACAAACCCCGTCATGTCATCATAACCATTTCTCCCAAGGAAGGGAGGAAGACAGTATGCATTTGGAAAAGCATCGGAACAGGGCACCGGTGTCACCTCGTCCCATGTTCACCTCCAAGAACTTGCCCGACACAACATTGACAACACGGTGAGCAGTGAAAGGCTGATCAGCGCCGAATCATGGAACTAGGCAACCAGCACCACTGCTTTACCAAGGTGTGTTATGATCAAATCAAATTGTATTTCTTATACGTGCCGAATACAACAGGTGTAGGTAGACCTTGCAGTGAAATGCTTACTTAACCAACAATGCAGTTAAGTATTAACTCAAATAAACTGAAGTAAAAAATATATATATATTAAATAAGAAAAGTAACAAATGTGGTAGTGATCTCTGTAGACAAGTCCTGTGAAGAGACTTACCGTAGATTGGCTCATTTGCTGGCAATACACGCTATCAACGTGATCTGAAATGCAGCATGTTTACAGTCTTCTACATAAATAAATAACAGTGTACTACTATTGCTGCACAGCCCAGGCCTGATGTTGAGCCTGATATATACTGAAAGCAGTGGGTTTGGAGAGAGAGTCAGTCGCAGGCACCTCAGACAAAAGTGATGACTCACTCTTACTCTCTTATCGATTCTGGTCTAATGGATCAAGTGGTTCATCCCCCCCCACACCTACAGTCACTCTCAGGCTGCGTCTTTCTTAGCCGGTCACACTCGCTCTCCATGAGCTCCTGTTATCTGCTCCAGCTCCGTCTGACTGCAGTCACTTCTATGGGAGGCCTGTGGGGGTAGTCTAGCGCTAGGCTATGCATGCTAATGAGGTGTCAAAGGGAACGTGCTGTCGTCATCTTAAAGTCTGCACGAGAGAGAGGTAGACATTTCAGCTACTGCATATGCACAGTATGGAGCTACTGTGTCAGCCGAATGTAGGCTAGCTACCCGAATGCTCCTTGTCAACATATCTGCTGTCCCCCTGGCTCACACAAGCCGTGAACCCCGTGCCAGATCATTCAACCATTATGCTCTCTGGAGGATGCAGAGGATTATGAATGTATGATGTGCTGTATATCCTGTGTAGGGCAGGCTGCATGGCAGGACATGAGTCAGAGCACTACCTGCTTGTGTGTTGAATGAGGATTTAAGGGCTTAATACAGCACCCCTCTTAGCCCTCATCACTGATGATGACGCTCATCCGTGGTTGATGTGGATGAGCAGCAAAGCCCAACTCAGCCACACACACACACACACACACACACACACACACACACACACACACACACACACACACACACACACACACACACACACACACACACACACACACACACACACACACACACACACACACACACACACACACACACACACACACAGCTATACCCGTCTCACACTACTGTGATGAGCCATGCCGACATGTGAAAAGGGTTTTGCTGTCCCTACTTCTACAGTACCCTCAGACAGAACTGGAGAATGGCTAGGGAAGTCTTAACATGCACCGACTGCACACACTAACAGTTTGCACACGAACAGACTATACGAGGTGGGTTTGTAAATAGATCACATTGAGCAATATTGTGTTGAGGTGGAACAACCCTTTAAAAAAAAGAAATTGAAGTCGACAGCCACAGTCATTTCAATCAAATTAAAGAGATCCATTTGGTGAGAGAACGCCTCTAGATTAGGAGAAACCTCTTTGAAAGTGTAGATTCATGGACCTCTATCTATCCATCTATTGGATAAGGGCAAGCGAAACAGTGAACTGAAATGAGAGGGAGGGGGTGTGAGCCACTACGGGGCAGTGGATAAATGCAAAACGAGGCAAAGTCCCAATTGTTTCCCAGAGCAGAAAGTAGGCTAACATTAGAGAAAGGTTGTTTAAAACGAAGCTCCATCGCCCTGGTGCTGTTTCTACTAATACAAGCTGCTGTAGGGCATGGACATTCTTACAGTGCTGTTACATAAGCAGGAGCAATGTTTGAGGGTCAAAGTCTTAAAAGACTTTTCTGTGCTGAAACAGCTATCCTCAATGACGACCGATGACCTTGTGCACCAGAACACACACACACACTAGCGTTATTAGCGTTCTGCCTCACTGCGTGGTTTTACCGCAGGAGCTGGAGAGTGGGTGGAGCAAAGCAGGAATTAATGAGGACGACAAAGCTAATTATCACAGGGGGCTGACACCGCTTTCCTCCCTGGGAATGGTGAGCGAGAAGACAGCCCAGTGGCCGTGTAACACAACCACATTCATATGAGATACAGCATTGATTGCTGCTAGATCACGTTCATGTGGCTCCTGTAGTGGTGGAAAAAATACACAATTGTCATACTTGAGTAGAAGTAAAGATACCGTAACAGAAAATGACTCAAGTAAAAGTGAATGTCACCCAGTAAAACACTACTTGAGTAAAAGTCTAAAAGTATTTGATTTTAAATATACTTACGTATCAAAAGTAAAAGTATAAATAATTTAAAATATCTTATATTAGGCAAACCAGAAGAAACCAGTTTTTATTTTATTTTGGATAGTCAGGGGCACACTCCAACACTCAGACATGATTTACAAATGAAGCATTTGTGTTTAGTGAGTCTGCCAAATCAGATGGCAGTAGGGATGAGCAGGGATAATCTCTTGATAAGTATGTGAATTGCACCATTTTCCTGTCCTGTTAAGCATTCCAAATATAACTAGTACTTTTGGGTGCCAGGGAAAATGTATGACCTAAAAAAGTACATTATTTTCTTTAGGAATGCAGTGAAGTAAAAGTTGACAAAAATATAAAGTACAGATACCCCAAAAAACAACTTACTTTAAAGTATTTGTACTTAAATACTTTACACCACTGCTGAGAAATGAAACACTTCTCCAGGCGTGGTGAGATTTTATGGTCTGCACAGTGTGCAATAAAGATGGAATGTGGATAAAGACCGAATTTGAATATGATGACCTCTCTCTTTTTCTCTCTCTCCATAGTAAGGGAGATTTTGTTGTGTGGAGTTCGGCCAGATTTCTCAATTCCATACAGTGGGTCAATGTTACCGTTTCAAAAATATCGAAACAACAATCCCTCAATGGGATGTATTGATTCTCTGAATAAGAGAAGGACATTTTACCACATAGCCTAATGTATGGCAAGTGGTCATAAAAAGGGACTGAATTGAAATGGTCTATGCGATTGTTTGAAATGCAACATTGTGGGGTATTAGCAACAGGTTTGCTGTTTCAGCCATGTCAGTCAGTGTACGCAAGTCCTCTCTCAGCTAGTCCTCATTAGAAAGTACTTGTCCTCAGTCCCCCAATCACACACTCTAAGCAGGAGGGGTGGATTCAGTTGTTTTTCCACAGCATGTGAAGGCTGAGTCACATCCATTATAACACAATGGAAAAACGTTCTAAAGCCTTTTGCAACGGAAAACTAAAATGAGCCAGGTAGTCCGTTCATGTTTCTGTTTGTTTTCTTCCGTTTGAACTCTCCATGAACACGACCCTAATCCCAACCCAAACAGGAAGCATTCACATTCCTCCAGGAGACTGTTTACGGTAAGCACGGGGAAGGAGGACTCCCAAAGACTAGGCTAAGTTACAAAGCCCCTGGTGAAAAACGAGGCTCACTGGACCTTTAAACCCCTTTACCTTAATACAGCTACTGTGTGCAATATGCAGCTGAGATTATGTTGATTGTTGCTTATTTGAGACAACGGTATCACTGATTGTGAGTAATCAAAGGTTTCACAGCTGTGATGAGTAAAAATACGATTTCTTGGCGAATATCAATTTGATCTAGGTCGTGTTTATTGTCGACATTTGGCAACGTGACTATTTTGGACTATCATAGAACACAGCCTCTGGAGAGTAGGGTGCCTTACCTTAGCCTTGCCGGTGCTCTGTAGGATGTGCACCAGGGCACTGGCCATCTCCTCCTTGTTCTTCACACTGAGGCCAGGCTCCATGATGGAGCACATCAGCATGTAGTTATTGGTAATGTACTCCGCAAACTCCTTATAGGACTCCATAGGCAGGATGCTCATGCTCTGGTACCGCGACTTGAGCCGAATCATAGGTCCGGGAGTTTTCCCTTTGCTCGGGTTGGGCGTGCTCACAGAGTACCACTTCTCCACGAACTGGCGTCCCGTGACGGCGCCGGTGGGAATGATGACCAGGCCCACATAGCTGTTCTTGTCCTTCTTTTTCTTTTTATCAGTCTCCTTGTACAGGTGGACGGTGACACTTTTGATGGCGGGTAAGTTGTTGAACTCAAAGTGCTCTCCCCAGAACACATTGTCTGTCTTGAGTTTGCAGGTAGTCCGTGCGTAAAGCGTGTCGTCCAGACACAACTCACAGAAGTACCTTTTCTTGGCTGGAAGGTCCTTGGCCTCAATAATCCACAATTTCAGCAGGTTCTCCACACGCCGACTGTTGTCCTGTGAAAAACATCAAACATGTGCAACTTCAAACAACAACATTTTCATTGGTGTTCTGTGCTCATGGGTTCTACTGTATTGCTCTTTCCTTCCACAGAGGGCCCACTACTTGTATAGGGTTTACCTTGTTTGGATTTACAGCTCTCCTTAAGTTCTCCATCCATTTGTCCCTCTCGGCGGATGACCGACACGAAAAGCATTTTGTTCCAGTGGAAGTGGTCACCTGTGAAGTATTGCAGACAATTAAGCCCTTCCCTTTATGAAAAAGACCCATATGAAAGCAGGGTTGGGTATCACACACACACACACACACACACACACACACACACACACACACACACACACACACACACACACACACACACACACACACACACACACACACACACACACACACACACACACACACACACACACACACACACACACACACACACACACACACACTTCAGCTGGGCTGCAGGGTCTGTGCACAGTGCACACTGATACAATGCATACTGAACACTGAGCCTGGACAGCCATTGAAATCCTCTTGCACTTGTCCACGAGAGAAACGCTTGTCCACTCGGTCACAGAGCCATGGTCTGTCCAGCTGGCAGCGTGCTTTAGCATAATAGGCAGTAAATCGTTGTGAATTGGGCCCTCTCGGAGCTCACCTCTCTGAGCAAATCCAGAGAGCAGGAGCATGGAGATGCCAACAGATGGGCCAGACAGACACACATGCCACTACCAGGCATGAAGAGGGGAAGGGAGACCCTCCTGGCAGTGGGGACGCTCCCTAGCAGATGCCCAGCCACACACTCACACTACCCAAAGGCACTGGCTGCTTGACAAACATTGAGGGACCCGCCCACCTTTTATTACGCAGGTTTTCAGACCAAGGTAATGACGACGAAAATAAAGAGATTAGACACCATGCATTATATACAGTGCTTCAGGATCCTAAAAGACGCTATTAAAAAGAGTCCGCAGTTAGCGAGCCTTGAGCTGTGGCAGTCATGAGAGGCAGTGGTGGCGCTGGTGGGAGGGGCTCACCTCGAAGCAGTAGTCCTGGCCCAGGATGCTGCTGTGCACCGGTTTGATCAACACCTCGTCCTCCATGCTGAGATCCAAAGCTTCTACTCCACTGCTGGGGCTGAACAACGACTCATGAGACCGTGATTCCTTCAGCCTAGGCATTAGATGGGATCTGGGGGAGAAGAGGAAGAGACGCGGTCAGTCATTCACACAAATACAACATCTCAACATAGGCAACAGTCAGCTATGTCCCACACTGAGGGAAGAGGGCTGGGGAAGGCATGTGTTCCAATAACAGACTAGTGTTGTGGGTACACCCTGTCGGATGCCACTGGCTCTGGCCCTACGGGGTTGGCATGACTGAGATCTCCATTATTTCCCAGCTGGTAGCTCTCCTGCTTGGATGGGCTTTTGATGGTCTGGCAGGTGGGGACACTGCTCCAATAATGCTTTATAGGGCCTCTGGCAAACAGCAGAGCACAGCTGCAGAGAGAAGGAGGTGGCAATCTGACTCGTCACTCAGTCACTAGGCAGGGAAAACTACCATCATGGCCATTCGAGGTCAACAGCAATAACAAAGTTAAAGTGAACGACGACAAGAAACTCGTACCGCCCACAGTAACATATGATAGCTGATACAGACATTCGTGCAACCAAGTGACTAAGGGTTCATTTTAGTGTTATTGGTTCAATATTTTAGCTGTATGTGAAAAACATGGCATCCGTAAAACAAGTATCACAACCTTCAGTCCTCAACTCGATTTATTGACCGATAAATACAAAAATACATTTTTAAGGGAAATGGAAACACTAGCAACCTACGTGTATGTTAACTTCCGACTTCAACTGTATGTGTGTGTGGGATTACCGTTCAAAAGTTTGGGGTCACTTAGAAATATCCTTGTTTTTGAAAGCACATTACTTTGTCCATTAAAATAACATCAAATTGATCCGAAATTCAGTGTAGACATAATTAATGTTGTAAATGACTATTGTAGCTGGAAACTGTATCTGATTTTAAAAAAATGAAATATAATAATATTCCAATGGAATGTATGTTTAGTTAATCCAAGTTTATAATTTTAAAAGGCTAATTGATCATTAGAAAACCCTTTTGCAATTATGTTAGCACAGCTGAAAACTGTTGTCCTGATTAAAGAAGCAATAAAACGGTCTTTCTTTAGACTAGTTGAGTATCTGGAACATCAGCATTTGTGGGTTTGATTACAGGCTCAAAATGGCCAGAAACAAAGCCCTTTCTTCTGAAACTCGTCAGTCTATTCTTGTTCTGAGAAATGAAGGCTATTCCATGTGAGAAATTGGCAAGAAATTGAAGATCTTGCGCAACATTGTGTACTACTCCCTTCACAGAACAGCGCAAACTGGCTCTAACCAGAATAGAAAGATGAGTGGGAGGCCAACTCAGCAAGAGGACAAGTACATTAGTGTCTAGTTTAAGAAACAGACGCCTCAAGTCCTCAACTGGCAGCTTCATTAAATAGTACCCGCAAAACACCAGTCTCAACGTCAACAGTGAAGAGGCGATTCTGGGATGCTGGCCATCTAGGCAGAGTTGCAAAGAAAAAGCCATTTCTTAGACTGGCCAATAAAAATAAAAGATTAAGATGGGCAAAAGAACACAGACACTGGACAGAGGAGCACTTATATGGTTACTACATGATTCCATATGTTAAAAAAAAAAGTTGATGTCTTCACTATTATTCTACAATGTAGAAAATAGTAAAAAATAAAGAAAACTCATGAGCAGGTGTCAACTTTTGACTGGTAATTGTATAACTTTCAAAATACAGAAGTTCAGCCGGCTGTATTTTCTGTATTTTGAAAGTTATACTGTATACCTTAAACTTCATTGCTGATATGAAAAACATTTCGGTACTATATCAACAATGGACTAATGAAACAAATACAAAAATATCGTTTTTAGGTGGAGTTTTCCTTTAATACTTTGAATGTTGTCCACAATTACTTACAATTGTTTTTCTTTTCTTTTCAGAAAAAAACATTTAAGGGTTTCTGAACATTAACAATATCAGTGTGGAGTTGGATATCATTTTTGAAAGATGTTTTTTTGTTGTTGATGGCAATCGGACCTGTCTGCGGTGCAAATAGTTACACACCTCATGAAATACTAGTAGAATACAGTATTCTATTCATAAATTACTCCTTTATATGTAAATATATCTAACTCTGCCAGTAGGCTACTGTACGTATATATTTATTTTCATTCTGTGCTGTAAGAGATAGAAGTGTTTGTTTTATGTTAATTTTGATTCAGAGTCTGACCTCATTTAATTGGCTGTTTTCGGCTGTTTGTGTTCTTGGCCCCCAACGGCCTGCAATGGCATTGACAAGATCATTGGGTAAATGCTGTGCCTCAGACTGCAAGTTGAATAGCAGCCATCACACGCTCATGAATCTCTCAGGAGAGTTGTCAGCACAGTGCATTAACAGACTGCAGCATGAGTGACAGAGCTAGCCTACTGCCTTGGCGTTTGGTCTAGTGATCATGACACTTGTTTGTCATTGACTGGAAATATGGGTATTTATTTCACGTCATTGATCCCCTATATCAGTGGCTCCCAAGTCCAGTCCTCGAGTAACCCCAACAACAGCACACATTTTAGTTGTAGCCCAGGACAAACTCACCTGATTCAACTCATTGAGGGCTTGATGATTAATTGACAAGTAGAGGCTTGTGGTACAACAACAATGTGTACTGTTGGACGTACTCAAAGACTGGATTTAGGAAACTCTGCCCTAATATTATGGAACCAGACCCATTTTCATTTAAAGGCCATTATAAGATTATTGTAGTACAATTTGTTTCATTAAGGCTAATTGTAAACAATTGTACACTGTCACATTTTGTTAAGAACAAAATCCACCCAGAGCTTCACAAAGACTCTATGTTAAAATGTTACCCGCATGCAAAACGTTTTCCCCCAGAGATCTAGCTTCTCAGAGAGGGAGGTTTCATTTAGTTGGACCTCCTCAGCTCTGCCAGGTATCTCTCTGTAATTCTCACAGCTCCTCGCTGTGTCCCCGCCACCATACTAATGAGCTGAGCTACAGAGAGTGTGACGACTCACTCCCCGCCCTAGGACTTTTCCTGACTCATCCCCGAGGCAGGAAGTACAGCCATGTTTAATTCATGCAGCCAATGAAGAGCCAGGGGAGCGATGAGTAAGCGCATATCTCTCCTTTTGCCGCTCAGCAGGTGCTTAATTGCCCTGCTTACCCACCGGGAAATGAATTGTAATGTGCAGGAGTTAACCAACACCACTTATGGAAAAACAGAAAGAAGAGCATACACTGTAGGAGCAAACATTTCTTCTGTCTATATTATCTGTGACAACTTGCCAGTGATGCAACAATGCCAATAGGACGAGTTACAGATAGCTGGCGTTCTATAGGTTGCGGTCATTAAAAAAAAAAGTTTTTTCAATCACTCAGCAAATTTCTTGTTAACAAACTATAGTTTAGGACATCTACTTTGTGCATGGCACAAGTAATTTTTCCAACAATTGTTTACTGACAGATTATGTCACTTATAATTGACTGCATCACAATTCCAGTGGGTCTGAAGTATACATACACCAAGTTGACGGTGCCTTTAAACAGCTTGGAAAAATAATGTCATGGCTTTAGAAGCTTCTGATAGTCTAATTGACATAATTTGAGTCAATTGGAGGTGTACATGAGGATGTATTTCAAGGCCTACCTTCAAACTCAGTCCTTCTTTGCATGACATCATGGGAAAATAAAAATAAATCAGCCAAGACCCCAGAAAAAAATTGTAGACCTCAACAAGTCTGGTTCATCCTTCGGAGCAATTTCCAAACGCCTGAAGGTACCACATTCATCTGTACAAACAATACTACGCAAGTATAAACACCATGGGACCACCCAGCTGTCATACCACTCAGGAAGGAGACGCATTCTGTCTCCTAGAGATGAACGTACATTGGTGCGAAAAGTGCAAATCAATCCCAGAAAAACAGCACCTTGGACCTTGTGAAGATGCTGGAGGAAACAGGTACAAAGGTATGTATATTCACAGTAAAACAAGTCCTATAATCAACATAACCAGAAAGGCCGCTCAGCAAGGAAGAAGCCACTGCTCCGAAAACCGCCATAAAAAAGCCAGACTACAGTTTGCAACTGCACAAGGGGACAAAAATCATACTTTTTAGGGAAATGTCCTCTGGTCTGATGAAACAAAAATAGAACTGTTTGGCATAATGACCATCGTTATGTAAGGAAGAAAAAGGGGGAGGCTTGAAACCCGAAGAACACCATCCCAACCGTGAAGCACAGGGGTGGCAGCATCATGTTGTGGGGGTGCTTTACTGCAATAGGGACTGATGCACTTCACAAAATAGATGGCATGATGAGGCAGGAAAATTATGTGGATATATTGAAGCAACATCTCAAGACATCAGTCAGGAAGTTTAAGCTTGGTCGCAAATTGGTCTTCCAATGACCCCAAGAATACTTCCAAAGTTGTGGCAAAATGGTTTAAGGACAACAAAGTCAAGGTATTTGAGTGGCTATCACAAAGCCCTCACCTCCATCCCATAGAAAATGTGTGGACAGAACTGAAAAAGCAAGTGCGAGCAAGGAGGCCAACAAACCTGACTCAGTTACACCAGGTCTGTCAGGAGGAATGGGCCAAAATTCACCCAACTTATTGTGGGAAACTTGTGGAAGGCTACCTGAAACGTTTGACCGAAGTTAAACAATTTGAAGGCAATGCTACCAAATACTAATTGAGTGTATATAAACATCTGACCCACTGGGAATGTGATGAAAGAAATAAAAGCTGGAATAAATCACTCTAATATTATTTTGACGTTACACATTATTAAAATAAAAAGTTTGGATCCTAACAGACCTAAGACAGGGGATTTTTACTAGGATTAAATGTCAGGAATTGTGAAAAACTGAGTTTAAATGTATTTGGCTAAGGTGTATGTAAACTTCAGACTCCAACTGCATACACACACAAAACCAGTCAAATGTTTTAGAACACCTACTCATTGTCACATTCTGACCTTAGTTCTTTTGTTATGTCTTTGTTTTAGTATGGTCAGGGCATGAGTTGGGTGGGTTGTCTATGTTCGTTTTTCTATGATTTGGGATGACTGTTTGGACTGGTATGGTGCTCAATCAGAGGCAGCTGTCAATCGTTGTCCCTGATTGAGAATCATACTTAGGTAGCCTGGTTTCACTTTTGAGTTGTGGGGGTTTGTTTTCCATGTTAGTGTTTGGTCCACACGGTACTGTTTCGGTTGAGTTATTTCATGTTGTCGTTTATTGTTTTTGTTTCAGTGTTCATGTTTCTTATTCAAATCAAAATGAACACTTACCACGCTGCTTATTGGTCCGATCCTTGCTACTCCTCCTCAGAAGAGAAAAGCCATTACACTCATTCAAAGGTTTTTCTTTATTTTTACTATTTTCAACATTGTAGAATAATAGTGAAGTCTCAAAACTATGGAATCAGTGTTAAAATATATATTTTATATTTGAGATTCTTTAAATAGTCAACCTTTGCCTTGATGACAATTTTGCACACTCTTGGCATTCTCTCAACCAGCTTCATGAGGTAGTCACGTGGAATGCATTTCAATTAACAGGTGTTCTTTCCTTCTTAATGTGTTTCAGCCAATCAGTTGAGTTGTGACAAGGTGGAGCGGGGGCTATACAGAAGATGGTCTTTTACCAAATAAGTCTAAGTCCATATTATGTCAAGAACAGCTAAAATAAGCAAAGAGAAACGACAGTCCATCATTACTTTAAGTCATGGTCAGTGAATCCGGAAAATGTCAAGAACTTTGAAAGTTTCTTCAAGTGTAGTCACAAAAACCATCAGGCGCTATGATGAAACTGGCTCTCATGAGGACCGCCATGGGAATGGAAGACCCAGAGTTACCTCTACCACAGAGAATAAGTTCATTAGAGTTACCAGCCTCTGAAATTGCAGCCCAAATAAATGCTTTGGAGTTAAAGTAACAGACACATCAACTGCTCGGAGACTGTGTGAATCAGGCCTTCATGGTCAAATTTCTGCAAAGAAATCACTACTAAAGGACACCAATAAGAAGAAGAGACCTGCTCAGACCAAGAAACACGAGCAATGGACATTAGACCGGTGGACATTTGTCCATTGGTCTGTAGTCCAAATTTGAGATTTTTGGTTCCAACCGCCGTGTCTGTGAGACGCAGAGTAGGTGAACGTAGGATCTCCACATGTGTATTTCCCACCGTAAAGCAAGTTATTGTGTGGGTGTGCTTTGCTGGTGATACTGTCTGATTTATTTAGAATTCAAGGTACACTTAACCAGCATGGCTTCCACAGCATTCTGCAGCGATACGCCATCCCATCTGGTTTGCGCGCAGCGGGACCACCATTTGTTTTTCAACAGGACAATGACCCAACACACCTCCAGGCTGTGTAAGGGCTATTTTACCAAGGGGAGTGATTGAGTGCTGCATCAGATGACCTGGCCTCCACAATCGCCCAACCCAATTGAGATGGTTTGGAATGTGTCGAATGTGAAGGAAAAGCAGTCAACAAGTGCTCAGCATGTGGGAACTCCTTCAAGACTGTTATAAAAGCATTCCAGGTAAAGCTGCTTGAAAGAATGCCAAGAGTGTACAACGCTGTCATCAAGGCAAAGGGTGGCTATTTGAAGAATCTAAAATATTAAATATTTTGATTTGTTTAACACTTTTTTGGTTACTACATGATTCCATATGTGTTATTACAATCGTTTTGATGTCTTCACTATTATTCTATAATGTAGAAAATAGTAAAAATAAAGAACAACCCTTGAATGAGTAGGAGTTATAAAACCTTTGACAGGTAGTGTATATAATGTTGTGAACAAACAAACTTAGATTCTATACATTTCCATATTTTGTTATCAATCACAGGACATGTTTTGTTGTTGGGTAATAATATAAGCCAGATAGGCCTATACATTTTATTTTCTAATTTTTATTTTATTTTTTTAAATCTAAGAATTGTGTTTAGCAGATGTTATTGCGGGTGTAGCGAAATGCTTGTGTTTCTAGCTCCAACAGTGCAGTAATATCTAAAAAGTAATATTTAACAATACACACAATCTAAAGTAATGGAATGGAATTAAGAATGTATAAATACTTGGAAGAGCAATATCTAAGCGGCTTAGACTAACACACAGGTAGAATAGAATACAGAATATACATACTATGAGATGTGTAATGCAAAATATGCAAACATTATTCATGGGACACTAGTCCCTTTAATAAAGTAGCCAGTGATTTCAAGTCTATGTATATAAGGGGCAGCAGCCTCTAATGTGCTAGTCATGAATTCAAAACTAACACATTAAATGCACAGCACAGCAATTTATGCAGTTGATTTGCTTGTCGGCATCTCTTCTACCACGTCCTCCACCATCTGTTGTGCAGTTCCAGTCGGTTTAAGTTAAACCATCAAAAGGCAATACAGGTGTAAACGAAAGAAAAAAACAATGTAACCGATGTTGTGCCCGTGATCCGATTAAATCATTATTCATCGCTGCAGCCATCTACACGTTTTTACCTCCGATATCAGATCACTTAGTGGCTTTTTGATATAGGACTGTAAATACGGGCTACTTCCAAAATGCCTCAAACACTCCCTTGCTGACAGGAAACATGGGCCCCAAAAAGGACCTCTGTTCTGAAAAGGAAACACCCGAGCAAGGATGTCACACGAAACAACAGGCAGAAAAGCGTGCTTTAGCGTAGGGAAAAAGGGGACACGGAGGCCGATTCTAATCCAGATTGCAACAACAACAAAAGAAACAGCGCGCTGAACAATCGTACATCAATAACGGCAAAGTCAGAACACACACAAAAAAAACGCGAAAACAGGTTAAACATCATCTCACCAGGGTTTCAAAAGATGCACGTACCAATGTCTCTAGGGCAATCCAAAAAATGTATGTGGGGCTATCACTGTGTCCAATCTAGTTGGGAGACAGGTCAATCAAATCAGAGAATCTTTGCGAGCTATCACGAGCGAGACTGGACATCTTCTAAGCTCCTGTGTGTTGAAAGAAAAACATTAGCCAAAAGCCTGTATTATTTTAGACAATGAGCTTAAACTAATCCCGTTGAGGGCACGAAGATCAAAATCGCTAAATAGATCCATTTCAAAACATCTGGATGCATGTCTCTCAACCGGCTGGCTACATTACTCACCTGTTTGGATAATGTCATGAGTATTTGGAGTCCAACTATTTTACGATACCAACTACACACAATGTGTCAGAATGCGCCTTGAAAAACAGAAACTGTTCCATTTGATCCGTTTTTAATAGCTGAACGACTTGAGATTACGCAATCTCTGCACTATCGGCATGGATGACCATTGCATTAAACTTGCAAGCCTCTTTCTCAAAGCAGCTTACCACGGTAATACTCTGGCAAAATAAGTACATTTTGAAAGGACAGGGTGAGAGTGGGCAAAGGTAACCCGCTGTATAACCTACAGTCGCATAACTGCACAGGGCACATAATACTAGTTGCTACATAACAATTACTGGGTGTCAAGCACAAGAATCATTCATTGGAAGCATGCTAAATTGATTACTCAAATGTATGCTCCATATTCAATATATTACCAGTTGAAGTGTTTGAATGAATGAATAAATGAATACGCCCTAAACTGAAGTCTAGCAAACAGCAAGCTGTTCAAAGTGCTGCGACTGGGAAGATCCTGTATCACACAGGCTTAGAAACGTGATGACATGTTTGCGCCTCCTTTTGACAACTGGCCCACTGCTACGAAGACGTCCGATTGCCTCCAAAATGAGCTGTGACAGGAGTTTGGATTTAATGAGCACCAACGACAAAACGTCGGCATGAAAATTGCTATGCCTTTGTTTTTTAGCCTCTACAAGGCAGTTTCTCATTTCTCACCTTTCCTCCAACCTCACTTTGAGTATTGCAGTCAGAGAAGCTCTGCAGAACTGAGAAGAAGAAAAAAAACATCTCCAACTCTCTATGATCACACGTGTGCACACTCATGCTAAGTGCTGGACGGACACACCACACACACACACACACACACAGCAGGTTGCCACTCCAGTAGTGAATATTTCAGAAGCTTTTAGAACAGCAACATATCGGGTGGCTGCCTTTCAGAACGCAGACGAAAAGTGATTTTGAGAACCCACATGGTGTCTTTCAACATATCACATGCCAACAGTCTTGTCATGTGTGAACACTGTTTGGAGTCATAGGACATTAGAAACTAAACGGTAATCTGGGAGAGGCGTTAAGCGCCGGGTGGAAGGTCGAGGACATTCTTGAGTTGTCATTACAGAGTGAACTACAGTGTTGTGCATCTATTCTGGCACACATGAACACTATGCTGCCTGGCTAGACACAAACATGAATGTGTCGACTAGGAGCAAATATTGACTGCGACAAGCCATCATTCAACATTTTCATTCTATGAAATAAAAACCAGAACAATCAGGGCGACAGCTAGACTACTGCCTTGCATCCAAACACAAGAAACACCCTCAAAGTCTATAGACAAATAATAAGATGCCAAGCCCACAAAGCCTATATAGAAACTCGGAGACCTTTGCGTAGAATGCACTGTGTCAAGCGTTCCTAACACACTGAGATGGAGACCATCAGATGGATGATGGAGTCTGAGGCGGAATACTCACCAGACATTCCGTCAGAATCCCCGGGAACAATTTGAGCAAAGAGGAGAAAGAGGAAGAGGTGGTGGATGAGGAGGAAGCCGTCTCAGTGCTCCATTTTCTTCTGTGTGGTGAGAGCGGAGGAAAGCATGGTGGGGCTCATTCAGCCCTGCACAGCGTGCTGCTGCTAGCCTATTACTCTCCTTCCCTCCCTCCCTCCCTCCCAGTCTGTCGGTCTCCTCTGGACTCTTTATTCTAGCCACGCCGAGAGAGCCACAGCCTGCCCTACTTCCTTCCCCGCTACGCTCCTTTAAGTGGGCCACTGCTCCCTCTATCTGGCTGGCGGAGGACTGCTTGTGCCCACCGTCTTGTGCTCCCTCTCTCCATCCCCCTCACCCTCTCTTGCGTCTGTCTGGCTGTCTGTCTCCGTGTGTGTGAGCGCGCGCAGCGTAAGCAGGCTGTTTGGTGTGCTGAACCTCTGCCTGCCCCCCCCCCTGCTGCAGTGTGTGTGTGCACGTGTGTGTGTGGTCTTTTGTCCTGGTGTCTCTGTGACGGACTGGCCTGCTCCCTACACAGACATCTGCCTCTGGGGAGTAGCAGTCACTCACTGCAGATCACACAGCTCTCTCTCTCTCTATTTCTCATTCCTCTTTTCATAGAAGCAGCAGCAGGGACAGACCAAAGGTTAGTGGTGCTGCACCACGTACTTAGGGGGTGCAGTACAAGGTGAGGCCATATGGTATGCTGTTTGGCCAATCGGATCATTTGAAGCTGTACTCTGTTCAGAAGACTTCAGTAGCCTTGTTCAGAGTGCAGCACTCACTACAGCTCAGAGCTCTAGAACAAGGGTAAAGCATAAGTGGTCCTTATCTTCCCTATAGTGTCAGAAGAGTCACATCCATTAAAACAGCCACCTCTGAGAATCAAAGACTTTCACTCATGCACAACTTACTGGAGGCGCGCACACACACACACACACACACACACACACACACACACACACACACACACACACACACACACACACACACACACACACACACACACACACACACACACACACACACACACACACACACACACACACACACACACACACACACACACTACATTAAATAATATACACACTTGATAAGTGTCAGGTTTTTCGTGTTTCTATGACAACACTGCGTCAGGGAAAATGGTATCTTTGCTTCCTGGCAACTGACACTGTTCACGGGTAAGTGGGCAATTTTCAGCCTATTTTCTTTTCTACACTTCACAAGATGTTTTTTTTTCTTCTCCTTCCACACAAACGATTGTGTCTCTGGAGTCTGACATGGAAGGTGAGTGCGCAGGTTGAGCCACACGACCATGACACGTAACTTACGTCACCCACAGAATTGAGGTACCTTGAGGGGCATTCTGCGCATCTCCCCATTATTGCATGAGAAGTTAACAATTATCCTCTTCGGCATAAAACCGTTGAGTACTCCAGAGGAGGATAATATAGGTTGCTAAGCAGTACTGTATTAAAAGTGGTGTAATGAAAAAAAAAAAAAAAAGACATCTTAGTAAAGAATAGGAGAGATGGCGAAATCACAGCCCAAAACTTGACTGTGTCCTACAAAAGTGATTTACCCCCTGCTTAACGGCCCTTTAACAATTAGGGTACCCAATTACTGGCCAGAAACCCACACAGGACAAATAAGTACGTGCATGTGCGTGTGAAACAATGAACCGCAGCGGTCAGGGATTGGGTTAAGCTCTCACTTAAAACAAAATAAATCCAAAGTAACAAGATAGGGGCTTTGTGCTGATCAGTGGGATTCACTGCCGTAAACATTATAGCTTACCACTTCCATTGCCTGATCAGAATAATGTACCAGCATATACTGTAACCTTCCGCATCAACAAGATCTCCACCACAACACTGTCCTGACCTGCACCCATGATGTCACTTCCAGTAGCGCTGCCATTTCTGGACTAGTGCGTCGACAAACATCAGTCTTGCAGCAGACAGAATCTTGTTTTCTGTAGCCATTAGTATCCGATTCTCAACAAACGTGTGCTAAAATGTCAGACACAAAACTGATAGGAAACCCGGTACAGCACGACCAGCGTAATAAACAATGCTGTCCTCCTGGCATGGTGTTTACAGGCTCTCGGAGGCTCCGAATCTCGACAGGACTAGAGCAGGCATGGATAAGTATGCGGTTTGTCGGTCATTTCCCATGTCAGGCAGTGTTGAGAAGACAGGACGACAGTACTCCTGCTCCTGTCAGGAGTTATCGTACGGGCCTGCATTATTAAGTTGCTTGGCTAAAAGCCGATTAAGTAAGAGAGCACAGTCATGATGCCAGGAACATTTGACTGAAAGTCTCGACAAAAGGGTCTGTTCTGATACCAGGACCAATGTGTAATGTCTTCTACAAACCAGTAGTATGTTACAATTTGCGGTCACTATCGAATACAATGCATTTGCTGTATAAAATGAACCTCTATAAGTGAAAATGTGGAATTTGACCTGCTGTTTGCCAACAGACTGCCCCCTGCTGGGTGGCCTTTAAATTATTATTATTATTATTATTTTTTTAAAATCTGAATGAAGGCTCTTGCATGTCTTATCAATCTCTCTGAAAACAAAACACCCTATATAAAGGCTAAGCTACATATGGTATTGACATAATAGGTTTCTTCAATGATTTGTGTGCATCTGTTCCAAGCTGATAATGTGAAATTTCATTACTTTTGAAATAGAAAAAAGCTTTAAAAAATGCTGCATTGTTTTGTGTGGGTTAAAAATATAAATTGTTAGCTGATGATTGGCTTATACGCCTAATCTTAGGAAGCAAGCGCTGAAACTGTATCGTTGAGACAAATATGTTTTATAACAGATGCGCCACACTGAGTGAAAGGGCATGCATGGAGATATTTTGCAGTTGTTTACTCTCATGGATTAGGCCTAGGCTAAGTCAAACCGGGCCAAAAAATGTGGCACTGTTCAGAGGTTTGTGGTCCAAGCCGAATTCATGAACAACAGAGGCAATAAGACAATGGAAATACGGCACTGAAGCGTAACTTACGATTACAGGCTACTAAAACAGACTCATTTATCAAATAGGCTTTATCTGAATAAATCAATTACTTTTTAACAGAAATATGGATAGGAGATGTGACATCAGTATTGCAATTAGACAAAAATACAATGAAGCCCTAGTCCCTAATTGTAGTGTATGGATCCAGTCATGAGGCATTTTTAATACTTATATTATTCAGGAATCAATAGATAGATCTCATTTTTGGAAATGACCCTTGAAAAGTGAGAAATCATACAGATTTAGCCTATAATAATAGGCTGCCCTACAAGATTAGGAATTCCCTCACTTTCCAGAAGGCATGAAATGCCAGCAAGTCATCCAATTAAGCATGAATCTCAGAGACTCAAAAAGGCTGCAGACAGCGAGGCCAAATCCTCATCCGGTAATTATTATGCGCCACATCCATATCGCTAATCCCTGACTGCCCCGGGCTATGCCAGTAAATACCTGAGTGACACATTGAAACAGTTAGGATGCATCTGAGAACATACAGTACATTATTGATTCATCTATTCAGTGCATTTCCTGGGTAGAGTTACTACTTATTTGGTGACTAAATCAGGGGGCTATAATGTTGATGGTGTAGAATGCATGGTCAGTCTGTCAGACAGAGCAGATGGCTCAGGAATGGAAGGAGCAGGTCCTCTTATGTCAAGGAGAGAGAAGCGGGTAACAGAGAGCATGCTCAAAGAGACTGGGGGAGGGGAGGAGGAGAGGGAGCCCATTCAGCCCAATTCAGAGGGAGGCACACAGACTAGATGGGCTGGTTGGTTAGGATTTGATGAGGCTAATCCCCAATAGGTGCCAGGGACCCATCGTCTGTCTACACATCACACATATGCCCAACCCTATCTCAATGTACAAATCGCATCCACTCTCCTTAGGCTCTTACACTTAATCCACTACGTCGGGCCCTTCACTGCACGCATATACTCCCATCCCGTCCATATCTCAGCACTTAGCAGCATCACTGGCCTTTCCTAGTACTCACAGCTTTGGTCCAGAATCCAGAGGACCTACCCACTGAGCAATCACTGGCTCAAGGCCAATAGAAATACAGTATACAGTATCAGCTGGAATGCATGCCTGTGTGACTATATTTAATACATATACATCTTGTTATCAGGCTCGGGAATCTGAGATAGCAGCTTGCCAGCAAAACATTTCCTCTTGGTCCCCCGAGTGGCGCAGCGGTCTTGAGGAGTCACTACAGACCCGGGTTTGAACCCAGGCTCACAGCCGGCCGTGACCCGAGAGACCCATGAAGCGGAGCGCAATTGGCCCAGCGTGGTCTAGGTTAGGGGAGGATTTGGGCAGCTCTGATTTCTTTGTCCCATCGCACTCTAACGACTCCTTGTGGTGGACTGGGCGCCTGCAAGCTGACTTCAGTCACCAGCTGGACGATGTTTCCACTGACACATTGGTGCGGCTGGCTTCTGGGTTAAGCGGGCGGTGTGTCAAGAAGCAGCGCGGCTTGGCAGGGTCGTGTTTCGGAGGATACATGGCTCCGACCTTCGCCACTCCCAAGTCCATAGTTGCGATGCAGCGATGGGACAAGACGAACTCCCAATTGCAGAGAAAAAGGGCAAAAAATAATTTAAAAAAATAAAATAATAATAATAATTTCCTATTTCTCTGCCTTAAAGCCCAAAGAAAGACACAAGGACTCATGCATCTGAGAAGCCTTCATATCTCCTGGTATTACTGCGTGTTCTGTTCTCATGCCTGGCATTCACTCGGTTACAGAGCTGCGTGCGACTGTAATTAATTAGGCCACTGCCTGTACAGTACTGCCCTGAGCTGGGGTATATATATGACCTGGAAACCTTTTCTATGGCTAACCAGGCAATGGAAGTGAGACCACTGAAACAGTACAGCCCTGGGTGGGTGCCTCCTCCTCAGTTCACTTTTCTGGGCATCTACCCAAAGAAAGGCCAAGGCGACCCGGGTCAGCAGAACAAATGTCTCAAAGACAAAGGAGGTCCAAATACATGGCATTATGTCACAACACAGTGTGCAGCTATGGAATCTGGAGAAAGCCCACTATATTAGCGCATCATACAGGCTTGATAATGAGATGGCTGATAATGGCTTGATACTGTAAAGAACCTTATCTATCACATCTATAGACAGTCAACTGATTAATCATAACCTCGCATCATATCCTTCTGAACAGTCATTACCTCCTTGCCTCTGCAAAAACCCAAGCCTTACATATGATTCAGTACATCACAAATTGGCTTATTGATTTACTAGCTAACTAAATGGTAACACATGATAAACATACACACTTAATACATAAAAACACAGGTCCCTAGGGGACTGGCAACAATATGGCTGCTTGTTACAAATTACATGGAGAGGGCAAGAGAGAGACAGAGAGACAAACTTGGTACATTTAAAAATGACTCTCACTTATTATTACTCCTATACTTTGCACACGAACCGCCACCCGCTTAGAGTAAGAAATTATGAATGCATTTACGTGAAAATGCCTTGGTTCACCGTGTATCTCTCTTGGAACCGGGCAGCCTTGGAAAGGGGGTTGTGGCTTTTAGCGGCAAGCTTGTAAGGCTCTGATTTGTCCCAAAATGGTTCCACAAGTCTTCTGTTGTCCTTTTCTGTAGTTGTCCGGTATCCAGTGACTTGTCGTGTAGTCCTGAACAGATGATGCCTCTTTGAAGATGGGCTAGCCAGCCGTGTTGATGGTTCCTAGTGGGGGGATGAGAGTAGAGTACTACGGTGGTTTGAGCAGAGTAGTAGAATGGTCCCACTTCAATTCGCTTTTCTAGATACTTTACTTAGGACAGCTAATCAGCCGTACCAGCGATTGTCCGGGAGGCGACTTTATCGTCTCTACCTCCTGTTGAGATTCAGAGTTCCAGCCACTTTAAAACGTGAGCTGAAGCTCTACGTCTCTCTGGTCCGATATGTTAATTCTTAACCCATCATTTCATACAGTTTGTTAGAAAGGGTGGTTCCGTCAGGCTGACACGCTCTCGGACCTCACTCAGGGATGTAACTTGTACAAAGTTATATAAAACAATTATCTTACAGTTTCTCAAATCATATCCCTCTTAACTTAACAAAAACACATCATTTTCATATTACATTTAATTTTTTTAATTTGACCTTTATTTAACCAGGCAATGTTAAGAACACATTCTTATTTTCGATGACAGCCTGGGAACAGTGGGTTAACTGCCTGTTCAGGGGCAGAACGACAGATTTGTACCTTGTCAGCTCGGGGGTTTGAACTCGCAACCTTCCGGTTACTAGTCCAACGCTCTAACCAATAGGCTACCCTGCCGCCCCCATGCACAACGCATAGGATGGACACTTCACACATGTAGTAGGAATACTTTCTAAGTTAGTGTTTCCTTTAACATTTTTAATTACATCACAAAATAAACTATATGACAGTGTTCTATAGATCGCCTCTGGCCATTTCCCACATTCAAAATATTGTTACAGTATTTGCTTTAGAACGTGTTCGAGCTTCAGCAAGAGTCTGTTGAAACAACATTCTTTTGGTGAATTTGGAGAGGGGGACCTGAATCTTCTACCTTGATTTACAACAGAGCATGAGTTGTTAACCCCTCCCTGCGTGTGAGAGGTGGTCTGGCTAAAGTCAGTTGTTGCAAACCTGATCTGACCTATTTGGATCCTTACAGGACAGTCATGACACATAGTAGAACTGAAAACGTGTTCCTCTCCACTTTCTGGACGACCTAGTTTTGAAATCAGTGGAATGCCCGGTGGAAATAGAGTATGATAGCTAAGGAGATGGAGACAATTCTGCATTTTGATTGCGAAAATGCAGAGGGATTACATGTTCAAACTAAGGACAACCATGGCATCCGTGACAGAGGGAGAAGCGTCCATCCATGTAAGATAGTCTAGCTAGCTACATTTTCAGATATTATACGTTTTTAATTTGGTCAGAAAGTCATTTTAATTTAAAGTTAAAGCGTACTGTAGCTAGCTAGCTAGCTAACGTTAAGTGTATGATCTGTGTAGTAATATTATTCATATCTCAGAGCCATTTGCATTGCTAGTTAACTTAACATTAGCTTACAAGCTAGAAACGACCCAAAACAATGTTAAGAAAGTTGCTTTTAGTTGCCTGGTTTGCTAGATTGACAAACAAAATACATATTTAAAAAGAGCCATTTGAATTGCTAGCTATAGCCTAATGTTAGCTAGCTAGCTAACGTTGAACCTAATTGGTTAGCTACCTGCAGATTCATGCAGGGTTGGAATATTATGTTGGTTAGGGTTAGGGTTAGTTGGTTAGTTAGTTGGGATTATGGTTAATTGTTTAGCTAGTTAGCTACATGTTTAAAACAAAACACCACTGTGCAAGTAATCATTTTACTAGACCTTCTGTATCCTGTGCTTGTCACAAATATTTTATTTTACCAGAGACACTAATGTGAAGAACATGACCTGCACCAAACGTATAACATTGGGCCAACAAGACAGTGCCCAAGTTCTAAAAGTCTCCAATAGAATGCCCTGCTTTCATTTCATCACACTCACAACTGTAAGCTATTTTCCGTAATTGGCTCGCCATTAACTTGTAAATAATGATCTTATTGTGAGTTTATTTTCCTGTAATATTGAGGACAAATGAACTAAAATAAAGACGTGGTCAGCTATATAATATGATCAATATTTGAACTGGCTAGCTAGAAACTAACAAAAACATTGCTTAGAAAGTTGCTTTTAGTAGCCTGGTTTGCTAGACTGACATATACTAAATACATTTTTAAACGGGTGAGTTTATTGGTGTTAAAATACAATAGTTATGCTATTTTGGAGCACCAGGCTGCTGATGTCAAGCAGCCTGTAGTGTTTGTGTTTATAACTTTTGATAACGACAGGTTTGATGTCGGACGACAATAGAATTTTCCTGATGTCACTGCGACAACTGTCGATAGACATAGTATAAACCAGCCTTTAGTCTTTAAATCTTGGTTGTTTAGTACATGGCCTCACATGTGAATCCTTAAAGAAATGGTAGATCTACGGCTTAAGAGGGTGTGAATGACGCTGAATGGGAGTAGACAAAGAAGAGCTCTCCAGTAGATTTACCAAAACATTCAAAGGCCATTTTCTCAAAAGTGAGGTTACAAGTTTATCAACTTTCAAAGCAGAATTACTTTCTCATTGTTCCTCAACTGTAGTGTCTGATATACCATTTTCTAGCTCTGAGTGAGCCTCTAACTTTATCCAATGTAAAAAAAAACCATTTCATATGTTTCAACATAAGACTGAATCGAGCCGGTCGGTCACATATGTATTGCGATTCAATACTGCGATTTTATTACAATTTGATGTTCTAAAGATACTGCTCACTATATGTATAATGCAGAGAGACGAGAAAGCGTCAGAAAAAGAGTTTATCAGTTAGGGAAATATAAGTGCTGAAACCATGTTGACTCACTATTTAAAAAGGAAGATGGACAACAAGCTATAGGATGAAGTGTTGGCACATGTACAGCCGACTAGCACTAGCTGGTACCGCTGTACAATACTTGGAGTCAAAATAATATTCCAATAAGTAACTGTATCGATTCCCCCCCCATCACTAACAGATATAGGCACTTCATTCAACCTCTTTATTTGAGGGAAGTCCATGTAATTAGAAACACAAACACTCATTCAGTGGGTTGTGTAAACTAATTTAGAGGAGTGGACCTGCCATAGACTGGTGATGATGGCACCCCCTCGGTCTGCTCTTCTACACTACTAGAGCCAGGAGGTAGGATGCCAGTTCCAAACACACCCTCAAAAGTAACACCCACAATTCAAGCTTCTGTGGTCCACTGCATCATAGCCAAGTAGTTAGAGTGTTTGGCCAGTAACCGAAAGGTTGCTGGATCAAATCCCTGAGCTGACAAGGTAAAAATCTGTCATTCTGAACGTGGATGTTGATTAAGGCAGCCCCCCGCACCTCTCTGATTCAGAGGGGTTGGGTTAAATGCGGAAGACACATTTCAGTTGAAGGCATTCAGATGTACAACTGACTAGGTATCCCTCTTTCCCTTACTCCAGTAGAGCGTACACATTACACACGGGGCTCCTGAGTGACACAGCGTTCTATGGCACTGCATCTTAGTGCTAGAGGTGTCACAACCGGATGTGATTGGGAGTCCCATAGGGTGGCGCACAATTGGCCCAGCGTCATTTGGCCTTGGCAAGGGTAGGTAGTCATTGTAAATAAGAATTTGTTCTTTTAACGGACTTAAAAAACAAAAAAAAACAAGCATGGCCACTAGAGGCTGTGTAGATAATAAATCAGGCTCCCCTGCCTTGTGGTTGCCATGAGGAGTATTTCCTTTTCGTCCAGCCCTGGGATAATGGGCAGGTGTAATGGTGGATGAAATCTCCTGACAGCACAGCACAGCTCAGCCAATCCCTCTCCCACCTCAACAAGAGCCTGCACTGTGTGTGTAGGTTAAGAACCATATAAATCCCTGCATGACTCTAAGTCACTCTGGATAAGAGCGTCTGCTAAATGAATAAAATGTAAAATGATTCACAGCAACAGTCAGCAACCACGATACTGTCTGAAGAGTGTCATTCTACCACCCAGTGAGGTGACACAGCCCCACAGCCTGACGGTTGGAGAGAAGGACCGAAGTTATTTTATTTTTTACTGGTATGTCAATTAAGAACAAATTCTTATTTACAATGACGACCTAACATAAAAATAAACAACAATTACACTATACGCGCAGTATCGATATACACAATTACACTATACGCGCAGTATCGATATACACAATTACACTATACGCGCAGTATCGATATACACAATTACACTATACGCGCAGTATCGATATACACAATTACACTATACGCGCAGTATCGATATACACAATTACACTATACGCGCAGTATCGATATACACAATTACACTATACGCGCAGTATCGATATACACAATTACACTATACGCGCAGTATCGATATACACAATTACACTATACGCGCAGTATCGATATACACAATTACACTATACGCGCAGTATCGATATACACAATTACACTATACGCGCAGTATCGATATACACAATTACACAATACCTGGAAAACAAACAAACCACGAAAAGTAAAACACAATCATATGAAAAAACACATTCTTCAGTAAAAACGCCCTCCAACATCCACTTGAATTGCAATAGATCAGTGGTTCCCAAGCTTTTTACAGTCCCGTACCACTTCAAACATTCAACCTCCAGCTGCGTACCTACCCCCTCTAGCACTAGGGTCAGCGCACTCTCAAATGTTGTTTTTTTGCCATCATTATAAGCCTGCCACACACACACTATACAATACATTTATTAAACATAAGAATGAGTGTGAGTTTTTGTCACAACTCGACTCGTGGGAATTGACAAAGAGCTCTTATAGGACCAGGGCACAAATAATAATCAATAATTTTGCTCTTTATTTAGCCATCTTACATTAAAAAAACATATTTGTTCATTGAAAATTGTGAATAACTCACCACAGGTTAATGAGAAGGGTGTGCTCGAAAGGATGCACATATCTCTGCAATGTTGGGTTGTATTGGAGAGAGTCTCAGTCTTAAATCATTTTCCACACACAGCCTGTGCCTGTGTGTGGAAAATGTGTTCATGCTAGTGAGGGCAGAGAATTGTTTTATTTATTTTATTTTACCTTTATTTAACTAGGCAAGTCAGTTAAGAACAAATTCTTATTTTCAATGACAGCCTGGGAACAGTTAACTGCCTGTTCAGGGGCAGAACGACAGATTTGTACCTTGTCAACTCAGGGTTTTGAACTTGCAACCTTCACAGTTACTTGTCCAACACTCTAACCACTAGGCTACCCTGCCGCCACAGAATAACCTCTCACATAGGTACATGGTTGCAAAGGGCATCAGTGTCTTAACAGTGCGATTTGCCAAGGCAGGATGCTCTGAGCGCAGCCCAAAACAGAAATCTGGGAGTGGCTTCTGATAAAATTTTCACAGAACCGCTTGTTGCAATTTCAATGAGGCTCTCTTGTTCAGATATCAGTAAGTGGACTGGAGGCAGGGCATGAAAGGGATAATGAATCCAGTTGTTTGTGTCATCCGTTTTGGGAAAGTACCTGCGTAATTGCGCACCCAACTCGCTCAGGTGCAGGTGCTTCGCTATATCACATTTTACATTGTCTGTAAGCTTGAGTTAATTTGCACCGAAAAATTCATACAATGATGGAAAGACCTGTGTGTTGTCCTTGTTAATGCAGACAGAGAAGAGCTCCAACTTCTTAATCACAGCCTCAATTTTGTCCCACACATTGAATATAGTTGCGGAGAGTCCCTGTAATCCTAGATTCAGATGATTCAGGCGAGAAAAAACATCACCCAGATAGACCAGTCGTGTGAGAAACTCATCATCATGCAAGTGAAAATTATGGTTAGTAAAGAAAACTTTAAACTCGTCTCTCAATTTGAAAAAAAAAAACGTGTCAATACTTTGCCCCTTTGATAACAAGTGCACTTCTGTATGTTGTAAAAGCGTTACATGGTCGCTGCCCATATCATTGCATAGTACAGAAAATACACGAGAGTTCAGGGGCCTTGCTTTAACAAAGTTAACAATTCTCACTCTAGTGTCCAAAATGTCTTTCAAGCAGTCAGACATTCCTTTGGCAGCAAGAGCCTCTCGGTGAATGCTGCAGTGTACCCAAGTGGCGTCGGGAGCAACTGCCTGCAAGTGCTTTACCACTCCACTATGTCTCCCTGTCATGGCTTTTGTGCAATCAGTTCAGATACTAACACATCTTGACCACCAAAGTCCATTTGATGTCACAAAGCTGTCCAGTACTTTAAAAATATCCTCTCCTGTTGTCCTGGTTTCCAGAAGAGGATTAATTGACCTATAGGATTAATTGGCCTCCCATAAATGCCATTCCCTGACTCAATCCAGCTGTAACGCATAGAGTTCATTGGCTTGTATGCGAAACATTAAATGTTTCAAAACTTCTCCTGCCAGGTCATTGATGCGTCGTGAAACAGTGTTGTTTGATGAAGACATTGTCTGTATAGTTTTTGGGGGCTTTTCCAACCCAGCATTGTCCCAGCCATGTCCGCGGCGCGGCAGCAAGAATGAATTAAGTCGTCCACAATAGTATGGGGCTTGCCTGTCCTAGCCACTCGGTAGCTCACCATATAAGATACTTCTAGCCCCTTATTATTAATGGTATCTGTTGCTTTTTTACATGTCTTAATTCTCGCTCAAAAAACTCCTGCGGCTTATTTTTCAAATTGGCATGTTGTGTTTCTAAATGTCTGCGCAAGAGTTTCATCAAGTTGTGAGTACTTTTGCACATATAACACACAGTGCCTGAGGAAAGGCACTACTCCCAATATAAGTGAACCACAAAATCAATGTAGTTCTCATCATATTTGCGCCTCTTCGATGATCCAACGTCCCTGTCTGTTGTTCGGTGCTTTCCCAGGTTAAGGGGGCAATAGCTCTTTGTCTGTATCAGATCACAACTGTCAGCGTCCATGCTAGCTGGGCTAACAACAAATGTAGAATAACTGATGCTAGCATTGGATGTGCTCGTGGAAGCAGAACAACTTGTGTCGTCGACAGGTGTAGTACTTCTGGTAGTAGCAGTACTACCAGTAGAGCTGGTATGTGTCTCTATGGATGTAGGCCGTACTTTTGTTTTTAGACCATTGATACATTTTCGAGCAAACAGGATGAGCAGCAGCTACGTTTGGCTACATACAGACCGTTAGTGGAATTCCCGCAAGCGAGTAACGGTTAATGTGATTGGATGTTCATTATTTGACTAGGCTACCTGTATTTGACATTGCGTTGTTATTTCGCTGAACACTAAATGGTTCATTTGATTTTTGACAGTGAAACAAGGCTACTCAAGCGAGAGAGAAAAACCTCACTCAAATGTATAGTTAGACCCGTTGGAAAATAGTTGTGTGTGTGAAGTACTTGTTCAGTTGCATCTCACCTGTCATTGTCCGTGGTTTTGAAGCCCGGCAGGATGTTTCTGAAGCTGCTGTTGCGGTCCAGCTTGGGTTGGCTCTTGGTGCGTTTGATGGAACCCTTCAGTCTGCGACTCAGGAAGCCCTGGACAGGGAGAGAGGGGAGTCGCCGTGGCCCAGGGGGGAGGAGAGAAACCAGAGAGTGAAAATTCACTCAGACTATCCTTTCATTTAAAAAAAAAAATGAACACAATATAAATGGTGGAGCAACAAGAGAAAAATGATATCGATTGAGTGGTCTCCGTCTCCTCTCATCCGTGGCATTTGGAGAGAGCAGTGCATTGTTGTGTGGATCTCTCCGGCACATCTGCTCGCTGTGCACACACAGCAGAAGCAGCCGCGTTGATGTGCGACTCCCCTAAGTCCCTGTTACCATGGAAACTGTTGGCGGGCGTAACAAAAAAAAAAAAAACTGTATTCCACATAAAGTGACATGACTGGAGCGGCCGCGAGTTCAAAGGGGAAAGCTGAGCATGTGCTTTTGAGAGACTGCCCAGATTAGAGAGAGATTTAAAAAGAGTTGGATTATTTCTAAGACCTAGACCTGTCTTTGTTAGAGTAGTGGAGGGGGAAAAACAGGATACAGGCTCAGCGACAATCACTTGATGAGATAATGATGGTGCTGCAATCCTAAATACTAAGCAAGGCTACTTCCCTGTATAATTAATGAATTGCATTAATTATTATTTGAGCAAATTAATTAACTATACCTGCCATAGAAGAAGACAGTGGGAGGAAAGATGGGAAAAGACTGTAAAAGGCTGTGAGTATTAAGGACAAAAAGACATCACCAGTAGTGATGGGGGGGGGGGGGGGGATACAGCTACATACTGGGACATTATTTTTTACAACATATCGTATCATTTTGACAATATCGCAATCTGATTTTTTGCGCTAGTTCGGCTGTACCTGCACCAAAACTCTAGTATTTTTCCTTCATAGCTTGTTCTCCATCTTCTTTTTAAACACGGAGCTAATTTGTTTTCAGCACTGTTAATTTCATGACCTATCAAAAAAACTCATTTTCTCATGGCCTGCTCTTGTCCCTCTGCAGCAGATGTTTGGACCGTCGAACCGCAACAAATCACAGTATAGAATCTGAATACATATTGAACTGTGAGAATCATAAGAGTCGCAATACATATTATATCAGCACACACTATCGTGATAATATTGTATTGTGAGGTCCCTGGCAGTTCCCAGTCTTGATCATCGGACAGACACTGATAAATAAATCCAATAACAGCTTTTCACTGGGATCGGTCTCACACTTCCTTTCCTACTGGCTCACACACTAAACAAATGAACAGCTCACAGACATCACACCATTAATGTAGCTGCGCCGTGCACCCAGATCTGTGAAATGGACCGTTTCCTGAATAAATTGTCGATGCTCGTCCTAACAGAGTCTGTTTCAAGGAACAACATGAGCCAAAAATACAACTTTTGCTCAGCCAGAAGAGAAAAATATCCATCTGCAATATTGCTCCTAAAACAAAAAATGTCTATTCCTTCTAGAGTAGCCTAACCAAGGGTAATTTTAATTTACAGTTTGTTACATTTTTACAGCCTACATTATATTTGTGCCATGTGAATTATACCAACTCCACAACTAATCACGAGCTCCATGCAAACAGAAAGGAAATCTTCAATGTGTCCAAGAAATGCGTGACACTTGGCAACTAAAATGCACAAAAAAGGAGGGAATCATTCCCGACGTCACATTACAGATGTTGACCATAGCCTAGCACTCGGTGATGAGGTGACTTGAGGTTGGGTTTTTACTGGTTTAAGTCGACTCCCATTTCTAAAACGGGAACCTTCAAGCAAATGAGTCCTTCAAAAGACCTTCCAAACATTTCTGCTTCTGGCAAATAAACCATCCCTTCCAATTATGACAGTCTCTTGGGAGGCATTACTCCTTTCCTGCTGTAATTTGTGGGGAATTTTCTGGGCTCTCTATTCTCAGGCCTTCCCCTCTAATGACATTTGCAGAGTGACTGGGAGGGGAATTATTAATGGGTCTCGACAGGGCTGGAGGAGGGAGGGGTGTTTGATAATGCAGCAGACCCCAGGTCCCCTACAGAGCAACTCTGGCATGGGTAGAGTAGGGCAGGGCAGGGCAGGGCAGGGCAGGGCAGGGCAGGGCAGGGCAGGGCAGGGCAGGGCAGGGCAGGGCAGGGCAGGGCAGGGCAGGGCAGGTAAGGCACAATGGATGAACAGCGATTGGCCTTTGTTTTTATTTTTTGGCGAGACCGCAGTGCTGCATGTACGTTTGACCACACACAAAATCTGGAGTTTGGCACACACCATTGAGTAGTGGTGCTGATCGAGCCAGTATGTAGACCTAGAAGTCGAACCTCAAATCAAAGACTCACTGCTGTGTTCAAACTACAGCGGAAATGATCCCGGTCTTCTCTCTTTACAACGTCAGATTGGTATGAATGAGACTGGTGGGATTTCCTCCTCTCTGTTGGTTTATCCTGGTGGTTCTCACGTGGACCACCTGCTAGCGGTATTGAGTTCCTCCTGGGCCACTGGGCCTCGTCCTCACAGCCAGGGCTCCTCATTCCCCCTTTCTCCTGCTCCAACAGGCTCCAGGTCCCCCTCCCACCCACCCAACCACTCTGAGCTCAGCTCATGATGGCCAGCCTCTCGCCCTCCAGTCCCACAGTAAGACACGAGACAATTAGTGGGAGGAGCCACAGCGTGTCAACACCATCCCGTGTCATCATTGGGCGCATCATTTCATTCGACTTTAACCCATTTGAAAACATCCTGAGAGAGACACAGAAGGAGAGAGGAGATGTCTGTACTAACCTATATTTAGGCATATCCTTAAAGAGAGAGATTGTCAAATGAGAAGCGAGGCACTGCATCACTAATAGTGTCATACAGCGAAGGCCTGGATATCTCTCCTGTAATGCAAAGAGCAAGGGCAGGCACTCAGCAGTAATGTCACCATGGTAACCTGCACCTAGGAGAACTCAGCCAGGATGGCATTGGAGGCACCGGTGACTGAACAACAACGACTCAGCTAGGCTACACTAGCAACAGTCCTACGTCAGCCCGCCAGGGCTTTGTTTGGCTGGGAATTCTCAGTCCCATCTCTGGTTACACAACAAGTCATTAACAATTGATTAGGCTCTGTGGCAGTGAAGCAAACGAGGATAAGCTGATCAGATCTCTGTTGTCTCTCCCCTCCAGCGTGACCGCTGAGAGCCAAAATGCCATCTGACAACATGGGGCTGGTCCTCTAGCACCATCAGCCTGACCGGAGGGCTCCTCCATCTACCTAGACTAAAACACAGTCAAGAAGGTTACTGTGCTCGTCTCAATCCAACAGAGGGAACGACATGACCTCCATCTTACAGTAAAGAAAGCCCACTGATTAGCAGCATGACATTACAAACAACAGGTGTGTGTGTGTGAGTGATCACTGTCAGACCCAATCATCCACTCTCAGGGGAACACAATTATCTGATCATATTCTGTTGAAATAACAAGGACCTTCCCTATGGGGGTAAGGCACCGGAGTCTTGCCTCCACCATTAATAGCCAGGAAATAGATTTTCCTGGCTAAAGAAAGCTACTGAGACAAGGACATAACCACACCTGTATGATTTTAAAACCCAAAGTTGTACGTCAAAATAACTAAAAATGTGGAATTGTAGTGGCCTACACTATTAACATGCAGTTGGTTTATACAGAGT